>NC_088681.1:53174696-53824880 GCF_950023065.1 Planococcus citri
TTGAAAACGTGCTGGAGGCTCTACAAAAGTCAAATTGCGATTGTTTTCGAATTGGATGATCGTGGAGACACACTAGACGATATCTTATCGAAAACACGTTTCACACTCCTGGAATTTTTCGGTACCCACCTATAATGGTCAGATTGATCCTTCCAGAGTGATTTGAAATTTCTGGAGAAAATTAAAAAATCGCCGGAGGCTCCAGAATGACCCCAAACTGGTAATTCTTGATGTGTGGGACATGAATTGAAGGAATCAACTACATATAGGTATTCACAACAGCTAATTTTACTCAAAAAAATTTATATTTTGTGAAAGTTATACCTACTCATCCATAAACCAGGAAAACCAGAACATGAAACCTCATCATACAGACCTATCAGCTTATTGCCAGTCCTATCTAAAATCTTTGAGAAACTAATTTTACAAATGCTATGGCCAATTCTGGAAAATAGAAGGCTGATTCCAAACCACCAATTCAAATTTTGTTTGAAACACAATACTATTCAGCAAGTACATTGTCTCGTCAAAAAAAATGAACAACTCTCTGTATGCTGGTCTCTTAATGAAACTTGAAAAACATCTTCCAGACATACAGTAAAAGCTCGTTATAACGCTTTCGGTTATAACGCTGATTTCGTTATAACGCTGATTTTCTCTGGTCCCTAGACAACCCCATTTAAACCAATGTAAAATTAATCGCGATATAACGCTCATCAGCAATTATAAATCGCGTTTTAACGCTCTAAAATTCAGAAAAAATCACACTTTTTTACAATTTTGACAACAAAAAACCAATTTTTTGCAACAAAAAAGCATACTTTCAAGTAAAAAATTCTCAGTTTTTGAAAACTTTGGCTGCAACAACAGTTTTTTTTGCAATTTTTGCAGTTTTGATTTTTAAAAAAGTAAAAAAAAGCGTTTATTATAAAATTTTGTAAAAAAATCTGTTTTTTAACTTACAGTAAAATTATTTTCGATTTTGTTTGGCCAAAAAAAGTAAGATTTTTTTGATAATCTTACCTATCAAACTTTAGTAGAAATTTGATTTCAATTCTAACAAAAAAGGCAGGTAAGTGACTGAGGAATGTGTTTTTTTAAAAGAAGATAATTATTGTAATGATTAAAAGAATGAAAATTGAATTGTTTCAAACAACTGCAGGTAGACGATTAAACTTTTTAATGTCACCAAAAGTTTTTTTTTTATCAATTCTCTGCATTTAAGAAGGATTTTGTCTACGTATGTACCCCAGTTGTTCAAAATTCAAAATTAAGTTAACGTTTCCACTTCTTTTATTACGCTCTTTTTACTTTAAAATGAGAATTCGCGGTATTACGCTCATCAGCGTTAAAACGAGACTTTTGCTTATAACGCGTTTCGGCTTATAACGCTCTTTTTTTTTGGTCCCTTGAAGAGCGTTATAACGAGCTTTTACTGTAACTACTATACAATCTTCTGGCTCACTATCTAAGTGATGAAAAATTCAGAGTCAAATACGACTATGCTTTCTCTGACTTTAGAACAATCTGAGCAGGAGCAGTGTTGCAAGAGTGGAGTAGGAGTAGAGTAAGGAGTGCAAAGAGCGAGATTTTTTGAGGAGTACCTACCCTATTGACAAGAAATACGCGTTTTAGTCTCACTTTTCAGCTATTACGCCCGCGTTTTATCAAATCCGCTAGCTTTTTTCAAATCCGCTGTCACAATGTTCTACCTAAAACCGGTTTTGTTGAAGTAGACCGCGTTTTTCCACTGCATCCGCACTGCGTTTATGCCATCTCACACTCCAGGGGGTCTTTCATAAAAGCAATTACGCACGGCGTTAACGCGATTACACCGGGCATAAACGCACTAAAAAACGCGGTCTCAGTTTTAAGCGTTTAACCATGTTTTTCTTGTCAGTAGGGTATATGACTAATTGCATCAAAATGTTGCTGTTACTCATGTATTTTTAATTCTTTTATTTGTTTATTTTACCGTTTTTCTCATTAGTTATCGCCAATGATGTTATTTTATCAATTGATATACCCCTATTGACAAAAATTGTGCTTACAACACTACAACATGCTGAAATGCATGCTTTTTTGCATATCACATGCATGCGTGAATTTGGACTTTTTCAAAAAATCACATGCTATTCAGCCAGTGAATAGCATGCTTAAAAGTAAACTAACAGTATGTACAAAAAGTGCGGAAATTTTAGCAGAAAATTGCTCATAACTCACAGGAAATACTATCTACTGATTAATTGTGAATTTTAAGACATTCCAAAAGATAATTTTTTCAAAAAATTTAAAAATGTCCACCACATGCAGGGATTGATCCTCAGTTACTGCGTTGTGTGGCCACTTAACTCACTCGGCCACCTTGCAGCTTATAAGACTAGTAGTTATTTTTGCATAAATGTTATCAATTTTTGGACTTGGAAAAATTTTTACTCACTAGTTGCATTTTAGAAAATACTTGGTTGCTAGATTGCCTCTGTTTAGCATGCAAAAATGTACATTTTTAACGTGATAATGCACGGTTTTACACCAGTCCAAAATCACGCATTGTTATGCATGCTTTCAAGCATAATTTTGTCAATAGGGTTTACCATCTTACACCTTTACTTCATGGATGGTATAATCAATCACTCAATATCTCTAGAGTCAAAATTCCTGAAAAATAATGACAAATGATGAAAAATTATAGGAGTAAGGAGTGGAGTAGGAGTGGAGTAAGAGTGTTGACAGTTCCTTTGGAGTAAGGAGTGCATGAGTATAATGAGTAAATTTCAAAACTAGGAGTGGAGAGTGGAGTTTGGAGTATGATGAAAATGCTTGGAGTGAAAATGAAACCAGCACTCTTGCAACACTGAGCAGGGGTACTTCAAGGAAGCATATTGAGCCCAATATTACTCATATATGTTCTCTACTTGGGTGACATCCCTTTGACAAGCGACGTCATAATGGAGACATTGCAATTACCACATAAGATTTTGACCCAGATGTTGCAATGGACAAATTACAAAACAACTTAAACTCAATAAACAAATGGTGTCAAACTTGGAGAATCAAAATCAATAGGTGGTGAAAAATTGAGCTACTTACATCCTTTTTACCAGAAGAAAATTTGAAACAACTTGCTCTCACTAATGTTTAATAACGACAAAGTACTTTGAACAAATTATCATCAAATATCTGGGATTACATCTTGATAGCCATCTCACATGGAGAGATCATACCCCATTGGGGGAAAATCTGCCCATACGCTGAAAAATATGCCAAAACCAGCTGGTTTATTTATGTATTCTGAATATACACATGAAAAAGCACTGCTCAGAAGGCAGATTGGCGCACTTGAAGATAAATCTGCTAAAAAATATGCTACAAGAATATTTCATAGTGTATTTTTCTCACTTGAGGCCACATTGCTTTCAAATTACGTGGCGTGGTTTTTGTGTTGGAAGAAATCAACTACAAAATACACTATGAGCATTTTTCTTGGCATTATTTTTTTTGTTTTTTGATAAACACAAGCGTAAATGCAGTTTTTTACACATGTGTTTTTGAGTAGTATAGAAATATTTTACCTAATGGGGTAAAAAATGCTGAAGAAGAGAACTCAACTCGACCAAAAACTCAAATCGCTTCATTGGTTTCTTGGAACTAAAATGCTGAACCAAAAAAACAAGATCTTAATGTACAAATGTTTATTCAAACCAAATTGGTGGTATGGTATTGAACTATGGGGTTCGGCTAGTGAATCCAATATCCTGACTATAGAAAGATTCCAGAACAAATTTCCAAGAAGACTTATAAACGCGCTGTGGTATAATGTGAAGAACAGCGCAATTCTCAAAGATTTGGAAATACCTAGTGTGAAATCAACGATATCCATAAGAAGTAACATCTATCAAGAAAGAATTTCTAACCATGACAATAATGTATTAGTATTTTGAATCCTGATGGAGAAACTTAAGTACCATCTGCGTAGATGTCATTGGACCTACCAGTGAGACTTCAATGTGCAAGCTAAATTTTACTATTTTATATTGTAACAGATTGATTTTCTTTTTGTTCAAAAGTTCAAAAAATTCTTTTGAAGCAAGGTTTAAAAATTTTTAAAATTTTCAAAAATTGTTCAAAAATTCAAAATTGGGAGATTTTGACAACACTGATTAATACTCCAGTGGCGCCACTTTCAAGTATCATGTGATCGATTTCCATTCCAACGGGGATGAAATATTAGAAAATTTCCACCATGGTCGATTACCAAGACTCGAATCAGTATATAAAATTAATTTCGAACGAATTCCGTTTGGAAAAAATCCCTCATTTTCTTCGAGCTCTCTGCAAATACACGGGATATATTTTCAATGTCCATACATGAATTTGTCATCGGTTAAAACGACCCTTTAAACGTTATAATGAGTTCCGTGTAAGAGAGAATCTGCTGCTGCTTAGCGAACGACTCATCGTAATCGTTGCTCGGTACTTTACCACTACCAGTAAGTATCACTTATGGTCGGTCATTACGTACCAAATATGGCGAAAATAGGTTGAGAAGAACGCGATGATCGTAAAAGAAAAATTACTCGGACGTTTTTATTGCGTAGGAGTGCGATGGTCTGAGGATGAAGATGGGTTTCTGGACATTTAGCATCTGCGGCGTGTTAGCGATAAATAAACCAATACGCGGCGAGCGAACGAAGATTTTTTTTCATCATACTTGTACCTTTTTTGAAATTGCATTATGATGGTCTAGGGAAGTATAGATAGACGATTTTTGGAACTATTCGATCGACAATTTTCGAGTCAATGAGCGATAATACATACGAGTATGTCGAAGACTGGCGTTTGGTAATCGAATTAATAAAAATGTACCGAACCGTGAACTAAATTGAAATTCCATATAATTTAATTGAATCCGAGCCGAAGAAACTCAGCCGAGGCAGTTATCTTGAACGTGTTATATATTCCGAATTTCGAGTAGGATTCTACTATATTTTGGTTCCGTATGCTATGTTGTTTTCTAAAGTGTATAGTGTGGTCCATTCCCAAGATATTTTACATTGACGATGGCGATGTTATGCTGCATGGGGAAAGTGCCTGTTTACGTATGTGTATTTCGTATTTGTGTACAAATTACAACAGCAGCATCGCTGTTGTGTTGTAGAATGCGCGAGTACGTGCAATACAAACAAGTGTATGTACTTTTATCGCGATGCAAAAACCTAGTTCATTAGTTTGCCAGAACATGTCATACCGATGGGAATTGCGAACGAGTTAACGCGCGATATTGTCTGTTTTAACCCTATAACGGGGGCTAATCTAACGAATGAATTTAGCTGAACTCTACCCACTCACCTTGGAAAATGAAGAATTCATTGAAATGAGTTTTTCAATTTTCAGAATACGAAATTTAAGTACTCGAATAATAGAGAATCGGAAATTGTGGGTCATGATCATGTTGGTAGACAAAGTTGGCGCTAGAGTTTTTTGGAAATATGTATTTTGGTAATCAGGATTATAAATTTTTTAAAAATGCAGCAAAAATACGATTATTGAAAAAATTTTGAAGTTTTTTTCTTGATTTTTTTGAAATTGGAATTTGTCATGACTTAAAAATTGGCACCAATGTGTTTCAAAATGTACCCAGCTTCAGGAATAATAATAGTATCTTTCAATATTTTGACATTCTTTGGGGGCTAAAATTTTTGTGGGAATTTTCTACTCAAATTCAAAATAAAGGTCCCTGCTAAATTTGGTCGAAATTCGTCGACTTTTTTTTAGCAACCCACGCTGATAAACACATCACACAATTTTTTGAATTTTGGATTTTTTACGTTTTTCAAAATTCATGAAGAAAGTTTTCGAAGACATCGAAATGGTTTTAACTCAAAAATAAGTTGATATTCGAAGTTGGGAATTAGTGAGACTGTATCTCAAAAAGGCCAGTTCATTCATTTTTCGTTTTGCTCTAAATTTTGGGGCTCCTCATCACTTCGGGTTCGATGAGTCTTGAACTAAAGTCATATTATTTGATGGTTATCCATAAAAAAATGCATTATCTAGCTGTATTTTTGTTTTTCTGATTTTAAACTAGGGCTGCAAAAGTTTTTCATCATGCATGTTAAATGTTAAGGCTTATATTAAGAGCTCAACACCCAATTTTTGAATATTTTCAAATATGATTTGAATTCCTTTTTCAATTTCGTTTCTAATAATGTAGTTAGATTTACACCAATAGTATAATTTTTAGGAACTAAAAGCTCTCAAAGTTCGACAATTTCATAAAACATCGATGATATGAAAAACATCCCCCTCTCTCTCGTTTCCTAAGCTTGTAGGTCAACAAATTTTTGGACGGAATCGAAAAGCTCTGTGCAGAGTCTCGGTTCAACTGATGCATGTACGAGTAGATTGTAGAATGATCCTTCTTTATTTCACGAAGCAAATTAGAGGAGTCGAATTTTGCGACCCTTCTCCCCCTTCCATTCCTCTACGAGGAAACTTTTCGTTCCTTTGGTCGCAGAGTACATATTTTTGTCTCCATATTGAAAATTGTTTTGATGGGAATTTTTCTCGCTCAATTTCCCACGGTTACTTAGAAAAATCGTCTTTGTTGAAACTTGAAAGCGAAGGTCTGTATTTACGGCGAATCGAGTAGGCAATTTTATTAACACGTTACTTCATATTTACGGCGAACCGCGTAGGCAACTTTATTAACACGTGTCCTACAGGATTGAAACAGAACTGAACTGCTTCGAATCTGTTGTTTTAATTGAAAAATTATGAAGGACATCATTTCCTCCTCCTCCTTCGTACCTTTAATTTTCTAATTTTCCAGACAACGTTTTTTTTTTTTTTTTTTGAGTTTGAGTTTGAGAAGAGGGTAGATATTAATTTTTGAAAGAAAACCTTGAGAGAGGAAAAAAACAATTCTTTAGTTTCTGGGTTGTTGACATAAGAGTTACCCCATGAAAAAAAAATTCTACATAAAATCAATAATTCTGTTGGACTGATATGGAATTATTTGAAATTGACAATCCTGCATGGGGATTTTTTTTGCAATCAATAAAATATGTTGAAAGTTTTCATTCCAGGTGAGTTTTTTTGTGAGAAAATTTTTTTCACATTAGGTTGCGAACTTTTGGAAATCAAGTACATATGTTTAATCCTGCACCCCTCTCCCCTACACCTCCTCAAAGAATTGAAAAAATTCTATATACTTAGGTACCTACGTACATTTTAATTTATCGACTTGATCGAAAGGAGGGGGGAGAATGTGAGGAAAGGAGGAATTTTGTATTTGCAACATCGAAAAAATCTAGAGGGCAGGTCTTTTGGTAGTATGTAGTATTTATGTACCTTGTGAAGAGTTATTCTCCTTTTTTTGCTCACACTGTTTAAGTTTTTGGTTTTTATGAAAAAAATTCCTGAAAATTTTACTCTCCCTAACTAAAAATTTAGTCATTGAAAAATGAGCTGAAAAAACGTTAGTTGAAAATTTCAAACAATCCGCTCTTTCAAATAAAAAATCTCTTCCAGTCCTCCAAACAATAACGGTCGTTCCTTATATACCCCCCTTAATGGTTTTTTGAAAATATAAAAAAGTGAACTAAAAGAAAAATTGAATAAAAATTTTTGAATTTATGCTTCATAATTCCTCTGAAGAAGCATTTTTCAAAGGAAGAATCCCGAGCTATGTGGAGCTCCCTGTGATATATCTGCAGCATTAGGGCCTCAAAAAGTTCCGAAAAATTCTTGATACGAAATGACAAATTTTTGAAAAAAGTTCCAATTTCAAAATTGCTCTAAATATCACATTTTCAAAAAAAAAAAACTGTCCTGGCCTCATTAGTTCATGCTGATTCAGTATGAAGTTCCTCACAGCAAACAACATAATTATTGAAGAGTGAAGACATTAAATAAAAAATTTTTTCATCAAAAATAAAGGGGCCGAAGGTAGCTTCTTTGAAGAAAGAATTAAATTTCTTTTTTTTTTCATTTTTTCTTTTAAGCAACTATTCACGACTTATTTTTGCAGGGCAATTATTATCCTTTTTTGAGAAATTATTTATAGCGTAAAAATGTAATATCCAAGTGTTAAAAAAAATTTCACCAATCTTTATTTAATTTTTTTGATATTTCCAATATGAAGGGGGAGGGGGTGGGCTATGTAGGCGAGACCACTATTTCTTGAGAGACTGGTCTTTTTTAGAAAAAACGATTATATAAATGATTATTTTAGAAGGATTAATCTGACTGTTTTTATCGCATTTTTTTGATTTTTTCAGAATTGGAAAGTGGGGGGGAGGGTGGCTTCATTTATCAACTTTTCTGAAACTGGGAGAAAATCGAATTAAAACTAGGCATTTTCTCCTCATAAAATCGAAAAACTTCAAAAAATGGTCCTTGGGAGGATAAAAAAGTGAAATTTCAAAATATGGACCATCTTAGCAAGAATTTTTGCTCTCTCTTCTACAAAATTTTTGTATCTACTTATTGTGCAAATGAACTATCATTTCATCGGTTTCCCTACTTTACTTACTTATTTTATTTCTTATGAATCCTCTCCCCCGCCCCCGGTTGAAATTTCTCTTGTTTTGGTCATGGACTATAGACTTTTAATAGCCGCATCGATTTTCATTTCATTTTCTTCTACTTCGAATCGAGCCAAACGTAATTTCGAACCACAAATTAGGTACAAGGTGAAAGTTTTCAAAACTAATTTAATTCCATACAGATTTTCTTTATTTTTATCGATTTTAATTTCACTTTGAAAATTGAAAATCTCTTCTCAGGAGATTTCTTATATTTCTGAAATGAAGGTGAGGAGAGAGACGAAAAAGATACGTATTTTGCCTTCTATTATAGAGGTACTTATAAAAACACTGTTCATTTTCTTAAAGTTCTAATAATTATTTTGAATTTTTTCTGTGTTCTAGTGGAAGGGGGTTGTCATTCAAGTAGAAGAATTGGACTTGCTCGCCTCCTTCTACCCTTCGAAAAAGAGTAATTCTCCATAGCTAAGTACAATCACAAATTCCACGAACGAAAATTTTTCGATCGTCGAATAAACGTGAAATTTTTCGTTAGGACGAATAAACAAGAGAGTCGGGAGGTTGCAGACGACCGGCGATGACTCGAAGGAGAATTTTTTTCTCGTTACGAAAATTGTTTTCAATTTCCTCGTTTTTGTTTATAATTGCCCTTTGGCTAGGTTTTGCTTTGTAATTTCGGTATTGCGTGTTTTTCGGAGGTTGAGAAGAGGAGAAATTTTAATTTCAGGATAAACTTTACGAGCTTCGTCGAATTTTTATTAAAGAAAGTTTATAATGCCGAGACTCGCGTTTGAATTTTGCAGCACACACACAGCTAGTGTAGACTGTACTCGTAGAGCGAAAATACCACACACACCGACACGACGACGATGTGTATCGGTGGCATGGCCTTATGGTATAATAATGAAACAAAACTTTTATGTAGAAAACTTAATTTTCAACATCAATTATTCAAATAAACGAGACTTTATGTGTGCATGTGATCGGGAAGTACGAGTATATACCTATCTACGTTTGCATATAACACGTAGGTATATGTAGGTATATTTTTTAAAAGCTAATTAAAAAAGCTAAAGTTTTTTTTTTCGAGTCGTACCTATTCAAAGGATGAGATGTCTGCTCGATGCAGTATTCGCCAGGTCATGTTAGATTGTAAATCGATGTTTTCTCGTTTCGTTCAGTTCGGTTCGTATTAACGTTGAAAAATGACCACCTTGGGTAAGAAAAATTGCCCGTCAAAATGGATCCGCTAGCCAAATATCGAACCCTTTTAAATTATAAAATTAACTCGTAATCTATAAATTTTGTAAGATTTAGTGTAATAATTTCGCACCGGCTGGGTATAAATTACGAATTTATCGGGCCACCCGAAAAGGTATTTATTTTCTCGACTATGTTAATGAAACTATTAATAATTTTCATCGAGTTATACGTTGCCTGAAATTATATGCTCTTACTTATACGTTGAGTTTTTAACCTTAAACTTATACCTTGAGAATAAAGATATAGGTACTTACCTAGTTTCTCGAGAGTAAATTTATCAAAAAAGATCGCCATTGAGTCTTATATCTACCTACGTGGGCTTTGGCTATACAAAATACGACGTAGATTTGGTATAAATTTCTCGCTTCATCGGAACTAGAGTAGGGTAAAATTAATTAAAAAATGTGTCACGTTGAAAGAAAAAATTTCGCAGAAAAAGTACAGATGAAAGAAACTTATTAAAATTTTCAATTAAAATTCAATAAAGATGATGTTACCTAGATTTTTTTTTTACTTACCTACTCGTTCTATTTTTACATTTCCGAGAATTGAAAATTTAATTTCTTATTCTCAGTGTTGTTTTATTCGAAAGAAATAAATTTAAACGTAATATAAAGTCAAATATAAAGTGATAGTTTAGCTTTATATACGTTGACACTCCTTTCTACTCCTCCTCCCATCCAGATTTCCTTCATTCTGGCGAATGTTGGTTTAAAAATTAAACGAACTTGATGACAAAGAAGCAAAGTTATTTATAACTCGTCGTCGACTTCATTATTATAAACTGGAACTAAAATAAAACAAATGTTTGTTAATTACTTATTAATTATTTACCGATCAAGTTTCCTTTTTTTTTCGAAGTGGTTTTTTATCCGATTTTATTAAATTTATCGTAAGGTATTATTTATGTAGTTATGATGTCATTTCAAACTTATTCTAATCTTTTTTTTTCTGTTTGATTTTTTCATTACAGGCTCGGGAGAAAATTTCCGCCGCTAAATTGATTACTGCGGAAATGAAACGTTAATTAATTGTCATTTTACAAAGTTCGTGTCAATTTAGTGTTCAAATTTATTGCGCGTTTTGTATCCAAATGAAATTAACGTTCGCTTAACATGCTACCTTATTCATTGCTGTTATTGTTGTTACATTCAGTTACCAGTAAGTAATAGTTTTTTTTTATCGGTATTTCAAAAGGTGTTTCTAAGCGTAGAATTAAAGGTTGAGCGGTGTATAAAATGGGAAAATAAGTAAGGGGATTAAAAAAACGACGTTTGTTCGGTCGGAAAGTTTTTTTTCGCTCGGTTCGTTTATAAAAAATGAACAACTTTTTAACGGGCTTTCAATTGGTTTAACGAGTTTTGCTTTGTTATGTAGATTAAGATTATTTTAATCGATTCGAATCACGTTAAAAAGAACATTCAGAAGGTGGAGATATGGTTGGAAAAAAAGTACGTCGAATGGCCATATATGTATATACCTACGTTTAAAAATATATGTAAATAGAGTGAATTTTTTTTTTCGAACCTTGTATTGGTCAATAAAAAAGTAGAGCCTGTCGAAGAATGCCAAGGCTTTGTAAAAATCTCTGAAAGAATCTAGACTTCGATAAGATAGAGAAAAAAAACACCTTTCGAAAGAGTAAGAGGGGGTAAAATGAACGATCGCGTCGTTAAAACTGATGTGTATTAGTATAGTGTACTAAAACGAAGATAATGTTGAGAAAATCGAACTGAAAGCAGTAATGGCGAACCAATTTTACCAGAAAATTGTTTCCAATCGAAGAATACATAATTTCATATGCCTAGTTATAAAATCTAGGGTTCGAGGGTGTAGAATTTATTATGCCCACGATGTTCATCGGGTTGCTATATATATTTTTCCTCTATAGAGCCATCGCTTCAGTCTGCACAGTTATTCGGTTCAAGGTTGGGCAAATTTTTACGCCTAAATGTGATTAGGTTTGCGTGGGTACTGGATTTTCTCGAGGATAATGTTGGTAAATTTTAGTAGGCGTATGCAAAATAAATTGTATTACCTGCCTGCTGCGTAAGAGTATGAGAATTTGACTCGAATCTCGTGTCAGCGACCTTATAATTGTGGATGGAATATTTTTAGAATGAGAATCGTAAATCGAAAAGTTTTAATTTTTATTTTATTTTGTTTGGAAAATTTGTGTTTGAATCCCCCCCCCCCCCACCTCTTGTTACGTTTTCGATTTCACTTCGTTGCTTGGTTAGAATCACCAATCAACCTTGATTTTATTCGTTCACGTTTGTTTCGTGTACGGTGTAAAAACCGGTGATTTCCACTTGCGCTTTTCCTTCAATTTATTTTGACCAGTTGCGCTTTACCAAGCCTGCTTCTTTAAATACCACTTGCGCTTCTTAAAAACAAATTTCAGGGGTTCTCAAAGTTTGGAAATTTTGATAGTACGAGTATGTTTGTGCAAAGTCGTTCTTTTATGGCGTTGATATTGGATTACTGTGCGGAAGAGGAACATTCTCGTGATGTTACGAATGCCAAAACAACGAATCGAGGTTTTTTTTTTGAAAAATGATGAAAAAAATCTGTAGGTAATGTGTTGCATGAATTCATGTTTTATTCCTTTGTTTTTGTTTTCTTGAGCAAGGAGCAAGAATATGCCATAAAATACAAAGTACATATAACATTCTATAGCTGCAGTTACCAATGCTTTTTAAAAGCAAACTTGAAGTAGTTAGATACTGTTCCAAATGCCATGGGGTGACCATCATAGAATCTAACTACCTCATTTTTTGCTATAAACAAAGCTTAATACATATGTGTGTGTAGGGATGGTGCAGATGCAAGGCAATGGTCCCGGCGCGCCCGCAGCCCCCCCGCGACCGGCGCCCCCCGAAATTCCCCCCGCCCGCAGCCCCCCCGCGACCGGCGCCCCACGAAATTCCCCCGAGCGAAGCGAGGGGGAATTTCGGGGGGCGCCGGTCGCGGGGGGGCTGCGGGCGCGCGCCGCGCAAGCGCGGCGCATCTCTTCTACCCGTTTAGTCACATTGTCTCAAATTCCTGAATTTTTTTTGGTCATGAATACTTGAACAGAGTTCATATGGGTCTGTCTAGATGTAAGGAGATAGCACCGGTCCACCGGCGCGCCCCCAGCCTTCCCGTGCCCGGCGCCCCCCCGTAATTCCCCCGAGCGAAGCGAGGGGGAAATAATGGGGGGGCGCCGGGCACGGGAAGGCTGGGGGCGCACCTCTTTAAGGTCGCTTTTCTTAAATTTTAGCCTCATTATTCGAAATTTCTGATATTTTTGGTTATGAACAGAGTTCATATGTGTCAGTCCTCTCCGTGTGGATGTAAGGAGATGGTCTCAGCACCTCCGCAGCCTCCCCGTGACCGATACCCCTCGAAATTCTCACGAGCAAACGTGAAATTGACATCAATTCATAGTTTTACTCAGTATTTCTTCAAAAAAAAAATGAATAAAAGTATAATTAATCGCGTAATGCTGAAATACAACGTAATTAGATTCATTTTTCCAGTACATTTATATTGAATATCCACGTATGAATCAAGGTAGTTAGATATTATGATAGATACCCATGGTGCATAGAACAGTATGTAACTACCTCAATTTTTTCTTTGATTGATCACAGGTAACAGCTATTCACATTATATTCGTCTCTGTTCCTCATTTTCTACTAGTTTACATCAAAAAACACGTAAGAAATGCAATAAATTGCTTCAAATCTATAGTGTTCACACTCTGCTCGAATATTCCCCAAAATTATAATTGGTATGTAAAAAGCCTCGAATCGTTGTTTTGGCATTCGTAACATCACGAGAATGTTCCTCGTCATTAAGAAGAATCACCATACACATCCTCCCGCGATTTAAAGCAAAAAAAGTAAGGTAGTTGGATATTGTGACGCGTACCAATGGTTAGCATCACAGTATCTAACTACCTGAGTATTTTCCTCAAAATTGAGGGAACCGCAAAAATTCTGTTCCCTCACCACATTTCTGGCAATTTTACATTTTCAAAAAAAAAATTGCAAAAATTGCGGGTAGTTAGATTCTGTTATATTACCCCATTACCATGTATGTAGGTAGACAGTACCTACGAGAGTATAATAAAAAAAAATGCTCCCCTTGGTGAGATCAGACGGATTAGGTATGTTAGGTATGTAATAAAAATAATTCGTTCGTTCGTTCATCAGTTTGTATCTTTCAATTCTTTCAATTTTGGGAACACATTCGGAATTTTAAACAACCGAAAAGCGCAAGTGGGTAAAAATTATTGCTTCTACTGAAAAGCGCAACTGACCAAAAAAAAATCGAAAAAATAGGGGAAAAAGCGCAACTGGTATAGAGCCGTAAAAACTGCGTGAAATTGAACGATACCGAAGGGAATTAAAGTTTTTGGAAACCACAAAGGAACACTGCGTTTTTTCGAAATCTCCCACATACGTGTTTGAATGTTGACATGGTGTTTACTGGGCTTGAAAGTTAAGAAAAGGTCTGGATTTCAACGATTGGTCAAAATACGAGGATAGGAAGATAAGGTGGGGGTTTTGTTCGGGAATCGCCGCGAATGAATGAGGCAAGAGTGTTAAAAGTCGCGTGGATTAAAATTTATTCGAATCGAATTCAGTTTTGGTGATTTGAACAGATTCGAATCGTCGATTTTGAGATTTTTGTTTGTTAAATACCTCTCCTCGATTAGGGCTAAAGGTTCTAATTTTCACTAGAAACTTTAAGGATACTGTACTAAAGTATATGATTTCAGGACCTCTTTTCTCAAATTTGAGACCCTTAAAATCAAAACTGAACCTTCATTATGTATTTTCCTTTAAAGTACTCGTTCAGAGATTTCGATTAAAAGAAAATCAGCTTTAAAGCTTCAATAGGGACCGAATGAAAGTTCGTAACATTTTTTTCTTCTTTACATACTTATGGGAAATCGTCACCCTAATACGTAAAATATCTAACTCCATTTTTGTAAATTGTTCGGGAAATGCGAAAAACAGCATTATCAACTATTGATGGGTGTTACATAGTTAAGGTTATTTATTGTGGTAAAAAAAAAATTCTGGTAAAAAATTTTTTCACTTGACACCTTTTCAGCCACTTTGAGTGGAGTTAGATAGTTTTCTCAAATTCAAACGTGGATGGTACACCAATGAATTCACCTGAAGTAATTTTCAACATCGGAAGTTCCATACGAAGTGTTCACCTTTCAAATGGTGTTCATAACTCATTTTCATGTAACGTAAAAATGAAACAGTTTCACATAGCTAAATAAACAGTGCGTTATCCTTTAGTGGAGTTAGATAATTTTCCTGACTTTGAACGCGAATTGTACACCAATGAATTCGCCTAAAGTAGTTTTTAAGGTCGGAAGTTCCATATGAAGTGTTCACCATTCAGATGGTGTTCGTAACTCATTTTTGAGAAAAAATGGAGTTAGATACTTTACGTATTAGGGTGACGAAATTTTTCATGCCATCAGTTTGCTCAATTCAAAGATGTGATGAAGGGGTTATTTCATTGACACGTGGTTGGTTGTGAAGGCTCGAAGACCGACTTGAGGTTTCAAAAGAAACATATTTTGAGACCTTTTTACCCAAAATTTCAGCTGCCCAAGTTGTTTTTTCGATTTTTGGCGAATTTTTGAAAATCCAAAATTGGTTACAGAGCCCTGCCATTAGCCAAAAATGTGCTTTCTGCCAATAACAGCAAAACGTTTAGCTTTTTGTCACCATTGCCAAAAATGGTCGCTGTATTTTGCAAACAATTCCAAAATATCTCTTTTTTTTTGATTTTCTTGACAGGAATAATTTCTAAAAAAAAGTCTCGCTTTTTTGGAGAAATTGCCAAAAAATTCTTTCTGATAAAATTATCCGTCTCGCTTTTAGCATAAATCTTGCAAAATTTCATTTTTTTACCCAATAATTGCCAAAAGGCCAGCTTTTTGCTAAAATTGTCAAATTCTCAGTTTCACTTTTTACTTAAAATGTAAAATAGGTAACTCTATTTTTTTTTCTGACAACTGCTAAAAAGTCCTGCCTTTTATTGACATTTTTGTGGTCTTTTTTTAAATCTAGAAATTGCTAAAAAGTCTCATGTTTCGACATAAATTTTGAAAAATTCTCACTTTTTGCCACTAATTGCAAAATAGACCTGCTTTTTACTAAAAATTTTAACATTTCTCCCAAAAATCTCCAAAAAGCCTCACTTTTTTGGCTAAAATTGACAACAGTTCTCATTCCTTAAAATGTTTACTTTTTTACAACAAATTTTCAGAAAGCCGTTATCGTTAAAGTGGTAATAACTAGGATTGGATGATTTAGATAAGCGTGATTGCTTACAAGGGGGGTTACATGAGAAACTACCTAAGGGGGTTGAATTTGGCCTATGTCTCCTAATGTCACTAGACATGGGTATCCGATCCAATATTAACAAAAACAACTAAATGTTAGAATAATAATGAAATGAACACCTAACATCATTATTCCAATGATATTATTTATTGTACTAAAAGACATCAATACTACTATAATTAATGCGTTTAATTATAATACTCTTGACCTTCGTCCCACCTATGATCCTTGCCATAAGATTGTTGCAGATTATGTAGTTCAATAGGACATCTATACCATCCTCGGATGGTATAGGTAAGCGAATAGGTACCAATCAATATACCTATCTACGAGTCAGGATCCTTGCCCTAGGCCTGTGGATACACGATAATATAGATTAATAGTGCTAACTTATGATTAACCAGTGGAGACACCACCATGTAAGTACCTACTTACCAAACACTGCTCATTGTCACACCACCTCTTTTCCTTAGCCTACCCCAATAATAGTGGCTGTCAGTGGCTGCTTTACGAAGAGACACACATAACACACGCTCTACCTGATGATGTCTGGAATCATCTCAGATAGCCGCAAGAAGAGATAAATAGGCATCCGCGATAGGTATTAATTACATTTACGTTAAATACTCTATCGACGAATAAGTAAATCATTATGGAATTACCACATTAGAAGTGGGTTAAACACGAGTTAAATATCTCATTGAGAGACTTATACATTTAATTCGACACTATGAAGACACAATGCCACTTGATACCTTACGCTGCAGATGATAGAAAACAAGTGAGGCTCGTGGACAAATTCTCATACAGAGAAGCCACGATCCAGAAGATCTGAGCTCACCCCTTTTATACATGATTGACAGATTTATGTATAAAACGGGTGTATTGTGTAAAGATACACGTACCAAGTGATTTATGTGCAATTGTGCATATTAATTTATGCACCGATAGTTCCCACGTTACGACGATTCCCCTAACCAGGTAATCTTTCCGAGAATGTCCACCTAGAGGGTGAAGGCATATTACACTATATCAAAGCCTTCCTTTTTTCTAGAAATTAGCCAAAAGTCTCGTTTTATTCCCAGAAGTTGCCAAAAAGCCCCACCTTTTGATAAAATGATTGAAAATTTTCAATTTTTTTTGCAAGATGGTTGTTTGTTTTTTTTGAAAAAAAAAAACTGATCAAAATCTCGTTTTTTTTAAACCAAAAATTATCCAAAATTTTCACTGTTTTGCCAAAAATTGTCAATAAATCTCACTTTACGCTGAAAATTCTCAAAAAGTCTTCATTTTTTCCAGAAATTAGCCAAAAGTTTCGTTTTATTGTCAGAAGTTGCCCAAAAAGCCCCATCTTTTGATGTGTCTGGTGATCTCAAAGATGTCATTACTTCAGCTCATTTCATTTGTAACCGAAGTCACATTTCAGTCGACAACAAATTGGGTGTTGTTAATACGAGATCCGAATTATCCAGCATTTGGAATTCATGTAAAAAGTTTTTACAATCATTTTGGTCTATTTGGAACATATAGGTATAAAGATTACTTTTCCAATTTACGTAAAAAGGACAATTCTATACAAATAAATGCTGTTTGGTCGAGTACCAAGTGTCGGAGAACCTGTATTAATAGAAGAGGATGTTTTGAAGGGATAATGGAGATTACGTGTAGTTGATCATCTATTTTTTCGGAAATGATGACCCTTCCATGAGGACTCATATCTCCCCTTCATGAGCACCCTTGAAAGCTGAAATCTCTTCTGAGGGACTTTGAGCTCAAAATGAAGGTCTTAGCTGAATTTGGTCAAAATCTGTTCAACTTTATTTTCGCAATCCATTCTCGTTATAATCATTCATGAAGTCACTATGCTTCAGTGATGATTTTAAATTAAATCTAAAAAATTGATATTAATAGATTTGAAAAGAAATTGACACCTATTTTAGAATTAAAAAACTACCTGACAAAACAGATAAATATTGACGAAAGAAAGCGTTATTTTCATCAGGTGGTTTCAAGGCTCGGCCCACACATAAATTCCAACTCACTTCATCGTTATTTTCACTCGAACGGAATCCGAATATTTCCCAAAGAATGTTACACGCCAATCTATGCAAGGTATTTTTTTAAAGCCATATTCGAAAAATTCACCAAGGTCTGAAATAAACTGCCAACAATGATGTTTGAAATTTATTGTTATTTTTCCAAAACAACTTTTCTCTCATTTAAACAAATTTTCTTCTCACATTCTGCGAGCATTTCGCGAAAGCTTTTGTGTTCATTTCGTTTCGTATTTATATGAAAAGGAATTCGAAGGTATCTCTGCGTAACGAAGCACGAATTTTTACCTCACCTTTGGCCCTTTGACACACAAAATGCCGAGTGGTAAAATGTTCCGCGCAAAAAGTCTCAATAAACACAAGTTTCAAGGCATGAAAACAACGTACGAGAGGAAAAAAAGCACCAACTCGACTGCCGAAGCAGATGACTGTAATTTGGCATTTCGCATTTAAATATCGAGTCTATAAAAATTCGCCTATACGTTTTTTTATCTGCTGTGGAAACTGGCAAGTGGCGAGTTTTATAAATGGGATTTTTCGCGTTCAACTGCTCGAGAGAGTCCACGATTACGTCGCACGGCGATAAGAAAACTAAACGAATATTTTCCTTAAGTAGAAATTTCATTTCGATTGAGTTTTGTGTATTTTTTTTCCTTTTCTCAAATTTAATAACAACGAGAAAAATACGAATGTGTGGAAAACGTTTAAAAAGAGATGAGTTCCCCGAGGAAAAGAATTAGTTCAGAAAAATAAAATCATTCAACAAATTAAACATATGTTTAAGGTTGATTTTTTGCAGCTGCTTTCAAGAACGGATTAATCGAGAAAAATTTCGCAAATACGAATGTAAAAAAATGAGACTCGTATATATTTTGACAGAAAGAAACCCCAAATTGCTCGAAAACGTTACGAGAAAATGAAAAAGCGTGAATGGATTTTCAAACTCTCAAAGTACTTACGTAGAGAATTTCAAAAACTACGATGCTTTTATCCTCGGGCCAATTTATACTTAAAAAATGTTTTGAAATTAAATTTCTCGCCGCAGAAATTATTGCTCTAATTATTAACGTTTACGGTTTACAGATAAAACGCATTTAATCTGTGATTTAAAACGACCATTATATAAGGAAAGAGGCAAACCAGCTGGATAATTTATTTTCGTAATATACTTGACGATGCCACAGACAGCCCTTAATGTAACAGGTGATCAATCACCAACGGAATAACCAACGCAAGGCAAAAGGAATGCGAATTTTTATGGCGTTTCTCCGCGAGCAAAAATACATAAGGACTTTTTTTTTCTTTTTTTGAAATAATGAAAACTCTAATGAGGATGGCGTTTCGCCTCGCCTGGCGAATATTTCATGAAACACTTTTATCCCTCTACCAGATTCTCGCAAGCTCTGCATAGGACTCCTTTTGAATTCTGCTCTCTTTTTTTTTGTGATACGAGGAAAAAATTTTTTAAAAGATGGATTTCCATAACGAACGTTTCTGTCTCGTATTTTTCCAGTTCCGACGACGACGAGGACGTTCTCGTCGCGTTGACTTTTTTTTTGACGTTTTCCATTATTTCGTGACAGTGGCTGCTGATAACCATTAATTAGTCGATTTGAACATACAACCATGTATAATAAGGTTCACATTCGTATAGGTCTATAGTTAATTATACATTTTATTCGACGAGACTACGATAGATGTCAAGCCAGTTCACTGGGCACCCGAAGATTGCGAAACTGGGCGTTAACATAATTAAAAAGCTCGAAAACTTTTCTCCGGGCGAATTTATATATATATATAACGATGACGGTGTACTTTAAATAAACTTTTTTAATACCGCTCAATTTTTACAAGAACGTAGTTTTCAAAAGTTAAGGTGCCAGGAATGCGGTTACCAGTTGTTTTTATCGCGAGTAAAGCTCACTACCTACCCAACCAACGTTTTCATCGAGTTTGTTTTTTGATAATTTATATTCTGTTTACTTTATAATGAGAATTGGCTATGCGATCGTGTGTACCTTAACTACCAAGCCGAGAAAAAAAATGTCGCCAGGTTTTTTTTTTTTGCATCGTTACTTTAATCAGGCTAAACCTGCTTACGAGCTTTTACCTGTGAGACTATGTTTACCCCTATAAAGTAGTTCAATCCTTGAGAGAATATAAACGATATGAACGAATTATTGATACTTCATCGGGAAAAACGTTCGATAATTGAACGACCGAACTTTCTAAGAAATACTTTAAAATTTAAAGAACATTATTCCATATACAACTTTTACCCAACACTTTGTCATTTTTCAGCTGAAGTCGATAACACGTTTTAAAAATTCAGTAAAGTCGTCTGGAAATACTTTGAAATTATGAAAATTTGTTCATAACGAAGGAAAAATGAATTGGATTCACGTAAGAAGTAGTTTTAGATACCAGGAGACCAAAATGTGGTACGTAGGTGAGAGAGCTTGAATGGGAATTTTTAGGAATTTTTAATTTAATTTTTGACATTTTTTTCGAACAATGAGGACTGCATTTTCCTAATTTTTAAAAATAATTCTAGGCTGTTTTTTCAAAATTCAATTTTAATAACCCCATATTCGATAATTCTCGTGTTTGTTTTTTTTTCTTCTTCTTCTCGTGTCTGGGACATTCGGATCTCTTTAAATTCTCCCCTTCCATCTCTGCACCAGGCCTTCTGTGCGATTGTTCATTTCTCCCCACAGCTCCTCTCTAGTGTATGCAGTGCCTGTGCCACATACGAGGAGGTGGTCGTCAGTCTGTTTTTGTCCGCAATCCGGACACTTCACATCGTCCTGAATGCCCCATCTACATAGTAAGGTTTACTGCTGTCCGGGCGCATCCGGCTCGGATCCGGTTCAGTGTGAGCCACTCTACATATGGCAATTCGTGTCCATTTGCCAGGTTCTCGTAACATGTAGTCTTTTCCAGATCCGACCATCTTTTCTCATGGGTCTCCTTCATGAAACTCCTCCTTGACTTCAGCCTTGGGGTCACCTCCTTCTGGTTGAACATGACATGGCGGGGGTCTTGTTCTTTTTTTGTCCTCTCTACATCCGACGCCACACACCGTCTTATCCCAGGGGGTGCAATGCCACATATTCTTGGTAGGTGTTTGACACTGGTTGGTCTTAGGCAGCCAGACACAATTCTCATGGTGTTGTTGAGAGCAACGGCAATCTTCTTAACATGTGCTGATCGCCCCCAGGCAGCACATCCATACTCTGCTGTAGAGCAGCACAGTGCCATGGCTGTTGTCCTCAGTGTCTTTGGCTTTGCTCCCCATCTAGTTCCCTATCGACGACTCATACGCTTTCACCAACATTTTCGCCCATAAAACGCCATGATGGTGGCGAAAAGTGAAGTTATCGCTACGCCAATTTCAAAATCTGTTTAGCGGTGGCGAATTATGAACGAAAATTTAAAAATTCGCTACTGTCCAACGGGAAAAATCATGTCTAAGGGAATCGCCCTATATTCATCTTACATATTTGCGGACACTCGAAAAATGTTGAGATGTTATGACGTCAACATCCGGTTGGTTGTAGAAGATGGACGTTAAAATCTATTAATAGCTACTGATTAAATGCCAAACAGTCGAAGTCGAACCAGTTACTCACGTTAGCTATCACAAACGTTCAGTTGTCAGCGTTTTTAAAGTAATAATTGTGTGCTGTAGACTTATAACAATGTGTTTTGGAAATACTTATGGTGATTCGTGTTTTTTAAAAAAATTATTTGGCGTAATAGTGTAGTGTAAATGTGCTGTGGCAGTGTAAAAGTAAAGTTTTCAAAAATCAAATTTGTGACTGTGATTTTTGTTTTTTGTCAAGTGCTTTTAAAAAATTGAATAAATGTTTAGCTCTGGCACCCCCTCCTTGGGCCAGTAGCTTCATAGTACTTCATGTCGTTGGGTTTTCACCTCTTTGGCAAGGTTGAGGGTTGAAATTTTGCAAATCTTTGGGTTTGGTAAGAAGAAGTGTGCATGAGGTGGGCTGAGGGATCAAGTGAGGTTAGTGTGTAGTGTGAAAGAGTGAGTGAAAAAGTGTGGTGGCAGCTGATTTCAACTTTTAACTTGAGAAAAAAAAACAATTTTTAGGAATTTTACCAGGGTAAAAAATAGCAAGAGAAATGTTGGCAATTTGCTGCCGAATCGTCAACAAATCGCGAGCATTTCATCGAGTATTCATCACCGATTCGTGATTAATTCGCTATGAACCATTTTGCCAAGAGATTGGCGAAACAAATACAAGGCGTTTAGCTGGAAAAACATTGGTGACTTTGTGAGACTGGTACGCCAGCGAATTCGCTCATCAAATATCGTCGATAGGGTTGATACCAGTTTCCTCAGTAAGTTGTTTCTTGCTTCCACCTTCATTTTTGTGTTCTCACGGTGTCTCTTATATGTGAGGGTTCAGTCTAGTGTGATGCCTAGGTACTTGGGATTTTCACAGTTTTCTAGCTGCACTCCTCCCCACACTAGCTTCAATGTGCATTTCGCCTTTGCATTTTTCAGGTGGAAGCTACACACTTGAGTTTTGGATGGGTTTGGTCTGAGGGCATTATCCACATAGTAGGTCTGCAGTCTGTTTAGGGTTTCCTGCAACATTTCTTGTACCTCTATATGTGTATCCCCCTGAGCTGTTGCTGCTAGGTCATCTGCATACAGGAAATGTCTAGTCTGGTCTCCGATTGGCTGGTCATTTGTGTATATGTTGAACAGAATTGGGGCAAGTACACTCCCCTGTGGCAGTCCGTTTTTTTGCCTTCTCCATCTACTGGACTTTCCCATGTGGGTTACATAGAACATCCTGTTACTGAGCATAGATTTAATAATGGTGGTGAAATTGTGGTCCTGGGTGATGTCATATACTTTCTTGCACAGTAGGTGGTGGTTCACAGTATCATATGCAGCAGTTAGATCAACAAACACTGCACCAGTGATTTTTTTTCTTCTCAAAACCATCTTCAATGTGTTGTATGAGGTTGGTGGCCTGGCTTGTACAGCTTTTCCCCTGGCGAAAGCCAGCTTGTTGAGGGATAAGTCTGCCATCAATTGTGTCCTGTACTCTATCAAGAAGCAGTCACTCGAATAACTTATAGCAGTGGCACAGGAGTGAGATGGGTCTGTAGTACCTTCTTCTTTGCTAGGTTGCTGATTCTAGACGAGGTGAAGATCAGGTCAGGATTATAGCCTCTCTTCCATCTCTTACTCTGGAAGGATGATGGTAATTTGGCATCGTGTATCAGTGTGAGGTTGGAGTTGTCTGCCCATTCTTCAACTGCCTCACTGCTTTTGTCTGTCTCCAGATATCCCCACTCACTACTATGGCTATTGAAATCTCCAACAATGATAGCTGCCTTTGCTTCACTCCAGTTTGGAAGTTTTTGGAATGAGAAGATGTTTCCAGGAGGGTTATACACTGATGTTACTGTGCAGTGCTCCAATTCGATAGTAATAATTCCACAGTGTCTTGTCCGCTTGTCTCACTGGAGTGTACTTCAATCAAAAGACCAAATTTTATGATTTTCAAAATCTTGATATTTCATTCCACGACCGATCATATCGCTTTTCTTTCTCTAAAAAATCTCACAAGGGAACCAAACGAGATGTCCACAACTAATTTGAACGGAACCGCAATTTTTAGAAGCAGGTAGCAGCATATTTTGAAACCCTTACAATAAAAATGTCAGCTACCTAAACTGATTTTTCGATTTTGGGCGAATTTTGAAAATCCAAAATTTATCATTTTTGGTAACTTGTTTATTTTTTTGAAAAAATATACCCCTATTACATTTATGCAGTAAAAATTATGAAAATTAGTCCTGAAACAAATACCAACTGGCAATTTTTGGCAAAACAGTGAAAATTTTGATCAATTTTTGGTAAAAAAAAAAACTAGTTTTTGATCAATTTTTTTTTGCAAAAAAACAAACACCCACCTGGCAAAAAAAATGAAAATTTTCAACCATTTTATCAAAAGATGGGGCTTTTTGGCAACTTCTGGCAGTAGAACGAGACTTTTGGCTAATTTCTGGAAAAAGGAAGACTTTTTGAGAATTTGTTGTAAAAAAGTAAACATTTTAAGCAATGAGAACCGTTGTCAATTTTAGCCCAAAAAAAAGAGGCTTATTGGAGATTTTTGGGAGAAATATTAAGTAGATTTAATAATTCTTACATGAATGGATCGCGAAAATAGAGTTGAAAGGATTTTGACCAAATTCAGCACATATCTTCATTTTGAGCTGAAAGTTTCTCAGAAGAGATTTTAGCTTTCGGAGGTGTTCTCGAGGGGAAGATATGAGTCCTCAAAGAATGGGCATTTTCGAAAAAAATTGTTGTTTTTTGACTCTCTAGTTCCTACCTAACCCGAACCTGTTTTGGGGAAACTAAAACAGTTCCCGAAGGTGGTACATATTTCAGATTCTGCGCCGACCTAGGTCATTGACATCAAAACCTAAGATCACGTTTAGTATCCTACTGAGCGTTGAAAGCTTGAAAATCGTTTTATATTTTGTGAATTTGCGTTTTGGACATCGGGGGGGGGGGGGGGGTGGGGTATTTTACATAATTCAAGTTTAAACGTTGAAGGATATCAATTTCAGAAACTTGGGAAATATTCTGGAATGCATTAGTGCCAATTTTCTAGTCATTATTGCAAATTTCAAAAAATCGAGAAAAGAAGTCAAAAACTTAGTCAATTTTTTGGTGTTCTTGAAATTCGCAACAACGTCTACTATAGCCAAAAAAAAAAGAATTTTCTTCGTCGAATTGGAAAAAATCCTGCTTAGAAAAAATGTCTAAACAATATACCTCTCCCTCCTTTCTCTTCCAATATATATTTTAAAAATCCCCTCCCCATTTTCTCTCTCTCTATTAAAAAAATCCTTCAGCAAAAAATCTGAAAATCACCATTAGGGTAGATAAAAACACATGATAAGAAGACGTAATGTAGCCTTCTCCACCTCACTCATGCCATTTAAGCCCTAAGCTCTCAATCGTGGACCCATATTATCTCCAAAACTCAAACCTACACAACACATTTTCAGTTCGTTGACCTATCATTCCCCATTGGTAGGAAAACTCGACATCATAAATACAATCGGATTTCAATATCTTCAACTCGCACATAAGATAGACGACACTGGTAAAATAATTCTAAGATCGTCGACAACAACGACGACTACGACTACGACGATAAATTAGAAAACGGTGTGTATTTGCATCGTTGCCAAATACTACGCTAATCAGTTGGCCAACATTAATAAATTTCGCAAATTAAAAGCACCATTAATTCTATCCGATAAAAAGACCCGACTCTATAGCCAACTTGGCTAAAGCTGTGAAGTCGATAAAAGTATAATGGCGCGATATACTACACAAAGTACAGAGGCGAAAAGAGACAGTAGTGCGAAACGGTAATGAAGTCGCGAATTTCTTATCTTCTTGTATCGTGCACTAGAGCACTATACGTAGACTGTATATGCAAACGATATCGATAATCGAACTGTAGCCGAAGCCCAAATCGAAGAAAAGGTTAAACGTTATTTAGCAAGATTGCCTTTTATGTGTAGCGAACATTAAGGGTGAAAATGGTTAAATCTTATGTCCGGATTTTACGAAAATAAGCTTTCTGCGGATGGTTAATTTTACATTCGAGCAATAAGGGGTATCACTATTTAAAATCGTATTTTCTCCAACCAAACGTTAAACTTTACAGCGATGGAAATTTGCCCCTTAGAAAGAAACCGTACCACTACCATCGCCGAATGCTTAGAAAATGATCTGATCGTGGAATAAGTTTGGAAAATAACTAATTATGATATAGGGGGAGTGATAATTCCTGGAAATTTTCAAGGATTCGCGAACGGGATAAACTTATGTTAGGCTATGCCAATGTCAATGTTTTAATAATCGAATACTATACGCGAAAACCTTATCAAATAAATTTTACAAGTCGACAAAGATGGGATGCGGGGATCGCGTAATGATTTATATAAGTTTGTAATTAAGCTTGCGCGAGCTTAACATCTTTACATTTAAATGAAACTCGTATTTATAGCCTGTAAAATATACTTAGTACACGAAGGACGATTTTATCTTTAGAAATACTTCGTACGTAGATATACGATTTTGTAAAATACGAATGTTTCTTTCTCCTAGATTTGAATACAAATACGTCTGCGTGTATTACTCGCATTTAGAATAAATCTCAACGTAAGATATTGAAAATTTAACGTCTCTACATCCCATCGAAGACATAAGGTAAAAGCCGGCGTTAATAACTTGGTTAAACTTTCGTCCCTGAAGCATTGACAACGATTTCGTTACACCAGATAGGCTGTTAGCATCTCACAAGAATTCCGAATCAGCAATCGATCACCATCTATAATTTCGAATCGACAAGTTGCACCTTGGTTTCGATGTTGAATCGTGTGTATAGGTAAGGACTGCCTTAGCCCTAAACTCTCGCCAGATGAAAGATGATAATTGAAGAAGAAAAACCAAGTTTTCCTTCGAATAGACGTAGAATGATATTTCACCTGAGAATAGGCCCAACGATGGGATATTTTCCACCAATGCGTGAAAGCCTAACCAAAATAGGTAATTATTACCAACACTCGAAACATGAAAATACAAACGATCAGAATTCAATTTTACCAGCATCAATCCAACTACGAGTATAACGAAAATAAACGATAGCGAATCCGCAATAATGCCATGTCAAGTTGAAACTCGTGTCGAGATGTTAATAAAATTGCATACTCGGTTTGCCGTAATATTTCAATAATTTGATACGTGTGTTATGACGTGTGATGGGTTCGTGATACGTTAATAAGGCTGCCTATTCAATTGAAATAAAGTGCCTACTCAAAGCCCCGAATATGATTGGAGTCTATAGAAATGAATTGATTCAGATTTGTTTTTTTGAAGAGGGGAAGGGGGAATGAAATTCAAACGTTCAAAAAACACCCCAACCTCCCTCTCCTTTCGATATTTGATTCCAGGATATTGAAGAATCATTCTGATTGCGAGAGAGAACTCAAAATCTCTTTAGGTACATATTTACAAAATGTTGTGTGAGGTAGATTGATACAAACTTCAGCGTGCTAAATTCGAATATCTGCTTTATTTACTTTTTAAACACAGCCCCTCGATACCTTTCTAGTTCTGGAAATTCAAAAAAAAGGTTTAACAGATGTAAAAAAGGTGGCGTAATTAATTTTGAGATTTGACATCCCGAAATTGAAACACATCGACGTGTCTTACCACTTTTTTAGGGGGGAGAGGGGGCTAAAAAAGCACTGAAGAGGTTGTATATAAAAACAGTGAGTCGATATTCTAATTCAACGCCCTTATTAAATTATTGAAAATGTACATTGCTACAGAACATTTTTGTGAATATTGTGCTTTTTCAAAATTGGATAAGGAATCTGATTTTGAACTTGATAACTCAGTGAAAGAGGGAGGGGAGATAACATTGTTTGGCTACTTGGCAAAAACGGAACTTTTTCATTTTGCAACATTGGCAAACATAATTTTTTGCAATTCTGACAAAAAAAACAAACAGAATTTAACAATTTACCATTTATTTTAAAAAACAGAAAATTTCATCATTTTTGCATAATAAATAGAATTGTTTTTCAAATGTGACAAAAAAGAGCGGGATTTTTTTCTAATTCAACGAATTTTTTTGACTATTTTAGCAAAAAATAGAACTCCATGCAATTTTGGCAAAAAATTGTTAACTTTCTACACAATTTTGAAAACAAACTTTTTTTGCAATTTTGAAGAAGGATTAAAAATCTGGAATAATAAACTTTTATCAGGTCATTTTTGATGGAAATTTTTAAAAAAATTTTCAATTTTTAAAAAAATTTTCAATTTTTAAAAAAAAACATTTCAACTTAGTAACTTGGGAGGGAGGGAGAGAGGGAGGGAGGGGGGATTAGTTGGCTACTTTGGCAAAAACGGGACTTTTTTTTGCAACTTTGTCAAACATAATTTTTTGCAATTCTGACAAAAAAACAGGATTCAACAATTTACAATTCATTTTTAAAAACAGAACATTTTCATCATTGTTGCATAAATAACAAAATTGTTTTTTCAAATAAAGCAAAAAAGCAGGATTTTTTTGACCAATAATCGAGGAAGAAATAGACCTCTAGGCGATTTGGGCAAAAAAAATATCAACTTCATTGCAATATTAAAAACAAACTTTTTTTTGTAATTTATCAGAAAAAACTTAAGTATTTCAATTTTTAAGGAAACTGGGGAGGTGGTGGTCAAAATATTTTGTTGACATGTTTTTCGGGTCATAATGTTTTCAGAATAACGATAATTTTTTAATGTTTGAACTTAATGGAGGCAAAGAAGAGAAATACTACTTATAAAATTTATTTTTCTGATTTTCTTTTTTTCTTTCTTTCTTTATTTATGAGCCAATGAGCCATATACAGCAACTTATCAGCTAGACCCTATTGACAATTTCAAGTGGCAGAATGCTAGCAACAGTGCTAGCATGACCATGCTAGCACTGGTTGCACCATTTTGAACACCTTTCCTAGCATATCTGCTAGCAAACTGTTGCCAGCACAATGCTAGGAAAATGGTACCAGCACCATGCTAGCAGCATTTTTCTAGCATTATGCTAGCGATGGTTCGCTAGCAGATATGCTAGTACAGGTGTTCAAAATGGTGCCATTGGTGCTAGCATAGTCATGCTAGCATATTTCTAGCAAATGCTGGCATACAATTGGCATAATTCTAGCAGGGGGACTAGCATTATGCTAGCGTTAGTTTGCTAGCAGATATGCTAGTGCAGGTGTTCAAAATGGTGCTACTGGTGCTAGCATGATCTTGCTAGCTTTTTGCTAGCATATGCTAGCATGTGTATAATATGTATAATGCTAGAACCCTGTTGACAATTTTACTAGCAGAATGCTAGCATTAGTAGCACCCACCTAGCATGAGTAGCAGGAAACTAGCATGATACTAGCGTTATGCTAGCATGAAATGAACTAGCATAACATGCTAGCAAAATGCCAGCTTATTACTAGCACAATACAAACTAGCAAGAAGTACGTTAGCAATGAGCTAGCTACATGCTAGCAACATAACTACCGAATGAAGCTAGCATTTCCCACTAGCAAAATGCTATCATATATCCAGCATGAGATGAGCTAGCACAATGCATGCTAGCAATATGCTAGTTAAACCCTTGCCTCTCAATTACCAAGTGATGCTAGCAGTTCATGCTAGCATGATGCTATCATATCGCTAGCATGGGGTGATCTAGCAAAATGTATGCGAACAATGTGCTAGTCAAACCCTTGGCTCATAATTACCTAGTAATGCCAGTTGTCCCTGCTAGCATGATGCTATCATATTGCTAATGTGAGATTATCTAGCAAAATGTATGCTAGGGATATGCTAGTTAAAACCCAGCACCATAATTATCGAGTGATCCCAGCAGCTCCTGCTAGCAAAATTCTACCATAATACTAGCCTGAGATGCGCTAGCACAATGTATGCTAGCAACATGCTAGTTATATCCTAGCATCATAATTACCGAGCGATGCTGGCAGTTTCTCCTAGCATAAAGCTACCATGTTGCTAGCATGATATGAGCTAGTAAAAAGTACATTGGCCATACACTAGTTAATCCTAGCAGAATAATTATCTTATCAACAATTTTACTAGCAGAATGCTAGCATTAGTAGCAGAATACTAGCACGGTGCTAGCATGGAATCAACTAGCAGATTACCAGTTAGAATGGTGTTAGCACTTAGCACTTTGCCAGCAGACATTTTATTGGAAAATTCATCCTAGCATAGAACTGGTATGATGCTAGCATGCGGTGAACTAGCAAAAGACAGGCCAGCAATTTGCTGGTTACATGCTAGCAGCATAACCACTGAGCAAAGCTAGCAGTCACTACTAGCATATTGCTAGCATGAGGTGAACTAGCAAAAGGCATGCTAGCAATCTGCTAGTTACATGCTAGAAATACAATCGCAGGTAAACTTGCATTAGTCTACTGCTAGCGCTATTCTAACCTTGGTAAAGCTAGCAGTCAAAGTACTAGCATGGTGCTGGATTTTTGTTAAATACTTCTTAACCAGGTGCTAGCAGTCAAGTGCTAGCATAATGCTAGCGAATTGCTAGCGTTGTTCTATATCATGATACACTTAACTTCTCTTAGATGAAGTATGTAGTCAAGTCGAATATAAGCTCAATACAGTTTCCTGTTTAAATTAAGAAGAGTGAAGTTGGCAAACTATTAACTAATCACTCCGTTTATACTAGCACAAGATGCTAGTGCAATGCTAGTTCTAAACTAGCATTGTAGGGCAATTGCCCATTTTTGGATATTTTTGGGAAACGTACCATAATTAAAAATACCCTATTCTTTTATAAGGAAATTAATGCACTTTCGAGGCTCGTATTTACGAGTGAAAAGCTTAAAATTAGGTTATACAGGAAATAAAGTCAAGTATGTGCATACAATTTTAATTTTTTTTTATCTAATTTTGTTGAGATTAGAAATTTAATAACTTCGTCTGTGTGAGAAGGGTTCTCAGAAAGGAGGACCTGGAGTTGGCCCGAGTTGGTTAGAACTTAGATGTCTGGAGCGTTTATTCTGTTTGGAAGGGCAGTCTATTAGTAAATGAGCAATGTTTAGGGGGATGTTGTTGCATTCTGGGCATAATGGTGGAAGCTGTTTAAAGAATATGAATTGGTGAGTGAGAAGGGAGTGGCCAGTCCTGAGTCGGGTGAGAAGAACCTCAGATTTATGTTGAAGTTGCTCAGAAGTTTTCCATAAAGATGTGGTGTTTTTGATGCCTTTGAGATTATTTGAACTTATTGGGAACTGAGACCATGAAGATTGAAATACTTCATGCATTTGTGTTTTGGAATTAAGTTTCAAATCAGATAAAGAGATTGGTATGTTGGCAAGAGGGAGATGGAGGTGTGCCTGTTTAGCTATTTTATCTGCCAGCTCATTTCCTTGAATCTGGGAGTGTGAAGGTATCCAACATAGTATGAGTGTGCTATTTTGGAAGAGTTGAAGATAAGTTATAATCCACGCAATAAAAACTTTGCAAGGAAGGAATCTGAAATTTTGAAAAACGACGAAAATAGTTTCAAAAACATTAAAGTTTGATTGAAAATTGAAAAAGTAAGCCGAATATAAAAAATTGCCGAACACCCTGCTTTTGAAATTCTACACGAACTTAAACTTAATTTGTTGAATTTCAGATCAACTTCCCACCTTCAAATGCTTGAAAAAAACTTGAAAAAATATTAAATAAATTCTTTTCACCTTGAATTATTCTTCCGAACAATTTACCATTTCAACCAACTCGTAAAAAAAACAAAAAAAAACAAAAACGCGTTTTAAAACCTCAACCAATGAGGCTGCAAAACCCTTTCGTAATTTCGCCTAATTAAATTCATTTCATTTCGTCGCACGATAAAAAAAAAAAGAAGCGAGGAAAAAGAAAAATCCCTCGAATGACCCTGCTCCACGCCTTCGAGTAGGTAAACGATACAGAAAAAATTTTCGCAACTTTGCTCCGATATTAAAATTAACTATCTCAGGTATTTTATTCAAATTACACGCAGCCTGCAGATTTAAAGAAATCGGTAGCAACAGTACGTAGTAGAATGGTCGGGGAGGAGATGCGAAAACGACTCACGTATCCGTAGCTGGCGAATTATTTTACACGTTGGCGAGAAAAGTACGAAAATTGAAAAACTTCTCGCGGGCAAAAAATAAATAAAGAAATTTTAAACTGTTTAAAGCCGGAAGAAGCGTAGAATATCCTTTGACAAGTTTACACTGTAAATTAAATTTTTTCGCCATATTTTCGCAAACAGTCGAGAGACAACCTCGGCTGCTCTAGCTCGACTAGCGATGTGAACAAAATCGAAAAACGAAAATAAACGTTACAAATTAAATTACAGTAAAGCGAGAAAAATTAAAACTTAGCTTTATTTTTGTAAAACGAATATCGCTAATAATATTGGCGTTAAGCCAGCGAAAAATATACCATTTTTATTCTACCAATTTTCAAGTGCAATCTTTCCGAATGAAACGTGAAATTAATTTTTTTTATCGAGTCACTATTATACCTAAGGGTAGGCAAATTGACATCTCGAAAGGGAAGAGTAGATGGAGGCGAAAAAGACGATACTCGTATACTATAAAAGATTAATCTTAAATTTAGAGACGCGAATCCGAACGAATAATTAATCTTGATCGTTTAACTTTTCCCTATTTCCTATTACTGGTATACTTTCGTGTCTGAGGCTTTTCAAAAACACGTCCTTTTTCGACACTCGAAACTCGTCGACGATGAACGCCAAAGCTTGCTTCACACAAATCAAGCCATCGTCAACGTCTACGTAACTGATACGAAAATTAAAACCAAACGAAACAATAACGGACACCGTCGGCGATTATTTTAAACAAGGAAATACTCGTCGAAAAGCTCTCTTTCGAAGCGTCAAGTACTCGTAGAGTTTCGTATAGTGAGCACACTTAATTTACTGCAGCTATAACGATTCTGTTTTTGGATCACTTTACGTCAACGGTGTGGTACGTTCAACTTCAATCTTCCTTTTGAGACGTTTTTTTTCTCGCTCGCCTTCGCTTTTCTCTTTTCTCGTCGCACTTTGTGAAAAATCCGTATTCGCATAACTTTATCGGTATAAACACTGCCGAGGCATCACTCGAGGAGCTCGTGTCTCGTCGTTTCGCAATTTTTAACGCGTTATGCAAATAATACTTTTACCCAGTTGTGGCACGCTGGCAAAAAATTACCGCTATATAAAGGCTTCTTCCATTTGCACACCTCCTGCACATCGTGTATCGCCTTATAATCTAATGCATCGGTGTATGAAAAATCTTCTCTTAAATCACTTCTGTGCTTTTTAGTCTTTTTTTTTCCACGTCACAGCTCACACAACGTGGCTTGGCTTCATCGTTGAAAAGAAGAAAAAAAAATTCAAAACCGTAAAAAAATTTACCCAATTTAATACCATCGAAGGTGAAAGAAACACTTTTCAAAAAAAAAAAAACTATGCTCACGGTAAAGTAAACCTACCTATCTACTCACCTATCACATTACCGTTCTCTAGTAAATTATATAAAACTTTATAAACTTTTAGTCGCTTATGAAATTATTATTCGATGGTATACGAGTATATATTTCATAAAGAAAAGCATATTCGTATAAACGTCAAAGATACCGGTCGGTATAGTACCTTTTCAAATACTTATTTATTCATTAAAAGCGAATAATAAAATTGACTTTTATTCGATTCGCAGTTCTCGAATAAATTTTTTTGGGGGGTAAATAAGGCCAACACAACGACGACGGATCGAGCGACGTTAAAAATATGTTAAATATGAGAATTTTCGAATTCGTTGGCAGTCATTATTAAAAAACCCCCTTATTCAGTAAATACGCCTGCCGAAATATTCCAAACTTCCAGTCTTAAAATAGACAATTGGCGCGAAAATTTCGTCAGGCTTATTCGACAATGTTGAAAAGGCGAACGAACGAGATATGCAGAATTATTAATGATCGAGGAAATTATTATGTCGCATCGAACAAAAATTATACGTCTACGATGAATTTTCCATTGTTCGCGCCGAATAGTTGATTAATTCTTTTACTCGATACGCACGCGTCGAATTTGCGAGCAGTAGGTATTTTTCCTTCGAAGGGATTTTGATGATGAGAGAGAAAGATGAAAATCGACGACGATGTGCGTTGAATTTTAAAAACAAAATTGCGTAATTTTTTTTGCGTATCAGTAGTTGAAATATTTTTACAATAAATTTTGCTCGTAGCTTCGTCTATTTTACAATTTTAAAAAAATTTCAACATTTTATAACGATGGAATTTGACAAATGTTACAATTTTCGAAAAAAATCAGAACTTCAAATTCCCAATTCGTAAACACGTCATACTTCATGTCAATTTTATGATAAGATCAGAGGAGAGTGATGGGAAGGAGAGATTTCAAGACCAGTAAGCAGTACGTACCTAAATTTACTCGTTGAAAAGTATAAAAAATCAAAAAAAAAATTTCAGAAAGAAACGAAATAAAGAATTATCTAAAAAAGAAAAACATAAAAGCAGTGAAATCTTGAAACATGAAAAAAAAATCTGTTCGTTAAAACATCGAGAAATTTGAGCCTTTTTCTGATATTAGAGAGAAAAAACGAAAACCAAAAATGCATTAAAAAATACCTCGAAAAATGAAAAAAAATCACCTGAAAAAAGAGGCAACAAAAAATTAAAGATTCCATTCGCAGAATATTCGTGGCATTCACGTATTTTGTCTGATCATTTTAACGTTCTCATGAATTGAATTAAAAAAAACTGAACATGAACTTATTTGAAGTATCGCCAGAAAAATTCATCATGTTGAGTCGTTTTTGACTGTGTTTGGAAAGTTGAAAGGAAGAAAAGATCGAAAACGTTTTGAAGATGATTTCAAAAAATTTTGGAAAAATTTCAAGGCTTTGATAGAATCAAATTACTATTTTTTCAACACGCTTTCAAAATTTCTATTGGTCAGAAAGTTTTATTATACGTACATCTGCATATATACTTACGTCTATTCGAAGCCGTGAAACCAGTTCCTTCAAATTAGTACATACCATAACAAGAAATTCAATCGATGAGGTGCTGATTGGTTCAAATAAAAACTAGACAGCTAAGCAAAGCTTAGCTGCAAAGTGTGCGTAGCTAGCTGCCTTTTCTACAGCTATAACCCTTATTACATCTAGGTAGTGCATAAGTGAATCAACCATGTCACAATACCTAATGAGAATTTTTGAAACTCTCACTGCTTCAAAATAATAATTGTTTTTCAGTGTTTCCATATTTTTATAAGCTTGCATTGCTTCTGCAACGGCCAAAATTGTGATTCCAAATTTATCCGATAAATTTTCCAATTCTTCGAGGAGTTCGTGTACGTTTTCAATAATATTTGGCCGCGCTTGGTTTTTTGATTTTTGTTTATGTACTCGCTAAAATTGCGTCTCTCATTCATTTCCAATTCATTGTACGTCAATGTTCTATAATTTTTTCTTATATTTATTTTATGTACGCGAATTCGCGCAATTTATAAAATGTCTATTTGTTCATGTACTTTTCATATTTTCTTTATAAATGATTTTGTTTAATGACGATTTCTACTTTTTATATCGTCATGTTGGTTACACTTCTAAATTAAGAAATTTCTAGTTGTTTTTCATAGTTTGCATTGTTTTAAAATTTACAAAATTTCAAATCAATTTTCCGAATTTCCCATCGCTACAATTTCATAAAGTTTTCAATAAATTTTCAGAATTTTGCATTGCCGCTGAGTTAGGAAATTTGCAATCAATTTTTAGAATTCACATTGCCTCTAAATAGTCAAATTTTGAATAATTTTTCAGAATTCTTATTGTCTTAAAATTAAAAAATTTCAAATTCAATTTTCAAGTTCATATTGTCCACAAATTGTAAAACGTTTACTCAATTTTTGGAATTTACATTGCCTCCAATTTTTCATAATTCTCATCTTCTTCATAAATATTACAATACTTATTTCATATAATTTTCAAATTCACATTATCTGCAACTTACAGAACTTTTAATCAATTTTTGGAATTCTCAGCGTCTCTAAATACAAATTTTCATATTATTTTTTTTAGAATTTCCATTGTCTTCAAATTTATAAATTTTCAAACCAACTTTCAGAACTTGCTTTTTATTCTAAATTAAGAATTAAATCTTATAAAATATGTTAAGAATTTGAATTGCCTCTAAATTACATGAAAAAAAATATGGGTAATTTTTACAAAAAAATTTAACTAAATACTGGTATTTAGCACAATTAAGTACCAGATCCCATTCAATAATTTTTACTGTAATCGTATAGTAAAAATTATCATTTTAATAAATTTTGCTATAGGTACTAATAGTAAAAATCATTTTGTTTTAATAATTTTTACTAAATCATGATAATAAAAATTACATGTTTCAATTGTACAAAAATTAGTTTAATTACTCATTTTGAAGTAATTTTTAAATTATAAGTAAAAAGTTAAAAATTATTCATGTCAAGGTAATCCTTACTATACTTATGGCTATAGGTAGACAAAAAAATTAATGAAATGAATTTTTAGTTAGCAAATGATATCATAATTCATAACTCAATTTCAGCATTATTTTTGCCCCATTATCATGTACTACATAGGTAACTCCAAAGCATTTACCTATCCAATTTTCCTACGAAAAATCTGTCACCTACCTACTTACCTCATGGGTAAAGTAATATCTATATTACTTTACTCATGGGGATTCGAACCTGGGTCCCTAAATCTCCTATTCCTACCTACATGCCCTAACCACTCAGCCACAAATTCACTACGAGGGTTAGGGCATTAAAATAATATATTTGTTTGGTAAACGCCCCACCAAACCACTCCCACTTGGAATTTACAGGTAACAGAGGGGGGGGGGTGTAACAGGGTACAATGAAACACAGCTGGTGATGGAATAGACTGGGGGTATAGCAGGGTACAATGAGCGGCAGGTGTTCTACAAGTCCCCTTTTCCCTTTTTTAGGATTCAATGCATTAAAATAATGAACTAAAATTGCAATTACTCAGCAATTACCCATCCGAATTGAATGAAAATAAATCTATTCCCTCCGCCTTAATGATTCTCAAATGGTGTCCAATAGGTACGAAAAACGGTTGGATAGCTTAAGAGAACATTCATTGTAATTGAAATTTCAATTTCTCAAAGCGAAACCAATAGTGTGCTACGCACACTAATGAACCTAATAATATAGATTTTTGAGTGGAAAATCAATAACAAACACTCTACTTAAATTTTCTCTGAAACAAAAGATGTAAAAAAATTCTAGTAAATTGCATTTATTCCCCTTCTGTTTATCATTCAAAAATCCATAACTGAGCTCCCCACCTTAAATCGGCTTAAGCTACTAAATTCTCGCTTTTTTAGATACTTAAGTTGCCAAAAAACGAGAATTTTAGTCAATTTTTGGCAAAAAACAAAACTTTGATAATTTTAGTGAAAAGCGGAATTTTTTGGAAAAAAGTCAAGCTGTTTGGAATTTATTTCAAAAAACGATAATTTTTTCGTCAACTTTTTGGAAAAAGCCAAAATTTTTGTCAAAAAGCAAAAGTGGCAATTTTTTTAAAAAGTAACCCTTTTTGGGAACTTTTTGACTTGAAACATAGTTTTTTTACCGGAACGTTCAGAAGTTGTAAGTAGCCAAAAAAAATTATATCTACTTTTCAAAATTTTTCTCGAGAAACCGAGACTATTTTGTAGCTTTTTAGTAATTTTATGCCAAAAAATTCAGGTTTTTTGGGATAAGTGCTCATGCAGTATTTTCCCAATAAATAAGGTAAGCATTCATAATACGTTTCAGATTTTCGAGATATTTTTGTCAAGCGAAATAAAACGTAAGAAAACCTTTGAGAATCAAACAGTCCTCTAGTTGTACTCGTATTTTCTTTGGAATTTTTCATCCCGTGTAGAACATTTTTTTGGTGTTTGTTTTATCGTGCAAATGTTTGAAATTGAATCTCAAATAAAATTATCCACCCAGCCCAGTGACCTAGGTTTGAGTTTCATGCTTATTGGTCGAAACTTTTCCGCGTCAAGCATTCGAAGAAGTATGTTTATCTACATTCGAGACTCGAAAAGGGTTTTCAATGACGAATTTCTTAAAAATGACGGAAATTAGGTACAAGTTTGTCCTACTTGGTCGTTTATTTTGTCGTATGGAAGTTAATCCGGTCGACTACGGAGTACAAAATTGAGAATATTTTTACTTCTCGTTCGTGTATAGCGAAAAAGAAGAAAAATAACAATTTACCGGATGCAACGTGAAATTGTATTATACATACGTATAGGGTTTAATAGAAGTAAGTTTTGGTCTTGGAGGGGGAGAGGATAACTCAAACTTTATTAAATTACTTCGTTCGTAACTGGGCTTGTGTATCTACGGTGTATATGTGCTCATTATATCCTTATGTACTACGTCTATGTATATTTTCCTTTTTTTCTCTCTATCCTCGAATGAAAGCAAAATACGAGTAAGTATCAATATTTTAGGCTAGAATTAAAGAACTCTCCCCCACCACCTCGAACGAAAATTTACTTACGATATGGAAGAGGAAGTAGGACTAGATGAAGAGTCTGAGCAGATATAGGCTGAATTGTATACACGTTCATATGTTCTATACGTATACTGTAAATGGATGCGAACATAGAAAGCATACACGTCGAGGAGAAGTTTTTAATCCGACGCAGGGTGAAAGAAAAGGGTACGCTTATCGAGAACGTAGTTTATTTTAAATCCAAAAAGCCTTAAGAGAAAAAGGATTAAACCGAATGTTTTAGATAAAACAGGCACAGAGGAAAAAATTGTATGCATAATTTTGTCACTGTTAAGTTTACGAAACACTAAAAAGCTTCCAATGTTTTCTTGGTTGAGCTCGTTACGTGTCTGCGGATAAGATTCTTTGCTCTGGTTCGTCGATGGGGTTTAAAAGGAGCGGTTTTTTTTTCGACTGAAAGATTTGATTACTAGAAGTGAGACAGTAAGCAGGCAGGTTTTTCGTCGTATTGATCTCGAATGAAGGCGGGGAAAATAGGTCTTTTAGACGGATTTTCTGCGATTTAAATAGCAGGTTCGGTGTAGACTTTTATAAGGAATGGAGCTGTAAGTTTTTCTGGATATAAATCTCGAAAACTTTTTTTTTAAAAATTGGATTATTTACCAATGCTTATTTTTTTTGCCGTAAAATTTTCATTCCCTCCCTCCCCCTCCCACCAAAAATGGTGGAATGCCCCTGTTTTTGGATTTTTAAAATTTTGATTAAACATTGTTGAGTTACTTTAGGGGAATTTACGATCCAAAATATTATTCTCCAACCCAATTTCCTTCCCCACAATGAAGAAAAAACTTTTTTTGGGGGGAAAAAATTATACTTCAACGAGTTTAAGATGAAAAATTTTGATTCCATCCATTTCGAAAAATTGTAGTTCACTCGTTGAGATAGCTCCTGAAAACTAATGAGGGGAGGGGAGGAGAGAGGAGGGAAGGAAATGGCGGTGCTCTTTACAAGAACTATGGATCACTATAATGTAAAATCTTTCACGAATAACTCAATTTTAGGGCCACTTCCTTCCCAAATGGGATCCTTAGAGGGGTTGAAATGCGAATCTATAGCTTCAAATTCGTGGGGTTCGATTCATACAATAACGACACCCATTGCCAACCTTCCTTTGCCCCAAATTGGAGAGAAAATGTTCTGCGCCCAAATGAGGGTTTCAAATGGTTATTTTATTTCCCTTTGTTTTTAGAGATCCTAATGCAAAATTTCAAAACCATATCACCAGTAGTGCTTTTTTGGCGGTGCTATATTTGGCATAAAAGTACGTTTTTGAGTTTTTAAAAATGACCTGCTTGGAGGAAAAATTTGAAAAAAATTCTAAAATGCTGTTTTGTCCTGCGAATTTGGTTTGATAGTTTTACCGTTCGAAATGAGACGAACCATCCTAAATACTTCGAACTCGTTTTAAACCATTTTACACGATTTCCAGGGCCGTCGAAAGGGAGGGCAAAGAGGACAGTTTGCCTCTAGCCCGCACTTTCTGGAGGGCCCGGCAAAAGAAGGGCCTGTGATGAAAGGAAACCCGTTTTTTTCACTTCTCAAAACATAAATTATTTGAAAGTTTTTGCTCTCGTTTCGCTCGGGCTTGGTTTATCTTTTTCAAGCTTCAAATTTCTAAAAAAGTAAGTATTATTCAATTTTTAAAGTTTTATAGTGAAAAAGTAACCTTCTCAAAAGCCAAAAAATAAACTCCTTGCATAAAAAAACATCGGTTTTAGTTCTCTGAAAATACAAATTTTCAAAAGTTTTCGACCTCGCTTCATCCCAGCTGGTCTTCTTTTCTTTTTCAAAATCAAATTCTATAAAAGAAAAAAAAACATTGTTTTTAGGCCGCTCGAAATGAAATTTTCAAAAACTTTCGCTATTACTTCCCTCGGGCCAATTTATCTCTTGTTTTGAAATTTAAAAAATGCACATTCGGCCTTCCAAAAATTCAAAACAGAAAATGAGAATTTTTATCAGTGATATGAATACGACATCGATTGACAAATTTGACATTTCCCCCCTAAATCAGTCGGCAAATTTTCAATGGAACCCCCTCCCCCTCTCCCTCTCCCTATCATTCCCGGAAATGGTTGGGTAAACCCCCTGCTTCTAAAATTCATGAAATTAAGAAATGAGGTTTGATATCGATCGACAAATTTGGTTTTCCCCCCTAAATCAGTCAAAAAATTTTCAGTGGAACCCCCCTCCTGTCTAATCACATTTTGAACCCGGTTCATTGGTTCGCATTTAGCAACCAGTTTTTGACAATCATCTAAAATTTGGAGATAGAGAAAAAAACTTGAAACAGAAGTTGTAGAGTGTAAAAAATTGAACCATTTTTGCTGATCGGATTTTGAAAATGGTCAATTAATTTGCAACCCGGTATCTTTTCGATGGCTTGCTACGAATTAATTAACTCGATTCAAAATCATCTGATTAGCAAAAATAGTTCAATTTTTCCCACTCTACAACTTATGTTTCAAACTTTTTTCTCTATAATGTTTAAACCTTTATATCTATCTCCAATTTTTAGGTGATTGTCAAAAACGTGGTTACTAAATGCGAACTAATGAACCGGTTTCAAAATGTGATTACACAGAATTGCGTTATTTTTCACACTCTACAACTTTTGTTTCAAGCTTTTTTCACTATCCACAATTTTTGGGTAATTTTTGATTACTGGTTCCGAATTAATGAACCGGTTTCAAAATCCGATCAGCAAAAACAGTTCAATTTTTCACACTCTACAACTTTTGTTCCAAGTTTTTTTCTCTTTCTATAATTTTTAGGTGATTGTCAAAAACCGGTTGCTGAATGCGAACCAATGAACCGGTTTCAAAATGTGATTAGACAGAATTGTGTAATTTTTCACGCTCTGCAACTTTTGTTTCAAGATTTTTTTCTCTATCTACAATTTTTGGGCAATTTGCGAATTGAAGAACCGGTTTCATAATCCGATCAGCAAAAACGGTTCAATTTTTCACGCTGTATAACTTTTGTTCCAAGTTTTTTTCTCTATCTCTAAGTTTTAGGTGATTGTCAAAAACTGGTTGCTGAATGCGAACCAATGAACCGGTTTCAAAATGTGGATTACACAGAATTGTGTAATTTTTCACGCTCTACAACTTTTGTTTCAAGCTTTTTTCTCTATCTACAATTTTTGTGTATTTTTTGTTAACTGGTTGCAAATCAATGAACTGGTTTCAAAAAATGCATATTACTTTTTTGTCGCCTTAGTGTGTAGAATACATTGCGCCAATAAAAATCAGTCTGAAATTTTTGACCAAACCGGGTTTTCAATATGTGGACACCTTGTTCATGGGCATGGAATTTTCAAGGTCGGTTTTGAAAGTCCTTAGTTTTCACTACTCAGCGCCTCTTAATTCATCTCGCTAGATCTTTCCACTTGGAAATAAAAGCCACCGGGCACTACTTTTGTGTCATATTTATGTACTATAAGTATTACATTTTTTTGCAGATAGGTACTCAACAATATTTAGTATTAATTTCAAAAATCCGAGGACAGGGGAATTTTACCATTTTCATCCGGGAATACCCTAGAATTGCCCTTCCACGCCTACAGGTAAATGGTTAAATCTGATCCGGTCTGAATAGATCCGACGTGATCAGGACAAATTGGATTCATGGCATGTCCGGATCTAATCAGACCTGATCACTGATCAGATTCTCATTTTTCTGGTCGAGTTTTGAATTTTTATCAAAAACTCTCACGTTTCGATAAAAAATAATTCCACTCTAAAAATACTTCTTTTTTTTTGAGAAGTGATAGGTAGTTTTTCTGTTGAAAATTTCGTAGGTGTAATTTAAAAAATATGAAATATGTACCTACATATTATTATTGTGTTGAACAATAAACATCAATTTTCTAGAGAAACGAGAATGAACGTTTTAAGCCATCCGTACCTACACGAATCTGCTTGTGTACATTTAAGATATTGTTTGCTGCAGGTGAAAAAAAAAATGAAAGATTTCCGGCCCATGCTCATGCTTCTCTCTCCTCTCGCGTCATCTTAAACCCCCGCAGAATGCGATGAAAAAAATTTAAAATCAATGAACATTTATATTTTTTTGAATCAAATAAATACTTCCGCCATCCTATCAGTTCGACTGTTCTAACATCAACGATTTGAAAAATGGAAAATTTTGTCAATTTTAGGTACGTAGGTACTTTGTTTTCTACTCGTCAATATGAGAAAATTTCAATATACGAGTAGACATTTTCCAATCTGGCAGTGAGAAATATCAAGTATAAAAACAGCCTATTTCGAATATTACACTTTGCAGTGGGCAGAAAGGTGCGTAAAAAATACTCATCAAAGATTCATCACACGCTAATGAAAGTATTATTTCATATATAAGTATTTTCACAATTTCCAAAATCGATAATGGAAAATTTTCAACTTCGAAAAAAACGTCAGCCAAGACAACTTATTTCCATACTTTTAAAAAAGCTAGTCAAGTCAAGTATATACCCTACCCGAAAAAATCTACAAATTTAGGATACAACACCCAACACACCGAATGCAAAATATATCTCTTTCGAGTGCATTATCTTTTCTGAACAAAGACGTGTACTTACACGAGTACAATATCCCACGTGCCCTAATAGGTAGTATGTGCACATAAGAAAAATATTTTTAAGAAGAGTTCAAATACCTCGGAAAATACATCACCTTTTAATGCATAAGAGGAAAAAGAAAGAATATTATTCATAACACGTGAAAATTCCTCGGGTAATTCCACTTTTATCCCAATGTTCTTTCTGGCTAAAAATATTTAATTTAATCCCAAAATAGTCTCAAATAGGTCCAGTCGCTGAAAAAAATCCATACATTCGGTATCAATTATACAAGTCCACCACGTTCAATATAATTCCCTCGGTGTTTTTTTTCCCAAACTCAAATCAAACCCCAAAATCATCCCGCAAATAAGCACAATCAACTAAATATTTCATCTTGCCGGAGGTATTTCCTTTATGTACAAAGCTACTATGCACATGTATGTATTTTTTACCATTATTTTCTCGGTCGTATATAAATCTTTCTAGACAGACGAAAAATCTACTAAATCAAGCCAAGGCTTCGAATCGGCTCCTGGCAGAATGAAATTCGAAGCAGAAAAAAAAACAATCGAGTAACCTTCGTCTGCCTAGTGCCTAGGCGGCGAATGCATTATCGAACGTGTATTTTGCTGATTAGATGCAATAAAAATGCGGTAATTTCTTATACTTAGCAAACGTATGCCATGCCAGGCAGGAAAAGGTTGCCACGTTAAAATTGGATAACCTTATTAAGTGCTCGAACGCTGCGGAACAGATACAAACTATATATTTTCCATGCTAAGCCGATGTAATTGCTTAGCGTACTCTCATATCTTGTACCAGTACCAGAGAAGACGTACTCGGTATTACGTAGGTACCTAGTATTTTTTTTTTTTTTTATCTACACAAATACCTACCTTTCTGTATGAATGTATATACGATTCATTTTAGTTATGTTTCTGCATTGTTAACTTTCTACGTACTTCGTCTATAGGAATAAACGTATACACAATATGCATGAACGTACGTAATGTAAAAATATATCTACGTATAAACCAACTCGCTATACAATATTTTAATACCGCGTGCCGGAATAGGTACTGGAATACTGATAAAAAACGTTACCATTGGGGATCTCATTCTGCTAACATTGGAAATAGCAATTTTTTTCAACTCCTATCGGCATTCACAACGCAATCAAATCTAAGCTCTATTGGTACGTCTACGTATAAAACGATGCAGTAAAATTATGGAAATTATTTTATTGCCATTTGCCAACACTGATAACGTTGAACGGCTCCAGAAAAAAGCTCGATGTAAGCCTTAAGCACATACAAAAAAACCTTGGTCGAGCCAGGTCACAACGTACTCGTAATAGTCGGATTTTCCTTTTCGGTTTTATTTGCACAGTGATTCGGAAATTATAAAGGTCCTGTAGGAAAAAAGGTAAATAGGCATTTTGCACAGCTTTTCAGTGTTTGCAGGTCGATATAATACGATGGAATGGACGAGGATAACGAGTATGAGTTTGAGTTGATTCCCTGTTTCTTTGGAGGGGCACCATTGGCGATTATTATGGTGAAATTTTGTCGGTAGTGTTTTTTAATGACATACTTTTTCGATCTTGCTTGATTTCGTTCAAATTGAGAGTGCCGATTCTAAAGGTTCGCCTGGAAGGGAAAGTGAAAAAGGGAATTTTGGAAAATCAAGTTCAGTCCAAAAATGAGAAAAAATCAAAATGTTACCAAATTGACCGAGAAAGCTGAAATTTGTAATATACTCTATTTTTGACCTGCAAAATCGATTGAAAACGGTTTCAAATAGTTTCCAGTAGTTCTTGGAGCCTCCAGCGGATTTTTGAAACTTGAAATTTCCACAACATTTTATCAAAAATGTAGTTGGAAAGTGGAAATTCATTCTGCACACTAATTTTAACACGCTATGAAGTCAAATGCAGGTTGATGTCAAGTCATTTTGAAGCCTCTCGCAACTTTTTGAAAATTCCTGGAGCCTCCAGCAGATTTTTGAAACTTCAAAATTCCACATAATTTCGTAAAATGAAGTTGAGAAGCTGAAATTTAATCTTAAGTTCATTTTCCACACGTTATAAAGCCGACTGTAGATGTCAGGTACTTTTTGGAAATTACTGGAGCCTCCAGCAGATTTTTGAAACTTTGAAATTCCACAAAATTTTATAAAATATGAAGTTGAGAAGCTGAAATTTATTCTGGGGTACAATTTCGTCAGCACGTTATAAAGTCGATTATAGATTTCAGCTACTTTTTGGAAATTACTGGAGCCTCCAGCAGATTTTCGAAACTTTAAAATTGCACAAAATTTCATAAAACATGAAGTTGAGAAGCTGAAACTTACTCTGGAGTTCAATTTCAGCACGTTATAAAGTCGACTGCAGATTTCAGCTACTTTTTGGAAATTACTGGAGACTCCAGCAGATTTTTGAAACTTTAAAAATTTCACAAAATTTTATAAAACATGAAGTTGAGAAGCTGAAATACTCTGGCGTCCAATTTCAGCACGTTATAAAGTCGACTGTAGATTTCAGCTACTTTTTGGAAATTACTGGAGCCTCCAGCAGATTTATAAAACGTGAAATTTTCATGAAATTTTTCACCAAATGTACTTGAAAAGCCGCTATTCACTCTGCATATTCGTGCTTAAGTTAATTCGAACACATTTTGTGACATTTTTGGAAAAACTGGAATTCCCAAGAACCCGCTGGAGGCTTCTATTGAAACTGCCTGCAGTCGACTTCATAGCGTATTAAAATTGGTTTTCAGAGCGAACTTCTGCTTGGAGATTTCAAGTTTCAAAAATCTACTGGAGACTCCAGTAGTTTCCAAAAACTCGCTGGAGGCTGCCAAATGACTTGGAATCCACTTGCAGTCAACTTCATAGGGCATTGAAATTAGTTTACAGAATGAATTTTGGCGTTTTAAGTTACATTAGATAAAATTTTGTGGAGATTTCAAGCTTCCAAAATCTGCTGGAGGCTCCAAAATTACTTAAACTCACTATAGCAGTCGACTTGATAGCGTGTTCAAGTTGGAGTGCAGCGTGAATTTAGGATTATTTTTAAAATAATTAAAATTTATCATGTATTTGAAAGCATTAAAATTTCAAGTCATTTTTGTTAATAAGAACCCCAAAGATCCACAATGAGCCCCCAATTTAAAAAATATTGAGAAGTCGAGTGACCTATCGTTTGCTTGGCATTCAAGGGTGCTGATTTCGAATTTCAACTTACTTTTACGATATGAGCTCTCTAGGTCTCACAATGAACCCTCAAATTTTGAAAAATTGAAAAATTTGCGTGACTGCGTGATCTATGATTTGTTAGGTTACATGGATGCTGATTTTGTATTTCAACTCGAAAATAAGACACTCAATCTAAAAATGAGTACGACCTTTTCACTCATCCTGGAGAAACAGATGGAAGAGAAAAGATTAAATTCTTCAATAATTTGTCTATCGAATCAAACAGATGTGCAGTAAACCACTTCAGTTTCAAATCTACTTGTATTTGATACGTGTCAATAGAATTGCCTACTTGATTCGCCGTAAATACAGAACTTACGGATGTAGGCACCTCACTACCTCTACCCTCAACAGGCAAATTTAGCTTCGGAATTGTTGTAAAATGAAAAGGAGAATTTCTTATTTGTAATTTGCAAAATATTTGTCAAAAGTCCCACTCGACCAGCGTATAGGAATAGAGGGAAAGTGGAGGGGGGTAATCCACAAATCAGTATTTTTTCCAGTCTAAAAAAAAGACAATAAGCGAATACAACTTTTCATGTGAGTCATCGTGTATGGTTTTTAGTTTTCATTCCAGGATGTTGGAACTCTTAAATGGTGGGAGGGGGAGAGGGTGCCCCAAAATTTTCGACAAAATTTAGGAAAAATATATGGGTCGTGTAACATGTCGTTAGTTATGTTTTTTCAGGCGCTGAAATTTATTCTTCGATTTTTATGGAATTTTTTCAAGCTTAAATTTGACTCATTTCTTACGTAAAAAATCAACATTTGAAGAGTGATATTCCAAAACTCGCTTTGTCCATTTTTATCAAAGTTGAGTTTTCAGTGGTACCTGGTAGATGAAGTATTAACTCACATTCCTACATCATCAACCTACCAAAATGAGGTGTTAAACTCACCTAAATAGCCAATTCACTAAAAATTTGAAAAAAAATAATGTTCCAAAACGCGCTTTGTCCATTGTTATTGAAATTTTTTTCAGCAGTATTTAGTGGATGAAATGTATACCTACACTCCTACATCATAAATCCACCCAAATAAAGTGCTAAACTCGCCTAAAAAGCCAATTTACCCGTTTAAAGGGAAACTGTTTTTCCTCTCTCCTGAAAAGTTGTGAAAATGGACAAAGTGAGTTTTGGAATATCACTCTTCATTTGATAAAATTCACATTCAAGGGCAAAATTAGTTTTGTATCTCATTTTCGACCTCCTTAGTCGATTCATGACGGTTTCGAATCGTTCGACGTTCTGGTGGTGCCTTCAGCAGATTTTCGGATTCTCCATTTCTTGAAAAAAATGACCTCGAGCTTCTTTTCGTTTCAAATGAAATCAAATTGACCTCTTTCATTCATTTAATAACATAAATTGTGAGATACGAATTTCACATTAGGAAATCAGTCGAAAAAAATCTTGCATTTTTTTTCTGTGTTTCGAAGTTGGCATTTTCAAAATCCCCTCGATTTGACTTCAATTTGAATAGCATTGTGAGAACACACGCAGATTACGTAGGTTTTTATTAAGACATCCCGCTATCGAAAACTCAATCAAATTTTAAACCCCCTGGGGCGATCTTCATTTGAAATTTCTTAAACCATCGTAACAAGTCTTTTCTTTTTCAAACACATTGCGAATAATCTTTTTAAACTCAAATTACCTACGAAAATTCAGCCCATTTTATTATGAACGACCAGCTGCGATGGTTTATTTTTCACGTCGAGATGTCCAATGTCATTTTGAAAGGTTTTTTTGAAAAATCGCTTCGTCTCGAATATTTTTACCTTTCAAATGCGATATTGTTAGTAAAATGGTGGAAAAAGTTATCGACTGGTAGGCAGTTGAACCGCTCGTTGGGTAAATGTCTGTTTTGCGAGACATAGCATTGACAAGCTGTTTTGGTTTCTATTCTCTTTTTACCATTCCCCAAGACGATAAAACCGAAGAATATGTTTTTGACGGGTTGTACTCTTTTGACACGTTAAAATGAAAGCATTTCAATACATCAAGCAGAATTTACCGAGATTTACCTATGCTAGAAATTTTACTACGCCTGCTGCTGGATAATAAGTGCTTTAGGCTGCAAGTACCTATACTCGTATGTATGGTAAATGCGATGGCGTTGTTTATGTAGCCTTCTGGTAAATAACGTCATGTGTACGTGTACCTACGATATTGTGAAAGCCAGTTAATATAGAGCTGTGGTTCATATATAACGGTGCACAATCATCGGGGAATAGCCACACCCTCGAATAAACCGAAATGTAATTTACTCGTATTAATTTATGTTGCGAATTTCAACTTGAGAGGCCAATAATTTCAGCCTAGTTGAAAATGAAAATTGTTACCGGTAAATTTATCGACCACAAATGAAATGAGAATTGTTCAAAAAAATCGAATCAGTGGAATCGAGTGCCGAGTTTCTGCATAAATAGGTGTAGGATTCCAAAAAAAAGGGTACTAAAATCTGAAAAATATTGGTTAGTGAAAATTTGTAGTAAAGAAAATCCTCGGAAGCGAATTCAAATTTGATTCGTTTATACGAATCAAAATAGGATTTTCGTTTTAATACCGGGCTGCCTGGCTCGGTACACAACAATCGATGCGACGAAAAGAAAAAATTGGTCGTGATGTAGATAAACCTACGTACCTACTCGCACGATTCGAGAAAAACGGAACCGGAGAATCGAGCTTCTGATAATATAAATCTAAACGTTTACAAGCTCGAAGCGGTGTAGAAGTCAAATATCCATTTGTTGTGGCATTAGGTCTAGCAAAAGTTTTCCTTCTGGAATGGTTCCAAATATTACGTCGGGTTGGGAAATTTCCAGCGTACATGTTTTAGCTGTTGCACTTACGAGATGTAAGTAAACTCGAGGTTAAATGAGCCATACCTTCCTTGATACACGATTCACTCCGGATTATCTTGCCTTTAACGTAATCGATAACGATGAAAATACGTTTAAATCATTTTTATATATCGAACCGAGTCGCAATAACAATGTAACGTCTCGTTTTCTCGAAATATACACACGTATATATGGTCGTCGCAGATATATGGAAACTTGTATGTAGTTCGAAAAATGTAGATATATTTGGGTGTTTTTCAACGTATAGCGCTCGATGGGATCGAATTTAAATGAATTTGTCTTCTATTATAATTTGGTTTTATTACGACGTGTATTTCGAAGATGGATATCGCCTTATAAACCATTATTGTGATGTGCTTTTTGGAAGGTTTTTTTTTGGGGGGGGAAGAGGTTTATATAATCGTTTGTTGAATTATTGATGTTTGGAGTGTTCGTTTGCAAATGGAAAGATTCCTAAGCTCGTGTGATTCGTCTGGAAAGTCTACCATTGAATTTGTGTGATTACTTCACTATATGTTTTGCACTTCGTTTTTTTTTTTTTTTTTTTTTTTTTTTTTTGAAAATTCAGGCAGGTATAAGATAAGTTGGAGAGGCTTGTACTCCAAAATTGAGTTGATATTCGAGCTTGGCGGCAACGAAACCAAAACAAACGACATGCTACACGACCTATCTATTTTTCCTAAATTTTGTCGAAAATTTTGGGGCACCACTCCCCTCTATTCAAGAGTTTCAACATCCTGGAACGAAAACTAAAAACCATATCATATCCAATGACACTTATGAAAAGTTGTATTCACTTATTGATTTTTTTCAGATTTGAAAAACATACTCACTGATTTCTGGATTACCCCCCCCCCCTACCTCCCACCATTCCCTCCAATTTTGTAGGATACGTCCCATACGTTGGTCGAGTGGAACTTTTGACCACTATTTTACAAATCACTTCGATGAGAAATTCTCCTTTTCATTTTACTACAGTTCCTCTTCCATTTTCTCTGGTCTGTTCCTCCAGATAAAGGGAAAAGTTTTACTCATTTTTTAAATCGAGTGTCTTATTTTCGAGGCGATCAAAAAAGTATCAGTCGAAATTCAAAATCAGCTTCCTTGTAAACCTAGCAAATCATTGATCACACGGTCACTCAGATTTTTCAATTTTTAAGATTTGAGGGTTGATTGTAAGATCCAGAAAGCTCATATCGTAAAAGTAAGTTGAAATTCGAAATCAGCACCCTGGAATACCAAGCAGACGATAGGTCACTCGAATTTTTCAATTTTTTTTTGAATTGGGGCCCTGGGGCTCATTGTGGATCTTAGGGGGTTCTTATTAACAAAAATGACATTAAATTCGAAGGTAATGCTTTCAAAAACATCATTTGAATTCAAATTTTATGAGATTTAGTGGCCAATAGCGGGACACAGGAGGCTCAAATCAAAAAAATACGTCGAAATTCGGAATAAACGCCCTTGAAAACCAAGCAAACCATAGGTCACATGAATTTTCAATTTTTTTTTATTTTGGACCTCATTGTGGGGCTCCTTGGGCTTATAGTAGAAAAATACCTTGAAATTAGGAATCAGCACCCCTAAAAACCAAGACATCTACCTATAGGTCACATGAATTTTCAAATTTTTCTCAGCTGTGAGGGCTTTGGAGCATAGGAGGCTAATGTCTTGAAGGTTTACACATATTTCCAATTTTTTGAGATTTGAGAGGTTATTGTAGGATTAAGGAGCTTCATTCATCAAAGAAATAGGTTTGAATTCAAAAGAGCCTTTCCGGGTAAGATAGTGAAATCGGCACTTTCTCCGATTTGGTCGAAACTCACCCAAAATGTTAGTTTGGATGTAAAACCATCCCAGAAAAAGTTTTGAGCCGACCCCCCCACCCCAACCCGAGAAATGTGCCCCTACGTGCTCAAAATTCAAAATTACCGTTCTCCGGAGGGGGTGGTCCAAAAATTTTGAAACTTTCACAAAAAATAGTCAATAGGTAGACGTGTGTGCGAAATTTTTTTCAAAAAAAAAGGTTCATATTAGGGGGGTTTTTGGGGGGGGGTTCAAAATTTTGAAAATTCGTAGAAAAAAATGGGGAGGGTACCCTCTCTGAAATTTTTTCAGAAATTGAATTACACCCTTAGGTATAACATATAATTTTCCCAAGGTCCCAAAGGGGGGTGCAACATGGTCAAAAAAAAGAAAGTTTGAAAAAGAACGTGTATCTCCAGTACTACCGCGCGTTTTGTCAACACGGTTCCACGACACCACCGTGAGAAAACTTCACCTATCGCGCGCTCTCAAACTTGGATTTTTTTGAGAACCCTATTGAAATACCATAATTGCCATCAACGGTTTTTTTGGTGAATATTTTCTAGGGTGGTATGGTGAACAACAGAGGTACACCTACAAGAATTTTCAACCCCCTCCCTTCATATTTACCCCTCAAAATTGCTATTTTTCAACTTATTTTATGCTTTTTTTACTAATAATGAAATTTCGCTGTACAATGCATCGGATCCACATGATTCGATACCGCTGAGCACGAATATGACGTCAGGGTTTCTGCTAATCTAGCCCCCCCAACGGCCTTCGCGCCCCCCAACAAATTTTTACTGCAAATTTTTGAAATAAAGTTATGTACTTTCATGGTATTGGTGGCGTTTTCATATGGTTCAAACCTCCCGAGTACAAATATTGCGTCTACTATTGTTTTACACTCACCTGCTCCCTCCATAGCCTCAGCCCCCTCCATAATTTCCATTATTTTTCGGGTTAATAATTATTTTCAAGCAGTTTAACCTAATGCTTCATGGCTAAGATGATTTTTTTGGGCGCCGAAATTTTTCAAAATTTTCATTGTTTGGGGGGTGGGGCGTAAGGGGAGTATTGATAAATTCACCAAATATGGCTTTGAGATACATGAAAATATATGTTTTTTGGACCGTAGAATTAAATTATGGTAATATCATTTTTTCAAATTGAAGGACAATACGGTCAAAAAAATGTATTTTGATATATCACAAGGTCATATTTGGTAAATTCATCAATACTCCCCTTACGCCTCATCCCCCCCCCAACAATGAAAATTTTGAAAAATTTCGGTTTCAAAAATATGTTGTGAAAATTGAGGTAGGGGACTGATGGCTCCGGAGGGGCTAGATTAGTGTAGCAGAACATCCAACGTCACATTCGTGTTCAGCGGTATCGAATCATGTGGAAACGACACCACTCATTCATTAATATTTGATTTTCCCGAAATTCTCATTTTACCCCCGCTATGGCACCTTTTTTCAATTTTTCACCATGATGCACAAAAACAAAAATTTCGAAAAAGTATGATTACACTAGGCAACAATTTTTGACTTTTTTCGTGTGTTCGGGTTGAAAATGGGCTTAATCGATAGTTTAGACCCTAAAACAAAAAACAGAGTGGGATTTTTCAATTTGAATTGTTAATGTGGTCAGGAGAGATGATCAAAGTTGCAAAAATGGCCGCTTTTGCCCTATTTCACGAGTCTGTGGCGACATCAGTATCATGTTTCAAAAAAAACCAAGGTCATATTCGGATTCTACGCACTTTTTTAAGTAAACATCTTTACCGGATTTTTGATTTTCGAACATTCAAGCGCATACGGAAGATTTTCGTTTGTAACACGAAATTTTTACTGCACGAGAACCTCGCCCGCGTGAACACGGTTCCGCGCCACGATTACATCTTGGAGTAACGCCAGCGTCGCGCGCTCCGAGTTTTAAAATATGTTACAAACAAAAATCGTCCGTATGCGCTTGAAACTTCGAAAATCGAAAATCCGGGAAAGATGTTTACTTAAAAAAGTGCGTAGAATTCGAATATGACCTTGGTTTTTTTCGAAAAACAATACTGGTGTCGCCAGAAACTCGTGAAATAGGGCAAAAACGGCCATTTTTGAAACTTTGATCATCTCTCCTGACCACAAAAACAATTCAAATTGAAAAATCCCACTCTGTTTTTTGTTTTAGGGTCTAAACTATCGATTAAGCCCATTTTCAACCCGAACACAAGCATGCCGTTGCCTAGTGTTATTAGGGGTCAAAAATACATCTAGAAAACGTGTTTAAAATATTGTACCGCGAAATTTCATTATTAGTAAAAAGCATAAAATAAGTTGAAAAATAGCAATTTTGAGGGGTAAATATGAAGGGAGGGGGTTGAAAATTCTTGTAGGTGTACCTCTGTTGTTCACCATACCACCCTAGAAAATATTCACCAAAAAAACCGTTGATGGCAATTATGGTATTTCAATAGGGTTCTCAAAAAATCCAAGTTTGAGAGCGCGCGATAGGTGAAGTTTTCTCACGGTGGTGTCGTGGAACCGTGTTGACAAAACGCGCGGTAGTACTGGAGATACACGTTCTTTTTCAAACTTTCTTTTTTTTGACCATGTTGCACCCCCCTTTGGGACCTTGGGAAAATTATATGTTATACCTAAGGGTGTAATTCAATTTCTGAAAAAATTTCAGAGAGGGTACCCTCCCCATTTTTTTCTACGAATTTTCAAAATTTTGAACCCCCCCCCAAAAACCCCCCTAATATGAACCTTTTTTTTTGAAAAAAATTTCGCACACACGTCTACCTATTGACTATTTTTTGTGAAAGTTTCAAAATTTTTGGACCACCCCCTCCGGAGAACGGTAATTTTGAATTTTGAGCACGTAGGGGCACATTTCTCGGGTTGGGGTGGGGGGGTCGGCTCAAAACTTTTTCTGGGATGGTTTTACATCCAAACTAACATTTTGGGTGAGTTTCGACCAAATCGGAGAAAGTGCCGATTTCACTATCTTACCCGGAAAGGCTCTTTTGAATTCAAACCTATTTCTTTGATGAATGAAGCTCCTTAATCCTACAATAACCTCTCAAATCTCAAAAAATTGGAAATATGTGTAAACCTTCAAGACATTAGCCTCCTATGCTCCAAAGCCCTCACAGCTGAGAAAAATTTGAAAATTCATGTGACCTATAGGTAGATGTCTTGGTTTTTAGGGGTGCTGATTCCTAATTTCAAGGTATTTTTCTACTATAAGCCCAAGGAGCCCCACAATGAGGTCCAAAATAAAAAAAAATTGAAAATTCATGTGACCTATGGTTTGCTTGGTTTTCAAGGGCGTTTATTCCGAATTTCGACGTATTTTTTTGATTTGAGCCTCCTGTGTCCCGCTATTGGCCACTAAATCTCATAAAATTTGAATTCAAATGATGTTTTTGAAAGCATTACCTTCGAATTTAATGTCATTTTTGTTAATAAGAACCCCCTAAGATCCACAATGAGCCCCAGGGCCCCAATTCAAAAAAAAATTGAAAAATTCGAGTGACCTATCGTCTGCTTGGTATTCCAGGGTGCTGATTTCGAATTTCAACTTACTTTTACGATATGAGCTTTCTGGATCTTACAATCAACCCTCAAATCTTAAAAATTGAAAAATCTGAGTGACCGTGTGATCAATGATTTGCTAGGTTTACAAGGAAGCTGATTTTGAATTTCGACTGATACTTTTTTGATCGCCTCGAAAATAAGACACTCGATTTAAAAAATGAGTAAAACTTTTCCCTTTATCTGGAGGAACAGACCAGAGAAAATGGAAGAGGAACTGTAGTAAAATGAAAAGGAGAATTTCTCATCGAAGTGATTTGTAAAATAGTGGTCAAAAGTTCCACTCGACCAACGTATGGGACGTATCCTACAAAATTGGAGGGAATGGTGGGAGGTAGGGGGGGGGGGGTAATCCAGAAATCAGTGAGTATGTTTTTCAAATCTGAAAAAAATCAATAAGTGAATACAACTTTTCATAAGTGTCATTGGATATGATATGGTTTTTAGTTTTCGTTCCAGGATGTTGAAACTCTTGAATAGAGGGGAGTGGTGCCCCAAAATTTTCGACAAAATTTAGGAAAAATAGATAGGTCGTGTAGCATGTCGTTTGTTTTGGTTTCGTTGCCGCCAAGCTCGAATATCAACTCAATTTTGGAGTACAAGCCTCTCCAACTTATCTTATACCTGCCTGAATTTTCAAAAAAAAAAAAAAAAAAAAAAAAAAAAAACGAAGTGCAAAACATATAGTGAAGTAATCACACAAATTCAATGGTAGACTTTCCAGACGAATCACACGAGCTTAGGAATCTTTCCATTTGCAAACGAACACTCCAAACATCAATAATTCAACAAACGATTATATAAACCTCTTCCCCCCCAAAAAAAAACCTTCCAAAAAGCACATCACAATAATGGTTTATAAGGCGATATCCATCTTCGAAATACACGTCGTAATAAAACCAAATTATAATAGAAGACAAATTCATTTAAATTCGATCCCATCGAGCGCTATACGTTGAAAAACACCCAAATATATCTACATTTTTCGAACTACATACAAGTTTCCATATATCTGCGACGACCATATATACGTGTGTATATTTCGAGAAAACGAGACGTTACATTGTTATTGCGACTCGGTTCGATATATAAAAATGATTTAAACGTATTTTCATCGTTATCGATTACGTTAAAGGCAAGATAATCCGGAGTGAATCGTGTATCAAGGAAGGTATGGCTCATTTAACCTCGAGTTTACTTACATCTCGTAAGTGCAACAGCTAAAACATGTACGCTGGAAATTTCCCAACCCGACGTAATATTTGGAACCATTCCAGAAAGAAAACTTTTGCTAGACCTAATGCCACAACAAATGGATATTTGACTTCTACACCGCTTCGAGCTTGTAAACGTTTAGCCTAGGTTCCTTACAATGAGCCCTCAAAATCTCAAAAAATTCAAAAATACATGTGACCTATGATTTGCTTGGTTTTCAAGGGCGCTTATTCCAAATTCCAACGTATTTTTTTGATATGAGCCTCCTGTGTCCCGCAATAGGCCATCAAACCTAAAAAATTCAAAAATTCATGTGACCTATGGTTTGCTTGGTTTTCAATTTTCATAGGCTGCGATTTCGAATTTCTACTCAATTTTTCCGTAGGAACCTTGTAAACCTCTCAATAATCATTCAAATCTGAAAAAAATCAAAAAATTTAAATAACTCGCAGTTTTTGCATCTTTTAAACGTTCTAATTTCAAAATTTTTGGCTATTTTTATCCCAATTAGAAAATTACTTCTCCCAAAACCTCTCTCACTAAGCCACATACACCAACAAAAATGCATTTTCATACCTCCGCTCTTTTAAACTTCCCATTTATGTACTTTCATCACCGATGTGAAAATTCAACCAATGCGCTATCAAGGTACAATTAAGTGCTGCGAAAAATGCCCAATAGCACATTAGACGAGATCGCTAGTCCGACGCAGAATATATCCACTGCCATAAGCACAGCGAGCGACGTTGTCAGCACCATAATAATAATATAGCTTTTTATATGATATATTTTTTTTTTAATTAAAACCAGCCTCAACGTGCTAATAATTGGATATGTCGAAAAAGATTACTTTTCCGATATTCGCGTTGAAATATAACATTTTGCAGCTTGAGCGAGCCAGCGTCGTTGGTAAAATGGATAAAAATTTTCGTCTGTATTTTCGCTCATCATGACGCCTCTCTCGCAGTAGATATTGTAGAGTAGGTAAGTGGTACCTCATCGTCGTGTGGTGCAGGTCGACGCGAGGTGTAACTACACTTGGTACCAACGAACGCGAAATTGTCAAGCCTCGGTTTCTCTGTTTTGAAATGTAAATTAACGCTATTTTCACGCTGTTAATTAAAATGAAATTACCGAGTTTTAGAGTCTCTCTGTTCGTCTCTCTCTCTCGCACGCTGGAATACGCTATATTTTTAAATTTACGAATAATTTTTGCTCTCTCGTTCGATATCGCGCGCCTTGGCTAGAATTTTCAAACGGAATAATTATATTCGAGTAAAAAACTTTCAAAACTGGCCAAGTTTTACACCGCGTTACCGTTACCGTTTGTTTTATAATCTCGTAATTCGCAGTGGTTGGTAATTTTTTAAGCTTCGTAGACGCGACTCGTTCGAGATGCGAAGAGATGTGAGGCAGATTAGCTCGCAAAAGTAATACTTTTAATCAAATATTTACTCGCGAAATAGCCTTTGAAGTCGGGCAAACCCTTGTTAAATACAATCAAGCTTCTTCTATTCGTTTCTTCCAATTAATGTATCCAAATTGGATGAGATGTTTAAATGAATTTCTCTGCTTGTCTAATATACTGTAAGGCTTTTCTATTGAATACAAGGCTGCGTCTGGGGACTGTTATCGAAACTGTGCGATCCGCAGGGAATGCCTTCGTCGGTATCTAAGAACAGCGTAAATAAAGGTAGGTATCGTGCACAAGTACGCAATTTATTCGCACCAGGTTACCTAAGCTTCGTGGGGTTGTATCGTGTATTGATCATTAGGGTCGCTAACCCTATCTCAATGTGTTTCTTTTTAGACGTTGAAATACGTACTCTTTTTTTCGTACCATTACCTGTCAGATGATTCTTTCAATTGTGGATTCATTGCTCGAGTCGATGACTGGAAACAGTTTTTTTTTGTCTGAGCCTTCACCTCCAAGTTTTTCAGCCCCCTGACTCGAAATTTGAACCAACCTAATTTTTCAGATCAATTTTCCAACTCATTACGAGCCTACCACTTGAAAAAAAAATCTCTAAGCAAAATAGGAAACATTTCAGAACATATTTCCCTTCATATGGAACACACAAAAACGTGTTTTTTACTTCCTTCCCCTCTTTCCCTTTCCACCATTCTACAGCTCGAAAACTTTCTCCAATTCCACTCCACCCCTGACCTTCTCTATGGAAAATTCTATCAACCAACACCGCCATTCTAACGAAATCTCGCGATAAATAAAAAAAAAATCAAACTCGAACACTCGCACTCACCACACAAACGTCAAACTGAGCGGAGTAAACCGCAGAAAATATATCACTCTTATTGCTAATCCACTTTCGCAACCATTGTTCACTTCATTTGTTGAGAAGGTTGTTTAGAAGTTGTGATCTTTTTCTTAGATAAATCACTTTTCTAAATTAAATTTACAATTTACCAAAAACCTGTCGTACAACAACGCGTAAAAGTCACCCTAACTAGGTTACCAACAATTCGCAATACGACTCGGCAGCGAGGAAAAAAACCAACCGCCACATTGTTATACGAATGAAAAATATCGCTAACGGAAAAAAAGCGAAAAAAAATTCTCGCAAAACCATATACTTACCAAGTAACAATAAAAATTGTTAGACGTATTATTTGCGTATAATTTACGATCCGAGTAAGCATTTTTGTAAGCAAACTTTTCGCCACAAGTTGGCCCATAATTTCGTCGTGCGTTTTTCACACCATGTTCAGTCGAGGCTGGCAGAAGGAAGACTTTTTTCGGATTAAAAACTAAAATATACGAGGCCCCATAAGGCGGATAAGAAAGAGGAAAAAAATTGATTGGTACGAGATATGCTACATCCACAGCAAAGTGAACAGCTCGAGAAGTTTAGTTTTACTCGTACAAGTAATTTGTCGTGGGTGTCAGATGAAATAAGATGAAATGAAGTTCTCTTTTTCTAGATTCATTTGCCTCTTTCGTCCCTTCATCTTTGGTTCGTTGTGTATTTTGGCCAACTTTTTAGGTCGGTCAGCGTTTGTGAAAAATATTAAAATGTTGCCTAAGTGTAATTTCGACCGCCGCGCCGATGTAGTTATCGTATAATACTCTGAACTTGATGAATGCTACGTCATTAATCAAGCGGGACATTTAAGGTTACACAACACATGCACCGCAGCAGTTTTACCAAACATCTTAATGGCTGGAAAACTTTTCCTTTTTTTTTTGTTCCATACAGAACACATGTACCTACCCGCAAAGGAATGATTACGAAAGTATAAGGGAAGGGGTGGGCATTAGATACGGAAATTCGATAGGATAAATAAGGTCCGACAATAATTACATTTCGCGAAGAGATTGATCGACATTAACCACGTAAAAATTTCTCTGTATTGGATTGTCAAGCAGTTGTTATTAGCAAACCGTATGTATTTTTTCTTATTTTGCTCATTTTTCAGGATTGCGCTGACATGACAAATTGCCGAGGCAAAAAACACGAACTTGTATGAAAAGTAGTTTTGTGGGTATTACAGACTAAAATTTAGCTCATTAAAAGTACCTACTACTCGTTCGAAACGATATCAATCATACGTTCTGATGAAGTGATTAAGGTGCCCTAAAATTGGACGAATAATACGAGCATTTTTTAAAAGAAAGAATCGTTAGCGAGAAACCAAATTACAGTTTCAATATTACGAATAATTTTCTAAATGAATTGTTGAAGAACGTCTGGATCGTGTTTTGAAACAATGATAATATTGATAATATCTCTGACTGGTTGTACATATAAGGGTACTCGTGACAGGGCTGGGGAGGGCCAGATCAAAAAACTGAGCTGATATTCAGGCTGAATGCTTCCAAAAGCCTAACAGACGATATGTCATACGGTATCATCTATCATTTTGAGTCCTAGTAACAATTCATCCACAGCCCCCTTTTTTGAAAAAAGCTCACTAATTCAATTTTTTTTGAAATCTTCCCCCCCTTCTCACCAATGACCACCTCAAAAAGAGTCATGTTCTCGCATTTTGATCGAAATGAACCCACGATATTTTGGTCTAAATTCGAAACATTCTGCAAATTTCTCTTGTTTACTAGTCACAGAGCTGTTATTTTATCGAAAGCGACGTTGCCAATAGTAAATTCCACATTAAAAATTACTTCACTCAAAATTAGAATGATCTTGATCTATAAAATTTAAAAAGAAATATAGAACTTTTGCTGGACTTTCAGCGAGAGGATATTTCAATTATCTCCCCCCCCCCCTTTGAAAAAAACCAGGACTTTTCAGACAAAAATTAGGACAAACAATTTTGGCTAAAAGATGGCGCCGTTTCAAGACAATTTGTCGAGAAACAGGTTTTTTTCATATTTGAAAGAAAATAAGACTTTTTATAGCAGTTTAGGTAGATAAAATAATTTTTGGCTATTTTGGAAAAAAAGGACTTGGTAAGGAACTTTTTTTTCACTCAAACGTGGATTTTTTGACAAAAAGAAGGGATGTGACAAATTTAGACGAAAATTTGAACTTTACTTTTTTACAATTCTGGCAAAAAAATGAAACTTTTTGACAATTTTCCTATATTGACTGAAGTATTTTTTTCACATTAAACAGAGAATAGCCCTTTCCAAAATAGTAGTTGAGACAGGAAAAAGGACTTTTTGACCATATTGCCGAAAGAATAGGGACTTTCCAGGACTTTTTATGGCAGTTGAAGCAGGAAAAATAACTTCTTGATAATTTTAGGTACATATTAAAGCAACGTTGCCAATTGTATACATTTCACATTAAAAATTACTTCACTCAAAATAAGAATAATGATCTTGATCAATAAAATTAAAAAAGAAGTATAGAACTTTTGCTGGACTTTCAGCAAGAGGATATTTCAATTACCCTCCCCCACCCTTGAAAAAAACATTACTTTTCAGACAAAAACGATGACTTTTGGCAATTATATGACAAAAATTAGGACAGACAATTTTGGTAAAAAGTGGGGCCCTTTCAGGGAAGTATGTCGAAAAACAAGATTTTTTTATATTCAACAAAAAATAAGACTTTTCATAGCAGTTTAGAAAATTTTTGGAAATTTTGAAAAAAAATAACTCAGCAGGGAACTTTTTTACACAAACGTGGAATATTTGACAATTTTGGCAACGAGAAGGGATTGACAAATTGGGCAAAAATTGGGGCTTTTTTTTTACAAATTTGGCAAAAAATCTTTTTTACGATCACTCTATTGACTGAAGTATTTTTTTTTTTCACCTAAAACAATAGCCCTTTACAAGGAAGTTGAGGCAGGAAAAAGGACTTTTTGACCATATTACCAAAAGAATCGGAACTTTCCAGGACTTTGTTATGCCAGTTAAGCAGGAAATATAACTTCTTGATAATTTTATTCAAAGTGTAAGTGCTTACAAAGGATCTTCTGAAACTCGTCAATTTCGATCGAGTGCCAATTTAGCTCACTGGAAGAGCATGTCACCCAGACTTTAAAATCAAATTTTCAGCTGCCGAAGTTGATTTTTCGATTTTTGGCGAATTTTTGAAAATTGTGAAAACAGCCTATTGGTATAAGTAACAATCATAAACATAAAAGTCTGAAACTCGGTCTGCATTCTAAAGTCAACCTTCCGGATCGATTGGCGTCATTTTCCAGCCAATCTGGAGCCTCCAGTAAAAGTTGATTTTTCTCCAGCGATTTGAAATCGCTCCAGAAAGCGTTGTAATCAACTTAGGCAACTGAAAATTCATTCTTATCATAAATTTGGTATTCCAAATCAATTACGGGCAGTGAATCGAAAATCCGAGGTGATGAGTTGAAAAACGTTTTTTTTACAAGTTGAAAAATCTCAACAAAAAATATTCCAAAATCTTCAATTTTTGAAAAAAATTGCCCGAAACTCCTTTTATTCCCAAAAGTCGACCTCTCAAATCAATTTCCATCATTTTTGGTCCGATCTGGAGCCTTCAATAAGAGTTGAGAAGATTTTCTGCAATTTCGACAAAAAACAACTTTTTTTTTGCAATTTTGGCAAAAACAAAGCTTTTTTGTAAAAGGAGTAAAAAATCTATTTTTTTTTCAAAAATTGACACAAAAACAGGAATTTTTGGCAAATGGTTTAAAAACAGGTTTTTTTTTGCTGTACTGACAAAATGTGAGACTTATGTTGGAAAAACGGAAGGTTTTTCAGCAATTTTGGCAAAAACTATATTTTTTTGCAATTTTGGCATAAATTAGGATTTTTTGCATCTTTGGCAAAAACCAAGATATTTCTGTAATTTTGGCAAAAAAACGATTAGGTTGTTTAAAAACAGGATGGCAAAATATGAAACTTTGCAAGGTCAGCAAGAACAGGACCTTTTGCTGAAATTTTGGTAAAACCGACCTTTTTTTTTTTGAAATTTAGGCAGAACAACAGGTCTTTCTTTGAGCAATTTTTGCAAAAACCATACTTTTTTGAAATCATAACAGAAATCAAAACATTTTTCAATTGGGCAGAAAAACATGACTTTCTTTACAATTTGACAAAAACCTAACTTTTTCAAAATTCTTGCCAGAATTAGGACTTTTTACCAGTTGGGGGAAAAAACAGGACTTTTTTATTCTAGAAAAAGCAAAACATCAGTTTAGGAAAAAAATAAATGGGTACTTTTTCAGTTTTTGCTAAAAATATTACTTTTTTTGCAGTGTTGGAAAAAACGATTTTTTTTTTAATTTTTGAAAAAAACAACGCTTTTGTAAATTGGGTAAAAGACCGATTCTGTTTTCGCAATTTACACAAAAATAGATGAGAATTTTTTTCAAGTAGTTTAAAAGCAGGTTTTTAGCAGTAATGGCAAAACAAAAAGCTACATTGGTTTGCAACGTATAAGCAAAAAATAGTACTCGATTTATCTTCAAACATCATCAAAAATTTCATCCTTTAGGCAAAATTTTGAATTTCAAAAAAATTGCAAGATGAAAATAGTAATTTTTTATTTGAATTCAAAAAAAAAAAAAAAAAAAACAAAGAAAAAAAAAGAAAGATGCATTGCTCCCGCAACTTGATTCATTTTATGTATTTCATACTCGTTCTCCAATCGTCTGAAAAAGAGACCTCCGCCGGCCTTTATCACGATTGTTTTTTCTTCCATTTAAGTTATTATATGTAGGTACTGACCCTGCTAGCTTCTTGATTGTTCAAAGCCAACAAATATGGTTCTTGACTGATAAGTAACACGCTTCAGCTCAAAAAATAATCGCTTTTTTGACCAAAACTCGAAACATTGTCACATAGATATAAAGTATTAATTTCCAAGACATGCTATACCTACAATTTAGCAAATATTTTCAAAAACAATTGACCTGACACGTTGAATTATTTATTTACAAAGTTCTGAGTAGTTCATTTAATACCTATATAATTATCGATTCAATCGATGTTATTTCATCGTGATAATGAAGTCAAACTCTCAAGAACTCAACCATATCGCCCCACAAGTTGAACTCGAATCACGTGACAAAAAGCGTTGATAAAATTCATCGTTCGAATTAAAAACAACCTCCCTCCCACCTACAACGTTGCTAAAAGCCGAGCAATAAAAAGGAATAGAGTGTATACGAGTATAACATAACTCGGTGCAGGTACTTTATAGCCTCGTGAAAAATTAAGAGAATGTTCGAGTTGGTAAGCTAGCAGAGGGGGTAAAATTGCTCTCGGGTTAATGATAACGAACGTTAAAAAGAGGCTTAATCGGTTGAGTGTTGGCGGCTTGCACATAGCCATTACCATATCCGGATAATCTGGTATATATATATATTTTTTTTGCTGAGATACAGACGGAAAACGATGCCGAGTTTAAATGTCCGGAATGAAGAGGAGAAAACGATGGTATAAGTACGAATATGTGTACTTTACACCGATGTGCTGCATAGTTAGGTAGCAAAGATACTAGGTACTTATTACGCGTAAATACTTATCTAGGCGATGAAAAAGAAAAGAAAGCGGTAAACGAATGAATTATTGATTTCGTTAATGGTCTGTTGAGGAAGAAAAGAATTTAGAATAAAGTGTATTTGGCGAGAGAAGATGTTTTTTCTCAGCTGCATTATCGGGGTGTTTTGTTACACAATTTTTTTGTATAGAAATCAGATACCCTTTTAAGGTACATGGTGAGAAAATGAAAAAAAGAAAGAAAAGGGAAAGGATATGCGCTATTTTTGGGTCCTGTGTATTTCGCGTTGTTCGCAGCAGCGTAGTACATGTTGCAGAAAAGACTCTCTTTTTATACTAGTGGAGGTATATATACTGGTACGTATATATGGGGTTGTAAATGGCGAGGCGCTAAAATATGGTACTCCATTAGAGGCGGCCGCCGCAAATAATGGCAGCATTCGCTTATACGCGGCGGTCGTATTGCCTCGTATTTTTGAAAATTTAACGAGAAATTTTTCATCAACTACCTACATATATACCACCCTAGGAACGTGGAAAGATAGGTAGAGGAATACGTTAAGAATGCGCCCAGATGGAGTGTTGTTCTTGTGTTAATAGTATTATGACGAGCAACGAGCGGAGGAGCAGAGGCTGAAACGCCGCACCGCATTCATAAAACTTTCATTTCAACGTTCAAAAGAGAATTTCCAATTCAAGTGTTATGGCTTATTTTACACGTGGTATACACGCTGAACCGAGTAAAATTATACACGACGTAAAACAAAAGCTTTTTGTTAATTCGATCCATATACGCGGGTAGACCCGTGTTATAATCCGTCTTCGATGTCATTCTTTCTTCCTCTTCCCCTTCGACTAACCTCCTTCAACCACCTTATACTCTTTTCCTTTCACTTCTCTTCGCTTTGATGTTCGGTTTTTTAATGATCTTGTTACCGATATCCGTACACATCTGGTGTTTTTTTTCCTTCTTTGGAGGAATGTAAACAAATAGTCTGATCTTGATGACGAGATGCTCAACATTTTCACTTTTTACTCGTACGTAGCGCACTGCGAAGAAGGTTAAAGGCTTAAAGGATGTTTTAAAATGAAAGAGCTTTGAGCGGAAGAGAAGCTCGATCAAAGCTTAGGGACACAGGTGTGTTTGAAACTTCCTTTGGTAAAAATTCTAGCTTGAAAATGGGAGTTTTTCCGAAAAAAACAGGTAGCTATAATGGTCTCAGAGTTATACTCCTGGCGCAGAACTCGCCTACCCTTCGAAGGTATCGAAATTAACTTTTCTTCGCTGCGTGTTCCTCAAAATTTCTAAATGATAAAATAATGTTAATTTGAATTCATTTTTTAAAGACCTAAGTAAGTACTATTATTTTTAATTTGATCAAAATGGAAGCTGACACCGTTTATAGAAACGTATGATAACAGACTAAGACACAGTTGTGTTCAAAATCTCCTTTCGTAAAAATTTGAGCTTGAAAACATGTGTTTTCCGGAAAAACAGGTAGCCAGAATTCTCTCAAAGTTTTACTCCTGGCGCAAAACCCGCCTACCCTTTAAAGATCTCAAAATTTACGCGTTTCACAAAATTTCGAAATAATGAAGTACCTAATGTTAATTGCAATACATTTTTTAAAGACCTAAGTACTTATTAGGGTGTACCTTGTTTTACAAAGTTGGAATTTTACATCTCCCACCCCCTGGTTATAATTCTCTATTTTTTATTTTCCCCCTATAGTCCAGGAAAATTAGATGAAAAAAAAGGGTCATTGGGAAAAGTGAGGTAGAAAGCTGAATTTTGGTATACAGGTCCATTTTTTGGTGCTGAACACGAATCCGATGAGTCCCCGGTCGTCCCTGGTGAGCTTTCTCCCCTATTGTGGATCTAAGCCCCCCAAAACCAGTTTTTTGCAATTTTCTCCCCCGCATTGCATTTTAGCGAAAAATGAGGTTAGACACAAGAATCTACGTCAAATTTCCGATCTAGTGACATATCAACTTTTCTTCTACCCTCAAGGGGGTTGGAACCACAACCATTCAAAAAAGGGGGGTTCCCTGAAAAATACAAAACGTCTATAGGCGCCTAAGAGGGGTGAAATGGTCCCCGACAGCGTTCGAGTTGATATTAGCATGAAAAGTGGGTACCATAGAGAAACCTCCGCGCAAAAAATTTTAGATCCACACCCCCTCCCCTTTTTGCGGAACCCTCCTTTTTTGAAATTTCAGTATCACTTTCCTCAGCCCCATTTCAACCGATTTTGAAAATTTTTCTGGAGGTTATGTATATGCTTGATAGGTAACCCCAAAAAAATTTTCAACCCCCTCCCCTCATATTTACCCCCCAAAATGGCGTTTTTTTCATTTTTTTAGGCCCATCAACAATCAAGATTGCGAGGTAAAATTTTGTAAACACGTTTTTTGGATGTATTTTTGGCCCCCAAACATCATATACTATATTAGAAATTTTTGCTTTGGTGCGCCGTGGTAAAAACTTAAAATAATGTATCGTAGGGGGGTGGGGGGTGAAATGGCAATTTTGAAAAAAACAACTATCAATGAGTAGGGTATCGTTCTCATATGATTCGATACCGCTGAGCACGAATATGACCTCAGATTTTTTGCTACACTCACCTACCCCTCTCCAGAGCCCCTCAGCCCCCTCAATTTTCACGATTTTCGAAATATAGTTATTTTGATGATGTTGGTGTCGTTTTCATATGATTCGACACCGCTGAGCACGAATATGGCCTCCGATTTTTTGCTACACTCACCTACCCCTCTCCAGAGCCCCTCAGCACCGCACCCTCAATTTTCACGATTTTCGAAATATGGTTATTTTGATGATGTTGGTGTCGTTTTCATATGATTCGACACCGCTGAGCACGAATACGACCTCCGATTTTTTGCTACACTCACCTACCCCTCTCCAGAGCCCCTCAGCCCCCTCAATTTTCACGATTTTCGAAATAAAGTTATTTTGGTGATGTTGGTTTCATTGCTATAGGAAAATTACATAAGTTCATTGTTATTGTACATAAAATTTCTCGTAGAATGAGCTACATCACATGGCTCCCCCTCGAGGGGGGTGGACCCTTCAATTTTTTTCCACGCAGAAAACGTAACAATCTGTATGTGTACTGGACTGTATACTCTCTAAATTTGAAACAGTCAATTTCACTGCTTAGCAGTCACGACATTTTGCCTTTTTAAAGCAGTAGTTTTTTTTACTGCAAAACAGTGAAAAATTACTGAATTGGTCAGTAAAAAATCATTTTGACTGACCAATTCAGTAATTTTTCACTGTTTTGCAGTAAAAAAAACTACTGCTTTAAAAAGGCAAAATGTCGTGACTGCTAAGCAGTGAAATTTGACTGCTTTAAATTTAGAGAGTAGGTATGCGGAGCATATATGTGGCATAATAATTATTCATGATAACTGTAACTTGAGTATGTATTTTATAATTCAATGACTACCTACATAAAAAATCACAAGAAAAAAATATGGTAACGAAATACTTATAAAAAAAGTAAAGAATGTTAATTTGTGATTCACTTAAATGTCATCATCTGTGGTATAACTTTTGTCGCTGGAATAGTTGTAATAGTCATTTTCTTTCGAAAATCGTGAAAAATGAGGGGGCTGAGGGACTCTGGAGAGGGGTAGGTGATTGTAGCAGAAAATCTGAGGTCATATTCGTGCTCAGCGGTATTGAATCATATGAAAACGACACCAACATCATCAAAATAACTATATTTCGAAAATCGTGAAAATTGAGGGGGCTGAGGGGCTCTGGAGAGGGGTAGGTGAGTGTAGCAAAAAATCGGAGGTCGTATTCGTGCTCAGCGGTGTCGAATCATATGAAAACGACACCAACATCATCAAAATAACCATATTTCGAAAATCGTGAAAATTGAGGGTGCGGTGCTGAGGGGCTCTGGAGAGGGGTAGGTGAGTGTAGCAAAAAATCGGAGGCCATATTCGTGCTCAGCGGTGTCGAATCATATGAAAACGACACCAACATCATCAAAATAACTATATTTCGAAAATCGTGAAAATTGAGGGGGCTGAGGGGCTCTGGAGAGGGGTAGGTGAGTGTAGCAAAAAATCTGAGGTCATATTCGTGCTCAGCGGTATCGAATCATATGAGAACGATACCCTACTCATTGATAGTTGTTTTTTTCAAAATTGCCATTTCACCCCCCACCCCCCTACGATACATTATTTTAAGTTTTTACCACGGCGCACCAAAGCAAAAATTTCTAATATAGTATATGATGTTTGGGGGCCAAAAATACATCCAAAAAACGTGTTTACAAAATTTTACCTCGCAATCTTGATTGTTGATGGGCCTAAAAAAATGAAAAAAACGCCATTTTGGGGGGTAAATATGAGGGGAGGGGGTTGAAAATTTTTTTGGGGTTACCTATCAAGCATATACATAACCTCCAGAAAAATTTTCAAAATCGGTTGAAATGGGGCTGAGGAAAGTGATACTGAAATTTCAAAAAAGGAGGGTTCCGCAAAAAGGGGAGGGGGTGTGGATCTAAAATTTTTTGCGCGGAGGTTTCTCTATGGTACCCACTTTTCATGCTAATATCAACTCGAACGCTGTCGGGGACCATTTCACCCCTCTTAGGCGCCTATAGACGTTTTGTATTTTTCAGGGAACCCCCCTTTTTTGAATGGTTGTGGTTCCAACCCCCTTGAGGGTAGAAGAAAAGTTGATATGTCACTAGATCGGAAATTTGACGTAGATTCTTGTGTCTAACCTCATTTTTCGCTAAAATGCAATGCGGGGGAGAAAATTGCAAAAAACTGGTTTTGGGGGGCTTAGATCCACAATAGGGGAGAAAGCTCACCAGGGACGACCGGGGACTCATCGGATTCGTGTTCAGCACCAAAAAATGGACCTGTATACCAAAATTCAGCTTTCTACCTCACTTTTCCCAATGGAATGTTATTTTTCCTGGACTACTACTTATCTATAAAAAAAGCGGTGTCGGTAGCCCATTTAAGTGGAAGAAAAATAGAAAAAATGTAAAAAAATTTCTATTTATGAAATTTTATTGTTTCTGCGCCAGAATCTTTCCAAATAATCCCCTTTTCAAGAAAACTTTCCACGACCCTTTAAACTACATAAATATTGATCTCCCAGTAAGAAGCCCCTCAAAGTTGAAAAAAATCACAATAAATGATAATAAATCAAAATTGCGGAAAATTTGTTAAAAATATCTCATTTCCACATTAGAATTGTTCTACGTAACCCCCCTTTCAAAAAAATCCATTGTTGGACCCCCAAATAATGTTGGCTCTCTTGCATGGAGCCCCTCCATTTGGGGAAAATGAGAAAATATTAAAACTTGATGTCTGTAGAAATTTGTTGATGAAAAGTTTTTATTCCTGTGCAGAATTTTTCTGAATACCTAAGCACTTTTTCAAGACAAACCTCCCCCCCACCGGTCTCTCAAATCTTGTTGGTTCCCGATAAAGCCCCTCAAAGTTGAAAAAAGTCAACAAAAAAATGAAAAATTCATATCTGTACAAATTTTTTGATAATGTTTGATTTCTGAGCAGAGTGCTTTTAGATGACAATTAAAAAAAAAAAAGCACGTTTTTGTCCTCCAAATGATGATGGTCCCCTATTATTTGACGCCCAAAATTAAAGAATATCGAGAAAGATGAAAATTAATGTCCATATAGGTACTTGTAATTAGGTAAAAAATTTTCATCTCTGAACAGAATTCTTCTAGATGATATGTTTTTCCAGAAAAACATTTCCTCAGCCGCCCCCTCCCCCTCCTACAATGCTGATCAACTACATAGAGATCTCCAAAGTTGAATTTTTTTTTGAATGGAGGTAAAGGTCTCCTCAGCAAAGTGCTTTAAACCTAAAAATGAAATCTCATTGATAGGGATTCTTGATGATTTTTTGCTAGTTTTCAAGTCTTACATTACGTACCTATACAAGATGTCAGAACGTCATTAAGTCTTCTGTGAAAATTTGACGTAGTATTATTGCAAAACGTCCACTTCAATGTTTCTCAAACTCAAAATGTCAGACTTTGGTCTTTTTTCTACAAGTTTTTAAAAATCTGACATAGTGCTTTTCTGATATAGATCGACCAAATCCAAGGATTAAAATATGGAAGAAAAAAAAAATGTAATGATATTCATTTTTTTTTCATTTTCTGAGGAAGGAGACAAGTTTCACCTTTTTATCAGGCAGACAGGTCATAAAATATTTAACACTAAGTATTGATAAAAATGGACAAAATCTAAGGATTATAATGCAAAAAAAATGTAAAAATTTCAATTCTACGGGGGGGGGGAGGAGAGGCGTGTTCCCTAGCACGACTTATTTTTACTAATGTGATTGGAGACATTTTTCTCATGAAACCCGACAACAATTTAGGCGTCATTAAAAATATTTTTTCACAAGTAAGTAGGTACCTATCAATAAGAGCGCTCCCCTCCACTGGTTAGTCTTGGGTGGAGATAGGAGGCTAAAATTTGTATATAAGTTGATTTTACATAAGTAGGGACTTGACTGAGGTGTTAGAACTAGAAAATTCACAATTTTAAAAATTTTGCCTGATGCCTCGATTTTTTCATCCATGGGAAAATGGGAGGGGGGCACCTGCACGACTTTTTTTCACTAGGGGGCTGACATTTTTAGGGTATTATTTTCTCACCTGAAGTCATGTTTTTTGGGGGGAGGGGGTGGGAACGAAAAATATCGAAAAAAACTAGTATTTATAAATTTTTAATTCGGTCAAAATGGAAGCAAACGCTGCAGTTATAGAAACATATGGTAACAGACTAAGGCACAGTTGTGTTAGAAATTTCTTTTGGTAAAAATTTGAGCTTCCGGGAAAACAGATAGCCAGAATGTTCTCAAAGTTATATGTACTCCTGGCGCAAAACCCGCCTACCCTTAAAAAGTCCCAAAATTATTTTTCATCAACTTCGATCGAGTTGAAATTTGGCTCGCATTAAAAATCATTCCATCAAATCCTTATAACTAAATTTTCAGCAACCGAAGTTGATTACAACGTCTACTGGAGTAATTGGAAATTGCTGGAGAAGAGTCAACTGAGTCATTCCATCCCAATTCGACCAACGTTTTTGAGTCATGTCCTTCGATTTCACTCAATTTTTTTTTACAATGTCTATCCACCCAATAAATAAGGAACCCGCAATCAGTTGGGTCCCAGCCCCCTCAGAGGGCGAGTGAGAGGAAGGAGGGGCTTTAATTATTTTCACATTGTCTCGAGGTATTCAACTTCAGCAGCGCATTACTCCAAAGCTATGATACTTTAATCAAAACTGATTTCACAGTTCAAAATAAAAGTTCGAACTTTTAAATTGAAAGTTCAAATTTCAAAACGGCGCTGTAAGTGGGAGCTACCATTTAAAATTCTGAAAAAATCTCCATAGATGAACCTTTTGATATTTGGGTGAAACTTTCAAAAACAAATCTGGGGCATGTGATATATTGAATTGTATGTTTTTAGTGACGCTGAACACGAATATATGTATAATGTCAGATTTTTGATTGTATCCCATGTATGTAATATGGAAATCATTATCTATTTGTTGGACTTTTTTTTCATTGGGGAGGTTCTGGGGCTGGGGGCTATGAGTGAGGTAAATTTGAAAAACTAAGGCTATTTATTCGCTCTTAGTGAAGGCTCTAGATTGGTCCAAAAATAGTGAAAATCGATTTGGGAGGTCAACTTTAGAAGGTGGGCGGAGTCTCGAGCAATTTGTCGCAAAAATCGACGATTTCGGAATTCTTTTTTGAGATTTTTCAAATCGTAAAAAAATACACTTTTCAACTCGTCGTCTCGGATTTTCAATTCACTAGCCATAATCGATGTGGAATGTACCGGACTTGAGACAGAATCAAATTTTCAGCTATCGAATTTGAAATTTGATTATACAACGCCTTCTTGAAATTGCTGGAGAAAAGTCAACTCTTAATTGAGGCTCCAGGTCAGTTCAAAAATGGTGGCAATTGATTTGGGAGGGTCGACTTCAGAAGATGGGCGAATTTTTGAGAAATTCAATGCAAAAATTGACGATTATGTTGACGAAGTTGATCCTGTAGGGGGAGAAAGTAATTATCTGGTCCTCATCCGCAATGTAGGGGGTGGATTGCATATTCGAACACATTACTTTTGCTGATTCTCAATATAATTGCATTTCTTCGCATAAATGCAATTATCCACCAACATTATGTCCTCTGACTCTTTCCTAAGGAGCCTCGTGAACCGTAACAAATACATGATTTAACAAGGAACTTGATATTGTGAAGCGCGAATTCATAAAATAGTAGAAAACGTCATAAGTTGTTTAGGTAGGAAGCCCTGATAATTGATCTTCTCAGGGTTAAAGCGTACTAAGGAAATTATGACATCAATTAGCCAAATGATAAATTCATGTATTGATAGCATAAACACGTAATATCACAGGTTGCTCAAATCGTATACATGAATGAGACTTCTATAATAATTAAATGATAACTATAAACTTCTAATAGAAAACGTAATACAGTCGGCCCCGCTTATTGTGGATTCGCTTAATAGAATTGCCCGTTTAATGCGATCAAATGACTTGGTCCCGATTTTTTGTACCTAATTACACAGAAAATTACTCGTTTAATGTAATCAAGTTCCCCGCTTAGTAGAATCATTTTGTGAGATATTTCTCCTTTCATGACTCGTTATCTTCACTATTTTTATCAAAATGTTTCATAATTCATCAAAAAATCTCAATTTTTTGTAAAAATTGCCAAAAAACTGTATCTGTTATTTGCCAAAATGTTCAAAAAATCGTACCTATTGCTAGAATAATGAATAGTTATCAAAAAAGTCTAATTTTTGCCAAAATTGTACAGAAGTTTCTTTTTTGAAAAAATTATTTAATAGGTAATCCCAACTTTTGTTGAAATTGTCAAAAAAAGTCATGTTTTTAGCCAAAATTATCAAAAAATACATTTTATGTGAAAATTGTGATTTTTCAAAAGTTCCTTTAATAGAATCACCCGCTTAATAGGATCATTTTGCCTCGGACAAATGCGACCACAATAAGCGGGGCCGGCTGTAAATTGAATGCGTAATATGGTGGCAGGCTTTCAACGTTTTTAGTTGCATATTGAGCCCAAAACCGAAAAGCTCATATACAACCCCCTGTTGGGGTCTTGGTTAAGGACATCGCGTTCTCTGGATTGCCGTGTCTACTGACAAGCTTTTAACCCCGACGCCCGAGTGCTAGTTACCTCCCACGGTTCCTCATTTATGATCCTTCATGACTTATATCCCATGATACGGTGGAAATATAAGAATGCGTAAGGTGTGACTCGATATGTTGGTCCATGATGGATGGGATAAGTTCCAAGCGTCCTTAGAAAGTGTATCCACAGCATAAATTGGTATTCGTAATTCTTGGTCACCGAGATATTCCACTAGGCAGCAAGAAGTCGAAAGCGTGAGGAGGAATGCGTACAACAACTGGAAAAGCTAGCGTGGTGAGTTGTTGGAACTAACAACTGAGGAAAAACCGCTTGTGCAGGAGCTTTTATAGACGAAAGTTCAATGTAAAAGCGGTAGGGATAACGGATATTTGGCGTAAAAGTAGGGACATAACGGCGCGCGTCGCGTAGGTCTCATTGGCGGCAGCAAATTGGTGGTGGTATCGTGGAAGGGTTGATGAGTCACGAGTATTTCTCATGGCTGACGTCACGAGTACTTTAATAAAATGTGTATAACGTCACAAATACCTTGTAGAATTACGTAGAAACGTTCATTTTCTACCGCCTATAGTGGAAAAAGTGATCATTTCTACCGCTACAATCCTACAATGCTTTCTGGAGCAATTTGAAATTGCTGGAGAAACGTAAACGTTTGCTGGAGGCTCCACATCAGACCAAAAATGATGGCAATCGATTCGGAGGGGGGGGTCGACTTTAGACTACAGACAGAGTTTCAGATTTTCATGTCTTTGTTTGCTCTTTTTGTAGAAAATTAATATATCAGTTTCAACATTTTCAGAAATTTACCAAAAATCGAAAAACCAACTCGACAGCTGAAAATTGGGTTCTAAAATCTGGGCCACATGTTTTTCCACTGAGCCAAATTTACTTATGTTGACATAATTATATTTCTTTTAATTTATTCGCTGACGTTTGCATATTTTGTTGATTACATTTTTCTTTTTTGTTGTCATGTTTACAGGTATGACTCCAAGTCAGAATCAAACCATAAGTGCTCAAAGCTTGGATGCGGAATATAACGCGTCGAAGGCTAATTTCAGTAAGTACACAATCTTATGCTCACATATATGTACATTCCTTTATATGTACAAATATCTCTAGAAATTGAACAAACGTATTTTAGAGGAAATATTTACATTATATGTTCCGCCATAAACACGGATATAAACAAGTCGTTCAAATACATCGTATCGTATATAATTTACACGAATATAACGCCATTAAAATATGTACATACTCGGTATAGATATAGACTGCTTGGTTATAGATATGATACTGGTACATAAGTAGGTATGCTTATTTTGCATTGAAAAAACTTAACTCGTGTATAAATATTCGATGAGGTGTCCGTCTTACCAAGTATAATACGTTGAGTAAAAGCGTTAATGAATATTTCTTTTACTATTAAACACTTTCCTTTTTTCTTGCCTTGGCGTACCTACCTACCTACCTACATTTTAAACCGTGGTTGTTTCGTAGATTGAGCAATATGACAACTTGACATAAGAATGATGTCGAGTTTTCCGAGGTTTTTCCTCCTTTTTATTCTTATCGTATCTTACTATACTTACTATAATATTGTACAGCAAAACTTCGTGGGTACCTCTACCTATAACGCGTCGACTTAGACGAAATAATTTACGAGGAAATGTTTCGTTTCTTCGAATAAAGGGGTGATAGGCAGAGGTAGAGGGGAGGGGGTCGGGTAGTTTAAATTTTTCATCGTTTTTTACACCATCCGTCGCGTTGCTGTAGCTGGTTTAATTTCGTTCATTTGACGTGCTGATTATTATACTTGGGTGTTGAACGGTCTCTCGTCTCGCCTCGCTTTGCCCCGATGAACAGAAAGTTTAACTTAAATGTATAGAAATTATTACAAAAAATAACGAGCGAAACGAACATCGAGGTTGATAAATAATTTCCACGAGTTTACGAGCTCGCATTGTCTTCGGGTATGCAGCGCCAAGTTTTATCAAAACGTGTGTTCTGCTTTTTTTTTCTAGCTGAAAATAAATTTCCTAAATTATTTGCGGATCAGGAAATTTTCCTAAGTTTGGGGGTTTTTCTAAATCGCTATACAAGCGAACTTTTAAATCGTGTGGTTGTCTCGCTACCGCATCGTTTGAGTTATTTTCGCTAGGAAACTCGATGAAGTGGAGAAATATGCGACCAAAAGTGTCTAAGAAATGGAAAAAAACACACGCTAAATTATACGAAAATAAGATAATAGCGTCGCTAACGGAAAAAAGTCATTAAATTAATTACGCCGGAGTATATATATGACTACGAGGAGAACTGCGTGCGAGCTAGTTTATGGAATAAGTTAGGGGATTTCTCGCTTGAAATATATTTCCGTCGAGTATTTCGCGAATATGCGAGCGAGTTTTTTAAACGAGAATATTTTTTGTCGCATGGTCTATGTGTATGTATGTAGAAACAGATAGCAAACTACACAGAGTCAAAGGTGTACAGTTAATGAAGAAAATTTCGCGTTATGCTGGCATATTGTTTTAGGTTTACCTACATATATACAAAAGCTGGTGGCGGTGTTGTGGGATTTTTTTGAGAGGAGGGAGAGGGAGATACGCATTGTATAAAAATGATGATACACAGCGAGAATGGCGTATGTGGGAGTAGAATATTATACGTGTTTCCTTTTGTTAAATTTAAAGGAACGATGCTGCGATACGCGAGCCAAAAAAAGGTGGAGTGTGAGGAGGCGATGAGGATGGAAAAGGCTGCGAAAATGTCCGCACGCGTTTATATCACCCGTTTCCATTTCCTTTGCGGCGGTTTAATTGTTATTTTTTATATTAATTAACATTTTCACCTTATTTGGTATTCAGCTCGGAGCTTATTGTAAGTGTGCGAGCGAGCGACCAACCTAGTGAGAGGGTGCGAAACACACTACGAACAGGAAGTAATTGTATTTTTCGTTAATGATCTAAAGTAGGGTGCGAATATGCGATTTAATAGAGTCATGGAAGCGTTATATTAGCGACCTAATAACGCGTAAAAAAATTCTCTCCCCCATAAGCAAGCCATATAGTGGCAGATGGAAGAGTGATAGTTGTACACGCGATATAATCACCGACCTTCTTTTTACCGTTGGCCCTTTTTTTTTATAGTATCATCGCTATTTTTGACCGCACGTTATTAAGTACACGAAATACCTACGCTATCGCCATTAACCTGTATGATGACTGGGGTTCATGTAAGGGTCTGTGTGATGGGATTGAAAATGGAAAGCTATCAGCTAAAGTGTAGAGTGTACAGTGTAAGTTGGACTAAGCAGAAGTAGGTACGTACCTATGTATATGCTGCTGTTGTTGCTGATGTTAGAGAGAACTTTAGTACGTGTAAATATTGAAGTAAAAGAATGAAATTCGAGCGTTTTTTTTCTCCTCCTTGTTTCTTGTTGTGTTGTAGATGAAAAGGTCAGGTTTGTTTTATAGGTTAGGCGTTATATGTAGCCTATGTCTGCGAAGAGACGTGAACTTGATACGTTTATTATTTGAAATATCAAAGCGTCTGGTGTGTACTGTGTAGGTGTTTTTCAGCGTTATAAAAATAAAGACGTTTTTGAAAGATTTTTCTTCGATGTGAAGTAGTTATGTTGCGTTGAAAAAAAGAGAAAAAGAATGTAAAAGGTTTCTGAATTACATAAAAATGGCCATTGTTGGATGGAAAAGATGTGAATGTCGTCTCGAGTCTATTTTTGGAATGATTTTATGGTGAATGGTGTAGAATAGAAAATGGTGCGATTTAAGTTGGAATGGTGGTATATGAATGAAGTTTAGTGAGTGACTCGATAAATTTGAATTTTTGGAATGTTTTGAGTGAAATGAGTCCAAAAAACGGATTCGGAAAGTTGAAGAAAAATGAATGTATTTTAACTCTCGACTGGATTATTTCAAACTAGACAGCTAAGCAAAGCTTAGCTGCAAAGTGTGCGTAGCTAGCTGCCTTTTCTACAGCTATAACCGTTATTACATCTAGGTAGTGCATAAGTGAATCAACCATGTCACAGTAATGAGAATTTTTGAAACTCTCACTGCTTCGAAATAATAATTGTTTTTCAGTGTTTTCATATTTTCCAAATTACAATAGGTATTTCAGAATAATTTATAAGCTTGTATTGCTTCTAAATTAAGAAATTTCTAGTTGTTTTTCATAGTTTGCATTGTTTTAAAATTTACAAAATTTCAAATCAATTTCCCGAATTCCCCATCGCTACAATTTCATAAAGTTTTCAATAAATTTTCAGAATTTTGCATCGCTGCTGAGTTGGGAAATTTGCAATCAATTTTTAGAATCCACATTGCCTCTAAATAGTCAAATTTTGAATAATTTTTCAGAATTCTTATTGTCTTTAAATTAAAAAATTTCAAATTCAATTTTCAAGTTCATATTGTCCACAAATTGTAAAACGTTTACTCAATTTTTGGAATTTACATTGCCTCCAATTTTTCATAATTCTCATCTTCTTCATAAATATTACAATACTTGTTTCATATAATTTTTAAGTTCACATTATCTGCAACTTACAGAACTTTTAATCAATTTTTGGAATCCTCAGCGTCTCTAAATACAAATTTTCATATTATTTTTTTTAGAATTTCCATTGTCTTCAAATTTATAAATTTTCAAACCAATTTTCAGAACTTGCCTTTTATTCTAAATTAAGAATTATTAAATCTTATAAAATATGTTAAGAATTTGAATTGCCTCTAAATTACACGAAAAAAATATGGGTAATTTTTACAAAAAAATTTAACTAAATAGGTACTGGTATTTAGCACAATTAAGTACCAGATCCCATTCAATAATTTTTACTGTAATCGTATAGTAAAAATTATCATTTTAATAAATTTTGCTATAGGTACCAATAGTAAAAATCATTTTGTTTTAATAATTTTTACTAAATCATGATAATAAAAATTACATGTTTCAATTGTACAAAAATTAGTTTAATTACTCATTTTGAAGTAATTTTTAAATTATAAGTAAAAAGTTAAAAATTATTCATGTCAAGGTAATTCTTACTATACTTATGGCTATAGGTAGACAAAAAATTAATGAAATGAATTTTTAGTTAGCAAATGATATCATAATTCATAACTCAATTTCAGCATTATTTTTGCCCCATTATCATGTACTACATAGATAACTCCAAAACATTTACCTATCCAATTTTCCTACGAAAAATCTGTCACCTACTTACTTACCTCATGGGGATTCGAACCTGGGTCCCTAAATTTCCTATTCCTACCTACATGCCCTAACCACTCAGCCACGAATTCACTACGAAGGTTAGGGCATTAAAATAATATATTTGTTTGGTAAACGCCCCACCAAACCACTCCCACTTGGAATTTACAGCTAACATACAGGGGGTGTAACAGGGTACAATGAAACACAGCTGGCGATGGAATAGACTGGGGGTATAGCAGGGTATAATGAGCGGCAGGTGTTCTACAAGTCCCCTTTTCCCTTGTTTAGGATTTAATGCATTAAAATAATGAACTAAAATTGCAATTACTCAGCAATTACCCATCCGAATTGAATGAAAATAAATCTATACCCTCCGCCTTAATGATTCTCAAATGGTGTCCAATACCTAGGTACGAAAAACAGTTGGATAGCTTAAGAGAACATTCATTGTAATTGAAATTTCAATTTCTCAAAGCGAAACCAGTACGGCTCAGGATCATTTCATTATACTTAGTCAAATTTTCAATTATGGGACCGAACATTAGCTGAAATTTCGATGAAAAAAATTTATGAGCAAAATGAAGAGGGGAGGGGGCATTGAATGTAGACTTGAAAAATTGATCAAAGCCAGTGTAGATCATGATGATTTTTTTTTAGAACCAAAAACCCGAAATAGACTGAATCCGCTCGCAATTTCACATTCATAATAAGTGAACATTCTGAAACATTTTTCAGGTGACCCCTTTCACTTTTTGTGTAGGACAAGATCACCATTCTGGAAAAATGTGATTCAGTTTTCAAAGTCTTACATGAACTGGAAGTTTTTGAGGCAGGTTTAGAATATTATTTTGCCTACTTATCCGTTGAAAAAGTTGAAAACCCCCTTTCACTCAATGAAATGAACTTTTTTTTGGGGGGGGGGTGTGTTTATAATTACAAGATTATTACACCCGTAAGGGTGGGGGGGGGGTTAGATTTGGTTTGTGAGGTTGATGTTTTTTATTAAGGAGATGAATTTTTGTATTTCCGAGGGTTCGTCAGGGATAGTAGGTGGGTTTTCTTTTATCTGTAGTGTAAGTCTGTTTTGTTTTAGTTGGGGACAGTTGAAAAGTATGTGTTGGATGGATATGGGTTCGTTTCTGCAAAATTGCCATGAGGGTTTTGGTTCTTTTTGGTATAAGTGGTTATGAGTAATTTTTGTTGCCTATTCTTAGTCTAGTAATAAGGATTTCTTCTTTTCTGTTCAGGTGTCCTAGATTTTTCCAGGGGAGGGTTGTTTTTTTATGTTGGAAGAGTTTGTTTGAAGTTTGTTGTGACCAAAAGTTCTGCCAGTTCGTAAATTGTGTTGTAAGTGATTAGAGATTTAATGTCATCAGGAGTGAGAGAGGTAAGAGGGGAGGGGGCAGCGGCTGTTTTTGCTAATCTATCAACAGTGTTGTTTCCAGTGATACCTATGTGGCTGGGAACATACATGAAGCTAATTGAGTAATCATAATATTGGAGGTTAAAAAGGGACTTATGTATGTCTTGGACTATGGGATGGCCAGAAAAAAAGTTTTGAATGGATAGCAGTGAACTTAGTGAGTCGCTTTGGATTAGGAATTTTTTATTTTCTGATTGAATGGAAATTATATCTATTAGGCAATGTTTTATGGTAGTGAGTTCAGCAGTAAAAATTGAGGCACAGTTGTGAATTTTGAAACTGAGAACTTTGTCATTAATTGAGTAAGCATAACCAGTATGAATGTTAGAAATTTTCGAACCATCTGTGAAGCATAAGTTATATTCAGTAAGCCTATAGTTTGATAACTGTTCTAAGTAATGGCTCTTGATTAATAATGGGGACTTGGGGAGTGATCATGTTTTGGGTAGTTTCTTAAGTGGAATTCCATCTGTATAGGCTTAAGAGACCAATATAGTCCAGTCATTAAAGACCAATTATGTCCCATCTACGGGAAAAATTATTATCAAACAGATCTTTCGCAAATATTGTTCACAGAGGTCCCCTCAACAACATACTAAAAGTCCTGGCCCGTACGGGGTCCGGAACCCCCTCAAAGGGGGGTGGAACCTCCCCCAAAATCAGTTTTTCGGCATTTTCTCCCCCGCATTGCATTTTAGCGAAAAATGTGTAATGGATAAAAGAATCTACGTCAAATTTCCGATCTAATGATGTATCAACTTTCCTTGTATGTTCAAGGGGGGCGGAACTGCAACCATTTAAATGAGGGGGGTTTTCTGAAAAATAGATAAAGGCTATAGGCGCCTAAGAGGGGTGAAATGATCCCCGAAAACGTTCGAGTTGATATTAGCATGGAAGGTAGGTACCATTGAGAAATTTCCGCGTAGAAAGTTTCACATCCACACCCCCTCCTCTTTTTGGGGAACCCCCCTTTTCTGAAACTTCAATAATATTTTTCTCAGCCCCATTTCAACCGATTTTGAAAATTTTTCAGTATGTTATGTATATCCTTAGTAGGTATCCCCACAAAAATTTTCAACCCCCTCCCCTCATATTTACCCCTCAAAATAGTGTTTCTCAACTTATTTTATGCTTTTTAACAATAAAAAAAATTGAGAGGGCCAAGTGCCCTGGAGAGGGCTAGATGAGTCTAGCAAAAAATCTGACGTCATATTCGTGCTCAGCGGTATCGAATCATAAGAAAACGACACTCTATTCATTAATAATTAGTTATTTTCCCCAATATTCCCATTTCACCCCCAACCCTCTATAAGACTCATTTTTACATCATTTTGAGGGGTAAATGTGAGGGGAGGGGGTTGAAAATTGTTGTGGGGATAACTACTAAGGATATACATAACATACTGAAAAATTTTCAAAATCGGTTGAAATGGGGCTGAGAAAAATGTTATTGAAGTTTCAGAAAAGGGGGGTTCCCCAAAAAGAGGAGGGGGTGTGGATCTGAAACTTTCTACGCGGAAGTTTCTCAATGGTACCTACCTTCCATACTAATATCAACTCGAACGTTTTCGGGGATCATTTCACCCCTCTTAGGCGCCTATAGCCTTTATCTATTTTTCAGAAAACCCCCCTCATTTAAATGGTTGCAGTTCCGCCCCCCTTGAACATACAAGGAAAGTTGATACATCATTAGATCGGAAATTTGACGTAGATTCTTTTATCCATTACACATTTTTCGCTAAAATGCAATGCGGGGGAGAAAATGGCGAAAAACTGATTTTGGGGGAGGTTCCACCCCCCTTTGAGGGGTTTCCGGACCCCGTACGGGCCAGGACTTTTAGTATGTTGTTGAGGGGACCTCTGTGAACAATATTTGCGAAAGATCTGTTTGATAATAATTTTTCCTGTAAAAATGTCTTTAATGACTGGACTAATAAGGGGGATAAGATATTAGTTTATGGATTCGGGTTTTTTGGTCAATTTGTAGGTTGTTCATATTTTTGATAAATTCAGGGATTTGACCTGAAGTATGGAGGAAATGCTGAGAGCTGTAGACATTGAGTGACCTTTGAAGAGGGCGAGAAGGATTATTTGCAACAGTTGTTAAGAATTTTCCTAAAATCAGGAGGAAGCTTTGCAGCTTCACAATAAATGCTATTAATTTGAGACGAATAGACAGCACCTATGCAGATGCGCAAGGAGGAATTTTGAACAGTTTTGAGAATTCTAGTAGTTTTATTTGACAGGTTTGTAAAGCATGGACTTCCATATTCAATTTTACTACATATCAGAGCTTTGTACAAGTGAAGTAATAGTTGGCGTGATGGGTTACACTTTGGATTTTTAACAATTTTTAGTAAATTTAGACGTTTGTTAAGTTAAGCTTTTATGTTGAGAAAATGAGGTGTCCAAGTAAGTTTTTTATCAAAAGTAAGTCCAAGGAATTTGGTAGTTGGTTTAAAAACTAAAGGATGTCCTTTGAATTCAAGGATAGGTTCTGAGTAGGTTTTATTTCGCTTGGTAAAAAGTATACAGTGAGTTTTAGATTCAGAAAATGTTAGTCCATTTGTTTCAGCCCATTTTTCGATACAATTTAGAGTTTTTTGGATCATTTCTGAGGCTAGTTTGATGTTATTTGAACGTATTGAAATGTTTATTTTTTTTCAACTTTTTCAACGGATACGTAAAAATAGTGGTCAAATGGGTCAACTTCACCAGTCAAAACTTTTTTTCATGTTTTAAATCAAAAAATGACATTTTTCGCAAACTTTCAATTTATTAAAATCGACTTTACAACCCAATGGCATCTCAATTTTTTAATATGTTGTTCAGCATGAAAAGTTGTCCATAATATATTTTTTTCGGAATTTTTGAGAATCGGAACGATATAAAAACTACGTTTTGAAACTTTTCGAGCTAATTTTTCGTACGAAATAAACAATTGGTACCTACTAATCACGACAAATAACTTGAAGAAAAATCTCAGATAAACAATTGATACCAATCGCGACAAAGAATTTGAGTGAAAATCTACAAATCCAAGTGATGTTGACTGTAAGGTTACCAAAGTAGTTAATAAATCGTATGAGCCGTTTCCTGTTTATGCAAAGGTTTTGCAAAGGCTGTTTTCAGGCAAATGTGCGTCATGGAAGCAGATGACAATTCCTTGTTTTGTTGACGTACCTAAGTTAATGTGCCAACACATAATATGTGGGTTACTAGGAAAGGTACAAGAGAAGAGTGTTCATGTGCGTAAGAGCTCTAGATTCGTACGTAAGACATTTCATAACACATTTTGCTATAAAAACTGTAGGAATCATTTTCAATTATATTCAAGGGAATGGTTTGCCATGATTTGACGTAAGTAAAACTTGAAAAACATACCTTCCCACTCCATCTCATTGACGTGTATCGTCATGTTTAAATTTAAGACGCGATGGAAAAAAAGATGAACGAACAATTTTATTTCGTGTTTGAAAGTATTTTGTAAAAAATTTGAGGTCACCAAATATCCCTCAAAACAGTTTTTTGAATTTTTTAAAATCTTCAAAAATTCGTCAAAAATCCAAAAATGAACTTCAAGATAGGAAATTTTGGTTACTAGAGTTTTATGACATGTTTTTTTTTAATGTAGAGTTTCTTTAAAACGATCGGAGAGCAGCCGAGAAAAACCTGATGGAACCTCATTGTAATTTAAACTTCTTGAATCCAGTTCTAATATTTACTTAATCAGAAATTTTTTCCCGAGATAAGTCTGGGAGCAAATTTTCTTTTATTTCAACCAATTTCATAGGATTAATTATTGAGATCGCAACCACTGTACGAACGTGTTCTTCGACGATATTGAAAAATCCAATGTATCGTACATACGATCATAAATATCTATGGAATTAATTTTCCACCTTCAGGTATCTCGATGACGTGATGTTTACTTTAGATGGAAACTTTTTCCATTTTCTCTCCGCACGAGAGTGAATTGTGAGAAAAAGGTGAAGGTTAGTTTTAAATAGGTGTCTTTTTCATTCGAGATCCAAGATTGAGTTCCTTATAGTCGTAGATGTATGCATTCGGATTTCTCATTCGTTAATTCCGAAATTGTTTGAAAGTAAAACCTGTACGAATGTTAAGATTACGTACATCGTATCGTGCGAGGAAATGGGTAACGTTTTTTCTACGTCTTCGTGTGTAGTACGCGTATATATGGTACGTGTTGCAATCCTATATACTTAGATATGTAAGTATAGAAGCGGAAGTACTTCGTTTATTGTTCAACGATGGAAAAAACTTTGGTGTAATTTGCTCCGTTTCGCGTTTTCAATCATGGTTTATCTCTGTATAGGTTATACGCTATACCTTCGTATAGTTAGAGCTGCTTGTAATGCCACGAATGCGAGACGAATTCTTCAAAGCACCTAAAAGGGCTACGTTAAGTAGACCCGTTCGATGGAGCAAGGCAAGAGAAAAAAGGGTTCGATCGTGATACGTTTCGATTAATTTTTTCCTCTCGTTGAACTATTATTAAAAAAACGAAACGAGTTACCTGTTTAAGAAAATAATGACACGAATGGATCACCGATTACATGCAGTATTCGACTATACATTTATACACATGGAACACGAAATCTTGCAATTTACGCAGCATCTGAACGAAAATTATCAACTTTTCTGCTATAGTAGTAAGGAGTAAACGCGGAAACTTTATCAATGCCATCAAATGTCAAAAAACAAATTGAATTTTTTTTTACTTCGCAAGACGTTTTCTTATATTTGCGACGGTCAACGTCAACGCGTTTGGACTTTTTATAATGAATACTAACGCTATAAAATCTTTCGATGACGAGCTGGAATCTTTTTTTTTCAGCAGCTGTTGCTCTTTTGAACTCGTGTTTCCTGATATTTTGACAGAAATAATATTAAATCTCGACGTTTAAAATTACGCCCAAGTAAACATGATGGCCAACAAAATTCATCGAGAAAAAAATAAACGTCATTTGAGTGTTTTAATTCGCAACAAAAATTGTACAGTTTTGGTTATTTTTCTCACGAGAAATTTTTGCAGCATTGAAAAATCTCGCCTTATGGAAGCTGGAAATTTCAAATGACGTAGTTCAAAATCCGATTTGGAGGTGCGAATGACACACTCTTCAAGTGAGAAAAATTCACCTTTTTTTAGTTTTCAAACGTGCCACATTCTGTTCTTTGTAAGCAAATTGAGCTGAAAATTTCACAATCCTGGCGCAGAACCCGCTTATGTCTCTAGTTGTAATTTCTCGTTGAAACTCTTTAGTCCTTGTTAGATTATGAATATACGTTCAATTATCATTCCTGGCGCAGAACCCGCTCACATTTTTAGTCAATATTTCTCCAGGGTCATTCCATGTCAACTCAACCAAAAAAAGGCGATTTTGAAAGTCATGTCTTTCGATTTCGCTCAAATTTTTTTTACAATATCTACCCACCCAGTAAGTAAGAAAGCCGCAATCAGTTTGGTCCCAGCCCCCTCAGGGGGCGGGTGGGGGGGCTTCCATTATTTTCACATTGTCTCGAGGTACTCAACTTCAGCAGCCCATTCCTCCAAAACTATGATACTTTGATCAAAACTGACTTCACAGTTCGAAAGGGCATTGCATCTGGAACTTTTTAAGCATTTTGAAAATTTCAAAATGGCGGTGTAAGTGGGAGCTACCATTTAAAATTTTGAAAAAATTTCCATAGATGTACATTTTGATACTTTTTCGAAATATTTAGGTTTCGAGATGGGACTCGTAGACGGAGGGGGAGCACCCCCACTCCCAATTTTGGGTGAAACTTTCAAAAGAAAATCTGGGGCATGTGATATATCGAATTGTATGTTTTCGGCGACGCTAAGCACGAATATGACGTCAGATTTTTGATAGGACCCATTCCACGGCACCCAGCACCTCCTCAAAGGGGGTAAAAGTTCAAAAAAGCGTTTTGTTCGTGTGACACATGGAATAGTATGTTTTTGGTGACGCAGAATACGAATATGACGTCAGCTTTGTGATTGGACCCCATCCACGGCCCCCAACAATTTTTTTGGACTTTTACCTATTGGGAGAGGTTCTGGGGGCCATGGGTGAAGTCGATTCGAAAAACTAAGGCAATATTCGTGTTCAGCGATATCGAAAACATACTATTGCATGTGTCACACGAATGTAACCATTTTTGGGGGGTCACTCCCTTTGGAGAGGTGCTGGGAGCCGTGGATGGGGTCCAATCACAAAGCTGACGTCATATTCGTATTCAGCGTCACCAAAAACATACTATTCCATGTGTCACACGAACAAAACGCTTTTTTAAACTTTTACCCCCTTTGAGGAGGTTCTGGGTGCCGTGGAATGGGTCCTATCAAAAATCTGACGTCATATTCGTGCTTAGCGTCGCCGAAAACATACAATTCGATATATCACATGCCCCAGATTTCTTTTGAAAGTTTCACCCGAAATTGGGGGTGGGGGTGCTCCCCCTCCGTCTACGAGTCCCATCTCGAAACCTAAATATTTCGAAAAAGTATCAAAATGTACATCTATGGAAATTTTTTCAAAATTTTAAATGGTAGCTCCCACTTACAGCGCCATTTTGAAATTTTCAAAATGCTTAAAAAGTTCCAGATGCAATGCCCTTTCGAACTGTGAAGTCAGTTTTGATCAAAGTATCATAGTTTTGGAGGAATGGGCTGCTGAAGTTGAGTACCTCGAGACAATGTGAAAATAATGGAAGCCCCCCCCCACCCGCCCCCTGAGGGGGCTGGGACCAAACTGATTGCGGCTTTCTTACTTACTGGGTGGGTGGATATTGTAAAAAAAATTTGAGCAAAATCGAAGGACATGACCCAAAAACGTTGGTTGAGTTGACATGGAATGACCCTCCAATCATTAGGTAAGTTTTTTGCTGTTTTTCTAGATTTTTTGAAATTAGCACCAACGCTCAAAAAATTGGAACGTACCTATCACTACGTTCTAATATATTTCCCCAGTTTCAGAAATGATATGAAAGATTCGATGTTTTGGTTCAATTACCTAGTGAAAAATTATTTGAGAATTTCTCCAGAATTTTGAATTTGCTCCAGAAGGCGTGAATATGAAGTTGGGCAGTTAAAAATTCGAGTTGTACATTACACTCGACCTGTTTAACGAGTTTATCCACATTTGAGCCGATTTTGAGAGTGACACCTCAAAAGTGGCTTTTTGACCAGCCTTTTTCAAAATTAAAAAATCCAAAAAATCAAAAGTTTCCCGTTTGTGTGGAAATTTTCAAAATTCACGCGAATCGCTGTATTTTGTCAAAAACTAACCCCCCAATCAAAATTTCACAATTTCCAGCCATTGGAGCCTCCAGCGCGATTTTTCAATTTCTCCAAAATTTTGAATTTGCTCCAGACGGCGTGAATATGTAGTTGGGCAGTTAAAAATCCAGTTGTGTATTATACTCGACTTGTTTAACGAGTTTATCTACATTTGAGCCGATTTTGGGAGCGACGCCTCAAGAGTGGTTTTCTAACCAGATTTTTTCAAAATTAAAAAATCCAAAAAATCCGTTTGTGAGGAAAATTTAAAATTTACGCGAATCGCTGTATTTCTTCAAGAACTAACCTCCGGAGCGCAAATTCTACCATTTCCAGCCGTTTTAGAGCGTGAGTGACACCTCAAAAAACTACTCTTGAGGTGTCACTCTCAAAATCGGCTCAAATGTGGATAAAGGCAGCTGAAATTTTGGTTTTGGGGGTCTTATACTATGCTCTTTCCAAAAATCGCGGTCCCGTTCAATCGGAGTGTGACACCTCAAGAGGTTCCCTTGTGAGAGTGCCTATTCAAATGATTTCCTCTTGAGATGTCAATAGTCAGTTTTCGAAATTTATTACAGAATTTAACCCTCCTTCTCCTCCTACGTTCATCTCATAATTTCGATGCCCCACGTACGATCGAATTGAAGCGCAGTTTTTACTTAAATTTATGGTCAAAAAAATTTAGAAGTGTAACTATTCAACTAAGTATTGGAGGCGAAGGCGATAAAATTCGAACAATCGCACTTAAGAGTCAGTCTGGCCATCCTTTCCTCCTCTGCCGATCTTTAGCTTCACAAACACATCGGCAACAAAAGTTAGTAAATTGATCGATTAAATCCACCGTTGATGCTTTTTGAAAAAATTCCACTCCTGGCAGCCTCTTTTGGAAAATTAGTCCAAAACACTGGGAAAAGTTTAGGAGAATTATTTCTCTACAGAACTGGACATTATTAGGGTGGATCTCGAAAAAAAAACTGTTCGGAAGAAATTGCCCATTTTCAAAAAATCATATTTGAAATTCCACACTGAGAAAACTGTAGAGTACTTTTTACTATAAATTATAGTCTTATGCGCTATAATTATAGTATTTTTTATCTTAATTACAAAACTGTATGGTAAAAGTTACCATAATTATAGTAAATTTTACCATACACATGAATTCAACTATATTGTATAGTAACTTTTACTACACTTATGACATTTTTTACAATATGATGTAGTACTTGATGCTATAAATGTATAGTAGTTTTCCATCACATGATCATTAAAATGCCGTGCAACGCAGTTGATTACGTTCGTAGTTCGCATTCAATTTGTTTGTAGTTACTTACTTAGTAGGAAACAGTGTTATTATCCAAGGCTCGGATATTCTTTCCCTAAAAAACCCAAAATATGCGCTTAAATATTCCCTAAAAAATGCCAAAATATGCACTAAAAAGTAAAAATATTCCCTAACAAGATGGGCATTGTTTTACAGGAAAACTCAATTCCTATACGATTTTTCTAATATTGTTGTGTAATACCAAGAATTCACGAACAAAAATGCAAAACAGAGCATTTTAAAATCATAAAAAGGTAATTCTAATTCCATTATTAAAGAAATAAGAAATAAATAAAATAAACAAAAAAAAAATAAGAAGGTACTAGAGAGCTAATGCCAGTTTCACAAATTTTGAGGGGAAAAAATGAAAAATAGCCAAATACTAATTTTATGCAAAAATTTGAAATTGAGCAAAATATTCCCTAAAAATTGCTAAAAACGTAAAATATGCTCTAAAAACGCAAAATATTCCCAAAAAAATGCCAAAATATGCTTTTATAGGCTTTTATGGTGAAATATGCCAAAATATGCTCTAACGAATTAGGCTCATTTTACTTGAAATTTCATGAATCGTGGAGATAATTGAAAAATTCCCTATCCTCTATGCATACAAAAAATATGCTCCAGCATAAAAATCCGAGCCCTGGTTATTATTTTACATGAATCTTTGATTTGTATTGTGGCTATTGCAAGTGATTAACAGATTTGCGATGAAATTCCAATTTGATGTGTGGTGATACTTTTGTGTTCAGTGCTCTTTGTGTAGACATGAAAAGTCTAATTATCTTGTTAGGTATTGCTACTTTGGTATTAGCATCAGCAAAGCTTTTTAAAATCGGTGATTCGTGTTGTATAGGTATGTTTGAAATCAAATTCGATTTCTGGTGATAGTTTTTGTGATTTTCCAGTGATTTGCTTTGTGTTTTAAACTCAAATTCGATCTGTGGTGACGGTTTTGTGAGCTACGAAGTGATTCGCGCTGTGTTTGAAATTCATCAATTCATATTCGATTTGTGACACGGTAATTTTGTGTGCTTTAAGTGATCGCGTAGTGTTTGAAATTCAAATTTGATCTTTTTATGAGCTGTGCTGTAAGAGTGATTTTTGTTGTAGGTATTTGAAATTCGGATTTAATTTGTGGTTAGTTTTGTGTTCACTTTTCATACCTCGGAATATGCGTGTAAAAATAAAAACTCGTCATCTTTTTGTTTCAACAGGGTAATATTATGATAATAAAGCTATTCGATCTAGCTCCAAGTGATTCGCGATGTGCATTTGAAATTTTAATTCGAGTTGTTTAGTTTTGCATTGGTGATAAATACAAATATACCTAGTTGATTTGTTGATTTGTGGAACTAATACTTCCTTCTTTTCTTCTCAACTAAGTATTTATTACCAAAACTTTTCGAACACTTCGCAGTGTTTGAAAAACTTTGGTAATAAATACTTAATTGAAAAGAAAGATGGAAGTATTTAGTTTCATATTTTTATTTATCACTATAAAAGTGTAGTAAAGCTGCCTCAGTTTTGACTTATAGTAACATTTACTAGAAGTATAATAAGAATTACTATATAAATATAGTAGATTCAATTTACCATATTTATCGTAGTTTGTGGTTACTATAATTATAGTAGTTCACTTATTATAATTATAGTAACTGTTACTGTAAGTCAAAACTAGGGCAGCTTTACTACACTTTTATGATACTTTTTCAGGGTGTCTAACAGGTACTGCAGGTACTGCAAGTACTGTAAAATACTGCATTTTGCCTGAAAAGTACTGTATTTTTTCTCAAAATCATTGATTTAAAATTTTTTAAAAACCTCAAAATGAATTGATTGGTGAAAATTAAAAAAAAAAAGTTCATTTTGTACCTCAAAAGATGCAGGGTGTCCACAAGCCTGGAAAACCTGGAAAAGTCAGGGAATTTTGTCAGTCTGGAAAAGTCAGAAAAAAGTCAGGGAATTTCGTAATTTTCACGCAAAATCCCTGGAATTTTGAAACAACGATCAATTGCAAATTTCAGTTAAGGACCTTTTATGAAAGGAAAACATTATTTTTTACTTCACGAACTAATATCTTTGATTCCACTTACGTAGATTGGCGGGATACGTTTTTCAACTGTCTTTAATTTGTCACTGTATGTTGGCTTACTTTGGCTATTAGATAAGCCTGACTCGATATCCATACTCATTTACATCTTGGATGGGCTGAATTGAGGTATAGTTTCCTCCAACTTCTCTTTCAATGCTTGGTGTTCTTTACGTAGCAGTTCCATTTCTTTTTGCTGTATTTCATACTGCTGATACAGGTCTGTGTACATACCCGCCAGCTGATTATATGTAGGTTCACCAACGATCATATTTTTAAATTGTTTGTCAGCAATTGTTCATAATCGCGACCACATAGTTTACATTTACAACGCGACGCACTTATAGTTGTTTTTTTTTTTTACATAAACAATATCACATCAATATTAACAAACGCGAAAACACACGTCTAGCACAACCAACCAACAAGAGCTTTCGCCCTCACTTGGGCCTGTTCTGTTTTCTTTATTATTCAAATTCTAAAATTTTAAAAGCTAAAAAAACCTACTCGTTCTCACATAATAAAAACCTCGTTTTTATGCCTTTTGAAATGCAAATTTTCAGAAGCTTTCGCCCTCGCTTCGCTCGACCTTGTTTTTTTTTTCAATAGTAGTTAACTTCCTTCAAAAAAACATCATTCCAATATTGAAATTTAAAAAATAAAAAAATGAACTTTTCTCATTTAAAAAAAGCTTGTTTTTAGGCATCTAGAAATGAAAATTTTCAAAAGTTCTCGCTTCGCTCGGGCCAATTTGTTTCTCAATTTTAAGATGAACAAATTTCACATTTTGATGCCTCCAAAAATCCATAAAAGAAAAGAAACATTTTCAAAAGTCATTATGAATATTGTAATCAATTGGCCAAACTTGATGCATGTTTTATTCATTTATTTATTTTTAATTTAAAAAGTTAATAATCAAAGTTGAGCTGTTTCTTATATCCAAAGAAGTGGAATTCGAAGAGAAGCTTATAAAAAAAGAAAATATACCCCCCAAAAAACTTTTTTTTCTTTAACCAAAGTATGGGGTAAGCATAGAAAATTGAAAAAAATGGTCTGGAAAAATGGAAAAATCGGCCTGGAAAACCTGCAAAAGTCAGGGAACAACATTTCCAGAAATGAGTGGACACCCTGTAATTTTAATTTGTTTCGATTGAAATACTTATAATTTTATGGACAAATTCCAACTGGTTCAAAAATATAATTTTTTTCTTGGGGGGGGGGTCGGTGTAAGCTGGATAAAAAAAAATATAAGGTAATGCAAAAAGTACTGTAAAACTACTGCATTTCTTCGGAGAAATTTTGTTAGACACCCTGTTTTTACTATTTAAATTTTTCTCAGTGCACGTCAATCTAGAGCATTTCCATCAAAATCCAAGATCACTTAAAAATTTTCAAATCACTTATTTTTGGGTGAATTTGTATTTTAAAAATTTTAATTGAAAAATCGCGCTGGAGGCTCCAGAATGGCTGGAAATGGTGAAATTTGGATTTGGGTAATTGATATTAGCTTTGGGATTTATTTTGACCACTTTTATTGATCAAGTACGTACCTTTTTTGAAAAAAGCATAAATTGCCAAAAACAACCAATTTTGATTTTTCAAAAATTCACCAAAAATCGAAAAATGAACTTGGGGCAGCTGAAAGTTTGGTTTTGGGGGGTTTTAGACTATGCTCTCTCCAAAATTCGCGGTCCCGTTCAAATCTGAGTGTGACAGCTCGAGAGGTTCCCTTGTCAGATTTGAACGAAATTTAAACTAGATTTAAAAGGCATGTCTTAACCCCCCTACCCACTTTTAAAATTTCAGGTCCTAAAGTTCATTTATTAGATACCTTATGAATTTTTTTTTTTGAGCAAAGTGAACCAATTTATGAATAAATTTTTTCATTCTTGAAATTTATAGAGAAATATGAAAATTTGCTAGAGGCTCCAAAAAAGTCAAATTTAGATGTTTTAGACGATATCTCACCAAAAAAACCAATTAGAAGGACACTTGTACACTCCTGGCGCAGAACCCGCCTACATTTCTAATCAATATTTCTCATCGCTACAATATACAAACACTCGTAATTCATTTTTTAATTTCTAAACATGCCATATTCTGCTTGTTCTGAGAGACAATCGAAAGCCAAATTTTTCATTCCTGACGCAGAACCAGCTTACCTCCCCAGTCGAAATTTCTCTTCGCAACATTTTAATCATTCGCAAACTTTAACTGAAAATCCGCTTCATCCAGTTACAGTTACTTTTTCAATTTTTAATCTGTGTCAAATAAGTTTGTAAAACTACATGCAAAATCACAGCTTCTCGTCAGCGTGATAATTTCGTAAATCTTTTCCCGCCACAATATTCGAATGGTTCCAACGCAGTCCTATACTTGAGCCGATATCGGCCAATTCATGCATAAAATATGATCCGTCGGTCGTTCGAATTAGGGTCATAACGGACCACTTCAGCCTTGGGAAAATTTCGCAAAACAACTCGCAGCCGTTTTGAAACTTCGGCGAATATTCCGCCGCTGGCTAAAATAAAATACACTTTTACTTAGGAAAACTCGCGATTCAGTCTGCTTAAAAACCTTTACAGCACGCTGTGAAAATCCTCACACGAAAATTCTCTTTTTAGCATAATATTCGTGAAAGAATTCTCTCGACCGATATCGGCCCTTCTATGCTGGGTAAACTCGGTTCAATTATTTCGTTATATCAACTTGATAAAAAAAAAACTTTCCACTCGGCTAACGAGAAAAACTTCTGATAAATTAAAATTTTCGCTAAAGAATACCACCGCGCCAGTTGGCGGCTGCTTCGCTAAACGTCTCCTCCCCCGCAACGACGTTCGATCGCAAAGTATGAAATTCAACACAAAAGCTAATAATACCGAACGTTGATTCTTATTGAATCAGAAATCGCCGAAGCGAATAATTTATCAAGCCGGAGAAACCCGAGTATATGAAAATCTTCGCCCAAATACAAAGAAAACCGGCGAAAATTCCATCTAAATGCGGTCTACTCGCTTCGGTTCGAAGATCATTCGTTGAATTATAAAATTATGACCCTCGAAGGCGAAATCGAGAAGGAAAAAAATATCCTAAATATCTTTTCTAACGCGTATATACTTATTCGAAGAAGTTTTGAATACTTCATGAATTTCCTAATTTCTTCCGTAACATTAACCAAAAAAAAAAAAAAAAATCACGTCACTATTATGGGAACTATGAAAATCGCTACTAGTTTCGAATAGTTGAAAGGAAGTAGAAAAAAATATCAAAAATTGATCTAGGAAAGGGAAGATAGAGGCAAGAGCCACACAAAGTAGCGATTATTTCCTTCAGCGTGTTAGTTTGTCTCTTTTGCAAGTGAGGGAAAAAAAAAGGAGCAAACTTTACACCGGAAAATCTGTATGACATTTGCAGTTTCCTATGGTGTTTTTCCGATAAAAGAGAAGAAATATTTTATAATAAAATTCCGCGAATTCTTACTTTTCACAGCTTAGGTCTAGAATATTTCTCGCTTATAATTTAATCTTTTATTTAGTACCACTTCGAATCTCCTTATCTCGGACACAGCTGCGTTCGTGTTTTACGTGCTGCTATGCATTCGTAATGCCTCATCCGGCCCTCTTTCACCTACCCATCCTTTACTTCTTTATGTCGTAGATGGCGAGAAATGTACCTTATTCTTTTAAGAGGATTATTATACATATAAACGTTCTTGTTTTTCAACCCTTTTTCGTCTCTTTCTTCTTCTGTTCGGCCAACTTGGAACACTCCAAGTAGTATAGAAGCTCGAAATTATAACCACGTCTCGCCAACAAACTGTACAATTTGTTATTTTATACTGCTAACAAAAGTACGTAGTAAAATAAGGTAAATCATGAAAGAAACCAAGTCTAGGTACCTAGAGTTGACGTTGAATTTTTTTTCCTCTCTTTGTAGCATGCATTCAACGTACATGCATTTTCGCCTAAGCTGTTCCTTTGGAGATCCTTGCGAACGATTTTACAATTATTTTTTCATCATTTTGACGACATTGACAAGTCTCCTATCGAATCGAAAATTCACCTGCAACCGCACAACACCTCGATTCTCTACGCGCTAATGTACCGTTGAATATTTAATGAATTTCAAACGTCGAAATTTCGCGATTTACTCGCTATCGATAGTGGTTTAAACCAAGGTAACCGTTTAAATAAATATTATCGTCATACAGGTGGAAATCCAGCAGGTACAGTACGTATTTCTCTAATCAACCAATACTGACAAGTCGATGCTAATAATTCACGAGTGTTTTCCTCGAGCCATAATTTCGCTGCTAGAGGATTGGCAGAATGTACATTTTGAGTTTTGGTAATCGAGTTAGAGTCGTGAATCTTATTTCGATGGGTTTGGGTGCATTATTTATGTATGTAGGTATTTCTTGAGATGAAATAGAGAAAGTTTAGGATAGCGAATTATATCTTCGTCAGCTGACAAAATATTTTTTTCAAATGACAGTCTCCGATTTGAACAAAACAGCCAGGTCGATCGAATGAACATATTCTGAAACACTTTTGACCAAAATTCTAGTTGCTAAAGTTCCTTCTTGGATTATGAGAGAATTTTCGAAAATTCAAAAAATTCAAAAATTTTGCTCTATTGCGATTTGGTAGGGTTTCCGTGGTACGTTTCACTCGATCGAGCTGTTGAAAGAGCTTTTATGATTGTTTTTTTTTTTCTGTACGACATTACAAAGAAATTCAGCCGAGGTGCCCATATTCCCACAACTCAATTTTCCTAGAGCTCACCTCTGATCATTAAATAATGTGCATTGCCTCCTTTTCGGATCCTGGGTACTAAAGTGATGTCTTGATATCTCCTTCAGAATTTAACGTCTTATAAAAAATTTGTTTGGACTAACCCTCTGGTCTCAAGTGAAAAAAATTCAACCTAGGTATGCTTCCGAAAAATCATGAATCCCCCCTCCCCATATAAGGGAGCCTTTTTAACGAAGAATATGTTCAATTTGAATGAAACTAAGATGGAACAAAAGAGCATGATCTATGGCACTAGAACCAGAACTTCAAGTCGTAAATTCATTTTTAGATTTTCGGCAAATTTTTTGAAAATTTGAAAAAAAATTTAAAAAATGTTTTGAGTACGATTTTTGAACTTCTTATTCTTGAAAAATGAATTTTTTTAAACAAAGTGAATCGATGTGATAAGTTTTTTTGGTTCAACTGTCACACATGAACAAATCTACTAGTCTTGTGCCATTCTGGAGCCTCCAAGGATTCTTCAATTTTCTCTACAAATTTCAAATCGCTCCGAAGGGACCAAAAATGAGTTTTAAAATCTATAAACTTGTTTGGTGCTCAAGTATAGGTATAGGGTACCAGATACCTTTTTAACTGTTTTAGGAGATAACTACAAAATTCCACGAGTGCCAGTTTGAAAATAAATTTTTGACCAATTTATTTTAAATTCCAGAACAATTTAAAGAAATCAAATTTTCCCAGAAAGGTGCAAAACGAGCGATTTTTTTCGACAAAATATCATCTGGTGAGCGTCTGCCTGCACGATCACCTAACTCGAAAACGACTTCTATTCGATTTTTTTGGAGCCTCCGACAAGTTTTCGAAATTTCTCCGGTCATTTTAAATCGTTGGAGCCTCCAGAATGGCCCAAAACCAGTAGTTGTTGAACGTTGGTGTAATATTTTCGCAAAAAGGTTTGAAAATCGCCCTGAAAATAGCATTTTTAAATTTTTTAAATTTTCGAAAATTCACCGAAAACTCGAAAATGAACTTTAACGCGTGAAGTTTTGGTTACGGAGGTTTTTTGGGACATACACAGTGTATTTTTAAATATTGGTGATGGGAAAATATTGACGAAGAAAGTGGACGGGTTCTGCGCCAGAAATAAACCATGTGTCCTTTTAATTTTTTAAGGAGAGGGAGGGGGTAAGACATCGTCTAAAACAATCTAAATTTGACTTTTTTGGAGCCTCCAGCGAGTTTTCATATTTCTCTAGAAACTGTTGAAAAAAATTTCATTTCATGAAAAAATTTAAATATCTCTCTTAAAACAGCTTGTTTTGAATTTTAAAAAATGAATAAATGAATTGGGGACCTGCAATTTTGAAAGAGGGATTAAGGTTTAATACATGATTTTTCTATTCAGCTCGATTTCGTTCAAATCTGAAAGTAACTATTCAAACGATTTGCTCGTGAGATGTCAATTTTCAAAATTTATCCCAGAATTTACATTCAACTTCCTACTCTACCGTTCATTCCAAGATTTCAATCCCTTACGTATGATTAAAATAAAGAGTCACTCACAGATTTGAACAAAATCGACCTGGATTGAAAAAGTATGTATTAACCTTCCCTCCCCCCTCTTTTACCGACTTTGCCGTGAAACGGAAAAGTGAGGTATTGTATTTGTCATGATGGTTGAGGATTTGGGTGGGGGTGGGTTTTCTTGACGAATTGAAGTGTGCTGATCACGATAAGACGTATGACGCAAAACGAGATAAGTTTATATATATATGTATGTATATATCAATTTATGTATAAATTTGTGTCACGCTGAACTCAAAAGCTCCGAACTTTAAGTCGAAACTGATGATGGCAAAATATTGCTTTGATACTGAACTAGAGAAATTTTTAATTTGGTCGAAATCGATTCAGCCGTTTACGAGATATGAACGTTTAAGTGTGTTTCAACGTCATGGATAAGCTGAAATTTGTGTAAACCCTTATATCTCGCAAACGGCTCATCCCCAACAAACAGACGGGGTGGTTAGGGTGTGTAGGTTGCGGATTGGTGCGCCGGAGGTCGGGTGTTCGAATCCCGCATGAGACAAGAGGCGAAATTTTTTTTCGATTTTTTTGTTAATTTTATTCGTCCAAAATTTTTTTGCCACAAAAAATCAAAATTTTTCAAAAATTTCTAGTGTAATTTTTGTTTTAACAAAAAACATTAAGTTTTTGGTAAATAGCCAGTAACTTTTGATAATTTTTTTTTGGGTGAATTAATATTAATTTTTAGTAAATAAAATGATTAGTTATTTTTGGTGAATTACTCGTAATTAAAGTTGGTCGAAAATTTTGGTAAATTGCTTGGGTAATTTTTGTTTTGGTAAATTAATGGCGTAATTTTTGGTAAATTGGTATTCCAATTGGTAAATTTTCGTAAATTGCTGGGGTAATTTTCAGTTTTTCAAAAAGTTGGGTTGAAAATTTTGGTAAATTACTGGGGTAATTTTTGGTAAATTGGTAAATTTTAGTAAATTGCTGTGGTAATTTTTGGTATTGTTAAATTAGTGGGGTAATTTATTTTGTTGAATTTGTGTCAACCTTTGGAAGTAAATTACTGGGGTAATAAAAAATTGGTAAATTAGTGGGGTAATGTCTGGTAAATTACTGAGGTAAATGTTGGTAAATTGCTGGGGTTATTTTTGGTAAATTGGTAAATTTTGGTAAATTTGGGTAAATCGGTAAATTTTGGTAGTTCTGTAAATTTTGGTAAATTAGTAAATTGGTAAATTTTGGCAAATTGATAAATTTTGGTAAATTGGTAAATTTTGGTAAATTGGTCAATTTTGGTAAATTTGGGTAAATTGGTAAATTTTGTTAAATTGGTAAATTTCGGTAAATTGGTCAATTTTGAGGTAATGTCTGGTAAATTACTGAGGTAAATGTTGGTAAATTGCTGGGGTTATTTTTGGTAAATTGGTAAATTTTGGTAAATTTGGGTAAATCGGTAAATTTTGGTAAATTGGTAAATTTTGGTAAATTGGTAAATTTTGGTAAATTGGTAAATTTTGGTAGTTCCGTAAATTTTGGTAAATTTGGGTAAATTGGTAAATTTTGGTAAATTTGGTAAATTTTGAGGTAATGTCTGGTAAATTACTTAGGTAAATGTTGGTAAATTGCTGGGGGTTATTAAGAGCAAAGTCGGTTGATCTTGCGAACTGAGCAAGATGTTTTTTTTAAGTTGCAGGTCCCAAATTTATCTATTGATTATCACTGAAAAAAAAAACCAATAAAAATTACTATTTCAGTATAGTAACCGGATCCAATCCAAAAATAATAGTGATTTTTACTCAGCTAAAAAATACATTTTACCTATAGAATTAGGTAAAATTTATTACTCTCATAGTAAAATTTACTAATCTCATAGTAAAAATCGCAATATTTTTGAATGGGATCCGGTTACTGTATGAAATAGTAAAAATTATCCATAATTTTTTTTCCGTGTATTGGCGAATTTTTGAAAATTCAAAAGATTGGAAATAAACTATTTTATGAGTGAAATTGATATGAGGAAATATGCCTTCATCGCGTAAGAGTGATTTTTTAACCCTAGAGTTAAGTATAAAAGTAGAACAGCACTAACTTTTCAGACTCCCATCTATACACAAGATACAATAAGTAAGTATTTCTTGAAAAACACACTAATAGTTTGCTTCCTCACAGAATTATTATGACTCAAAAATAACGCAGTCCTAATGATCCATATTAAATGACGATATCGAGAGATTTCATAACTCGAAAAAGCTGAGATTCGTTAATAATGATACTGCTGGCAACCAAACAACCACATCTTCCCATCATAAAATATCCGTAATTCTTCAACAATTAATTTTTTACAAATCCACATTATTCAATAGCTCAAATTTTGTATCCTACACTTTTGTATGTTATATGCATCCGTATTCAATTTTTGCATCAATATTTCTACTCTTATGCACATATTTTTTATGCTATGTATAGATATTACTCCCTTAAAGTTAAGCAAAATTCTAGAATTAAGCAAAATTTCCTTTTCGTAATTATTACGCAATCTTTTCATATCATTAGCCAAATTTTTGTAAAAAATGATGGCTATTGCAGTAGGCCCAACTTTGGATAAAAAAGTCGGGAGTGAAAAATTTTGATAGTTCTCGACGTTTTGACCTCAAACCAGACGATTTCCAGTGTGTCAGTTTTTATATATGAATACACGTACCTAGTACCTTGTGGTGCCCGGGTCTTTTATGGTAATTGTGGTGCCCGTGTACATAGAGGATCACATATATATGTATGATAAAGGTGTTTTGGAGCAGTTTAGTTTTTTTGGTATTTTTAGTCATAGTGGTGCCCGTTATATAAACTTGGTACTTGCGGTGCCTGCCTCAAAAATTTTTTTTTCACCTTAGAGTGCATTTCATGAGATTCTACATCGTTTTATATAGAAAGACCTTGTGGTGCCCGATTTGGGCACCTCAAGACCAAAACCGGGCACTACAATGACTACGTATACTTAAAACGGGCACCACAATGACCAAGTTTAAATCTATATATATATAGCCGCATACAGGTAAACTCATAACGTTTTGTATAAAATACAAACTCACGTCCCACCTATAACTTCGTTGCTGTGCATGCGCTCGACGCGTCACCCCATAGGCCTGATAGTACTCGATGTTAGGCCGCGTTATATTCGTTAACTTGATTTTTGGGTGACCTGTGGAGAGGTATCTCATTGCCGAAACATCAATTTTTTAGAAAAGCTTTTTTTTAAAAGTCCCTTACGTCTCTGTTTTTCGCAAATAGCTTTTTAACAAAGCATCCCACAGAAAAATAACCAGCTCTGAGCAGAAAGAAAATTTAATTCTCTACAATTTCCTTCATTGCATTTTTTTCCTAGGATGCATACTTTTCCCATAAAATCACTGTTTAGACTGAAAAACACGAAAATTCGGACCTGTATAATCAACTCTAAATTAAAATTGAGCAGTCAAAAATTTATTTTAGACGATTTTTGACCACGCCATGTGAAAGAGGACATCTTCAACCACCAAAATCACCAAAAAGAACGTAAAAAACGTAAAAAATGATTCTTGGCAATAAACACCTTTTCCTCATGTCCTTGTACAATTGTACATAATACTTAGGCTATGCACTCATTTGAAAATTGAGTCAAAAGAGAAAGTGTATAAACGGCAATCTCACGTCCCTGCTCAAACTTTGCCAGTAGACTCCCCACACCTTGTAGATTCATATGGCACCTCATCGAAAAGTCACGTCCTAAAAAGGTTACGAGTTTGTCAAAACGTTATGAGTTTGCTGGTTAATCTATAAAAAAGTTACGAGTTTACCCCCTAGAATATTTATTTATATATCTATATATAAGTTTCAGCACTTTTCAGCCCGACGGTGATTTTCACGTTTTATGACCTGGAGCCTGTTCTAATTGATCAAATGAAGTCAAACTTGGGGAATGGGGTTCTCTTGGGAGCTAGAATTGACCCCTGCAGTTTGGAGGGTCAAAGTTGAAAATTACAGAAAGGTCATTTTTTTGGAGAAGCATAATTTGGCCCCAACTTGATGAAAAGAGCCCAAACTCATACCATTGGTGAGTATCGCCATTGTAAACAACATATCCAAATTTCAGCTTCCTAGGTCATCCCCACCTCATGTAAGGTGAGAAAAACCACATTTGACCCCTATTTTTGACCCCCTTGCCCCTGAAATTGACCTAGGGGGTCCAAAGTTTCAGCATACAATGAGAGGGTGTCCCTTGAGTGCTTTTTGCAGGATTCAACCTTCCAACTCCATTTGACCCTGCTCCAGGGTCAAAAAAGTGGATTTTTGCGTGTTTTTCGACATTTAGCCAAACCTACAGCTCCTCCAAATTCACCTAGAGGGTCCAAATTTTCACAGTACATTGGGAGGGTGTACCCGAAGTGCCTTTTGTAGGTTTGAACCTTCCAACCCCATTTGACTCCTCTCCAGGGTCAAAAAAGTGGATTTTTTCATCGATTTTACGTGTTTTTTGAAAATGTTGACCTTTAGCCAAGCCTACAGCCCCTCCAAATTGACCTAGAGGGTCCAAATTTTCACAGTACATTGGGAGGATGTATCGGAAGTGCCTTTTGCAGGTTTCAACCTTCCAACCTCATTTGACCCCTCTCCAGGATCAAAAAAGTGGATTTTTGCGTGTTTTTTGACGTTTAGCCAGACCCACAGCCCCTCCAAATTGACCTAGATTGCTCAAATTTTCACAGTACATTGGGAGGGTGTACCCGAAGAGCCTTTTGCAGGTTTGAACCTTCCAACCCCATTTGACTCCCCTCCAGGGTCAAAAAAGTGGATATTTTCATCGATTTTACGTGTTTTTTGAAAATTTTGACCTTTAGCCAAGCCTACAGCCCCTCCAAATTGACCTAGAGGGTCCAAATTTTCACAGTACATTGGGAGGATGTATCGGAAGTGCCTTTTGCAGGTTTCAACTTTCCAACCCCATTTGACCTCTTTCTAGGGTCAAATGTGTTTTTCTGACATTTAGGAAAACCTATAGCCCCTCCAAATTGACCTAGATTGCTCAAATTTTCACAGTACAGTTGGAGGATGTACCCGAAGTGCCTTTTGCCAGTTTCAACCTTCCACCCCCATTTGACCTGTTTCAGGGTCAAGACAGGTTTGTTACCTCATTTTTTGAAGGAGGAAGATAGGAAGAAGAGAGAGTTGGACAAAGCCCGAGGGGGGTGCAGGGGGACGGAGTCCCCCGCGAATATAGGAAAGAAATAGCGGAAGGACAAAGTTGGGGCGAAGCCCTAGGGGGGTGCAGGGGGGACAGAGTCCCCCCCAAATGCAGGCGAAGCACAGGAGCGAAGCGAGGGAGCGAGTAATTCAAGGCGCCTTCAAGCGAAGCGCAGAACACGAAAAAAAGACAGCAGCAGGAGGTAATTGGGCGAAGCCCAAGGGGGCTGCAGGGGGGACATTGGTCCCCCCTCCAACACAAGAAAGAAATCGCGGAAGGAGTGATTTGGGCGAAGCCCATGGGGGTGTAGGGGGGACAACGTCCCCCCAAATGCAAGCGAAGCACAGGAGCGAAGCGAGGGTGCGAATAGTTCAAGTGAAGCGCAGAACACGAAAAAAAACATTAGCAGGAGGTAATTTGGGCGAAGCACAGGAGCGAAGCGAGGGTGCGAGTAGTTCAAGAACCCTCAATGTTTCTGGCACAAAAATTTGGCTCTTACGTAGCGGCAGACTGCTACGACTTTTTTTTTACATCCAGTCTCTTTTTCACTATAATGTTAGATTCATATTTTTCCGCATTTCCTTTTTATGCCATACATTATGCTTTTAGAATTAGATAAAAATCTTAGAATTACGCAAAATTTTAGAATTAAGCCAAATTCTTTGAAACTGTATGCAATTTCTGGAGAATAGGAAAATAGGGCCACACATCATTTGCAAACTTTTGAACTTTCTTTTTTCTTCTGTTTTGATGGGGGGATGAAGTCAAAAAACAGGGAAACAAAAACTTAAAATCTGCGATATGACCACTATAAAAATAAAAGAAGCTGGCTTTTCGTAACTATCATATTCGCAAGAAATTTTTTATAAATTTATAGGCCAAAGTGACATAATGCTACTTGGTGACCAAGAACCACTCTCGTTGGCAGAGTACATACTTCGCGTATCTATTCCATCTAAATTGATAAGGAAAATCTTCGCATCGAACCCATTAGGAAACATTTGGCTACAAAAAACAGAAGGGCTGTTTCAGAACTCAAAAAATTTTAGAATTTTCTTACTATTCTCACAAAAAACATTGCCATTTTCGATCCTGTTGATTGACACTGCGATCTCTGATTATCAAGTAATTGGTGTCTTTGATTGCGGGGAAAAAGTCAATGGCATTTTTATTCAAAATTCCCACCCTCCGACCCATCTTGTGAAAACCTGTCACCTCAAAATAGTCTGCAGATCAACGCAGCAAAGTACGGAGGGGCAGGGATGGCGCATCCTCCCTTGTTTTGGAAGGGAGGGGAGAGCGGGGTACGGCATATTTTTCCTCTTATTTTTTGTGATCCGTGCTTCCCCCCGTGACCTGCTGTAAAGGGGTCAACCCCCGGAAGGGCATATGATATGAGGAAATATGCCTTCATCGCGTAAGAGATGATTAATAAAAGCATCGTCGTAGTGATGAGTATAAGAAGCATCGCCGTAGCGATGATTAAAATAACAACTCCCAAAGACTGCGCAAGTCTGGTAATGTGAGAACTTCTACTAGTACATTTTGATGACAATTCAATGTCATCAATAGCCGCTCATCGAACGATGCACCTACGACTATAAATAGAGCAACACAGCCACGAGCCAAACTAGTTGTATTTAAAATGGGTTGAATTACCTATTCGGTTGCTTTCCCCGCTAAGTTGTATTTATTTTCATAGAAGATGCTTTCTTCTAATTAAGCTGCTCGTGCAACCGGGTTGTACTGAGTTGCATTTAAAATGATTTGAATTTATAATCAAGTGTAGCACCAACTAGGTACTATGCACATAGATCTCAAATCCGACTGTCGCAAAGTTATGTTCTTGGTCACGAAGTGTATTTATGTATGTTAGAAGCGGATGAGTTCCCTTTACTGGGACACTCATCCCCTATTTTTCCGATCTTGCCCACTTTATCAAGTGGATAATTCCTTTTCTTTCGTGATTAAAATTATCGTACGTAATTTATCGCGTCTACCTTCCACTCTGGGTATGTATCCGATCCTGCTAGCCATCGGAACATACTTCTCGTCAGGAAAAGCACCCTCAGAAAAACAACCAACCCCTGCCGACAATGTCTAGTATTAGGGACATACCGAAGAGGCAGGAAAAATGGACAGTTTGTGAACCTGATGAGTAAGTCATCAACATTAATCACACATTTTCTAGGAAATGTGTACAGTTTCAATGGGTAAGCAATTACCACCCTTATTATCTATGAACGAATATTAATTATTACTTAATTTATTAACCCGAGTCTAAAATAGTAAAATCAGCTTGTGCTCGTTTAATTCTTATAATATGTGTTTTTATGTCGTTTCCAATTAACAATAAATCATATTATCTTGTATGTATGCTTTTGATTGGTGATTGGAAACTATTTCTGTGAAGAATGAGTAGTATGACTGAGACCTCTCCGATAAATTGAGCTAACCAGGCGAGGCAAATATTCACTACCTTAGGGAATATTTCTTGATTCAACTAAGTAGGTAGAAATTCTGATAAAATCTAACTATCCCAGTCATGTTAAATCTCACTCTATCAAAATATAAATTTTTTCATGAAATGAAATTTTTTCCACCCATGCAGGCCCCTTTTGGAAAATACATAGGTTCAAAATATTGGGAAAAATTGGAGAAAATGATTTCCCTGCAGGACTGGAAATTAGGATGGGGGTCACGAAAAATATGGACCCGTATCAAAAGATTGTATTTCAAATTTCACGTCCACCCAGACCATGGCCCTCAAAGTTCAACACCACTTTTAGGGTTCTACTGTGTGGATAAACATTTCAAAATCGCTTATTTTTGGTAATTTTGTATTTTTAAAATTTTTTGTTCTCAAATATTCCTCATTAAGTTGATTTGAAAAAAAAAAACACTGAATTTTTAATATAATTTCAGAAACTGAGGAAATATTTTTAAATGCAGTGATATCAATTTTTTTTAGCGTTGGTGCTAATTTTAAAATTTGCACAACATCCCTGAAAAAGAAGTCTGAATTTTAATTTCACGTGTAACATTCTAAAATCGCCATTATCCTCACAGTTTGGACAGAAAACACTTTCCAAAAATCCACCATCGAGCAATCAAAAATTTCAAAACATTAGCCACACTTTACAGTACTCGAATTCAATTTCTTCCGTTTCCCACGCTGGGTAATTTTCGTCAATTTTATCGCATTAAATACACTCGAAAACCTTATAAGTTATGACTTAAACCTGAAGAATAATTTCTTCCGTAAACGAAACGAGCAAAAGATGCTAAAGTGCACGGATGAAATACCGGCCAACCAAATAAGAAGAGCGAAAAAAAAGCTAAAAATTAAAATACGAGGACGAAATTTCAAATCATTTAAATTGTTTCATTTTAGTTTTCCGAGCCAACGTAATGATTATAAGTAAGGGAAAAAAAGGCAGCCAAAAAAAAAAAAACTTAATTACCCGAAAACAACGATAAGTATATTTTTTTTTTTTGACGTATACTCGTACTTCTTGTAGCCAGATTAATCTCGCAGTGTAATTTCGTATTTCTTCATTTCCTGCGTGTACTTAGACTTACTGTACACAGTGTACACGAAGAAGAATTCAGGAATTATGGTATTTTCGTTGGGAATTTACGATGTCTCAAGGTGATATCTTTGGAGAGATGTAATTGCCACGTAGGTATTGAATTTTTTTTCCTGGATTGGGACGTGATGTTACTTGGAAATTTTACGTATGAATCTCGATGTCGATAAATACCTCAAATACTGATGGTTTGTAGAACCATCTATACCTATACGTGTAAATGGTTGCCAGCTAATAATTTCCGTTCTAGTTGAATTCATCTGACTCGTGTCTTGAAAAATTATTCAAGTCGTGATCTGTATAGATTCTTATATCGATTTCAACATCGATATTGGATCATATTTCGAACCCTTGAGGTTTTTATATCGATTCAGAATGATTATCGAGTTGCTAATTCGAACGAAGGTTTCCCACCTATAAACTTTTATCGTCTATTTCGCACGTAGACGTCTGTCAAAAGTCAAAGGTCCGAGTATCTCAAGCCAATGTATCGAAGAACAGTTTCGTTCGAAGAGTAAAACTTATAAATGACTCTTTGCAAAAGGTAATCGTGTAATTTAACACGGTACCCTGGCTAAGGTGTTGCCACCAGACAATTTGTTAAAATTTGCTGCCTTCGCGGAGCATTCTAGCTACACTTAATTAATCGTACTTTCCGAACGAAATAACGTATTGTACGATAGGTCGACGAGTTTACTGGAAACCAAGTCCGAATATTGTACGCTGGTTAGGTCTTCTTTTCTTCCATTCCCTTTTTTTTCCGCTCTCTAATACGATGAATTCAATCTAGCAATTAAGTCGAAATAAATTTTGCTAAAGAGTTTTTCGCGTCTTGTTCAGACATTGTTAAATGAAAGGAAAGACTATGGATAATAATGAAGTTGTAATTATAATGAAACGTTTCGATGTGAAGTATTTTTTGCCCAATTTGATCGAGAAACAAATATTTCGTTGTGAAATTCTTTTCTTCGTTTTATACAAAATGATGGTAATTTTTTTCTCGGTGGTTCGAAATGAAATTTTTGGTTGGAATTGCATTTATAGGACGGTCTCGTGTGCCTGTGAGAACAAAGTTTTTAATTTATCGCCGTTCAGTTTCAACTTTTATGACAAATATGGAGGCAAAAAAATCAGACGAATCGAAACGAATGAGTTATCGGCTGAATTATAGTCTCGTATTATCGCTCGTGAAGGAAATTTCAAAAACTTGCGAGATTCCGTTAGTGATGTCCAAAATGTTGAAAGTTATTGGTTACTTTAGAGTCGAAAATGTTGATAAATTGATTGAAACTTACGTGTGTCGAGTTGTTTATTGAATATGCACGTAATAATTTTATACTCCGAATGGAATATTTTTTATAATTTATTTTTCAAAAAAAAAAAATACTTGTCCATCAATTCTGATTTATTGAACATAATTGAAAATAATGTGACATTTTTTCTAAAGTTTTTATGCTACATTTCTTCCTCGATTTGCTTAGAAAATTCATCAACAGAAGAGATTTCAATTCGAAGAATTGGAAATTTGTAATTTCGTCCGCCAAAAGGTACCTGTTCGCGATTGTTGGAAATTTTAATAAAGCTAAACGAAGAAAATGAGGAAATATTCGCTCTTTTTGTGTTTATTATTAAAGTTTTTTTTCTTCTTTTTTTTCGCACCGGTTAAAATGATTGAAAATATTAGACTGGCGGAATTTCAACGTTATAATAAAAAATTTCGTCGACTGGTATTTTTCAATTGGGAAGGGTTATTCGCGGATTTGAAAGTTATATATTTTAAAGATGAACTTGTCAAAGAAATTTTGTTCCCAACGAGTCGTCAAGTTCTCTCGTTTATTCGCGAAATGAAAAAAAAAGAAAAAATATTAAAATTTTTCCACCAGCAAAAAATGTTTGAAAAATGATTCTCGAATTTTTACGATTATTTAAATAATTCCATAGACAGACGACGCCCATACACTAAGTACACTTGGGGTATAATTTTTGGCTAAAAGTCAACGTAGTGGAAATTATCTACGCTCGTGGTTGTGTTTTTTTTTCTCATCGAGCAGATTCGGGGGAAAAAATCAGATAGTGAATTAGACGACGGTATTGATAGGTTTTGAGAGATCGTTAGGTTTTTTTTGCCAGGGTTTAATTCGATGTGTGTGTGTGTGTTTTTTTTTTCTAAAACGAGGAAAATGGGTTCGTCACGTTATCGTTTGACGTGTTAAAAAGCGAACTTTTCTCGGAATTCGAAATAGCTTTATATAGAGCATAGAGTAGACTAGGAGTAGGTACTCGTATTTATAGTGTTAGAATGTTTATCGAATCGAAGAAGACGTTTTGTCGATGTAGACGTCCGTCGCGACGATAATAATTACGTTGCTGGACTGATAAATACACACAATCAGCTGCTACTGGCGAAATTCGATTCTGAATCACAATTAGGTGAAACTTTGTTCGCAAGTAACCAGGAAAAGAGTAACGTGTCATTAATATTAGATGGTAGTTAAATGGGAAAAAGTTATTGCTTACAAATGAATTACTATACGAAAGTTGAACATAATTCCCGAGCGAATGCTCGAAGAATCATGGATAAACAGATTAGCCAGTTTCTGGCGCGAACTAAAAAACAATTCTCAACGTGTGAAGAATTTTTTTCTCCTGTTCCACGTATCCTTTTCGTATAGTTTGAAAGATGAGAATTTTCCAAGAAATTGTATTTTTTGAAAAAAAATCCAATTGTGTTTTAATTGTTATTGTCATTTGAACGATTTCGTTGCAAGAATTACTTATAGGTAGGTACGTCTATAGTATAAAACCGAGTCGAATTTATTTGTACTTTGGTATGTGATAAGCGAATGTAATGGAGAAAAAGGTATTTTTATTGTCGAACTTTCTGATGAAAAGGTATCAAGTAAGCCATTTACCTACTCGTTATTTTGAAAATTTTATATCAAAGTTTTGCAATGTTTAAAAATTCAAAAGTTCGAAGTGGCAAAGTTCTTTTTAACGAGTCGTTTTATTGTGTGCAATGAACGATTGTGTTTTTTTCTCTCATTTTTTTTGTATTTATTTTTTTCTATACTGTACGATGAAGCTTGATTTTTCGACGAACGAAATAAGTTTAGGTTTTTTTGATGTCGAATCATTCGTTAATTTTATGAGAAGGTGATTCGTAGATATATTTTTGAGCAATTTTTTTGTTTGGAATATTTTGATGTTCGGATTGTTTTTCGTTTTTTTTTTACCATAAATAATAGTGTAGATATTAGAAAAATTGAAAAAAGTCCCTCATTCTAGGACAGCAAATTCATTTCCGGCGTCAGATGGCCCCGACAACGCTTCCTTCTACGAAAAATTTACCATTTTTTAGACTCAAAATGAGCTGAAAAAAAATCTCATTTTGCATTTTTAATGACGTTTTCGCGTTTTCTGACTAATTTAAGGTCGCTGAATCCAAAAATGACGTTCGTTTTGTAATCGGACTCGTATTCAGCGAAATGGTCGCAATTTCTCACCAAAGCAGAGTCCCACGACACCGATGGACACCAGATTCGCACTCGGCGATCTTGAATTTTGGAAATCAAAAAAATCCAAAAAAAAAACAAAGGGGTTAGTTTCATGTTTTTTTTGGACATAAAAACTTTTGTTCGCCAATCTAGCTGAAAATTTGGTCGGGGTGGGGGGGGGTGTGGGACGACGAATTCATGTCCGGTGTCAGATTGCCCCAACAATAACGCTTCGTTCTACTGAAAATTTGCCATTTTCTGGACTCAAAGTAAGCTAGAAAAAAGTTGTAACATTTTGCATTTTTAATGACATTTTCTGACTAATTTCAAGTCGCTGAATCCAACTCTGAATATGTCAGATACCTAACTTCACTAAAAGTACGAAATTCGTTGTTTTAAAAAGTGCAATATTTTATTTACCAAAAGTAGGTACCTACTGCTTTTTGGAAAAATTGTCGATCTCTTTTTTCGGAGAAAAATTGCAAAAAAAATTAATTTTTTTGTTAATGCTAATTTTGGCTAGAATTTTCACAGTTTTCCTTTTTGAAAAAATACCTGCAATTGCTGAAATTTTCCACTTCTTTTGTTCAAAAATTATCCAAAAGCTTCGGTTTTTTGCCAGAAATTGCCAAAAAGTATCATTTTTCTGACCGATAATTTCCAAAAAGTTCTGCTTTTTGCTAAAAGTGTTAGTTCTGATTTGACTAAAATTGTCGAAAATTTTATTATTTTTTTTTACAAACAATTCCAAAAAGTATTAATTACTTTTCTACAAAATTTGTTCCAAAGTCTTGCTTTTTGGTAAAAATTGTCAAGAAATATCATTCTTTCACCTAAAAAAAAACTGATAAAGTACACATAACATTTCGAAAAAATTGCTAATTTTTGCTTAAATTGTCAAGTTTTGGCTTATAGAGTGAATTGCTAAAAGTTTTCATGTTGAAAAAAAGTAACCGAAAGCCTCATTTTTTTGCTAGAAATCAAAAAGTAGGTATCTTGTTTTTTTGGAAATAGGTAGGTATGTAATTCTCAAAATGTCAGCTGCTTTTTGATAAAATTGCCGTAGTCTTGCTTTTTTCCAAAAAATGTAAAAAATTTTCGTTTTTCAGCAAAACTGTCTAAAATTGTTGGTTTTTCCAACAAAAAAAAAAAACTTTAAAAGCCTCACTTTTTTAAAAAAATAGTTCAAAAATCTCGTTTTTTTGCCAAAAGTTATCAAGATCCCTTCCTTTTGTTCAAATTCACTGTCAAAGTATCGTTTTATTTGACACTTTATTGTCAAAAATTGTCAAAGTCTCGTGTTTTTTACCAAAAAGTTTCAAAATAGTTCAACTCTTCCAAATTTAAAACCAGAAACATTCTAATTTATTGTAATGTTCTGCTTTTTTTGTTTTTTTTCTTCGTTAAAATTTTTTTTCCCGAGATTTGTCCCTTTTAAAAATTATTTTTTGATTACTTTTTTCGAGATTTCACCCAGCAAAAACGGGAGTGCTCTCAAATGGAGGAGAAGAAATTGAATGATAATCTGACATCCTGGACAAAATATCTTTTTATGGAACTGATAGGGTCATTGTGATGTCTTACAGATGGAACACAACCTGATATCTCCTATACTGTACATGAACTCAGTAAAGTCATGCAAAATGCCACAGATTATGATTGGCTTCGAGCCAAGCGTGTTCTCCGATATTTGAAGAACACACCAAATCTGAGCTTGACTTACCAAGGTACAGGAGATCAGTTCGATATCTTCGCTAATGCGAGTTTTAAGGATTGTCAGGATGGAAAATCGACATCAGGAGCTCTGACCTTGCTTTTCAAAGACCTTATCAGTTGGTCTAGTAAAAAGTAGCGTTGTACAGCTGGCTCAACCTGCGAAGCAGAGTATAGTCTGTCCATCGAAAGAAGACCGTTCTAGTTTCGTTGCCTAGCGTCAGTTCTACTCAAACTGATGCACTAGCAATTCCAGTGATGCAAGCGACTCCGCTCATCCTCTATATAATCGCATAAAAATATTTAGTTAACCCTTTGCTATTATCTTACCCCTTCTCACAAGGAGTAAAATCGTTTTTGATTCATCTCTGTACGTTTACCTGTTCTTTTTTCCCTATCTCTTATCTGTTGACGGACCACCCGCTTGCCAGCAACCAGTTGCCGTTTTACAACGTAGTTTGTAAGACTGAGAGTAAAGCCTATTGTGAGGACCCCTGTTTTCGTGACGTCACCGCGTTGCTCGCGTTTTACCAGCGGTCTTCTTTCGATGGACAGACTATATATAGCAGCAAATGAAGCTGTTAAAGCCACGCTGAACTTAAATGGTACAATACAACAATCTCTAGGATGGTAATCCTATCTTTCCTGCAGTCTTATACTGTGACAATGAATCAGCCATCAAATGTACTGAAGTAGTGGGAAATCCCAAACTTGAGCACATTATTTGCCATGAGGAACACATCATTAGAGAATATGTTTAGAATGGGCAAGTAGTGATTAAATATGTTCCATCAGAAGCTCAGCTTGCCGATATTCTAACAAAACCACAACCAACCGAGGTTTTCACCAAAAATTGTGATGAATTGCTGGATGTGATCACTGAATAATTCCTCTGTGTTTTCAGTGCTCGATGATACTGAAACAAAGGAGGAAGTGGCTGGCTGATCCGACGTCAATTAAGTTCTCATTCAACGTCTTTTCTTTTAGATATGTTTGTGAAAATGTGAGATGACAATAAATGATCTTCTGATTATTTTATTGTTCTCATTTATTACAACTACCCTTAGCTCCTGTGAAGCTATCCATTGCAGATACCTTGTGTATGTGTATGGGGGAGTGTTGGCTTTAGCATTTCTTATGATGACGAATCGTATACACAGCCACCTGCTACCTTGTAAGCATGAGATAGCTGAAGGCAAACATAGGAATGCAGAAGCCGACTATATGCGTACGCATATACGCACTTACGCAGCACCCTTTCGAGTGCAGCAACCACTAATCTGGTTCTCTATGCATTTTTCAGTAGTGTAGTAGATGCGTATATGTAGCATAGCTATTATCTCTGTGTATCCTTACGTGTTATTTTTTGTATCGTGTTGTGACCATTTAAACAAATAAAGAGTTTCAGCTCCCTGTGGTGTTCTTTTTATTGATCCTATCGAAATCGCGTTTTGCGTACATTTGGAAATGTGGTGGAGGGTAGGAGTAAAATATCTGATCGAAGGTCCTTCAAAATCCTGAAAAATCCTGCATTTTGAATTTTGATTCGCGAATTTTTCGGTAGCCCTGGACACTCTGACAAATGACTTATATGTAGTTACACAAATTCTTGACTTATGTTATCACGAGAATTGTTTTTTAAATTAAAAACTGAAAAATTCATTTGTCGAAACGATTTTCCACCGTATATAAAGTTAATCTCCAATATAGGCCAACCTATATGGCATTAAGTAATAATAGTTTATATAAAACGCATCACGTCCAAATAATCGAACACGCAAGATGATTACCATCGACGACAAAAACGTACAATTCAAATATTTCTTTTATTTTCTTAAATATTTACTTAAGCGGTAGAAAAGAGAAAAAAAAATCAATACTCGTACAGTTTATTTTCAAATCAGTTTATGAAAGCCTGAAAAGAATAAAAAAAAACGCAATTGTTTATGCGACTATAGAAATACGAGAGCATAGAAAAAACGTTACATTACTGTACGTTGAAATAGAAAGTGAAAAAAAGCCAAAAAATCAGCATCGCGAAAATGTTGTTTCAAAAGTTGAAAAGAATAACAAATAAAGGTAAACATCGCACACAGCCAAGCTATGGGAAAAAAATACCAAATTAAGGAAAACACAGAAGCCAAAATGAAAAAAAAAAGAAAAACAGCCCTAAACAGTCGAGAAAACAATAGGAAATACGTCGGTTGGAAATATTTTCTCGGTGAAAGGAGCAAATTAAATTTTGGTCGACGAAATTCGATGAATCACGTGGTTGATAATTTTTTTCGCAAAGTTTGCTAAGGTATGGCGATGAAGACGAACAAAGCTTCGTTTAAAAGTTAATAATATCGGGTTGTCGAATACCTACCAATGTGGTGATGGTGGTATAGGTCTTGATATGTACGTATATATAAGCCTCAAAGGGTACAAATAGATTTGATAAAACGTTGTCGAAATCTTGTCAAGTAAAGCCTGAAAGCGCGACGTAAAAGTCGATAGATGCTTTAACTAGTATATTGAATTCGTGTGTAGTAAATAAGCCTTTCGTCGATGCGACGATTTTTGCTGACAATCGTTTATTTATTTCTTTTTTTCCCTTTTTTTATTTTCAGGATTGAACAGCGCGAAAAAGATATTAAAAGACTTTTTACACGATACACCGATACCGAAATCGGGACCATATTTCGATATGGCCTCGTATTCGGATAACGTAACCGGTTTAGTTGGACATACGACCTATCTACATTGCAGAGTACGAAACTTAGGCAACGAAACGGTAAGTTGAAAATATTTTTTATCTTTTGTACTATAGAAATGATGTAAGTACTTATATTTAAAAGTAGTCCTCGTGGTTTTTTTTTTCAAAACCCCTTAAGCATCATACCTATAGTACGACTCGTCGTTCTGTAATAGGTACGTAAAGTTTCGAAAATCTTGCAAGTTTGAAATTTTGTGCCCGAGAAAGAGTTTTTCAAACTGTATAGCTGAGGAAAAACGAGATGTGAGGAAGAGAGAAAGAGAGAGAAATACACTGAGAAGATGTTTTTCGCGAAACATCAATCTAATTAAACGAATGTGCATTAAAGCATCTCCACCAGAACTAAAGAGATGAGAGAAGCAATTCAAACATCTGTACCTTGTTTATCTCTTGTTGCCTTATTATTGAAAGTTTGTAAAAACGGATAAGTGTAAAAGTTTTACCGCATTAAATTTATATTTACGATTGCGAGACCAGCGCGTATATAACTTCGCGACCGCATCGTGCAGAATTAACGTACCTTACCTAACCTAACCTATCTTATATACCCACGTATACGAATTTAAAATGAATAATAGATTTTCGCATGTTTACCGCTATTTACTCCGCCAAAATTTGCCCCTCTTCGACTCCCCTCCCCCCGCGTGTACTGAAATAACGCGTTATTAAGGTACCTACCTATACAAAGCCAACAAAGGTGGATTCATCTTTTTAATGCTCGAGGCCATTGCCAGGTCAAAGGGAAGATGTTTTATTGCTCTTTTTTTTCTCCTTAATAATATACCCGATGGTGATGATGATATTGCTCGAGGAACGAATATTCGCCGGGTTAGAATTGGATATTTTTCCGAGTGGTATTTGCGTTGTTGTTGTGGTGGTTTGAAAGTTGAATTGAATCGTCGAGTGACGTTTTTGATATTGCGAAGTTTTTTACGTAAGGTTGGGATTTTGGACCAAGTTTTCATGGTTGATTTGGGTTGTGATGACGGAATTTGCGAGTACATTTTTGTGAAAGGAATCGAGGTAGGGTAAGTTCAAAAAAACATCTTGCGCAGTAGGCAAGATTAACCGACTTTGCTCTGTTATACAGGAAAATAAACAAATTTACCGAAATTTACGGATTTACCGAAATTTACAGATTTACCAAAATTTAGCTATTTACCAAAATTTACCGAAATTTACCAAAATTTACCGATTTACCAAAATTTACCAATTTACCAAAATTTACCAATTTACCGAAATTTAGCTATTTACCGAAATTTACCAATTTACCAATTTACCAAAATTTACCAATTTACCAAAATTAACCAATTTACCAAAATTAACCAATTTACCAAAATTAACCAATTTACCAAAATTTACCAATTTACCCAAATTTTACCGATTTACCAAACTTTATCAATTTACCAAAATTTAACAATTTACCAAAATTTACCAATTTACCAAAATTTACCAATTTACCAAAATTTACCAATTAACCAAAATTCACGAATTTACCAAAAATTACCCCAGCAATTTACTAACATTTATCTCAGTAATTTACCAGACATTACCCACTAATTTACCAATTTTACCGACTTTTTCCATTTTACCAAAAATTACCTTAACAATTTACCAACATTCGCCTCAGTAATTTACCAGACATTTTCTCACTAATTTACCAATTTTTTACCGAATTTTAATTACCCCAGTAATTTACTGCCAAACGTTTTTACCAATTTACCAAAAATTACCTAAGCAATTTACCAAAATTTTCGACCAACTTTAATTACGAGTAATTCACCAAAAATAACTAATCATTTTATTTACCTACTAAAAATTACTATTAATTCACCAAAAAAAAAAATTATCAAAATTTACTGGCTATTTACCAAAAACTTAATGTTTTTTGTTAAAACAAAAATTACACTAGAAATTTTTGAAAAATGTTGATTTTTTATGGCAAAAAAATTTTGGACGGATAAAATTAACAAAAAAATTAACAAAAAAATCAACAAAAAATTTTCTCCTCTTGACTCGCGCGGGATTCGAACACCCGACCTCCGGCGCACCAATCTGCAACCTACACACCCTAACCACCACGTCTGTTTGTTGGGGGTGAGCCGTTTGCGAGATATAAGGGTTTACACAAATTTCTGCTTATCCATAACGTTGAAACACACTTAAACGTTCATATCTCGTAAACGGCTGAACCGATTTAGACCAAATTAAAAATTTCTCTAGTTCAGTATCAAAGCAATATTTTGCCATCATCAGTTTCGACTTAAAGTTCGGAGCTTTTGAGTTCAGCGTGACACAAATTTATACATAAATTGATATATATACCTATATATATATATATATATATATAAACTTCTCTCGTTTTGCGTCATACGTCTTATCGTGATCAGCACACTTCAATTCGTCAAGAAAATCCACCCCCATCCAAATCCTCAACCATCATGACAAATACAATACCTTACTTTTCCGTTTCACGGCAAAGTCGGTAAAATCATAACCAAAATTTCTGACGCTAACGTTTTTACGTTTGGATTTTTGGCGAATTTTTAAAAACTTCGAAAATTTGAAAAATAAGTACGTTTTATTGAGGACGATTTTCAAACTTTTTTATGAATTATAATTTTTTTTGAGCTGAGTGAGCCATTGTGAATAATTCTTTCAATTCAACTCTTACACATCAACATTGATGTATGGACTAGTTTTGGGTCATTCTGGAGCCTCCAGCGATTTTTCAACTTTCTCCAGAACTTAAAATCGCTTCGGATGGACCAAAAATGAACTTTAGAACCAATAACATTGGATTTCTAGCGTTTTGAGAGGTTACCACAAAATTCTAGGAATAGTAAAAAAAAAAAATTTTCAGAGAAGGTAGATATGTATCTACGTAATATGTATCTACCTATTTAATGATTGTTTTTTTTTCAGTAAGATATCGTCTAGTGTGTCTATACGAGCACCCCACTCCAAAGCAATCGCGATTTGACCTTTTTGAAGTCCCCAGGGCCCAGAGTGACTTGAAATTTCTGAAGTTTGAAAACTCAAACAAAAAATCGAAAAAACAAAAAGTGAAAAACGCAAAAAAGGAAAATTTTTGAAAAAAATAATCGAGCAACCATAAATATTTGAGCTCAGCACTAGTGATAATAATTTTTTAGCATCACTTTTAAACTTTTTTGAATTTTTGAATTAAGAACAGAACCAGCATTCCTTCTTTAAGAGTCACGAAAAAAAATTGTTGATTTTTGTTTTTCATTTCGTTCTTTATTTTCAGATTTTTCCATTTTGGTTGTCAGTTTTCAATTTCGTTTTTGAGGTTTTACAATTTTGTTTCTTAAGCTGTCTGTTTCAGATTTCTGCAGTTTTTGTTTTGTTTTTTTTAAATTTTTATTTGATTTTTGGAGATTTTCATTTTTTATTTCAATTTTCATGTTTCCAAAGTTTCATTGGCAACGTTATTTTCTGCAGGTACATTTTTTTTGTTTTCCAGATTCGTTTAAGATATTTTACGTTTTTGTTTTGGGAGGGGGGTGGGTTCAGTTTTTGATTTTTGTTCTTGATTTCATTTTTTCAATTTTTGTCTTCATTTTATAGTGTTTTTCTTGGTCATTTTTCGGTTTTTGGATTTAGTTTTATTGGTGATTTTGTGTTTTGCATTTCAGTTTTCAGTTTTAATTTTCACTCACTGTTTTTGCTGACCTAAAATTTTATTTTCGACTTGATTTTGTCGTTCCTACTTTTTGTATTTTTTGGTTTCTTTTTTGGAAGTTTGGAACTTTTCGAATTGGAATTTTCGTTTTTTAATTTCACTTTTGGGTCCTTTTTTTCAGGTTATGCTTTCTTTTTTGCTTTTTAGCATATTTTTTGAGAAGTTTCAATTTTTTTTTTGGTTTGTTTTTTGTTTTTATTTTTATAAAATTTCATTCTCAACAAATCTTCTGATTTTGGGTTTATGGTTTCCGGTTTCGTTTTTGAAAATTTGTATTTTTTATTTCAATCAATTTTATTATCCTTTTCAGTTTCTGTTTTGTTTTTTTGAATTTCATTTTCGACGTAAAGTTTTGTTTTTTGGTTTGTTTCTTTTTTGAAGGTTTGCAATTTTTCTGAATTGGAATTTCCGTTTTTATTCGAATTTTCGCTTTTTTTGTTGGGGGGGGGGGTGAAAAGGTGGGATTGTATGTTTGGACATTTTTATGCTTGTTGTTGTTTTTTTTTTATTTTTTTACGTTCAGTTTTTGTTTTTATTTTTTACAAAATTTCATTTTCAAAGTTACTTTTCGTTTTGTGTTACATTGAATTTTCCATGTTTGTGTGCATTTATATTTTTTTTCAAAAAGCTTTATTTATGAGATATTTAATCAAGAGAAATCGGAAATGTTGAACTTGAGTGAAAACAGAAATCTCGTAAGAAAGATAAAAAATTGAAGCCCGTAAAAATGTTTAGAGAAATTTTGATTTCATAATCATACTCCTTCTGTCCCATTTTCAAGAGAAAAAAAAACTCCAAGTTGTCAAAAATATTGGTTCCCTTACATAGAGCCCTCCCCTCCTGAAAAATCAAAAATATTGTCTAGAGAGGGAAGAGGCAGTTTTTTTCTTGAATTTATAACATAGAATTGGGAAATTTACGAGATACTTTGACTGACTTGGATTTATTCAATTCTTGTTGACCATTTTTCAACTTAGGAAGGCTCCATACAAGAAAACCAAAATGGCTCCGTAGAGTGAGGAAGGTTTTTCTCAAGAAAAATGGGATTACTTAAAAGCATTCTGACACAGAAATAGGAAAATGTTTTTGCAAACTGTGGTGGGAGGGGGGAGAAAACTTCAAACGCGACTTTTTTTGAGCTTGAGAGAAAATCAGAAAAATATATACCTAAGTAGGTATATTATTTTTACTGAAATCCAGCTGCTTAGGGAAACAGGAGCGCAAAAAAACTACTTAAATTTCAAAATAAAACTGATGAGGGAAATTAAAATTAAGGATCCTAAAGACAAAAAATGGTTCGAGATAGGAACAATTTCCAATTTGGGGGGGGGGGCTTAAATCAATGGGAAATTAATCCGCATTTGCTGATTGGATCATCAACTCGAAAGTGTCTCGAAATGACCAATTTTCACTTTTCAATTATTCTGAAATTTTTCCAAAATTTTCCCTTCCTTGTTCGAACAATGACCCCGAGTTGAAAAAAAAACACAAAAACTATCAAAAAAAATTCTAAGAAAGCTATAGCTTTCATGCAAACAATAAAAATTCAACTTTACCTCGCGACCCGAGAAGTAAATTTTTAATAATTTATTAGCCAGATATTTAGGTATAAAATACGATCAAGTATACAACAAGTAAGTATATTGTACACACACTCGATGTGACACGGCGCAAAATTTCGTAATAAAAATTCTAAATTATGGTATATCTGCAGCAGAAAAAGTGGGATAAAAAGGGAAAGTTGAAAAAAAAAAAAAAAAAAGGTTGCTACAAAGTTTTTATATTTACGATAACGACTCGAGCTCAGTATTTGGTACTTGAAAATTATACCATAGCATTATACGAATAGAGTGCTATTGTGCATTATTAATATTATGTGTTTGTATGTATTGTCTGCGAAAATATCACACCTTGCGATCTGAATGGCTTCGAGTATAACGAACTTTTCGTTAGTTAATTCAGTTGTAAAAGGTCTACTGGGATAGGAAAACATTAAACAAGAAACAATGCTGGGTAAAAATAGCAAGCGTTTATGGCTTCGAATTAACCGCTCGAAATAAATTCATTATAAGGACGATAGGCTCACCTCGTAGGTAGGTAGGTAGTGGGTACGTTTTATCTATAAAATGAAAATTGTATTCGCGACGAAAGGATGTAAAACGAATGGCAAAAATAATGACCCAAGTGCGCTGCAGCCGACTAAAATATACCTCAGTATATAAAATTTCGCTTATGTTTTGTCTGACCAATGAATGACACTTGGATATAAAATATGGTCGCGAAAAACGGACGAAATTTCGCATCAACGTTCCATTGGAAGGTATTTTAATGGAAAGAACGTGCACCTATAGCGAAGTTTCTTGCTGTAGGCTAAAAACGTTTCCATTTTATTGAATATTTTTTTAATTTCCTTATCTAGTTAAAATGATGAATACTTGGTTTTTGAAATATAATGTTGGCGAGTATACTTTATGTCGTCTGGGTGTCTGGAGTGTGCTTTTCATAAATAATAACGCAGCGGTGACATCGTTCAATTCCGAGTAGGGATAATAAAGCGTTTTAGCACGGTTAAAAATTATACAACAGAGAATTCGCATCGCGTTGACTAAATAGCACAGCAGCCAGCGGTGTCATCTTCAACTCAATCTCATTTTCGAGGGTTCTCTGTACCCTTTCACTTTGACTTCTCGAGACACGGTTTTCGCGCAGTGAACAGGGTTTCCCGGAAATGTGTATATAGAGAATAGGTATAATTATCACCCTTTTTGAATAACGAATAACTGTTTATGTCGAGATGAAAGTCGTTTAACTGCGTTCGCATTTCCCCTCCTGATATTTGTTCAAGTTTTTTGATTGATTTTGATTAGATTAGAATATGGCTTGGTTTCATCAAAACCGGTTCAGGGCTTCAGGCTCGGTGAAACAATTTGTCAAATAGATCACTTTATTAAGTGGAAAAATATAGGAGCTTTTTAGCAACCTTTTATATGACACTAAAACTAGCCAAAAACAAACAAAAATTCTCAACTTCTTTCTATTTTATTCATTTTTTCCCTTCAAATATTGAATTAAGTCAATACCCCAACTTGAAATCGAGGTTTCCATCTGGAATTCTCTGGAAAGCCAGGTTTCCAGGTTGACTGGTACCTCGAGGGCGAATGAGAATATTTTAAGCGACTAAAATCAGGTAATTTTTACATACTTTTGAACAATTGATTAAAAATCATCAACTCTATTCAAAATTTCGATTTTTTTTTTTTCATTTCCGTAGTCTTTACTACCTACACAAAAAATAAAATGATAAAAAACATTTGATCTACGTATGAGAAGGGAAAACGAGAACAAGGGAATGATATCATGTACAGGTTTAGAAGATTTTTATACTTACTTATCGTTAGTTTATTTTGAACAAACATTTGCACCATTAAACACATTTTTGAAAAAAAATTACTGGAGAATTTTGAAAATTCATTCGAATTGTTAACAAACTTTCACATTATTTTAAACATTTTTGATCATTTAAAATTGTGAGTCAATTTACAAGCTTGGGAAACTAAAAACTAAAAAACAAAATATAAAATCCTAAATCGAAAGTTCAAACCATAAATTCATAGAATCATGAATACAAACAAAACAGAAGATAACGTTGAAAACGAAATTTTAGAAAAACAAAAAAATCCAAATACCAAATTGAAAAAAACCAGAAGGGAAGGTACCCCCCTTTCTCACCCTCCAAAAGAACTGAAGAGTGAAATCGAAAACCAACCCCTAAAAAGACAAACGTCAAAAGTGAAGTAAAAAACAGGAATTCATAATTTGAAAAGTGTAAACCCTTAAAAAGAGACAAAAAAACAAAACAAAAAATACAAACTGAAAAAATAATAGATTTTCAAACACAAAACAGAGAACCGTACAAAAAAATCAAAATCAAAAATTGGAAACCTAAAAAATGAAATTACCTAAGTATAAAATCCCAAACATAAAACGCGTTTCATTCCAACGTTACTTTCCGCGATTGGAAATGAAACTTTCTAAAAAAAAAAAACAACAACAAAAACAGAAATGTCCAAACATACAATCTAAACCTACCCCCCCCTCCGCTTCCCAAAACCCCAAAGCAAAATTGGAGTAAAAATGGAAATTCCAATTCAAAAACATTGTGAACCTGAAAAAGCACATAGCAATTTAGGAAAACGCGATTTCGGAAAAAAGCACAATGGGATTTTGGAAAGAAAAGCACAACGCGATCATGAAAAAAAAGCACAATGTGATTTCAAAAAAAAGCACAACGTGATTTTGGAAAAAAAGCACAACGCAAGAAGCACAACACGATTTTGTAATAAAAGCACAACGCGATTTCAAAATAAAAACAACGCAATTTTGAAAAAAAATGCACAATGCGATTTTGGAAAGAAGAGCACAACGCACAGAAAAAAGCACAACGTAATTTCAAAAAAAAGCACAACGCGATTTAAAGAAAAACGAGATTTCGGGGAAAATAAGCACAACGCGATTATGGAAAAAAAGCACAATGTGATTTCTGAAAAGAAAGCACAACGTGATTTCTGAAAAAAAAAACACAATGGGATTTCGAAAAAAGCACCACCAGATTTCGGAAAAAAAGCTGTTTTGAAAAAGAAGCACGCCATTTTGAAAAAAAAGCACAACGCGATTTTGGAAAGAAAAGCACAACACGATTATGAAAACAAAAGCACTACGCAATTTCAGAGAAAAAAAGCACAACGCGATTTTAATAAAAAAAAACAAGAGATTTCAGAAAAAAAAAGCGCAAAATGATTTTGAAAAGAAAGCGCAACGTGATTATGAAAAAAAAGCACCACCCAATTTCTGAAAAACAGCACAACACGATTCCAGAAAAAAGCACAACGTGATTTCAAAAAAAAACACAACAGGATTTTTTAAAAAAAGCACCACGCGATTTCAAAAAAAAAGCACAACGCGATTTCAAAAACAAAAGCACTACGCAATTTCGGAAAAAAGCACAACGTGATTTTGAAAAAAAAGCTCAACATGATTCTGAAATAAAAAAGCACAACGCGATTTTAAAAAAACACCACACAATTTTGGAAAAAAAAGCACAACATGATTTCAAAAAAAAAGGCACAAGGTGTTTTCAAAAAAAAGCACACTGCGATTTTCAAAAAAAGCACATTGCAATTATGAAAAAAAAACAAGGTGAAAACAAAACGCGATTTTGAAAAAAAGCACAACGCGATTTTGAAAAAAGCACAACTTTTTTTTTGGGGTGTTTATAATTACAAGATTATTACACCCGTAGGGGGGGGGGGGTTAGATTTGGTTTGTGAGGTTGATGTTTTTTATTAGGGAGATGAATTTTTGAATTTCTGAGGGTTCGTCAGGGATAGTAGGTGGGTTTTCTTTTATCTGTAGTGTGAGTCTGTTTTGTTTTAGTTGGGGACAGTTGAAAAGTATGTGTTGGATGGATGTGGGTTCGTTTCTGCAAAATTGGCATGAGGGTTTTGGTTATTTTTGGTATAAGTGGTTATGAGTAATTTTTGTGTGGCCTATTCTTAGTCTAGTAATCAGGATTTCTTCTTTTCTGTTCAGGTGGCCTAGATTTTCCCAGGGGAGGGTAGTTTTTTTATGTTGGAAGAGTTTGTTTGAAGTTTGTTGTTACCAAAAGTTCTGCCAGTTAGTAAATGCGTTGTGAGTGATTAGAGATTTAATGTCATCAGGAGTGAGAGAGGTAAGAGGGGAGGGGGCAGCGGCTGTTTTTGCTAATCTATCAACAGTTTCATTTCCAGTGATACCTATGTGGCTGGGAACATACATGAAGCTAATTGAGTAATCGTAATATTGGAGGTTAAAAAGGGACTTATGTATGTCTTGGACTATGGGATGGTCAGAAAAAATGCTTTGAATGGATAGCAGTGAACTTAGTGAGTCGCTTTGGATTAAGAATTTTTTATTTTCTGATTGAATGGAAATTATATCTATTAGGCAATGTTTTATGGCAGTGAGTTCAGTGGTAAAAATTGAGGCACAGTTGTGAATTTTGAAACTGAAAACTTTGTCATTAATTGAGTAAGCATAACCAGTATGAATGTTAGAAATTTTTGAACCATCTGTGAAGCATAAGTTATATTCAGTATAGTTTGATAACAGTTCTAAGTAATGACTCTTGATTAATAATGGGGAGTGATCATGTTTTGGGTAGTTTTTTAAGTAAAATTCTATCTGTATAGGTTTAAGAGACCAAGGGGGATAAGATATTGGTTTATGTATTAGGTTTTTTAAGGTCAATTTGTAGGTTGTTCATATTTTCGATAAATTTTGGGATTGGACCTGAAGTATGGAGGAAATGCTGAGAGCTGTAGACATTGAGTGACCTTTGAAGAGGGTGAGATGGATTATTTGCAACAGTTGTCAAGAATTTGTCATGAGAATTTTCCTAAAATCAGGAGGAAGCTCTGCAGCTTCACAATAAATGCTATCAATTGGAGACGAATAGAGAGCACCTATGCAGATGCACAAGGAGGAATTTTGAACAGTTTTGAGAATGTTAGTAGTTTTAATTGACAGGTTTGTAAAGCATGGACTTCCATATTCAATTTTACTACGTATCAGAGCTTTGTACAAGTGAAGTAATAGTTGGCGTGATGGGTTATACTTTGGATTTTTAACAATTTTTAGTAAATTTAGACGTTTGCTTAGTTGAGCTTTTATGTTGAGAAAATGAGGTGTCCAAGTAAGTTTTTTATCAAAAGTAAGTCCAAGGAATTTGGTAGTTGGTTTAAAAACTAAAGGATGTCCTTTGAATTCAAGGATAGGTTCTGGGTAGGTTTTATTTCTCTTTGTAAAAAGTATACAGTGAGTTTTAGATTCAGAAAATGTTAGTCCATTTGTTTCAGCCCATTTTTCGATACAATTTAGAGTTTTTTGGATCATTTCTGAGGCTAGTTTGATGTTATTTGAACGTATTGAAATGTTTATATCATCTGCAAAAATTCTCAAGGAAAGAGGTTGAGGAATAATACTGCAGATATCATCAATTAGGAGTATAAATAGTATGGTGCTAAGCACAGAGCCTTGAGGGACTCCATTTTCAATGTCAAAAAGTTCAGAGTATGTATTTTCAATTCTGACTCTAAAGGTACAATTTGATAAAAAGTTTTGAATAAAGTAAGCTAAATGCCCTCGAATCCCTATAGAATGTATTCTTTGAAGTATTTTGTATCTCCATGCTTTGTCAAAAGCTTTTTCAAGATCAAAGAAGACTAAGAGTACAAATTCTTTATTTTGAAAGGCAGTATTGATTTCCTGTGTAAGACTAAAAAGATGGTCCAGAGTAGATCTTTTTTTCCGAAAGCCACTTTGAAAAGAACTGAGGGTATTTGTAGAGTCAATATACCAAGTAAGACGTTTCATAACCATTTTTTCTAGAATTTTACATGGGACAGAAGTTAAGGAAATAGGCCTGTAACTGGAGGGAAGGTGAACATTTTTCTCAGGTTTAAGTATGGGAATGACAGTTGCAGTTTTCCATGTTTGAGGAAAGGAATCTGAAGACCAGATTATATTATAGAGGTTTAGTAAGTCATTTTTACTGGTGTCAGAAAGATGTTTCAACATATATGGATGAATATCATCTGGTCCAGGTGATGAATTTTTGATGTTGTGGTTTAAACAGTACAGTAGCTCGTTTGTAGAGAAAGGTGCATTGTATGGTTCAAGGTTTTCAGATGAAAAATCAAGTACTAAATTTTCAGTTTGGTTTTTGATTGTTTGAAAAGCTTCACTATAGGAACTTGTTGCTGAGACTTTAGAAAAAGATTGAGCCATGGTGTTGGTTATGTTATCTAATGAAGTAATAATGTCATTGTTGATTTTGATAAAAAACACAATGCAATACTGAAAGTTCAAAAGCTCTAAAACACAAAAATTTTGAAAACTGAAATAAAAAAACACAAAATCTCCAAAAACGAAATCAAAAAACCAAAAAAAAAGAAGCAAAAAAACTAAAAATTAAAACGAAAATTGAAAAAACGAGAGTAAGAATTGAAATCAAGAACAGAAACTTCCGAAAATAAAACAGTAAACTCTCTTAAAGGAAAAAAACAAAAAAAGAACAAAAAATAACTTTGCAAATGAAATTTTGGAAAAACAAAATTTGGAATAATAAATAGAAATCTCCAAAAACAACAAATAAAAAATTTTTAAACCAAAAATGAAAACACAAAAAAAATTTTTAAAAAAGCAAGAACTGAAATCTGTGAAACCCTAAAAACGAAACTGAAAACTGAAAACCAAAATGGAAAATACGAAATGAAAAACAAAAGTCATCAAAATTTGGTTTTTCATGGATCTTGAAGAAGGGATATGTTTCTCCCTAAAAAAAAATGTTGCGATGGAAAAGATCAAAAACATTTTCCGCACTTCAAACATACCATCCAAGGTTGACATTTTCACGTTTTGCTCAAATTGTCTCAGTCTCAAAAACAAAGTTTTATGGGAAAAAGGAATCACAATCCAAGATTAGTAAATTTTATGCTCTACAATAGTTTTTGTTTATTTTTCGTTAGACTTTTGTTTTTTTTTTTTTTATTAAATCAATTTCTTTTTATGAATGAAAAGAGCCAAACGAAAATGAAAAAACATACCATTTCCCGTTCATTCGGTGCAGTTTTCGTTCAATATTCAGCATTCGATACTTATTACTTCGTCGTTATGGCGTAATCACGAGTTATAATTTGCGAAATAGAGGTACGAGTAGAGCATATCTAAGCGTTGTTTCGCTTTCTTAATTAGCAACACGCAGGCAATTCAAATTCAAAACCAATATCACACATGTATGAACATGTAATGAAAATCTTGAGTAATTCAAATTCACCGTAGCGTTTTCAATATTTTCAAACAACCTACTACTGTGTTTCACAATTGGAGATGAAATCAAATTCCAATATTACATATTATCTAAATTATGAATCAAAATACACTGTTCATTTTCAAAGTACATGAGCGAATATTTCCATCAATATCTCTAATAGCAAATCATATGTGTATCCATCTCTCTCCTCTATGCACTCAATCATTGAAAACTTTTTTTTCCAATTCCACCAATCAAATTACTCGCCATCCATTAAGATACGGATACCGAGCTAATTTCAATTTAGTAGGGAAATTTTCAGTACAGTACACGCAGAATAGAAGGCAGATGTGCATATGTACTATGCATAGGCCAATTTGAAACACTGCCTAAACCAAATGTCGCCTGTAGTAATTTCTCATTAAGTAAATTTGCATTAAAACTTTATACCTTTAAATATATAGGTAAGCAATCTAGAGCACTACATAAATTAAGTCACGTTCGCGCGCGTTCGTAATTATAACTCAAATTTATGTATACGTGCGGTTAATCTTAATTCGTCGCTGGTTTTTATCCTCTTTCCAGTTTGCAGCCTTCATTGTATGGTTTACGACGACGACGCCAGCACATGGTTTGCCATTATTGTCGATATTAACTTCTTGCATTTTAAACGCCCAGTTTAGTCGTCGTAGGTTTGTTTGAACAGAACATAGGTACCTATACACACGACACGTGTGCGAAATTTCACAAAGCAAGGCAGATTTTACATACTCGGCACACGACCTTGATCGTATCGCTTTCAAGACATTCATCAAATTCCAAGATACGTTCAACAAACATTCTCCAAATGTTGAACTTGAACGATAAATCATCTCGACCGAGATCACCTCGAAAACTTTAGGTCCAGGAACGAGAAAATACATGCGTAGGTTTTTTCCACTGCTTATAGTATAAAGTTTAGGCAGGATACGAAAGTCCGAACGTCATATCCGCTGAAATTATCAAATATTTCGTAATTGTTGAGGAAAAAAATTCGTCATTCGATGCACGAAATTACGTACGTATCGTATATCGCACCAAGTGAGACATCTTGTCAGTAGTAATTCGTGCTGGGAATCGGATAACCTTTCGTTTAAAGTGGCAAAGTCGTAGAATCACATGGTTCAAGAATATTTCCGCGAATATCTCCATCCTCCAATCTCGAAGGGACGATATGCTCCCTGGAGAATATCGCATCAAGATGTAATCAAACTTGCTCATTTCTTTTGGAGGTTATACTCGTATTTTTAAAATTTCAGAATTTTTTCACCTCTGTATCAAATCATTATCTTTAACAGTTGCTTCTATAGTAAAAAAATTCATCAATTATTTCAATTATTTTCAACCTATAACGAATCTGCCGCCTTTTTTCAGGAGGAAAGTTTTTTTTTTTCACATTTCACCATCAAAGTGTGGCCTTTCACGAATCAAAGTTTTAAATCTGCCATCGAAAATTGAATTATTATACCTACTTCGTAACATCCATCAAAAACTTATAAGTATTGTGAGGAAATTTTTGCTCAATTTCAATACTTTACGGTTTCATAAAACTTTTACAAAGTGGAGCTTTTTAAGACTTGATACGTATTTAAGTGCGGTAACATGCGTCATAACGTTTGGAAATTTGATACGAATTTAATAGGTACACTAAGGCTGAAAATTTTTGAACTTGTGACAAGGTATTTTTATATCATTATGACCAGAGATTCGGGTACTTTTATTTATGCTTGGGAAAATTTTTGTAAGCGGCACCCTCCTCAATCGTGGGCTTTATTGAAAAAAAAAATCCCGAAGATTTTATTCCGTTAGTTTGAAATCAAGTAAAGCCAAGAAATCCACCTAGGTACTTCACCAGTTCAAAAAAATGAAGTAAACTTCAATTGAACCAAAAACTTTCCACTATTGCATTTCAATGTTCTGAAAACCTCCCCCTGTTCCCCTAAACTATTTTGGTCTCTTTGCACAGAGACCCCTGAAGCCGCAAAAAATCAAGAAAATTTGAATAAATCGATCGACACCTTTTTAAAACTTTACAACTCCTCCTTTTTGCAAAAAAAAAAAAAAAAAAAAAACCGAGAAGACCGACTTTTCTTTAAATAAAAATCTCTTACAAACGAATTGATTCACTGGTTGTGAAATATTTTATCTGTTTACAGTCCAATCGAATCATTTACGAACAATTGGTGATAAAATAAATTGATTGATATCGAATCTTTCGCCAACGATTGGCCATTGAACAAATTCATTGATTTCTGGGTGAATAATTTTGCGAACGAAACATTAACCAATTTTTAGTGAATCATTCACGAACGTATTGATTAATTTTTGGTGAATCAATTGAACAAATTGATTGATTTCCGAGTGAATCATTCGCGAACGAAATAATCAATTTTTAGTGAATCATTCACGAATGAATTGATTAGTTGTTGGTAAATCGAACGAATTGAATAATTTTTTGGCGAATCATTCGTGAACGACTCGAATAATTTTTTGATGAATCTCATTCGCGAACGAAGTAATCAACTTTTTGTGAATCATTCACGAACGAATTGAATCATTTTTGGTGAATCAATTGAACAAATTGATTGATTTCCAAGTGAATAATTCGCGAATGAAATGAATCACTGTTAATGAATCATTCGCGAATGAATTGAATAATTTTTTGGTAAATCATTCGCAAACGAAATAATAAACTTTTTGTGAATTATTTACGAAGGAAGTGATGAATTTTTGGTGAATCATTCGCGAACGAATTGAATAATTTTTGGTAGGTAAATCAATTGAGCACATTATTTTACTTCTAAGAGTTCTAAGTGAAGCATTCGCGAACAAAATAATCAATTTCGAGTGAATCATTCACGAACGAATTGATTAATTGTTGGTGAATCATTCGAGAACGAATTGAATAATTTTTTGGTAAATCATTCGCGAACGAATTAAATAACATTTTTGGGAAATCATTCGCGAACAAAATAATCAATTTCGAGTGAATCATTCACGAACGAATTGATTAATTGTTGGTGAATCATTCAAGAACGAATTGAATAATTTTTTGGTAAATCATTCGCAAACGAATTGAATAATTTTTTGGTGAATCACTCGCGAACGATATGATCAATTTCAAGTGAATCATTCGCGAACGAATTAAATAATTTTTCGGTAAATCATTCGCGAACAAAATAATCAATTTCGAGTGAATCATTCACGAACGAATTGATTAATTGTTGGTGAATCATTCGAGAACGAATTGAATAATTTTTTGGTAAATCATTCGCGAACGAAATACTCAACTTTTTGTGAATCATTCGCAAACGAATTGAATAATTTTTGGTGAATCAATTGAACAAATTGATTTCTGAGTGAATCATTTGAGAACGAAATAATCAATTTTCAGTGAATCATTTGCGAATGAAGAATGAATTAATTGATTGTTGGTGAATCGAACGGATTGAATAATTTTTTGGTGAATCACTCGCGAACAAAATAATCAATCTTAAGTGAATCATTCGCGAACGAATTAAATAATTTTTTGGTAAATCATTCGCGAACGAAATATTTAACTTTTTGTGAATCATTCGAGAACGTTTTGAAAAATTTTTGATGAATGAATTGAGCGAATTAATTGATTTCTAAGTGAATCATTCGCGAACTAAATTATCAATTTCTAGTGAATCTTTCACAAACTAATTGATTATTTTTTGGTGAATCATTCGAGAACGAATTGAATAATTTTTGGCAAATCATTCGCGAACGAAATAATAAACTTTTTGTGAATCATTTGCGAATGAATTAATTAATTGTTGGTGAATCGAACGGATTGAATATTTTTTTGGTGAATCATTCGCGAACGAATTGAATAATCGGCGAATCATTCGCGAACGAAATAATCAATTTTAAGTGAATCATTCACGAACGAATTAACCAAGTGTTAGTGAATCATTCGCGAACGAATTAAATAATTTTTTGGTGAATTATTTCGCGAACAAATTGAATAACGATTGGTGAATCATTCGTGAACGAATTGAATAATTTTTGGTGCATCATTCGTGAGTTTTTTGCTTACTTTTTTTTGCCCGTACTTTTTTGGTTAACAAAGTTATTTTTTTGGAAAAAAATTAAGTACAAACCCTCGATATTTCATTAAGAAAAACCAAAAATGTTGAACTTGGATAAACTTTTTGTGATGAAACTGGATTTTATCGATTTCATTATTACAAAAAAATCGTTTTTCATTTGGAGTGAGAGGGGCAAGAAAGCTTTGAAAAAATAAAAGGAAAAAAATTGTAAAGCAGGCAACCTTTAATGTTCATAGAGAGAGTCGTTTTACCTGTTTTCGAGTTATTCTACATAAGAGTAAGTGTAAATTGAAGTTGAAAATGTTCAACTTGAATGAGTAGTGTGATGAGAAGAGTTTTTCCGATCTTTCCCATTACGAGAAATCATTCTTCAGGAGAAATCCAGACTTCCGTGAAAAACATATGAAATTTTGAAGCATTAAATTTTGCTGTTTTCAAAGTGAAATTTATTTTTTTGGAGATGTTTTTTTAAGACTTCTATGTAACTGAGAAAACTCGAAAATGTTTGCTTTCTTTTTGATGAAATTTTTTCTATTTCTTCCCCCATTCTGAGAATTTTTTTTGTGAGAAATCGAGGCTCCCATGAAATAAAAAAAAATGAAATTTTGTAGCATTAAATGTAGGTAGCTATTTTCAAAGTAAAATTAATTTTTTCGAAGATGTTTTTTTAAGACTCCTAACTGAGAAAACTCGATAATGTTTTCTTTTTTTTTTGATGAGATTTTTTAAATTTTTTCCCATTCTGAGAAATTGTTTTTTGGGAGAAATCAAGAATGAACTTCTTATAGAGTTTATCATTTTTTCCTCATTTTTTGCTTGGAAGATTTACTTATGGATGTACTAATTGCAAGCTCTGCCAAAGATATATTGCTTTTAACAAAGACATTTTGTAAATTAATTAAATGTTTTTTCAATTTGGTTACGTGAAAAAAACCGTGATAAAACCCCCTCTAACGAATTCTATTTGATTACAACCAACACCATCATCCTGCTTCATTGTACGTATAATTATCAAATGTAAACAAGAAAAACGTAAAACTCGTACATTGGTTTTTTCGTTGTGTGTTTTCAATTTCCATTTGTGTAAATCCTGTCGAGCACATTAGCTTTGGGATGTACTCGTACTACACGCTGCATGTCGCGAGAAGAAACTTGTCAATTCCGATAATGTAAATTTTTAAAAAAGCCTCAAGAGAGTATACTGCGAACGAGTATACGGTGACGTCGAAAATAGACAGAGGTTGCAGGGTGAGGAAGAGCAACGTTGCATTAAGCAGGCCTCTCTCTGTGAGTATTTCTGCGAACATTCCCTATTACCTACTACCTTTTTCAATTAAAAACATAATCGAGTTCGGTGGTATCTGCATTAACGAAAATATATATTAAAGCCCTAAGCGACATAAAAATACATATGTCGCATGCTTAGCTATCGGTTGGCTGGTAAACGTTAAATTCCACCGGCCAATGTTCGAATGAAAACAAATGAGCAAGCAAGAAATTTAAATAAACTTTTAGCAGTGGTTTTTATTTTTTGTTTGCTCGATACTCCACCAGATACATGTACAAATAGGTTTTGAACGAATTTCAAATCCAGAGGGGTTAGAGTTGATCGGATTACCTACACGATGGGTTTTATACTTTTTTTCATATGGATACAAGTTGAGAGTAATATTTTAATAATGATTTCAAAATCATATTGTCGTTAGGTTTCGTATTACTTTTTTTTTTTCGTTTGTTGGTGTTCGTTCAGATTGGTGGGTCGATTTGTTTTTCTGCTGAAAATGGACGGTGTTTGAATGAAAGACTGATTTTAAAAATTCTACTTTGTTAATCTAAAATGATAGGTTTGTGGTTTGTGTACTTATTTGAATTTGACATGTGTATGGTACGTGTTATAAATAAAAATTAATGGCCGTGAATTATTTAACGATTTCAACATATTATTGGTGCTAGTAGATTTGGTAGACATGTATTATTCAATATAATATTAATAGATATGCAGGGTGTAAAATAGGATGGATTGAAGGGAAGAAGGAGGGAGGGTGTGTGATTTCTAATTTATTCGATTAGGTTTATTTATGTAGGTAGGTACTGCTTCGTAGTGTGTATTTTTGAGTCTTTTGCCAATATTTTCAGAAAAATATTCATTCCTATAGAACTCTGAAAAAGTGGTGAGTGCTCCTCAATCCTGTTTACATTTTTCATCTCTTGAATACTCTCTCAAGAGTGCCTCTCCCATCATTCGAATACAGATATTTACTTACATTAGTTTCATACCCATTTTTCTACCTTCCAAATTCAAGTTAGTTACATGATAAGCCAACGTGGTGATAAATTTGCCTACCCTTTGCCGTAAATCCGCAACGAATCATATTTTTGTCATTTTTTCTCAACTAATTTCTACGTCAACTTGAACCAAATATGGAGTCATATGCTTCGATTTCGTTCGAAATTTTATTTACTAAGGAGGCTCGTAATTTTCAAGCTTTTTTGATTTCTTAAGATGCCAAATTTTGAAGGATCGGTTTGCAGTCTTCCGCACGTAAAGTCAGTTACGTATTGAAATTTGAACATTTTAAAACAGAACTTGTAATGTAAAAGTGATTTTTTAAATGTTCAACACGAAAACTGAACTAAAATCACTTAGAAATTTTGAAAAATCACGATACAGATTCATTTTCACCTTCTCAACGCGATCATTAATTACCAAGTAGGATTTCAGTATTTGTTGAAGGAGGGGGAGGGGATACAAAATCTCTTGATTTTGGTCAACATTACAAATCAAATCAAACGTGAAGTGACAAATTGATCATCACAAGTTTTAAGGCAGAAGCATCGAGTTCAAATATTCGCCTATTTTTTGACGCTCCCTTCCCCTCCCCACCCTCGAATATGTTCAAAATATCAAAAAATTGAAAATGATGTGTAACGTGTCGTTTGTTAGGTTTTCGAGGCTACTGAATTCAAATATACACTTATTTTTTGAATGCAACCCTTCCCCTATCCTTTGTGCTCGTTCAGCCTGAATTTTGAATAAAATATGAAAATAATGATGGAAATTTGTGACGTGTTGAGTGCCTTTGGTTTGAGATAGCTGAGTTTGAATGTTGGTTCATTGTGTCTTTCCAAGGATTCTAACACTTCCTCTTCCTTCTCCTCCTACTCCCCCCTCAGGGCCTTCGAATATGTTCAAAATGCCGAAAAATATTGTAAAATATGTGTGACGTGTCGCGTGTTGGGTTTTCAAGAGTGCTGAGTTCGAATATTCACCTATTTTTTTGGGTAGGTACGACTCGACTCCTCCTCGAGACCCTCAACTCCCAATTTTGAAGACAAAATTATGATAATGTATGAAAAGACCATTTTTATATGATTTGAGATATTGCTGATTTCGAATATTAGCTCATATTTGCATTTTAATATATATTCTTCTTGTATCCTGCTCTCTTTCTCCAAATGTCCTTAAATATGATGAAAATGACAAACATTTTGAAATCACATATCGTTTCTCAAATTTTCAAGGGGGCTGAGTTTGAATTTCTACATATTTTTTGGATGAAAATGTGGAATGCCTATCTTCAATAGTTTGAGGTAGCTGAGTTCAAGTGTTGTGTTGGTCCCCCCATTTCAATGACTCTTTTTTTCTCAATGAAAATCTGAGGAAATTTTGAAGAGCCATGTCCACTAACGGAATAGAAATTCGATCTGGAAGAACCAAAATAATAAAGAAAAGGGAAGAAAAATTGTGGAGCGAAACATTTTTTACTAAAATCATGAAATTAGTTTTTTTTCCAAGAAGCTTATATATGTGTTTTTGAAAAATGTTGAGAAAAATTTTAAATTATCCATTTTGAGTCGACCGTTTTAATTAAAATTCAATTTTTCATTTAAAAAGTTGATTTATGAGAGGATGAGGATGCTACGAAAAAAATGGGAGTAGAGTTTACCCTGCAAAAATGTCCAACGAAAAATCAAAAAATAATTTTCAAGAGTTTTGCATTTAATTTTTAAGATTTTTTTTTAAAAGTCCACTTAAAATTCAGTAGAAATGTCAGAAATTAGACTTGAACTGTCTAACGGTCCTGCAAGTCCTGCAAGAATCCTGCTTTTTTACGTGTTTCATCAAAAAGTCCTGCTTTTTTTTTCTATTTATAGACTTCAAATTGCCATATTCATTCCTTCTTTTTCTGGATTTTTAAGACTCATTTTTCGACTTTTTTTAGAACTTGAATTAGGTACACATTTTTGAGAGCTTCTGCCCTCTCTTTGCCCGGGCTATTTGCTTTTCTTTTTCAAAATAGCAAACTTATAGCTCAAATTTAAGAAATGTTCACAGTTTAAATCAGAAAAATGAACTCCTTCTTGCATAAAAAAAAACTTTTTTGAAAAACTAATTCTCAAAATGTAAATTCTTGAAAGATTTCGACCTCGCCTCACTCGAGCTCGTTTGCTTTTCTTTTTCAAGTTGATTTATTATTATTTTTTTTTTGAAAAATCATCATTCAAATTTTACAATTTTCAAGCAAAATTACTACTTCTTGAAATATGTACTAATTTTTGAGACCTTTTGGCCTCGCTTCGCTCGGGCCCATTTGCTTTTCTTTTTCAATTTTGAATTTTTCAAAAAAATATCCTCATTCGAATTTTAAAATTTTGATACAAAATAATAAACTTCTCACGAGTAACTCACGTCACACACACAAAAAACACATGTTTTTTATACCTCTCGAAATACTGATTTTCGAAAGCTTTTGCTCTCATTTTGCTGGGGACAGTTCGTTCTCTTTTCTGTTATAATTCCAAACTTGAAGAAGAAATGAAATTTTTTAAACGTTACTCGAATATTAGGTATGCATTGTTATTTTATTCCTTACTTATTTCACTTCAAGGGTAGCCGTTTCATTTCGAAAAATTGGTATATATACTCGTATATATTTTTTAATGTCGCTTAAATTTTCCATTAATTTTTTTTCAAGTCTTAAAAAATTTGTTTTGTTGAAAAAAGTTCTTATTCCATTAGCAAGAACCTTAAAGGTGAAAATAAAACCAAAAAATGAAGTTATAAAATTATATTCTTGAGATGTTTCAAGACATAAGAGAAGCAAAAAATTTTGAAATATAAAATTTTGCTTTGCCAACCCCCCTCCCCCTCCGTCCTGCTAAAAGTCCTGCCAAAAGTCCTACTAAAAGTGCTGCTTAAGTCCTCATTTTTAATTTTGAAATTTTGTGAGGCACTCGATGTTGGTGATTTTTTTCAAAGATTTTAAAAGTACAAGTACAACATAATTTTGAGAATTTCCCAAAATTTTTCCAAGGTTTTGAAAGTCTGGCATACTTAAATTTTAGCAAATTTGTTACTAAAAATCAGACGTTTCTAATGTCAAAGTAGGTATTCATCGTGATTTATTTCAAGGTCACTGATAAAAGTTGAACAAAGTCTCAAGAAGAAATTTCAAAAATTGGTCAAAAATTTTTCAGAACTTTTTCAAAGTTCTCATAAGTCAGACGAAGCCTATTATAGATTAGATTAGATGGAGTTTTTCCCAAGTTCTTGAAAACCTGACATACGAGTAATAACAACATATTGGCAATTTTTTTGCCTTTTTTAGATTCACCTAATTGAAAGTTTCGATGTTTTTATTCTCTCTAAACGAATGTAAACTACTCTACGTGTTTATTTCACTCTACGTACGAAAATTAAAAAACGAATAAATTTCCAGCATGGAATGTCGCGAGTGTTCTCAGACTTGGGCAAAACGAAATAATTTTTTTTAATAGCCCACTACAGTCGTTAAAAGAATATATACGTCGACTTCCGACTTGTTGACCTCATAAATATACCTGCAACGATGTACAAACGATTTTTTGCTGCTTTTCTTAACGATCTGTAAATTAAAAAGTCCCGCAGGAATTTGAAAAAAAAGAGGGAAAAACGTTGGAAAAAATTCGTTTTATGATATTTACGACATATTAAATACTATTAGAACACTCGAGGAAAATTCCAAATTAAAATACGCTGCTATACCTACCTACCTACCTACCTACGTGGAGAAGTCTTTGCAGTTTGTAGGGAGGAAAAAAATTAACGAATAATTTCATCATCATTTTGGACATAGGTATAAAGAGAAGAAATGAAAAATATTCTCTAGGTAATTAAACTGTTGAAATTCATTAATAGAAAATGAGAATCTTTTGAAGTGAATGCGCTATTTTATAAATATAGTGAAACGAATCGACGAACCATAATTTGAATTTGAATTTCTTATATGTACGAGTATCTATACGTATACAAAGCTACCTAGATATCAAAAGGTCGAAGATGATCGGCTATGAAATTGGCGTACCTATTTTATACGTATAAAACGAACGAAAATATAAAGAAAATGAACGTCGAACTAGAGCAATCGAGATTATTATAATTTTTACGATAATGACGAAGATGCTTTGTTCGTTTACGTATATAATATTAATAAAAGCGTGGAAAATTTGTTCAATGTTTCGCTTTTCTTTTATGACAAACTGTTCGATGGAAAATGGATAAAATTGCTTTTCTATTTGAAGTTTGTTTATGGTCGAAAAAATATTTCGAAGTGAATTATTTGTATCGCGAAGTAAAGTAAAAGATGATGCTTTACGATATTTCGGTGCTATATCGAGATTTTTTCCCTCGTGCCTGTTTCGAGTTGGACTCGATTTCATGGCTCGCTCGTCAAGTTGTGTTTTTTCAACGTTGTATATTTTTTTCGCGGAAATTCAACGTGAAGGTTTCCATTAAAAAATTACTGCGTTTTGCGAAAGATACGGATACATTTTCATGCAACGAATCCATTTCGATACATCAACATACGAGTATACTCAGACTCGCAGATTGATGAATTGATGAACGATATGTAAATTAGAATGTATTGAGATGTTATACTTACGTCGATGTATTTCCAGACAAACGTATGTATTTGCAATGTGCTACGTGAGAGTTGGAGATAACTGTGAAAAAAATTGATGATGAAGGTTGATTTGTGAATAGAAAGATGTACGTGGAAGAGGAGTGTTTTTTTGACAGTTGTACTCAGTGGAAGAGTTCTCTTTGCGGTGATGAAGTAATGCAGATTTCATCGAAATAAATCATAATATGGATGATTTTTACTACACGATGTAATAGAAAATATTTCAACAGTCGAGATGAGAGTTTGACGATGCACTAATGTTGCCTAATTAGTGCGACGACGAAGGTAAAACGTAAATAAAAAGTCATACAGTATGATGAATTTGAGTTAGAAAAAGTATTCTATCAAAGTAAATTTTTTTTGTCAAGTTTGCATATTTCAACGTACCTATAACATTGAGAGGATTCTGTAAACGAAGTACCTAGGTATTCCGAGAGTCTGTTTTTTTTTTTTTTGCAACTCGCGGAATCGAGGTTTTAAATGCGTTATGTTCTCGTTTTTTTTTTTTCATGACTCGAATTTCGAGCGAGGGAAGTTTAAATGGTACTTTGAAACGTCATCGTGTAATCTTTTGATGTTGAATGGATTAAAGAGAGACGCGACGCGGAATCTTTTATGGGTAAAATTGTGGAAAAATATTAGTTAAAAAGGTCTCTCGAACACATTTTTAGACTAGATATAAAAATGATAGAAGCTCTTTGCCCATTGTTGTAGGGTTATTAAATAAAAATAAAACGTAATATTATCACGCTCAATTTCTTCATAGTTGGTATTTTCTTATGGCTTGGCTGCAGAATTAGAAAATGGGCAACCATGATATTGAATGTGTGCTGTAGCAGGAGTCGGTAATGGCGAAATATTAAATGAAAATTACACACTAGCGATGAAAAAAATATGTACTTTTACCCTTCGTTCAACTGCCTGGCCTGGTTCGTGTATTACGATGAAGACCATGATAAAGGATAAGTTAGCGCGGGTGAAGAAGAAAAAGAAGCGTTTTATTTATGTTGGAAAATGGAATTGTAATCGCATTGTCGCCAGTATCCATCTTTTTTCTTTTATCTAGTATAGTGTATAAGAAAGTGTGTACAATACTTAGTAGTAGAAGGCATACCAAGGCTGTATGGCATATTCCTCGCGAATGACATTCTCAATTCGTTCGAAGATAAGAGGAAATTTCAAGCATTTTTTTCTCTATCGTGCTGCTTGGCTCGGCCATTGAAATAATACCAGTCTACTAGCCAGATAAATAACTGGTTATTTATTTTATTTCCGTCATTTTATTACGACGCAAATAGCCCGAGTTATTATTCGAATCGATTAGAAGCGCGAAAGAGATAATAAATCGAACGACAAACCGTTTTAAATTACTTGCCTTCAGTTGATGTAATAAAAATAAGAACAGGCTGGTACAGAAATTGTATATACAGGGTGATTCGGAAATGCGGGATGGGTTTTGGGACGGAGTCGAGATTGGTGTAAATTTTGGTCAAGATTGGTGAATCAGTCGTTGGTTTGAATTGTGGAAAAATGCTATATTTAGAGTGCCTTTGTGAGGCCAAAAAATTTTCAAGTTTAAATATTTTGCTGATATACTTATGTACCTTCCCTCACACAGTATTTGAGAAATGATACGCATCATCATCATCATTGAACTTTGACCTGTTGGCAGGGCTGTTAAATTACCATAATTTATTCGCTGGTAAAATACCACAGTAAAATCAGTATTTTACCAATTTGGATATGAAGAATTATTTGTAGTTTGACTTCAAAGTTCTGAACTTCTGACCTGCCCCTGAAATAAATTTTCATCAGTTATGTGTTATTAGAGATTAAGTATAGGAAACTTTCTATGGAATTTTTTTGGAAATTTATAGGGAAAATTTTTCGTAGCTTTCAAATCATAAAGGAGGGGTATCGATAAGGCCATTTTTTGGCCCCAGACAGTTATCGACTGAACCACTCTTAAATTGTTGTAATAAATGCCCCAAATACGAATCCGTGGTTAGTTGACCCAAAATGACCATTTTTTAGGCTCTAGGGATCCCCAAAGTTGCAAATAAAAAAATAATTTTTGGAACCACTGAGTACTATTTTTAAAAAATTTTTTGGCGTAAAATATCTGCTTGAACCCGTTAAACACGATACGGGAAAATTTTTCCATTTTCGACCCTCGGGGGCAGAAATTCGGGGGGTTTTAATTTTTGGAAAATTTTGGAACCACCATTTTGAACCCACCCCTTTGAACTCCGCTAAAAAGCTTTTTACAGTTCATTATTATTTGAAAGACCTCCATCCTACCAAATTTTTAGCTCAATAAAAATTTTCGCTGGTACTCAAAAATCCAATTTTCCAATTTTTTGTAATTTGGATTTTTTGGGAATCCCTGGATAGCTGGAAACCTGCGATTAGCGCCAAACGTAACGTTTTGAAGTATATATTCAATAATGTAGATGAAAAGGTTGAATTAAGCTCTCTGTATATTCGTAATTTTGAACCCATTATTTAGAGCCCCCCATTTTAAGCACCCCTAAAACAGACGTTTATGCATATTTTTTCAAGTAGATTGAAGAATTTACATTTGGAAAACACTAGCAAGAGCTCGATAATTTTTCACTTGATTTTACCGATAATTTTCAAAATTGAGCTTTTTTGGGCCAAATTCTGAGATTTTACTTTGTTGAAATCATGAAAACGTGATTTTAACGTTTTTTCGAAGAGTAAAATCTCAGAATTTGGCCCAAAAAAGCTCAATTTTAAAAATTATTGGTAAAATCGAGTGAAAAATTATCGAGCTCTTGCTAGTGTTTTCCAAATGTAAATTCTTCAATTTATTTGAAAAAATATGCATAATCGTCTTTTTCAGGGGTTCCTAAAATGGAGGGCTCTGAAAAAAGGGTTCAAAATTACAAATGTACACGGAGCTTAATTAAACTTTTCCATCTGGTTAATTGAATATATACTTCAAAACGTTACGTTTGGCGCAAATCGCAGGTTTCCAGCTATCCAGGGGTTCCCAAAAAACCCAAATTACAAAAAATTGGAAAATTGGATTTTTGAGTACCAGCGAAAATTTTTATTGAGCTGCAAATTTGGTAGGATGGGGGGCTTTCCGATACTAATAAACTGTAAGCAGCTTTTTAGGGGGGTTCAAAGGGGTAGGTTCAAAATGGTGGTTCCAAAATTTTCCAAAAATTAAAACCCCCCGAATTTCTGCCCCCGAGGGTCGAAAATGGAAAAATTGTCTCGTATAATGTTTAACGGGTTCAAACAGATATTTTACGCCAAAAAAGTTTTTGAAAATAATACTCAGTGGTTCCAAAAAATCTTTTTTTATTCGCAACTTTGGGGACCCCTGGAGCCCAAAAAAATGGTCATTTTGGGTCAACCAACCACGGATTCGTATTTGGAGCATTTATTACAACAATTTAAGAGTGGTTCAGTCGATAACTGTCTGGGGCCAAAAAATGGCCTTATTGATACCCCTTCTTTCAGTAGAGATTTGGAAATTTATGAAGGAAAGTTGAAAAAAGTGTTCAATTTTGCTTTTTGGTAAATTATGGTAATAAACTTTTGGTAAAATACCGTAAAATACAGTAAAATACCGCCGTAATTTACCGACTTAAATTACCTTGCACCCTGCCTCGTGGGCTGTTCAGCCTGTCTGGGAAACTGTAGAAAAATTGCTCGCCAATGTATCATCAAGTTTTTTCTTTGTTCTTCCTCTGCTCTTCATGCCACTTGGAGTGTATTCTTTGACTTTTTGAGGGGACTGTTTGTCAGGAATTCTATCAATGTGTCGTTGCCATTTCTTTCTGTAACCCTTCACCCATCTAATGATTGGCTCTGCTCCTAGCTCCTTTAGGATGTCTTCATTCTTTTCCTATCACATCTCGTATATACTGCCGTGGCTCGCATGAATCTCATTTCCCTGGAGTTATTCTTTTTTTTTATATCTTTCCTCATTATCCATGTTTTGCTTCCATACAGCAGCATTGGACTTGCCAATGTATTGTAAATTCTTATTGGAGTTTAAGCTCTGACTTTTCTTGGAGGGATGGCTCGGTTTATTGTCTCGCTTACTCTCTGGAACTTGTTGATCTTAAGTTGTGCATCAACCTCTCCTTTATAAGATAGCTCGCACCATCTGACTTGTTCAACTAGGAGTCCATTTACAACAATTTTACTGCATACTGGCTCTTTCCCCTAAAAGGCCATCACCTTTGTTTTTGACAACAAGATTCTCATTCTGTATTTATCTGCTACTTTCTGAAGGTTGTACAACATCTCTCTCTGCAAGTCATCTTTGTTGTCAGCAAAAACTGCCTGATCATCAGCGAATAACAGGGTATTGACTTGGGTGTCATTGATGTCCAGCCCTTGTGGCTTGGTTTTCTGCCATTCTTCTCCAGATCAACAAAGCACATGTGGATCTTTAGGTTATACGCTTGCCTCTTCTCCATCAACAGCTTTGTTGCATATACTCCATCTATGCATGATCTTCCATTTTGAAATCCATTTTGGCATTCCAATATTATTGGCTCCACATGGCTCTTAATTCTTCTTGCTAGTGTCCTTGCAAGTATTTTGTAATGGTAAATGTCAGTATAATCTCGTGTAGAGGTCCTTAGACTCACTCTGCCACCTGCTCTAAGGTCCTTACATTCGACCAGACCATATAGGTCACAAATACCACAAGGTAGGATCTACCTATCTCCCAAATACCAATACTTCGTGGATTAATAAACAGTACGAATATGATGGTATAAAACAATTTATTCACCATTTACTAATGCACAGAACAATTGTACGTTGCTACGATACAATCTAAATACCATTCTTTAACACAAAAGATTCTGCTAAAGACAAGGTGTTTCCCTAAGCCAGCGTAAAAGCTCATCTACTCGTTAGTAAGAAGATAAAAGGAAAACTGCGAGGCGGCTCGCTACGGCACACACCAGATGGCGTTGTGCCAGTTCAGTATTGCCACTTGCCTGGGCATCTATTTACCATTGTAGAGTGGTAACAAGGAGCCCCAAGTACCCTCTACAATTTTGTAAGCAGCATTAGTAGGCTCCCACATACCACTGACAAGATCATCAATGGCCTTGACAACAGTATCGACATGATTTTACGTGATTGTTGATTGAAAAAAGTCAGAACATTATCCACAAAGGGGTCAATCTAACTACATTTGTGATAATTGATTAAAAATTGACCCTATTTTCAAAAATTGTGATGGAAATGCTGATGGTCATCATTGCTGTCTACATTTGTATCTACAGTCATGTACACGGTTTCAATGTATTGTAGATAAGTTTACCTTTGTAGACCCTCTACTTGATATAGAAATTCAGGTTGTCTTGTCAATCTGAAGTTGATGTCAACTATAAGATTGAAAAAAGCATCTACAAAATTTTGATCTTGTATAGTTACCCAATTTGGCATTAGGGTACACGTTGATTTGTATGCGATGCCACCTTGAGTGGTTATACGACTCGATGATGATGATAGTTACTTTTGTCAATCTAATCAACTTTGGCGTCGGCAAGGCAACCTGAATTTTGATATCAATTAGAGGGTCTACAAAAGTATCTACAAAATGTCGTCATCAAGTAGATACTTCTGTAGATGTTGTAATCAACGTCAACCATCTGGTTAATATTGATGAGGATGTTGATGTCGATTACAAGATCTATAAAATATTTTTAGAAATTTTGAAGTGTTGCCAACTCATTTGTCAATGTCTGAGTCAACAACACAATAAGAAAAAATTTTCAAGTCCAAAATGAGATGGACTGAATATTCTTCTAAGGCGTCTTCACTCAACAGCGGCAATGGTCTAGTGGTTAGAGAATGTGACAGAAGCAAGAAGTAGGACAGCAACAACCTGGGTGCAATTCCTATCCAGGGCAAGGTTTTTTCTTTCAAAAATTTTTTTAGGGTGAAATATTTTTGAGAATAACTTTACTAGAGTTTTGGGCACATTTCGCACATTTTCAATCAAAATTTGCCTCTTTTACACTAAAAAATGACACCTATGTTGAGACCTTGTTGAGACAAAAAATGTATGGAGACAACAGTCAATTCAGCTTCTCACTCGTCATGTATCGACATTGGTGTCAACAAATGTTGTGTTGACAAGTGACGGATAGAGATCTCATCTTTTCCATCGACTTTGGCATAGCTTGTGTGCTACGCGGGCTTATTTCACAATAGTTTCCTGGGTTGTTTTGGTCTCATTTTCTGAAAATGGGTATTATGTACAATTGCTGAATGGAAGTCTTTAGGTATGGTACCATTTTATAGTATTTTATTGCAGAAAGCTAGCAGTCACATCTTATGGTTATTGTGGTGTTTTTGAATAAGTCTGTTGGTAACTTATCGCTGCCTAGGGTTTTTCCGTTTCTGGAGCATTTCAAAGGCTCCATCTATAGCTCCTCCCAAGAAGTTATTCTGAAAAATGTCAATTTTAGTCTCAATTTTTCACTTTTCTGCTGTGATCTAAAACTGAAACTGAAAACTAACAACTGAAATTTAAAAGAGAAAATCTGAAATTGTAGTTGTTTATTTTTTCCAATAAATTTCCAAAATATTACGAATTTTATGGAAAAATAAGCGAAACAAAAGCAAAAACTGAAAGAAAAAACTTGTTCGTGAAATAAAAATACTGAAACTGAAAAAAAAAAAAAAAAAAAAAATGAAACTAGAAACCAAAAACTGAACACAAAAAAAGCAAACTGAAACTAAAAGTTACCTACTGAAAACTGAAATATTTCACTTTGGCCGTCCGTTTTTTTGTGTTCATTTTCTAGTACCTAATATCATTTTTTTAAATGGAGAGCAAATCTATTCATGTATAAAATTTTATTTTTCTGTTTTTTCAGTTTCCGTTTTCTTCATTTAATTTTCAAGTTTTGTCAGTTTTGTGTAGTTTAGCAACTTTCAACACAGGAAACAAAATTGAAAAAAATTAAATCATTTTCAGTTTTAATTTTCTATTTTTTTACGTGTATACTTAATATCCATGCAATCAAAAGTATCCACAAATTTAGTTTTTGTGTTTTAGTTTCGCTTTAATTATCAGTTCAGTTTAGCAGCTTTTAACCGAAGACTTTCAACTCAAAATGAAAGTTTCCACTAAATAAGGTCAACATTTTCCGATAAGTATGTTTTTTTCGCAATGCTACCTCTTTTGTAAACATCAAATCGGCCCAAGTTCCTCCACTACCCATTCAAAGTGAAAACCCTCTCCCTCTCATTTGCAGTCGCCGTCTACTACCCAAAATCGTCAAACACATTTAACCAAAGTCAACTTCAGATTAATCGGCAATCTCTACATAATTCTTCACGCTCTCGAGTCGAATCTGTAAATCGTGTCGTCGTCGTCGGTTTTCAACGCACCCTCCAAATATGAAAACTATCTGACGAGTAGATAAACTGTATACACCGAACACGAATACATTATATTGTCTCGCATAAGTACACAAAAGTGAATAAGTATGTATAAAGTACGCGGGAATGGTTTACAAAACAAACACTCTAAGAAATCCGAAAACAACATAAACACAAGCTTTCTCTCGCGGTAACTTATACACTTCTAACAAAGGAGTTCGTCTCTTTTGTACATACATATTATACTCGTACTCCTCGTGTGTAGTATACACAAGTAGTCCAAGTTAAAGGCAACACAAATAACACATTGCAAAGTATAACCACGTCATCACTTACCCTACACTTAATTTCGTTTAATGCGAGTACGTCTATGTACCAATTTCGCAACTCTTTAATAAGTCTGTAGTACATACAATAAAGCGAATCATTCTCTGCACAATGCTGCACGATACATACTCTCACACTTGAGGAAATCCAATCACATCAACACGTCATCTCATTTTGCCCCAATATGCAACTTATTTTTCAAAAAATACTACAGGTAGATGATTGAAAAAAAAAGAACCATATCTCCCATCCCTATTTTTTCTGATCCTCGTCGTCAATTTCTGAAAACACTGATGAGAGACTTGTTGGCAAGGACATCACTGCTTCGAATACAACCATCATCTCAACAGAGAAAAAAAAACTACATCCTCTTTTAAAGAAATCCGAGCTTTATTTTTAATTAAAAATTCTATAAGAAAACATTAGTTTTTAATTAAACAAGCCACCGCGAGACGTTGGCGGCAGAATCAGGCTAAGCGATGTAATTTATGCGCTTACATTCGTTTTAAAACTTAAACACTAAGTAGTCTAAGAGCCTGCAGCTTTTACCGAAGGGGCAAGGGAAAAAATCCACCATTAAAGAGTGGCTTGGGAGAGAGGAGAGCCACACGCGAATGTGGAGATAGAGAAGAAAAATTGTATCGGATATTCGCGGTAAACGTTATATCTCTCATGACAATGGCCTCGGTTTTTATCCGAAAAAAGAAAATTTATCGTTTAGAACTTTGTTATCGTATCGCTGATAAAGCCTTGTAGCTTTTAAAAGGCTTTTCTAACTCCATATATACCGTCTCTACTCGGACTTGAACGATGTTTATATCGTTTGATTATATGAGCCGTTAATAACGCGGTTACCGGGCATGTGTGCAGAGAGAAAAGAAAAACTTGAAACTATTTTCTTCTCGGTGTACGACCGACGTCTATACGCATTGTACAATCCACGTACACACAAACGCATCGCGTACACATTAGTTCAATATACAGGGTGGTTCGAGAGAATTTGATTCCTATGATAGAGAATGTAGGCCAACTGTGTTACTCATTGTCTGGCCGAAGTGAAGGAGAAAGGCACATGAACCTATTTTAGTTTAATTTTTTAGAGAAGCGTGAAAAATAAAGTTATTCATCAAAAAAAGAAAATAATGAATCCTCTTCTTTCAGTTTTTTCATGATTTCTAAAAATGGCTCAAATCTAATTTTGGACACTCTTCAGACAAGCAAGAGAAAATAAAGACTCCCTTATCTTAAAAAAAAAATCATAAATTTTTTTCAAAACTCATGAAAATAGTGAAGGCAGTTTTGCAATTTTCTTCATTTTTCACTAGATACTTTTCTGTTGGGGTTTGGACCAAATTGACCTTTTTTCATAAACACTGTATTCTTTTTGAGAGAAAAATGGATGAAAACAAGTTGCAGTGTGTTTGAAATTGTTTCAGAAATGCACTTACAACTTTTCGATGGACTGTAATCTCCAATTTTTTATGGGAAGATCGATTAGATTTGCATGTTGAATTACATATATGTTTGATGATTTGTACATACGATTTCCAATTCACTAATCAACATTTATTCTGTTTTTTTGTTTCAGGTGAGTGCAGATTTTTGTCATTAGGGTAAATATATCTATGATAGACCTGATAAGTGAGTAAGCTAACATCATTTATAATGATTTTTGTAGCATGAAATCGTCATTAATCTATTCGAGAGGTCGAAAATTAAATGTAGGTAAATTAAATTTTTGCTTCGTAAGACGGAGTTGGGGTTTCTAAATTTTTGAATCGAACGATTCCGTATCTGCACCATGAGCTATTCTTGTCAGTGGAGGTGAGGTGAGGGGAGGATAAGATGAGCATTTATTACAATTTTTCATTTAATCGTATGTTCATTTCTTGAAGAAATCCACAGGTGTTTGGAATTTTATCGCCTGCTCATATTGAGAAAACTTTTTGAATGGCACTCCTGATTTGAACTAAAGAGAGCTAGAGAGCTAGATTAGATTGAAAGAAAAGATCCTGAAACTAGAAATTTAAAAATTCTTGAAAAATTAAAAATCACGCCGGGGGCTCTGTAATTGCTCGAAATGGTGAAATTTGGATTGTGAAGAGGAAAGAGGGGCTGGTTTCAGTCTTGAAATTTTCCATTTGAACAGAAATGCTGTGAATTTTTTCGCATTAAAGTCCGAATTAATTTCCACACTTTTTGGAGAAATTTTAAAGCTCTAGAGAAACATAAAATCGCTCCAAGAGGCCCTCGAATGTCTTGAAACGATGGAATTTGAATGAAAAAGGAAGGTGCTTAACCAAAATTTCAAACGCTAACGTTCATTTTTAGATTTTTGCGAACTTTTGACAATCCTAAAAATTCAAAAATGCTGTTTCAAGTATAGAACTTTTTCTTGAAATATAAATTTTTTTGATCAGTCATCATTATGAATTTTGAAGTAAAAAATGTGCTTTTATTTTCTTTGTATAAGACACATTATCGCCATTTTTCTGGAAAAGTTTCACCTATTTTGAAACATTTGTACTGCAAATTGATCTGTTTACAATCGAATCAAATAATTTACGAACAATTGATGATTAAATAAATTGATTGATTTCTTGGTGAATCATTCGCGAACGGATCAATTAATTTACGATTGATTCGGTTTCTTGTGAAACTACGATTGTATGGAATTGATCTGTTTTCAAGCGAAATGAATCGAAGTGAATTGAATCGAATCATTCACAACGGATTGGCGATTGAATAATTGATTGATTTGTAGCCTTCTTGGTGAATCATTTGCGAACAAATTGTTCAATAGTTACTGAATCATTCACGAACGGATTGAATAATTTTTGGTGAATCATTCGCGACCGAATAGATTCGTATTAGTGACTCGTTCGCGAACAAATCGATTGATTTACTCAATTTTTAATGAATCATTCACGAACGAATTGTTTATTTTGTATAAGTGATTCGTTCGCGATCGAATCGATTCATTTACTCAATTTTTGGTGAAGTATTCACGAACAAATTGAACAATTTTTGGTGAATCATTCGCGAACGAATCGAATAATTTTTGATGAATCATTTCGCGAACGAATTGATTCATTCACCTACTTTTGCGAATCATTCCCGAACGACCCTATTGACAATTTTACTAGCAGAATGCTAGCATTAGTAGCACCCACCTAGCATGAGTAGCAGGAAACTAGCATGATACTAGCGTTATGCTAGCATGAAATGAACTAGCATAACATGCTAGCAAAATGCCAGCTTATTACTAGCATGATACAAACTAGCAAGAAGTATGTTAGCAATGAGCTAGCTACATGCTAGCAACATAACTACCGAATGAAGCTAGCATTTCCCGCTAGCAAAATGCTATCATATATCTAGTATGAGATGAGCTAGCACAATGTATGCTAGCAATATGCTAGTTAAACCCTTGCCCCTTAATTACCAAGTGATGCTAGCAGTTCATACTAGCATGATGCTATCATATCGCTAGCATGGATGAGCTAGCAAAATGTATGCGAGCAATGTGCTAGTCAAACCCTTACCTCATAATTACCTAGTAATGCCAGTTGTCCCTGCTAGCATGATGCTATCATATTGCTAATGTGAGATTATCTAGCAAAATGTATGCTAGGGATATGCTAGTTAAAACCCAGCACCATAATTATCGAGTGATCCCAGCAGCTCCTGCTAGCAAAATTCTACCATGATACTAGCTTGAGATGAGCTAGCACAATGTATGCTAGCAACATGCTAGTTATATCCTAGCATCATAATTACCGAGCGATGCTGGCAGTTTCTCCTAGCATAAAGCTACCATGTTGCTAGCATGATATGAGCTAGTAAAAATTACACTAGCTATACACTAGTTAATCCTAGCAGAATAATTATCTTATCAACAATTTTACTAGCAGAATGCTAGCATTAGTAGCAGAATACTAGCACGGTGCTAGCATGAAATCAACTAGCAGATTACCAGTTAGAATGGTGTTAGCACTTAGCACTTTGCCAGCAGACATTTTATTGGAAAATTCATCCTAGCATAGAACTGGTATGATGCTAGCATGCGGTGAACTAGCAAAAGACAGACCAGCAATTTGCTGGTTACATGCTAGCAGCATAACCACCGAGTAAAGCTAGCAGTCACTACTAGCATATTGCTAGTGCATTGCTAGCACTCTGTAATGGTGCTAGCATGAGGTGAACTAGCAAAAGGCATGCTAGCAATCTGCTAGTTACATGCTAGAAATACAATCACAGGTAAACTTGCACTAGTCCACTGCTAGCGCTATTCTAACCTTGGTAAAGTTAGCAGTCAAAGTACTAGCATGGTGCTGGATTTTTGTTGAAAGACTTCTTATCCAGGTGCTAGCAGTCAAGTGCTAGCATAATGCTAGAAAATTGCTAGCGTTGTTCTTTATCATGATACACTTTACTTCTCTTAGATGAAGTATGTAGTCAAGTCGAATATAAGCTCAATACAGTTTCCTGTTTAAATTAAGAAGAGTGAAGTTGGCAAACTAATCACTCAGTTTATACTAGCACAAGATGCTAGTGCAATGCTAGTTCTAAACTAGCATTGTAGGGCAATTGCCCATTTTTGGATATTTTTGGGAAACGTACCATAATTAAAAATACCCTATTCTTTAATAAGGAAATTAATGCACTTCTAGCATTATACATATTATACACATGCTAGCATATGCTAGCAAAAAACTAGCAAGATCATGCTAGCACCAGTAGCACCATTTTGAACACCTGCACTAGCATATCTGCTAGCAAACTGACGCTAGCATAATGCTAGTCCCCCTGCTAGAATTATGCCAATTGTATGCCAGCATATGCTAGAAATATGCTAGCATGACTATGCTAGCACCAATGGCACCATTTTGAACACCTGTACTAGCATATCTGCTAGCAAACCATCGCTAGCATAGTGCTAGAAAAATGCTGCTAGCGTGGTGCTAGTACCATTTTCCTAGCATTGTGCTGGCAACAGTTTGCTAGCAGATATGCTAGAAAAGGTGTTCAAAATGGTGCAACCAGTGCTAGCATGACCACTTGACCATGCTAGCACTGTTGCTAGCATTCTGCCACTTGAAATTGTCAATAGGGGAATTGATTTTTTTTGCATGAGCGACCTGCTCATGAACGAATCGATTCATTTGCTCAATTTTTGATGAATCATTCACGAACGAATTGATTTGTATAAGTGACTCTTTCGTGAACGAAACGATTCATTTGCTCAATTTATGATGAATCATTCACAAACAAATTGATTTGTGCAAGTGACTCGTTCGTGAACGAATGGATTCATTTATTGAATTTTTGATGAATCATTCACAAACGAATTGTTTATTTTGTATAAGTGATTCGTTCGCGATCGAATCGATTCATTTACTCAATTTTTGGTGAAGCATTCACGAACGAATTGAACAATTTTTTTGTGAATCATTCGTGAACGAATTAAACAATTTTTGGTGAATCATTCGCGAACGAATCGAATAGTTTTTGATGAATCATTTCGCGAACGAATCGATTTGTATAAGTGACTCGTTCGCGAACGAATCGATTCATTCACCTACTTTTGCGAATCATTCCCGAATAAATTGATTTTTTTGTATGAGTGACCTGCTCATGAACGAATCGATTCATTTGCTCAATTTATGATGAATCATTCACAAACGAATTGATTTGTGTAAGTGATTCGTTCGCGAACGAATGGATTCATTTACTGAATTTTTGATGAATCATCCACGAATGAATTGAATAATTTTTGGTGAATCAATTTGCGAACGAATTGATTTGTATAAATGACTCGTTCGCGAACGAATCGATTCATTTACTCAATTTTTAATGAATCATTCACGAACGAATTGCTTATTTTGTATAAGTGACTCGTTCGCGAACAAATCGATTCATTTACTCAATTTTTGGTAAATCAATCGCGAACGAATTGAATTGTATAAATGACTGGTTCGCGAACGAATTGATTTATTTACTCAATTTTCAATGAATCGTTCACGAATGAATTGATTATTTTGTATTAGTGACTCGTTCGCGAACGAATCGGTTTATTTACTAAATTTTTAATGAATCATTCACGAACGAAATGATCATTTTGTATAGGTGACTCGTTCGCGAACGAAGCGATTCATTTACTCAATTTTTTGTGAATCATTTACGAACGAATTGAACAATTTTTGGTGAATCATTCGCGAACGAATTGTTTCGTATAAGGGGCTCGTTCGCGAACGAATTGATTAATAATTTAAAGAATTAAACAATTCGTTGGCGAATGATTCGCCAAAAATGAATCTATTTTTTCGCGAATGGTTCTTCCAGAAAATTTATCAATTCTTTCACGAATGATTCACCAAAACTTGAGGGTCGTATCAGTACTTCGTAGGAATTGTGGAGGCCTAGTGAGATTTCAAGTTTCAATGAAATCGGTTCAGCCGTCTTGTGGATAGAATTTAATAATTTTCTCGTCAAAATAAAAAAAATTGACAGATTAAATTTCAACTTAACCGATTTATTTTACTTTGATTATTTTTATTTTTCACGCAAATATCTTATCATTTTAAAGCAGGTTGCGATATCTCTATAGGAAGTGTAATTCTAATCATATTCATGAAAAAATAAACTAATCTGTAAAATTTTTTTGAAAAAAAAGGATCGGGGTTTTTTCAAAACAGTTTTTTTGAAGTTTATTTGTTCAAGGGTAGGTAACGCTTTAGTCTTTTTCGTTGCCCATAATCAAGAGAAAAATAACTTATTCATTTTTGAAACACTTGCCGGGTGTTCATTACGACGATATAAATACTCATCCGGGTAGAATATTACTCAGGTAAGCAGAAATTTATACGTTTAGAGGTGTTTTAACGAATACGAGTAATAGCCTGTACGTCTTGCTTATATGCATGTAAAGTAGGCTGCTTGTTTGGACTTTTGAAGGGGATCTACGTAGACTGGCACTGGAATTCATTAAAACACACTAGTATAAGTAGGTAGGTCGTTAAGGTAGGTAGACTCTGTGCGATGTTAAACAAAACCAAAGTATATGAATCGTTTGAATTTCTACGTTTATCTAGTCGTGATTTCTTTAGAGAGAACAAAGATGGCAAAACGAACTACACAAATATTTGTCGAAGTTCTCCGCAGTCGGCGTTTGTTTTTTACAGTTTGTTGGAAAGTTTGCTGTAAGAGAAGAAAAATATAACTTTTTATTACCTGGTTAGGTAAGGTAGGTATTTTAAATACCTAATGGTGTAATTCATCGTACCTATAGCTAGTCGAATTGCAGAGAGGAAGAGGGAAGGAAAAAAGTTGGGAAAGTTTTAAAAGACACAATGAAAATCGTAGGTTGTTCGAGCGAGTGTTTTTCTTGTTTTAGGAACGATGGTGATAATGAGGATTTTACATAATGTTCCCATGGTAGGCCAGAGGTAGGATATTGTCTGTGTAGAAACATGTGTCAAAGCAAATCAAAGCAATTCGAGTCGGGTGTTAGAAGATTTATCCATATTATTGGCGCTTTTATAGTACCTATACGAACGAATACCCTATTTTATATGCTCGTATACGGTATGATGAGGCATCTCTGCTGCGTCTACATAAACGAACAATTAATTCGTTTAGGTAGCTAGTGTAGATAGAGATAGGATGTACATGGTATCTATGGAGAGCGAATAAGGTTGAAGTTGAATGAAAGTAGTCGAATGAATCGCGTTAACGTACACTCTGATAGCTGCGAGTGTTTAACGGACAAGGGAGCACGAAACGAGTACATTTTTGAAGTTTTAATCGTATTTAGTTTTGCGATTTAATAAGGCGAATTTTACACCCGTTTAAGCTTTTCGTAGTGTAGCATATTCGCCTTCAAGTTATCCACAAAATATTTACATCGTTGGGTCGAATGATTTAACGAGCTCGTGTACGTTTCAACAGTTGTGATGTTGATGCGGTATATTTCCTACTTTTTTTTTTCCAAGTCACCACATCGTTGGGTCGAATTAGTTATAATATCGTAGCTGCGAAAGAACAAAACCTCGATTGTATTTTTTTTTTCTCGCCGAGCTAATTTTTCCCCATGTACTGTGTCCTTGTATGAGAAAAATAAGCCGAGTGGAAAAACGCAGAGCAGGGGCGAATGCTCATTTGATTTGAGCGCAACACTAGCTACGTTTTACAAAACGAATGACACTTCAATGTTGAAGAAGGCTTGCGCGGAATTTTAGCCAAACTTGAGTATAGTTTCGTGTATCCTTGTACCCCCCCCCCCCCCGTTTGCTTCCGACTCGGCCTCCTACGTCTTGATATATAGTCATGGATCCAATTATGCGGAAGTAGATTTGTATATGTATACTTGATCTAATTTGGTATTATTTTTTTTCCTCGACTTTGTTTACTGTGTCACACGCAACACTCGAAATATTTGCCCCGATAGCGAAAAGCGTCTCCTGTTACGTATTATGCGTTGAATTTTTCGAATAAGGTGCCCAAGTGGATACTTTTCGACGAGGCTACAGATCGTTGAGGCGTAAATGCTTCGAGTAGTGGAGAAGTCAAGATGCTAAATACTGACAAAGTGACGATATCAGCGTTTAATTCGAGTTTGAATTTTATTTGTGAGTTGTCGTTGGATTATTTTTTGAGGTGAGGCAGGATATGAGCGTGATGAGATGAGATTAAACTTTTCTACGAATACTTGGGAGAAGATCACAGTTTTTGGGAAATGAAATTTTAAGAATCGAAGAAGTTTACTTTCTTGGTGTACTATACTTGAATAATCAGATAGGAAGCTAATTTTATTTGTCATTCATATCGCGAGGGATTGTGAAATCACATGGTAGGTAATTGTTGAGTTCGTCCTATCAAGTGAAAAAATATTATTAAAGAGTAACTCACAAATTAATAGTTTTAAACTGTTCAAGTGAAAAATAAATATTTACAAGTAATGTAATAAATGATTGCTCAGTGGTTTTGAGATTATTTCAATCGAAAAATATTTGAGTGATCGAGAACAAATTTTTTCGAAAAACGCAAATTGTTTCACAGTGGGTTTTAAAAAATATCACGAACTTAATTTTTGGAGTAAATTCGAAAAAAAAAAATTCGATCAATATAGATGAATAGGAGCTTGGCTTAGATTTTGAAAATAGTCCTAACATCAACGAGGGCACTTTTTGAATGGATGCTCTGATTTGGTGGAAACCTAGCTAGATCTAAAGGCCATGCTTTAAAACCCTCGGTGGATTTTCGGAAAATTTTGGAAAATTTGAAAAATTTAAAAAGGCTATTTTTGTAGAGATTTTTGAACTTTTCTTCTTACTTAATTTTTTTACACAGAACCAGTGTAAATTATTTTTTTGATTTTTGGGGAATTTTTTAAAAAATTTCATTTTTTAAAAACGTGTGGGTAGTTTTAAGGGAATTTGTCCAAAGGAGGAGTTGCGATAAGGCCATTTTTTGGCACCAGCTAGTTTACAACTCAACCACTCTTAAAATGTTGTAATAAATGTACGAAATACGAATCCGTGGTTGGTTAACCCAAAATGACCATTTTTTGGGCTTCAGGGGTTCCCAAAGTTGCGAATAAAAACATAATTTTGGGAACCACTTAGTATTATTTTCAAAAACTTTTTTAGCATAAAATATCTGTTTGAACCAAACAAACATTATGGGAGGTTATTTTCTTTTTAGACCCTCGGGGGCAAAAATTGGGGGGTTTCAATTTTTTGAAAATTTTGGAACCACCTTTTCGGACCTACCCCTTTGAACCCCGCTAAAAAGATTTTCACAGTTTATTAGTATCTGAAAGACCTCCATACTACCAAAGTTTGAGCTCAATAAAAATTTTCGCAGGTACTCAAGAATCTAATTTTCCAATTTTTCGTAATTTCGATATTTTGAGAACCCCTGGAAAACTAGAAACCTGCAATTTGCGCCAAACGTAACCTTCTGAGGTGTATATTCGATTATTTAGATGAAAAAGTTGAATTAAGCTCTCTGTATTTTCGTAATTTTGAACCTTTTTTTTAGAGCCCCCCATTTTAGGCACCCCTAAAAATGGCGTTTGTGCATATTTTTTCAAATGAATTGAAGAATTTACATTTGAAACACACTAGCAAGTGCTCGATAATTTTTCGTACGATTTTTCCAGTAACTTTCAAAATTGAGCTATTTTGAATCAAATTCTGAGATTTAACTATTCGAAAAGACGTGAAAATAACATTTTCATGACTTCAAAGAAGTAAAAATGCCAGAATTTGACCTAAAAATATAGCTCAATTTTGAAAGTTACAGAAAAAATTAAATGAAAAATTATAGAGCACTTGCTAGTGTGTTTCAAACGTGAATTCTTCAATTTATTTGAAAAAATATGCATAAACGCCTTTTTTAGGGGCGCCTAAAGTGGGAGGCTGTAAAAAAAAGTTCCAAAATTACGAATATACAGGGAACTTAATTTAACTTTTTCATTCAGATTATTGAATATACACCTCAAAACGTTACGTTTGGCGCAAATCGCAGGTTTCTAGTTTTTCAGGGGTTCCCAAAATATTGAAATTACGAAAAATTGGAAAATTAGATTCTTGAGTACCTGCGAAAATTTTTATTGAGCTCAAACTTTGGTAGTATGGAGGTCTTTCAGGTACTAATAAACTGTAAAAAGCTTTTTAGCGGGGTTCGAGTGGGTAGGTTCAAAATGGTGGTTCCAAAATTTTCAATAAATTGAAACCCCCCCATTTCTGCTCCCAAGGGTCGAAAATGGAGAAATCTCCTCGCACAACGTTTATCGGGTTCAAACAGATATTTTACGCTAAAAAAGTTTTTGAAAATAATGCTCATTGGTTCCTGAAATTATGTTTTATTCGCAACTTTGGCAACCCCTGAAGCCCAAAAAAATGGTCATTTTGGATCAACCAACCACGAATTCGTATTTCGTACATTCATTAGAACATTTTAATAGTGGTTGTTAATTTTTTTGGTCGATCCATAAACGATATAAAAATACCAAAAAGCTTTATATTTTCCAAAAATTTTACCCAAAATTCTAAAAGTGTCACTATATTTGAACGAAATTGCAAAAAAGTACAATTTTTTTGTGAATATTGTATAATTACCAAAAAGTCTTGCTTTTTGCTAAAATTGCCAAAGTATTGCTTGACAAAAGTTTCATTGTTCTTCTCATGAATTGCTCAAAAGTCTCACTGTTTTCCATCAGAAAGTCCCAAAAAATATATAATTCCTAAAAGACCTGCTTTTTGCTAGAATTCTCGTCAAAGTCTTACTACATTATAAACTGTAGAAAATTCTTGCTTTTTCAAAAATTCAAAAAAATCCTCACTAAATTTAGAAAAATGGATTAAAGTTGTTGTTTCCTCGCAAAAAATCTCAAAAAGTCTCGCATTGCTCCCAAAAGATGCCAAAAAGCCCTTTCTTTTGGTAAACTTTTCAAAAATTGCAAAAAATCGTTATTTTTCTGGTTAAAATTATGTCAAAAATTCACGAGTCCAACTTTTTAAAATGGAATTTCAATTGAAATGTTATGGTTTTTTTTTTGGTCATTTTTTTGCACTAAAATGTTGTGATCACGTTTTGTCACTTTTTCAAATTTCTTTAGTTACAAGTTACTTTTTATGGGGGGGGGGGGGTTGAGTACATGCCTGGGATTTGCTCGAAAATTTTCTTTCATTAAAAAAAAACTACAAATTTCCCTTGAAACAGTCTTTAAATTTTTTTTTTCATTTTTCAAAAATTCGCCAAAATTCTAAATAATGTAGTCTTGAGTATTTAAAATTTTGGTTACAATGGTTGAATAAGATATGCTCTACCGATCTAGCTGGGCAGTATCACTTCGAAAGGTTTTCTTGCCACGAAGAAATCTGAGGGCCCAAGTTAAATCGTGATAAAGTTTGAAATTGAAAAGTAGGTATCTACGAGTAAGAAACTGTAGGTGCCTATGGTAATAATTTTGACGCCCTCTACTTGAAAATATCAAAAATTTCAATTCCACTCATATTCTCTGGAGGTATATACTTACGTTCGTTCAGAGCACTCTCGAGCCCTTTTCCTTCAGAAAATTAAAAATCGTTAGTCAACTTTGTGATGATGACGGTGGCAATAATAAGGGACAAGCAAAATGTTTTCAGCTTCAATTTTTTTAGCCCCTCAAAGATACTCTAGGGGTACTTTCAAAATGTGAACCGAAAGCTGATTTATTCATCTTGATAGTGAGGAAACAAGTTTGAAAGTTCATCAATTCAAATAAACACGTCTATTACTTCTCAAGTAGGTATTGATTTTCAATATTGTTTATACATACGATTAAATTTATCAGTGAAGAAAATTCGTTTGAGAGAATAACACCAACTGTAACTACGTTACTTTTGTTTTTATCAGTTTGAAAGTCGTTACCTAGTAATTTTTTTGAACAAATTTACGTATTTGGACAAGTGTCAGTTGAAAAATTGATTTGGTGGATTTATTGTGCTCAAGATCTCAATACGAAAAAGCGAGAGGAAAAAAAATGGCTTTAAAGCGAAGAAACCGAATTATGGAAGCAAGCATGAAGGAACATTTGGTCATCCCATAAATGAAAAATTGCCATCAAACATTGTACATGCATCAACAATAAGGTGAAGTTCTTGCAATGAGAAGCATCAAAGATTGTATTTTTATATTACTCGTAGCAATCAGTATTCCATCGGTACATAATGAGAAAGATTCTAATCAAATAGAATTGAAGTGCCAGATCAAGTCGAATATTCAAATCGAGAACAAAAATGATCCCGAAGAAAGTCTACACGACATTCAAGTGATAAATGCTTGCTCTAAAAGGTACAATAATACAAAAATTATTGAAAAATGTGAACAACTCGTTGATGCTGAAGTATCTAATGACCCTCTTTTATTCACACCAGTAACCAATAAATGGACAAATATTTCATATTTGAACAAATATTGTGGAATTTGCAACCACGAAGATGAATCAGAACTAGTATCGTGGAAGCCCTGGATACTTGATGGCGACTGTGGAAGAAAAGAAAACTTCGATCCAACGTGGTGGACGTCGCCATATTTGAATTCAGTACTGAATTGCTGGTACGAGGGTGAATCAAGAGTACGATTACATCGAAAGTATCGAAACGAATGTCAAATGAAAGAAAAGTTTTTCAATATGTCATCGAACTCTGCAGCAGGAAATTTAGCAATAGGATGTGAGATATGGGTTGAAAATTTACTCAACCCTTTATCGAAATATGTTTCGTCTTGCATGAAACAAAGATTTCTCAACAATAAGTACACAGGTAGGTGTGAATATTTCAATGTACACAAAGGCTTTTGTACAAATATTTCATTTTTTTACGAAGACCACGAAGGTTTATCATTCGAAAAAAATGGAGATATTCTCGTGGATTGGCCCATTCGCCGAGTTTTCGGTCGAAATGAGTATACCAAATTGACCGATATCGATGGTCTTATTTTATTTTGCCCACCATTCCAATTCCAATGGCAATTCACTGATTTGGCTGAGTTTTTCTGTTTATTGTTGTGCATTCCATCTCTTATTTGCATTGTCATTTTTTTATCAATGGCAGTAATAAGGAAGGGAAGTTTCAGAAGTTTCCCTAATAAAATCCTGTATTCGTATTCTGTCGTATTGTTGATGAAGTCGTGTATAATTTTCCATACAGCAAATGTCATATTATTATTCTACTTGTGTTGGACTATGATTTTCTGCAATGAATACATTCGTCTTAGCTTTTACACTGTGAGGAAGCTCAAGATACCGGAAAGTCCTCAAATTAAGAGATATCTGGTTTATTGTGCTTTTGGATTTGGTTTACCCTTGGTTTTATTAATTTGGCCCTACTTTGAGGTAATCTTGAACGAAAATGAATGCCCTCCGGTGCCTGGATTCAAAATTCTGTCTTGTGAGCCTATATTTGAAACGGCATTGCTTCTAGCATTCGTGTTCCAGGAAACAGTACTTCCCTTTCTTGCTGTTGTAATTTTTATTTTATTTTCTTTAGCCTGTGTCACGATATATTGGGCTAAAACTCATCGTATTAGGTCTTCGGCGAATAGGAAATATTTCGTCATATATATGAAAATGGCCTACATGATAGGCCCTCAATGGAGTGTGTATTTTTTTCTTTACTTTTACCAGGTAAACTGTATTCCTATCTCGATAATCTTAAGATCATTTATGTATTTGCAAGGGGTATTTATATTTTTTGCTTTTGGGTTCGAGAAAAAGTATTTGACCAAATTTTTGAACGCGTGTAAATCTGGAAGAACTTCACCAGAACAAAAAAATACTGTTCAAAAAGAAAACCAAGCATTTATTAAAATACCAAAGGGTAATGAGAATTGAAAAATTTAAAAAATTTATAAACAATTTTTATGGTTACCCTTAGTATACTTTCGTTCTTCTAATTTCCTGCAGTTATTTTTCAGTTAGAATGAGTTTTCTTAAGTAATTTTTTTTTAAATAAAATGTGAATTTGTGTCTGTTTCCTTCCTTTTATTAGTGTAAGAAAATGTGAGATTTTGTAGATTGAAAATGAAGGAGGAGACATTGGTGCGAATCTGACGAGGGAACCTCTCGTGGTATCTGCCTCGATGCCTCGAATTTGAATGGGACTTCGATTTTTGCATGGTCTAAAACCCTCAAAATCAAATTTCAGCTACCTAAATTAATTTTTTGATTGGTAAAAATGATGAAAACTAGTTTTGAAACCATAGTATTAAATTCCCCGAACCAATCATCAGTTCCGGTCATTCTGGAGGTAACAGCGCGATTTTCGGATTCTCTACTTCTCCAGATTATTAAAATTACTCCAGGAGACTTGGAAATTGATTATTCGGACTGTTAAAAATCGAATTTTGACCTTTTGTCGACTTGTTCGAAGGATTATCCTCAATTCAGCCAATTTTCAGGCAGAAATCTGAAAATTAAGGTGCATTTTTTTGACTGGGGTATTTTTGTGAGGAAATAACAAATCCGAAAAAAATAACTGTTTGCAAGGAAAATTTTGAAATTTGAACGAATAGTCATATCTTGTCTAAAACCAACGGTATAAATTAGAATTCCTCAACTTTGAGCAATTCTTGAGCCTCCAACGAGATTTTCCATTTCCAGCATTTCAAATTTTCTCTCGAGAAGGCGTGTAAACCAGTTTGGTCTGTTAAAAATCGAGTTGTGGCTTGTTCTCGACCTGTTATCAAAGAGTTTACCTACATTTGAGCTAATTTCCAGGTAGGAAGCTCAAAAATTAAGTGCTTTTTTTCGTCAGATTCAGAATATTTGCAAGAAAAAAAATCAAAAGAATCAAAATTTGTTTTTTTAAGAGAAATTTTTGAAATTTGCATGAATGGATTTTGAGCAATTCTGAAGCCTCCAGCGTGATTTTCGAATTTTCTAGAAAATAAGCCACACTTGGAATTTTCGAAAATTCTTTAAAATTCGAAAAATCAATTTGAACATATGCTTTTCAGACCACGTTCTTTCCAAAAATCGCAGCCCTGTTCAAATGTATGACAGTCATCTCGAAAAGTTCCCCTTGTTAGATGACCAACCTTGTAACAATTCCAAGTCATTTTAAAAATATTTTTGTTATATTTTACGAAACTTTTCCCAGTATGTTCTACATTTTCTTGTCATTGTTAACAATTTTGGAAATGTTTTAACATTTTGTAAATTTTTTCTAAGTTTTGAACCAATTTCATGTCCTTTTTGTTAGGTAATTTTAGAATTCTGAATCCGGATTGGTCCACGTTCTAATGAACTGTGGTGGTCAATTTTCGATAGCTTGTGTACCAAAATTTTGAACTTTTGGTCAGTTGAAAATCATTTTATTGCCTCTGGATTTTCGATTAAGAAAATGTATGTACTTACTTACTTGTCAAATTTTTTGAATTAACTATAAACAAAGAAAATTTGAATTGTAATCGTGAATAAATTTAGTACCTAACTACCAAGTTTTGAAACCCATTGTACTTGTACTTATTCATCTGAAGTACCTAATATTGCAACATCGTTGAAATAGGACGAAGAGTGAAAATCATCAAACCGTTTACGAAGTATTTGTCAATTTTTAAGTACGAAATTCGCTAGGTATTATTGACACTAATAACTCATCAGTGACGAAACTCGAGAGCGTAATGGGGTTTCATGAAATTTTGGAGAGCATTTATTTTGCCGAATAACAATTAAGAATGGTTTAATGTGAGTATCAGTGAATGTACTATCGTGTCTAATTCTTCAATTCAGAAAGATGAGAAGAAAAATATGGCTGTAATGGAAAGGATACCCAAAATGAAAGCAAGGATACTTTCTCTTGAGCACCTACCATGCATATCGACCACCAGGTAAAATCCTTATGATGAGGGGCATCAAACTCCATCTTTTAATCTTAGCCATCAGTATCTTATCAGTACACAATCAGACAGAAAATGACCAAATTGAACTAAAGTGCCAGATAACTTCCAATATTCATAATGAAGGCGAAGCTGATCATGATAAATATTTTGATAATAACGTTCGAGTGATAAACACGTGTCCTGGAACGTTCAATGATTCAAAAATCATTGATAGATGCGAAAAACTCGTGGATTTGGAGGTACCTGATAGTCCCTTACTATTTACACTGGTTACAAACAAATGGACCAACGTTTCGTATTTGAACAAATACTGCGGATTTTGTAATCACGAATACGAATCAGAATTGAAATCATGGAAACAATGGGTACCTGAAAATAGATGCGAAGGAAAGGAAAAATTCGATCTTACGTCCGAGCCACACTACTTCAATTCAATATTAAATTGCTGGTACGAGAATGAAGCGAGAGTACGATTACATTGGAAGCATCGAAACCAGTGTCAAGTAAAAGAAAAGTTATTCCATATGAAATTGACCTCTGAAACAGAAAATTCATCTTTAGGATGCGATTTATGGGTCGAAAATTCACCAAAACCTTTGTTGAAATATGTCTCATCTTGTGCAAAACAAAGATTTCTCACTGATAAGTATAGAGGAAGATGCGAATACTTCAATTTGCGCAGAGGCCTTTGTACAAATATTTTATTTTTTCCACAAGGTCACGATGGTTTGACTTATGAGGAAAATGGTAGAATCTCCATAGTTTGGCCTATTCGTAGAGTTTTTAGCCAAAATGAGTACATCAAATTGACCAACCCTGAGGCTGATGGAGTGATTTTCATCTGTCTGCCATTCCAATTGAAATATAATGACTTAGTGGATATTGTCACCGTCATTATGTCCTTCATATCTGTCATTTTCCTCGTCATGTTTTTAGTAATCGAATTCTCAAAAAAAGGAAGCTTCAAAAGTTTTCCCAATAAAATACTATATTCGTATTCTATTGTACTAATCATGCCGAATTCTACCTACATCATGTTTTTCCTAATAAAACCCCACTCGTGCCTATCATTTCATATTGGATATGTTTCATTTATATGTTATTTATGCTGGATCATGATTTTTTGCTTAGAGTACCTTCGTCTTATTTATTATACTATGAAAAATCTGATGATACCTGGTACTGGTAGCCCTAATATTAAAAGATATCTTGTTTATTGTTCTTTCGGTTTCGGTTTACCTTTGGGTTTATTACTGTGGCCTTTTTTTGAGGTAATTTTTAGTGAAAATCAATGTCTTTCAATACCTGGTTTCATGATTCTCTCTTGTGAGCCGATATTCGAAATGAGCATGATTTTGGCGTTCTTCTTCCAGGAAGTGGTACTTCCATTTCTCCTTGCTTTGCTGCTCATTTTATTCTTGCTTGGTTGCGTGATGTTTTATTGGGCTAAAACTGATCGTATCAAGTCTTCGGTGAACAGGAAGTATTTAGTTATCTATTTGAAAATCGCGTATATGTTGAGTCCTCAGTGGGGTATGTTTGTGTTTATTTACTATTATCGTGTGGATTATATTCTCCTGTCAATGGTTGTTAAATCTTGTATGCATTTACACGGCGTATTTATTTTTTTTGCTTTTGGATTCGAGAAGAAGTATTTGACCAAGTTTTGGAAGGCGTTGAATTTTCATCGCTGCGATTCGGGTGTTCAGGAATCAAAAATTGAATTGTTTTTATGGAAATTTCACGACCAAATGATTTTTTTAGAAATTTAAATTAGTTGAATTGATTCCCTCATGTCGCTATTTTGACAGAAAATCGTGAATTTTCAGAGTTTCGATCAGGTGAGATGGATGGTGGGGGATGGAGGGGGTATTCGGAATATGAAATGCTCAAACCACAGGGAATATCGAAGACTGGACAAAGGGTTTAACAACACCAAAGTTACAGAAAATTAATATCCAATTAATTACTCGTCGTATGTTTTTCTCTGGGAAAATTAATTTTCGAGATGACTATTCGCAAAAAAAAAAAAAAAAAAAAATGGGAATTCGGAAATTTAAAGGTATGCCTAAATTTTTGAACCGCTCTAATGATTAAAGAAATGTTTTTACAAAAAAAAAAATTAAACTTTCAATATTCAGTTGATGTACCTATTATCACTTCAGTTGTTATTTTCTTTTGAGACTCTAAAGACTACCTACCTTACCTTATAAACTCAAATGTTCTTATTATGCTCTGTAATAGTAATAAGTACATATATCTAGATTTGTTTACTTTTTGCATTTTTAATAAAACGTTGATACATTTATAACGTTACTTACTTTGAGTTTTCATAAACTACGATAATGACTTCATCGCAGGGAAATTTTCACAATTTTTAAAATTCCATTCTGCTGCGAAAAAATTGAGCAATCGTGTTGAAAAAACAAAAGAATGAGGCTCGGACACTAAAGTGGGTACATATTTGTGTCAAAAAATTGAAAAATGTTGGCTCAATTGGAAATGAGTCCTGGAAAAAATCACCAAAACGTTTCAAAATTGTCCCGTTGTATAATTTTTGAAATATAAAAAACGTACTTTATTTGTGGAAACATGGCCTTGATCATAATTCAACAACATTAACAGTCTTGATAATATTGCTCAACTTTAAAGCAACAAAATCGTTCAAAAAGAATTCGTGGATCAATTTGATAACACTTGATGTTTTAATACAAATATAAAGACCTGAATTGCTTGCTACGCTTTCGCACTTGAAGTTGCAGCGAATTAAAATGTTTTGTGGCTTTTTGGCTACGGTGTAAAAACAATTTTTCAAATTTCCCCTACCTACTCTTCAGAAATTTTAGAATTGTTTGTCAATCTTGTGATAACCATGGGAGGCGATGAAAGAGGACTAGCAACAATTTTTTGAATTCAATTTTTTTAGTCCCACAAAAGTACATCAGAAGTATATTCAGAACCCATAGATAAAAAGTTTCACCTGAAACCGAATTATGAAAGTACCAAAGTAAGGAAAGAAGTTTAAAAATCCACCTATCTACCTATCCAAATACTTACAAAACAATACCTACGTTTCAAGTATTGAAAATATTTTTGCGATTAATTTATCAGTGAAGAAAGTACGTTTGAGAGAATTACACCAACATTACCTACGTTAGTTTGGTTTTTATCAGGTTGATGGTTGAAAATCATTATCTGGTAATATTTTTTGGAACAACATATTTATTTTCACAATTGTCAGTTGAAAGGTTGATTTAATGTTAGTATCAGTGATTTATTGTGCTTAAAGACCTCAAATACGAAAATATGAGAATAAAAAAATGACCGTAAAGCGAAGAAATTGAAGTTTAAAATCAAGCATGAAGTGGTTGCTGGCCGTCTCTCAAAAACAAGAGTTTCCATAACACTTTGCAAATCAAACCAATAGGTAATGTGGTAAAATTCTTACAATGAGAAGCATCAAACTTTGTGTTTTCATATTTGTGATCGGTATTTCGTCGGTACATAACGAGAAAGATTCCAGTCAAATTGAATTAAAGTGTCAAATCAAGTCGAATATTCACACACACGAGAAACATCCACACGACATTCAAGCGACGAGTACTTGCTCGAGAAAGTACAACAATACAAAAACTATTGGAAAATGTGAAAAACTCATCAATCGGGAGGTGCCTAATGACACTTTTCTATTCACACCAGTAACCAATAAATGGGCAAATATTTCATATTTGAACAAATATTGCGGAATTTGCAACCACGAAGATGAATCAGAACTGGTATCGTGGAAGCCCTGGATACTCGATGGCGACTGTAGCAGAAAAGAAGAATTCGATCTAACGTGGTGGGCGTCGCCATATTTGAATTCAGTATTGAATTGCTGGTACGAGGGTGAATCAAGAGTACGATTACATCGAAAGTATCGAAACGAATGCCAGATGAAAGAAAAGTTATTCAATATGTCATCGAATTCTGCAGCAAGAAATTTAGCAATAGGATGTGAGGTATGGGCTGAAAATTTACCCAACTTTTTATCGAAATATGTTTCATCTTGCATGAAACAAAGATTTTTCAACAATAAGTACACAGGTAGGTGTGAATATTTCAATGCTCACAAAGGCCTTTGCACAAATATTTTATTTTTATACGAAGACTACGAAGGTTTATCGTTTGAAAAGAATGGAGAAATCCTCATGAATTGGCCCATTCGCCGAGTGTTTGGTCGAAATGAGTATACCAAATTGACCAACATCGATGGTCTCATTTTCTTTTGCCTGCCATTCCAATGGCAATTCACTGATGTGGTTGAGACGTGCTGTTTAATGTTGTGCTTTCCATCTTTAATTTGCATTGTTATTTTTTTATCAATGGCAGTAGTCAGGAAGGGAAGTTTCAGAAGTTTCCCCAATAAAATCCTGTATTCGTATTCTGTCGTACTGATGATGAAATATTCGAATTACCTATGTTTATTAATGAGACCCGTGTCGTGTATGATTTTCCATACAACAAATATCATATTATTATTCTACTTGTGTTGGACTATTATTTTCTGCAATGAATACATTCGTCTTAGTTTTTACACTGTGAGGAAGCTTAAGATACCGGAAAGCCCTCAAATTGAAAGATATCTGGTTTATTGTGCTTTTGGATTTGGGTTACCTTTTGTGTTATTAATTTGGCCCTTTTTTGAGATAATCTTCGATAAAAACGAATGCCCTCCAGTGCCTGGCTTCAAAATTATATCTTGTGAGCCTATATTTGAAATGGTCCTGTTTCTAGCATTCGTAATCCAAGAAACAGTGCTTCCCTTTCTTGTTGGTCTGATTTTTGTTTTATTTTCTTTAGCCGGTGTGATGATATATTGGGCTAAAACCCATCGTACTAGGTCTTCGGCGAATAGGAGATATTTTGTCATATATTTAAAAATGGCCTACATGGTAGGTCCTCCTCAGTGGAGTGTGTATTTCTTTCTTCTCTTTTATCAGGTAAACTGTATTCCTATCTTGATAATCTTAAGATCTTTTATGTATTTGCAAGGGGTATTTATATTTTTTGCTTTTGGGTTCGAGAAAAAGTATTTGACCAAATTTTGGAACGCATGTAAATCTGGAAGAACTTCACTGGAACAAAAAAATACTGTTCAAAAAGAAAACCAAGCATTTATTAAAATACCAACGTGTGATGAGAATTGAAATATTTTGAAAATGTATATACATTTTCCCTGGACACCTTTGCATACTTTCGTTCTTCTAATTTCCTGCAGTTATTCTTCAGTTGGCAAGAGTTTTCTTAAATAATTTTTTAAAAAAGAAAATGTGAATTTGTGTATGTTTTCTTTTATGGGTGCAAGAAAATGTGAGATTTTATAGATTGAAAATGAAGGAAGAGACATTGGTGTGAATCTGGCGAGGGCACCTTTTGTGGTATCTGCCCCGAATTTGTATGGGACTGCGATTCTAATTTCAGCTAACCAAATTGATTTTTTGATTTTTGACGAATTTTTGTACATTTAAAAATCAACATTTTTATAGCGATTTATGTTCCTCTTTTTCAAAATTCCTTTTTGGAAAAAGTAGTTTCGTCTGCTAAAAATCGAGTTGTGGCTTGTTCTCGACCTGTTCAAAGGATTTATTTACATTTGAGCCAATTTCCAGGTGGGAAGCTCAAAAATTAGGTGCTTTTTTATCGCGGAAATTCAGAATATTCGCAAGAAAAAATAATCAAAATAATCAAATTTTTTTTAAAAAAAAGATGAATTTTTGAAATTTGCATGAATGGTCGTATCTTGTCCAAAATCAACGCCCCGAATCCGAATTTCAAATAAATGTATGTACTTACTTGTCAAATTTTTTGAATTAACTATAAACAAAGAAAATTTTAATTGTAATCGTGAATAAATTTAGTACCCAACTACCAAGTTTTGAAACCCATTGTACTTATACCTACTTATTCATCTGAAGTACCTAATATTGCAACATCGTTGAAATAGGATAAAGAGTGAAAATCATCAAACCGTTTACGAAGTATGTATTTGTCAAGTTTTAAGTACGAAATTCGCTAGATATTATTGACACTAATAACTCATCAGTGACGAAACTCGAGAGCGTAATTGATTTTTTTGAAATTTTGGAGAGCATTTATTTTGGCGAATAATGATTAAGAATGGTTTTAATGTGAGTATCAGTGAATGTATACTATCGTGTCTAATTTCTCAATTCGGAAAGATGAGAAGAAAAAGATGGCTGTAATGCAAAGGATACCCAATATAAAAGCAAGGATACTTCCTCTTAAGCACCTACTGCATATCGACCACCAGGTAAAATCCTTATGATGAGGGGCATCAAACTCCATCTTTTAATCTTAGTCATCAGTATCTTATCAGTACACAATCAGACAGAAAATGACCGAATTGAACTTAAGTGCCGGATAACTTCCAATATTCATAATGAAGGCGAAGCTGATCATGAAAAACATCTTTATAATGACATTCGAGTGATAAACACGTGTCCTGGATCGTTTAATGATTCAAAAATCATTGATAGATGCGAAAAACTCGTGGATTTGGAGGTACCTGATAATCCCTTACTATTTACACTGGTTACAAACAAATGGACCAACGTTTCGTATTTGAACAAATACTGCGGATATTGTAATTACGAGTACGAATCAGAACTGAAATTAAGGAAAAAATGGGCATCTGAAAATAGATGTGAAAGAAAGGAAGTATTCGACCTTACATCCGAGCCGCACTACTTCAATTCAATAATAAATTGCTGGTACGAGAATGAAGCAAGAGTACGATTACATTGGAAGCATCGAAACCAGTGTCAAGTAAAAGAAAAGTTATTTCATATGAAATCGACCTCCGAAACAGTGAATTCATCATTAGGATGCGATTTATGGGTTGAAAATTTACCAAAACCTTTATTGAAACACCTGTCATCTTGTGTGAAACAAAGATTTCTCACTGATAAGTATAGAGGAAGATGTGAGTATTTCAATCTGCGTAGAGGACTTTGTACAAATATTTTATTTTTTCCACAAGATCACGAAGGTTTGACTTATGAGAAAAATGGTGAAATCTCCATATTTTGGCCTATTCGTAGAGTTTTCAGCCAAAATGAGTACATCAAATTGGCCAACCCTGTGAGCGATGGAGTGATTTTCTTCTGTCTGCCATTCCAATTGAAATTTAATGACGTAGTGGATATTGTCACCGTCATTATGTCCTTCATATCTGTCATTTTCCTCGTCACGTTTTTGGTAATGGAGTTCTCAAAAAATGGAAGCTTCAAAAGTTTTCCCAATAAAATTCTGTATTCGTATTCTATTGGATTAATCATGCTGAATTCTACCTACATCATACTTTTCTCAATAAAACCCCTCTCGTGCCTATCCCTTCATATTGGATATATTTCATTTGTATGTTATTCATGCTGGATCGTGATTTTTTGCTTAGAGTATTTTCGACTCATTTATTATACTATGAAAAATCACAAGATACCTGGTGGCCCTAATATTAAAAGATATCTAGCTTATTGTTCTTTTGCGGTCGGTTTACCTTTGGTTTTATTACTGTGGCCTTTTTTTGAGGTAATTTTTAGTGACAATCATTGCCTTTCGATACCTGGTTTCATGATTCTCTCATGTGAGCCGATATTCGAAATGAGCATGATTTTGGCGTTCTTCTTCCAAGAAGTGATAATTCCATTTCTCGTTGCTTTGATGCTCATTTTATTCTTACTGGCTTGCGTGATGATTTATTGGGCTAAAACTGATCGTATCAAGTCTTCGATAAACAGGAAGTATTTAGTTATCTATATGAAAATCGCGTATATGTTGAGTCCTCAATGGGGTATGTTTGTCTTTATTTACTATTATCGTGTGGATTATATTCTCTTGTCAATGGTTGTCAAATCATGTATGCATTTACATGGTGTTTTTATATTTTTTGCTTTTGGATTCGAGAAGAAATATTTGGCCAAGTTTTTGAAGGCGTTGAATTTTCATCGCTGCGATTCGGGTGTTTGAGAAATCTTGAATGTTGAATTGTATTTACAAAAATTTCTTGACTAAATGTTTTTTTTTTTGTTTTTTTTTTTTTTGGAATTCAAAGTAATGTAATTGATTCCCACACGTCGTTATTTTAACAGAAAATCGTGAATTTTTAGACTTTTGATCGGTAGTGGGGAGGCAGAGGGAAGGGGTATTCGGAAAATTACATTTCGGATGGACCCATCATCATACGTTTTTCTCCAGGAAAATTAATGTTCGAGATAACTATTTGCAAAAAAAAAGAAATTAAAAAAAAATCATGGAAATTCAGAAATTTTAAGGGATGCTCAAAATTTTGAAACGCCCTGAAGCTTGAAAAAAGTTTTTACAAAAAAAAAAAAAAAAAAAAGGATGAATTAAAGTTCTAACAGTTAATGTACCTATCATTAGTTTTTTATTTATTTTTGATGCTCAGTTTTCTAAATATTTACAAAGACTACTTATCAATTTTGACATTTGTCTTTAGTCTATCATTTATTTTGCCTTATAAGCTCAGGTTCTCATTATGCTCTGTAATAGTAATTAGTATCAAGATTTGTTTATTTTTTACATTTTTAATAAAACTTCGATGTATTTATAACATTTACTTTGAGTTTTCATAACATTTATGTGATAATGACTTTATCGCAGGGAGATTTTCACAATTATTATTGAAATTCCATTCTGCTGCGAAAAAATTAAGCAATCGTGCTAAAAAAAATAGAAGAATGAGGCTCAGACATTAAGGTAGGTATGTTATATGTATTTGTGTCAAAAAATTGAAAAATGTTGGTTCAATTGGAAAGGAGTCGTGGAAAAATACCACCAAAATGTTTCCCAATTGTCCCAATGTATAATTTTTGAATTAAAAAACGTAGGTACCTGATTCGTGGAAATCATGGCCTTGGCCATAATTCAACAACTTTAACATTCCTGATATTTTAATCAGCTGTATGGCGACAAAATCGTTTTAAAAAAATCGTAGATTAATTTCATAAAACCTGGTGTTTTGATGGTGTTCTTATTTATCCCGTTTTCCTTACTTTTGATGTTTTTTTTACTTTTGTGCTTTGTTTTTTTCTTGCCAAAACATCCAAAAAAGGCTGATTTCTGCCTTAGTTGCCGGAAAAGTCCTGTTTTTCTCCAAAAATTTCCCAAAAAATCCTAGTTTTTGTCAGAATTTTCAGAAGGTTACATCATCTTCAAAATTGTTAAGATTCTCGATTTTTTTCTGAAATATTGAAAAACCAATTTTCTCGTAAAAATTGTCAAAAATTCTCATATTGTTTTCAATATTCATGGTGAATTCTTGCTTTTTTGGTCAATTTTTGCCTTAACTGTCTGAATTAAAGTTCTTTTTTTTTTTTTTTTTTTTTTTGTTTCCAGGAAAGGTCCAACTAATTTTTTGTCAAATTCATCAAAAAGCCCCATTTCTGTTAAAATTGTTTAAAAAATTCTGTTTTATCCAAAATTGCGTATTATATGAGTTCTGCTTTCTATTGTATAAGCCAAAAAAGTCCTATTTTTTGCCAGAATTTCCGAAAAAGGTCCTCTTTGCAAAATTCTCAATTTTGCATTTTTTCTAATTCCCTCAATCAACCTTTGTAATATTCTCCCTTCATTTTATTTTTAAAAATTTGAATTTGAATGTTTTTTTTTTGAAAATGGAAGCATCTACCCCAAAAATTCTGGATTAAATAAATTCAAAGCTTCCCCTCTACCACATTGACCTTCCTTCCTGCAAAGCCGAGAAAATTGAAAAAAAATTCATCTTTTTTCAATTGTTGTGAATAAAAATTGCGTCGTGAGTCAAAAGTGAAAATTTCTCAAAATAATTATTAATGGGTACTTTATGGTTTACAAAATCATGAATTTGTAACACCTCTGATTGGTGTTGAGTTGAGTTTTGAGAGTAAAAAATGATACTTTATAGTGTGTCTATAAATCCATCTAAGGGCAATAATTTTCGAATAATTCAATCAAAAATCAATTGTAATGCACATAATAATGAATGAATATACGTACTACGCAGTTTAATTTAATCTAATTCAAATCTCAGATAGGTATTTATTTGAAATTCATGTGCTCGAATATTTTTATCGGTCGTCTAATGTGTGGTAAACTCTTCGATCAAGTAGGTATACCAAACTTGATGAGTAATACATATATCCACATTTGAAGGTGTTGTCATTTTCTGTATTATATTGCGTACGTATTTTTATTTGCTTAAGATAAACAGTAAGTAGCACTCTTCAGTGGGTTTAAAGTAAATTTAATTACCTAACACGTAGTAGCTGAATCACTCAATATTCAATTTTTTAGAAGTAAAGTCTGTTTTGTAGTTTCCTTATTCGGAAATTATTTTTTTATACAGCTAACATTTCGTTGATCATCAGCTAAGTAGGTATACACAATTTGCATTGTGGAATATTTTTTGAAAAATCAAATTTAGATATCATTTTCCAACTTCAATGGTACCACCATCTATCTACCTATCTATGTGTAATTTATAGATGTATATGCAAATTCAATCTCAGGTTCGTCACTGAGTTTTTGAATCAATATTACACATTTCTCCAAAAATAAAAATGAAAAAATAAGCTGAAAAATCCCTAAATTTTGGTAGAAAGATGAGTAATATTTAATCTGCGTGTAATTGATGTCATGTATTTCAAGCATCATCAAAATTCGTAATCGATTGCTTTTATAAGTAAATTTTTCAGTATAGAGTACGACTTCAAGAAAGTAACATCGACTTGGTTTGACGTTCGCGCTTGTTCAATTATTGTTAAATCGAGTATCAATTTTCGTACAACAGTTTTCATTTTGCATCATGTTGATTAATAAGTTCGCATTGGTGTTAACTTCCCTGAATTTCGTGAGGACATGAACGGTTCAAAATGAAATTGATTACACAATACCCAATAAGGACAGCCTTTTGTTTTTCAGCAGAAAACTTCGCATCGAGTTCTGCAATAAACCAGCTGAAGAAGTTTTTATTATGAAAATCATCCAACTATCTGTATCAATGTTGATGATGAGTATCTCATCAATACACAGTGAAGAAGAGGACAGCCGAGTAGACCTGAAGTGCCAGATTACATCCAATGAGAAGCTTTCTTACAATATACCAGTGATAAACACATGTTCTAGAACGTTCAGTGATTCAAAAATTGTTGACAAATGTGAAAAATTCTTCAATTCAGACACATCAAAAGATCCACTTCTATTCACACCAGTTACAAATAAATGGGACAATATTTCTTATTGGAACAAATACTGCGGAATTTGCAACCACGAAAACGAATCAGAGTTGAAATCATGGAAATCCTGGATACCTAAAGATGGCTGTGACAGGAACGAAGAATTCGATGTAACGTCAAAGTCACCATATTGGAATTCATTATTGAACTATTCGAACGAAAAGGAATCGAAAGTACGTGTTCGGTGGAGGGGACATAATCGGTGCCAAATTACAGAAAAATTATTCGATCTGGAATCGACGACTGAAACAGGAAACCCAACATTACAATGTGAGGTATGGGCTGAAAGTTTACCCGAATCTTGGGCAAAGTATATTTCACCTTGTGTAAAACAAAAATTTTTCACCAACAAGTATAGAGGACAATGCGAGTATTTCAACCTGCAACGAGGACTTTGCACGAATATTTTATTTTTTCCTGAAAATCACGAAGGTTTGACAAACGGTGAAAATGGAGAAATTTCCATTCATTGGCCTATTCGTCGAGTTTTCAGCCAAAATGAGTACACCAGGATGACCAATAATACCGATAGTATGATTTTCTTTTGCTTGCCATCTCATTGGAAATTGACCAACATAATCGAAACTGTCAGTGCAATCATGGCCATTCTATCTCTTATTTTTCTCTCGATTTTTTTCATCATTGCAATCGCAAACAAGGGAAAATTTAAAAGTTTTCCTAATAAAATTCTATATTCGTATTCTATCGCGTTGATGTTGACGTATTCGTCCGCATTGAGCACATTTATGAGACCCGGTACGTGTATTTCGCTCCTTGCTAAGACCCTTTCACTGATATGTTATTTATGTTGGACCATTATTTTTTGCATAGAGTACTTTCGTCTAATTTATTATACATTAAGAAAAATTAAAATACCTGAAAGTGCTCAGATTAAAAGATACCTAGTTTATTGTTCTTTCGGACTTGGTTTACCTCTAGGTTTATTTTTATGGCCTATTCTTAGTCAATTTTTTCATGAAAATCAATGCCCCAAAGTACCCGGTTTCGGTATTTTATCTTGTAGACCAATACTGGAAATGGATTCGCTGCTAACGTTCTTTATGCAGGAATCAGTAAATCTGTTTCTCGTTGCTTTGATGATCATACTGTTCTTGCTGGCTGGTGTGATGATTTACTGGGCTAAAACCGATCGTGTCAGATCTTCGATTAATAGGAAGTATTTTACTATATATTTAAAAATGGCTTACATGATTGCTCCTCATTGGAGCATGTGCTTAATTCTATTCTTTCATCAAGTCCACTACATCCCTGTTATTATAGTTATGAAAATAATCACGTATTCGCAAGGTATATTCCTGTTTTTCGCTTTTGGATTCGAGAAGAAGTATTTTGTCAAGTTTTCGAATGCGTTTAAACGTAAATTTTCAATGTTACTTGATCATGAAACTGAAACTCTTTGTGTATCTGTACAAAAGGAAAGTGAAATGAAAGACGAAATTACAAATACCAGCATTTGTAAGCATTAAGTTTTAAGACATTTTTTTGAAATACAAATAGAATACTCGTAAGTTACCTAAACTTATATTAGGTATGTATGTACTTGATATCCTAAGAAATTTTTATTTTAATATAATTTTTGAATTGAAGTTTCAAATTGTTTCTTTTTGCCAGAAATTGCAAAAAATTGTCACTTATTTTGTGAAAAATCCCAAATATACATATTTCACATTTCTTCCAAAAAGTGCCCTCATTCAAGTCGTGCTTTGCCAAAAATTGCCAAAAAAAACTTGCCTTTATAAATTGTCGAAATTTTGCGTTTAATAAACATGTTCCTAAAAAAAGTCACTTTTTCACTAGAAAGTTACAAAAATGCACCTTTTTGATGGAAAATTGAAAAAATCATCAGTCATCACTTTTTGTCAGTATTTTCTAAAAAGTTGGCTTTTTTTCGAAAAATTTACAAAATTTCTTGCTCTTTACTAAATTGTTGAAGAACCGGGGAAAGTTTTTTCTTGAAAAAGGGTGTATTTAGAAAAATTCTAATGCAGTGACAAAAAATGTTGATAGATTGAATTTTTTGTTATTTATTGACCTGTGGGGGGGAGGGCTATCAGCACCACTTTTTTTCAGACAGGGGGAATAAAAAAGATAGGGAATAATTTTCTCATCCGAGGTAACAACTTTGGTAGGTGGTACCTACCTAGGAGTAAAATTTCCTCTATGAAATCTAATAGGTGTAAGGCAAATTATTGTCCTCCCTTGCTTCCCCCTAAGCTTCTGTAAGGGTTTGAGCTCCACCGATGAGTATTTCTTTTCACCATCTCCCTGCAATTTGAACAAAAATTTGTAAGTCCCTAGATAAAAAATTTTTAACTATCAATTTTCATTAAATTAATTATTTTTCAATGTTTACTCAAAATGTTCGATCGAAGGCTGAACAGAAGGTCTTACAAACACCAAAGTTACGGAAAATTAAATTTCTAACCGACTTAATGTTAGACTCTGACTTATGCCTAATCTAGAAACTTGTTATGTAAGGGTATTTAACCCTGTTGAGATGGGTAACATTGAATGGTACAGTCGCAAAAGAGGTTTAGCAACCTCTTTGGTGACTGGACCAATTTGCAGTTCTTCAACGGTCGTTTCCATGAATTGTCAAGTTGATGTGCCTCTTACCTCGTGGGCCTCTAGGTCCAAGTTGAAAGTATTTTTCATAGTTATAGTGTTATATTTAAGTTGTCCCCCATTTGTATAATTTGTCCCCTTTTGCACGAGTTCGTGGCCTTTGAATATTAACGTGTATTTAAACAGTGTGTTTTCCAAATCTATCCATTTACACGTGATTGTGTCCAACTTTGTTCAACTATTATATCGTTGTGAGTAATTCTGGTGTCAAGTGTGTAAGTGATATATGGTAGGCAGGGGTATGCACCTATCTTTGTGCCAAATTGCTTTATTGAGTCAATCAGTCTTTACAACAAAAATAATATTTTTTCATTGGCGCCCAACGTGTGGCTTTTTCAAAGAATACCTACGTATCAATTTTGACCTTTGTCCATGATCACTTATTTTACCATATAAATTCACGTTCTTATTATGCTCTGTAATAGTAATAAGTATCAAGTTTTGTTTATTTTTTATATTTTTAATAAAATGTTGATGCATTTATAACATTTCCTTTGAGTTTTTGAACTATTTCTGTACTTTCGAAGGTGTGGCCTACTGAGGTGACAAAATGCACGTTTAATAGGAAAAATTGAGAGAAAATCTGGCACCCCTTCGAGTGAGAAAAATAACAAAAATTCGAGTTTTAATGGGGATTCAAGTTTTTTTTTTGTTTTTCATTTTATTCATCTCAATATTTGTCATTCGGTTAATCAATGAAGAAAATGAAATACTAAACTGAAAAAGAATCACAATAACTATTGTATCTATTCAAAACAGACGTCGTTCTTGTCATAGATACTCTTACATACCTACTAACGTATAAACATTTCTTTGTAAATACTTATTTGATTCAGAGACTTCTTTTCTTTATAACAAAGAGATCTGCACATATAGGTCTGTTTATCGAAAAGACATATGCTTTTTTCTTTGAAACCGTCGAATAAAAAGAATTCCTTCTCGAGGGCGAATCCGAGTCGAGCTTCGAGCAGCACATATTTCTTTGACAGTTTATTTAGAGAAAATACTATACATATATTGTTCAATTTACTGTTCCTCCTCCGACGGTATATAGTTTAATAAAGTTTAAAGTCTATACCAAGTACCATTAATTTATGGCAGTTTGTTGGCAATAGAGTGATTTCATCGTTAATTTGTGATAAGCTCGAATAGCTGGATTTTTTCCTAATCAGTAAAGCCTGAAAAAAAGATAATAAATTAAAGTTTTTACGTGATAGCGAACGTACATTCGGAGATTATTGTAGGCTTGTGGCGGAAAGAATTACAAAGCGAAGTTTTTTTCCAACTGGGGGGCGGAGGGAGAGAGAGCAAGAAAAAAAGAAGGAAAATAATTGGTTGGCTTTTTATAGAAAAAGAATTGATTTTTATCGCTAATGCTTCTTTTTTTTCCTTCTGCCTGTACTTTTGCACGAGGATTAAAGAAAAAGTTGATTTTTATGTGGCGTAACAACTATGGTTTTTTTCCTAGTTTTTTTTTTTTTTTTTTTTTTTTGAGGAAAAGTTAGTCGTTGGTAGGATTTTTTTCGTTCGAAGATTCCAAACGCCTTTTTTTTCGCTGCCCTCTTGTTCTTGGGAACGCGTGAATGCGATTCTTTGTAATTAGCGTTTCGTTAATGAAAACGAATCGTTGTTTTAACCCTACCTATACCTACCCTGTGGAGTTAGTGTCTTTTTTTTTCGAGTCGTAGGTTCGGTTAGATCTTTTCACACGCGCCATGATGGAGGTGGAACTTGAGCGGGGGAAAATGTGACGTCGAAACGTTTGTTAGAAAAATTACTCAATTTTGAGTTGATTTTTGATAATAAGACGACGAACGAAGCTTATTCCGTGCAATTTGGCGGCGAGAATTTTTTCCCCGTTGGTTTTTTACGACGCTGAATCGAATATACCGCCGAGACGCGTGTTGATTCGAAATTATTTTCTTCAATAAAGCAACTTGCGCGTCAAATACAGAATACAGATCTCATTACGTGGAAATATTAGCATTTTCGTTTGAACAACTTGTCACTAGGATGTCGTTTACGTCGTCAATAAGCGTGGAAATTTTCCCCAGTCGGTTTCTTTCGTGTACTATGAAACGGCTTTAGGAAGCCTACAGCTTTTGGTATTGTGTTATAAAGAGCGAAATTTTGAGTAAAACGTAACGATTTCTCGATTATTAGATTTTTTTCCTCGGTGACGCGATGTTTACCGGTTTGACGATGAGATTTAATTAAAAAAATTTTCCATAAATATTATATCCTTGTTCGACGCCAGAAAAATGTACTGGGGAGTTGAATTTGCCATCGTTTTGTAGAAAATTATCCCAATTAATAGGTAGATATTAATTAGAACACAATGTAGGATAAGAAGGCCAGATGACAGATGTACTTGTGTGTTTGTGTGTGAGGAAAAAAGGCATATGTGTTGCATCTACATTCTACCTACCCTACTACGATGGTAATAGATCTTAAATTTTTAATCTCACATGTCGTCTAATGCGGCAAGGCAGTAGTGGAATACGCCTCGTTGAAATTTCCCTCGCTCTTTCAGAGAGATATTAGCAGTAAACTGGCTGGCTGGTTTTTATTTATGATCTAATAACGACTAATAATCGAGGTCGTAGTTGTGATTTACGAGCATGGGTGCTGTACAGGTACCTTGGAGTGAGTACAGTGCGCAACGCCAAGCACACAGGCCCAAAAGAGGAAAACAAGAAACCCTCCGGTAGTGCTGCCTTCATCATCCTCAACCCTGCACAACTTTTCTATTTTCAAACGGTGCGACGAGACGATAAATTATAACAGTTTGTTCAAGGTGCGATTGGTATAATACGACTGCGAAAACCTAAACCGAGCTTTCTCCTGAAGCAATGAACGAGAAATGTACACTAAATGTTGAAAAGACTAGAGTTAGAGAATCGAGATTCGAGAGTATGATAAACGATGGACCACGTGAAATTCAATATTATCTTTGCGCTCGTGTGGAGAAGTTTACGTATAGTTGGATAGGTGTATGGATGATAAGAAGAAGGACACCCTAGAGTGACCGATAGTCTCGCCACAGCAGTTGGAAAAAATACTGGTGAAGAAGCGTGTATCGAAGATGTATTTTTCAAGGTTGAGAGAAGTAATATGGGGTAAAAAAATATGTATTCGGGGGATGGTTTTCATATACTGAAAACTCGTCGAGATGAATCTTATTTGTGGCGAAGTGTTTTTGAATGATCTGACTTTCATGATGTTTCTAAAGCTTTTTTGGTTTTCAGCATGGGGAAGAAGGGAGTGAAGATTTTGTGACGTATTTCTTTTTACAATTCGTAATTTAATCACCTTTGTAAGGAATAACCGACTAAATTTTCTCAAAAGTTGGATTGAATGTGAGAAAGCATCACGCAGATGGTGAATAATCAGAGTATGTAGGAGCTGAATTTGATTTCCACCCTGATCAAAGCGTTTTTTCAAGAACTGAAGAATCCGAATATCCGCTGGGGGCTCGAGAACGATGCAAAAATCATCACTAATCGATTTGGGAGGTCGAAAATTCGGTACAAACTGAATTTATGCATTTTATGACTCTATATGGTAAAATTTCGATCCATCTTTTTCATGAGAAAATGGCCAAATGAGCCTTTGAATTTTCAAAAATTTGCCAGAAATCGAACAAATAATTTCAGCATCTAAAAATTTTCTTGATTATGAAGCAAGGCAAAAATCAAGGCTTTTTAATCGTTTTGGAAAAAAAAATGAAAATATCTAAGATCAGTTTTGGCAAAAATTACGATCATTTGACTGTTTTGTCAAAATATTACTTCAATGAGAATTTTTATGAAAAAATATTATATAAATTTTTATCAACTCGCCAAAATTGGCTCTCCCAGACAATTAAGTATTACATTATTAGGTACAACAAACCGGAATTTTTTGACAATTTTGGCAAAAGCATGGTTTTTTAGACAATCTTGACAAGAACAGGACTGTTTGACGACAATTTTAGCAAAAATTGACACCTTTGACAATTTTACCAAAAATGACACATTTTGGCAATTCTGACAAAACTTGACACATTTTGACAAAAATTGACACATTTTGACAAAAATTGACACATTTTGACAAAAATTGACACATTTTGACATAAATTGCACATTTTGACATAAATTGCACATTTTGACATAAAAATTGCACATTTTGATAAAAATTGTACATTTTGACAAAAGTGGCACTTATAGATACCTACGTTTTGTCAATTTTGACAGAATTGGACACTTTTTCACAATTTTGACAAAAATGGGCACTTTTTGACACTTATTTGAACTAAATGAACCTTGTTTAACAATTTTTGACACAAATTGCCACATTCTGACAATTCTGACAAAAATTGCACATTTTGTCAAAAATTGACAGAGCTTGACAATTTTGGCAAAAATTTGTCCCTCTGATAATTCTACCAAAATTGTCACTCCTTTGACAATTTTGACAAAAATGGCACATTTTGGTAATTTTGACAAAAATTGACACATTTAGACAATTTTGACAAAAATGACACATTTTGACAAAAATGACACATTTTGACAAAAATGACACATTTTGACAATTTTGACAAATATTGGCACTATTTGACACTTATGATAAAAAAGGACAATTTTTGACAATTTTGATACAAAAGGACATTTTTTGGTAGATATAAGCAAGTTTGGCAAAAAAAACATTACTTAACAAAACAGATAAGGTGGAGATTAATTTTTTTTGTGGTTTCGGGTGGGAAGGGGTACAAAAAATTATGGACCCACAACTTTCTAGAATCAGCACGCCCCAGAAAAAGAAGTGGGAGAAGACCTGTTTATAAGTTGCTGAGGAATGAAAAATTTTCAAATAATTACATCTTTGTTTATATTTTTTAACTTGGTGGGCTTTATACTGGCGGACCAACATCGTGTGGAGGACCAAGGAAGGGGTTTTCTTAAAAGTGCGTTTATTTAGAAATATTCTTTCCATTGAAAAATTTTCAAAAAATTTCTACAGACATACATTTTTTATTTAGGTTATTTTTTATTTTTTCTAAATGGGGGGGGGGGAAGAGGGGCATCATTGAGTACTTTCAAAAAATTGCCTTCAATTTTGATTTATTCTTTTTTTGTGATTTTTTACACTTTGGGGGCCTCTTACTAGGGATCCAATATGGTTTTAAGGACTGGAGAAAGTTTTTTCTTGAAAAAGGGATCATTTAGAAAAATTCTGATGCATGAACAGAAAATTTTCATAAATTGAATTATTTGTCATTTTTTCTCATTTTTGCTCATTCTCCTTCTTTTCGTATAAGAGTTTGAGTACCACTGATGCGTATTTCCTTTCATTTTTCCCTGCTATTCGAACGGAAATTCGTAAGTACATATTTGTACCCGGATACGAATTTTTTAATTACGCATATGTTTTCATTAAATTAATCATTTTTTCACTGTTTTTTTCTAAAAAATTTTCCGTTCAGGAAATTTAACTCAGAAAACATTGGAAATATGTTTAAATGGACATCCTGATAAATTTTTTGCAGCACATCGTAATTGTATGAGCACTATTTTCCATCACCGAAGATAGCCAGAAATTAACAAGAATTTCACGAAAACCTTGTAAAATTTGAGAACTTTGAAATACCGTACAAGTAAAATAGGAATATTAAAACATCATTAGTTTTCATAAATTATCACACACTTTTGTCTCTTAAGAAAATTCTTCCCAAGTAGCACTTGTGAAACGCGGTGGGTTTCATTTAAATTTTCTGTAACAAAATTTCAAAAATTAACATCTCACCTATTCAACCTTTAGAAATTTCATCAGTTAAAAAAGCTTTGTCTTGTTTTCGCTCCGCTTGGGCCATTTTTGTACGTATTTTCCATCTGGCAATTTTGGGTTTCTTTAATGGAAAATTTATAATTTAGTAAACGAGTAACAATATTACTGTTTTGATATCAAAGATTATTGTTTTTGGCTCCTCGAAGCATAAATTTTCACTTTCGCGTTACGAAGGCAATTTCTCCTTTGAAATGTTTCTGTAGGTTGTAGATGTATCAAAATGTAAAATTTTTCACCTCTGGTGGAACTCGATGGTGCTTTTTCAGAGATTTTTTCCCGATTTTATTTCAGTGAGTTTAATTTAGTTATTTCAAAGAGAAAATCTCAAATGTCAGGGCTGGGAATTTCTTATGTCAATTTCATACTTTGTGGTTGCTTTTCTATTAATTTTTTCGTATTTATTGATTAATAAAAGCCTTTTTCCAGTAGTGTGAAGTGTTTTCTGAATCAAAAGTTGATTTGCATTTCCATGCAAGGAAAGAGGGAGTGTATTTCTTCCCGTTTGTGTGAATGTAGTTTTTGTTTGTGTTTTTGAAACGAATCTAATTCTTTATTAGGCTCTTCTGGCAAATAAATGTGACACTCGCAAAAAATTGAACAAAACTTTTTTCCATATCTAGTTTTTTCACACCCCCTATTCCCCCTCACAACCCCCAAAAAAGAAACATCATGTAAAATTCGCTCGAAAAATTTCAAATTCCACCTCAAAGTCATTCCCATTGAGCATAATCAGCCAAGAAAATAGACTCGTGCGTGAAAAAATCTCAATAAAATTTAATTCTAGATAAAATTTGTTTCGAGTGCTAGATGTGGGTTCACTGAAAAGATCGGCCGGTTAAAAGTTGAAAAATCTATCTTAAATGAAGAAAAGGTTATCGCATTTAGCTGCGTGGGTAACATGGTAGCAGTATCATTTTTAGTAAACCTACGTACGTATATGGGAAGCCATCTTCGGAACACCTCTTATTACTTCTTACTTCCCTCTTTAATCATTGCGTATTTGAGAAAAATCTACGAACCATAGAAAGGTAAATTTGATCGTTTACCTTACAAGTGCTTGCGGATGTACGATTGCGAGAAACACCGCCCAAGATTTTCAATCTACGAGAGGAAAAAAAAATTCGTCGCTGAAAAGTACGCGTAATGGGTTGAGACGAAGATTAATGGTCGAGATCAGCTTTTCGTTACATACGAGTTGTCCTTAGTACACACATCAGCGACGAAAACAGCGATAAATAATCTTTTAGCTGGGGGTCCTTTAAAAGTGCACGCCAGATCGATGTAATCCCTTTGAAAGAAGAATGGAAAAAGGACGATATTTATCGATGTGTAAAAATTTTCTTACATAACCGCAACATTGTCACGCAATTAATTCCGCACACATTCGCCAAAAAGAGAAGGAAACAGGAGGGAGAGAGAAGATTTGAAGAAAAAAAATGTTCGCCAACAAACTACAATATAAAGCTATGTACTTTTACATAATACTCGAACCATTGCTTTATATTACGAGCCTTGAGTATAGTCTTCCAAAACCCGATATTAAAATGAAAAACTCGATCGTTGTATTCCCAAATTTCCGCGTACAATTTCGCAAGTTTTTATTCTAAAAACGTTGTAAAACGCCAAGTTTAACGTGAAATTATTATTAAAATACCGCAATCTTAAATAACTAGCGTATACTACGCCAATGTAATTTAATCTACACGAAATATAATTTCGGCGTTGTTTTTATTTTTGTGCATGATTAAATTGCAAATTACGACGAAAACTTTTCCAATTAACAGTACGGCAAAAAATAAAACAATATACACGATGCTGCTATGACTCAGGCTGGCTTTTTTTTCCCTTCATGGTCGATAAATGATTGTTTTCTACGTGACTTGGCTTCTCACAATTTAATCGTCTTTATTGTAACTAAAACGAGTAGAAAATTTTGTTCACATCTTTGTAACTTTCACACCTATTTATATGTAGAACCTATCATGTGTGCGATGGAGGGAAAAACCTCGGATTGTTCAATTCATAATTTCTCTCATTCGACTGAAATCACCGCATTTTGATATTTTCCACCCCTTCACCCCTCTGCCCATACCATACAAACCATACAATCGAGATGAGGTTTTATTCGGCCGCAAATGAAGACAATTTAAAAACTAACAACGGAAAATTTCCTTTTTCTTGCTAAGAACAGAGCGAACATTGCTCGAATAAGGAAATAAAAAAAGACGATGTTATTAAAAAAAAAAAAAAAAATGAACGAAAGAGAAAAGAAATCTGAAAAAAAGATTATACTAAAGAAGGATTTTTTTTCCAAAGGTTAAAAGAAATCTCTCCACGCAGTCGTATATTATAAAAATTGTAACAATGACGAATTTCTCTTTTTTTTATGTTTTTCGTTTTGCTACCATCGGATGAGTTTTCTATACTCTTGAAATATTATATTCTTACGTTATAGTGTAGCTTTTTTCTCAACTGGGAAAAGAAGTAAATTAGTTCTATTTTAAGTCATTAAAAAAAAAATCGCGAAACTGTTTAATCTGTTGCCTGGATGCGGTTGTTATTATTTTTTGCCCGGAAGTCGACCCGAAATTCTCGAAATTACTTTGTCTTTTAATTGTGCCTTTAATTGTTGAGAAGTATTTTTAGTTCGAGTATAAGTTCAGGTATGCGAGAATTTGATGATTTTTTTTCTTGTGTTTCTATTATGGAATTGGGAGATGGAAAAAATGTTCCAATGGTATTTCATTGAACGTCATACTGATGACTGTTCCTAAAACCCAAAATGAGCTTTATTTGATTCTTCTTAGAATTTGCCTAAATCCAAAAGTTATTTGTGCTGACCTTGAAATTTTTTTTTTTTTGTAATCTTGTTGATGAAAAGGACCATGATTTTCAACGAAAATTGTGTGGTTTGATGAAAATGGTGAAATTTGATACCATAAATGTACTACAGTCACTTAATATGGAACAGGCAGTGCTGCTTGGTTAGCGAATCATAAAGTGCATTTATCCATTTTTGGTGAATTTTTGAAAATCAAATTTAAGCCAAACATAAGGAAAAAATCAAAATTTAACCAAATTGACCTACAAAGCTGAAATTTGGCAAATACCCTGTATTCAACCTGTCAAATCGATTGGAAGCGGTTTCAAACCGTGTTGAGCAGTTCTGGAGCCCTCAGTAAATTTTTGAAATTTGAAATTTCCATAAAATTTCATCAACTGAAGTTGGGAATCCGAAATTAACGCTGCACTTCAAATTAAACACGCTATCAAGTTAACTGCTGGCGAGTTGAAGTCATTTTGGGGCCTCCAGCGACTTTTTGAAAATTACTGGAGCCTCCAGCAGATTTTGGAAACTTGAAATGTCCACAAAATTTCATCAAAATGCAGTTGAAAAGCCGAAATTAACTCTGTAAATTAATTTAAATACGCTATGAAGTCAATCGCAGGTAGATTTCAAGTCGTTCTGGAGCCTCCAGCAGATTTTTGGAAATTACCAAAGCCTCCAGCAGATTTTTCAATGCTCGTAATTACAAAAAAATTTAACCAATTAGAGCTGGAAATCTGAAATTTACTCTGCACTTTATTTTTAACACGCTATTGAGTAAACTTCAGGTGAACTCCAGTTATTTTGTAGCCTCCAGTAATTTTTTAAAAACTCCTACAGCTTCCAGCAGATTTCCGAAAATTGAAATTTCCACAAAATTGTATCAAATGGAGTTGGTTTTAAGTCTTTTTGGAGCCTCCAGCGACTTTTTGAAAATTATTGGAGCCTCCAGCAGATTTTTGAAACTTGAAATGTCCACAAAATTTCATCAAATGCAGTTGAAAAGCTGAAATTTATTCTCTGAACTAATTTCAACACGCTATGAAGTCGACTGCATGGTAGATTTCGAGTTATTTTGGAGCCTCCAGCAATTTTTTGAAAATTCCTAGAGCCTCCTGCAGATTTCCGAAAATTGAAATTTCCAAGAAATTGTAGGGATCAAATTAAGTTGGAAAGCCGAAATTCTCAACGCTTTGAAGTCAAATGCAGGTGATTTCAAGTCGTTTTGGAGCCCCCAGTGACTTTTTGAAAATTATTGGAGCCTCCAGCAGATTTTTGAAACTTGAAATGTCCACAAAATTTCATCAAATGCAGTTTAAAAGCCGAAATTCATTCTTCAAAATAATTTCAATACGCTATGAAGTGAGTCGCAGGTAGATTTCAAGTAGTTCTGGAGCCTCCAGCGACTTTTTGGAAATTACTGGAGCCTCCAGCAGATTTTTTAATGCTCGTAATTCCCAAAAAATGTTCACCAATCAGAGCTGGAAATCCAAAATTCACGCTGCACTTCATTTTTAACACGCTATTGAGTCAACTTTAGTTGGGTTCAAGTTATTTTGGAGCCACCAGCAATTTTTTTAAAATTCCTAGAGCCTCCAGCAGATTTCCGAAAATTGAAATTTCCACAAAATTGTATCAAATGGAGTTGGAAAGCCGAAATTCTCAACGCTTTGAAGTCAACTGCCGGTAGTTTCAAGTCGTTTTGAAGCCTTCAGCGACCTTTTGAAAATTCTTGGAGCCTCCAGCAGATTTTTGAAACTTGAAATGTCCATAAAATAATCAATAATGCTGTTGAAAAGCTGAAATTCATTTTCTAAACTAATTTCAATTCGCTATGAAGTCGACTGCATGGTAGATTTCAAGTCATTTTGGAGCCTCCAGCAACTTTTAGGAAATTACTGGAGCCTCCAGCAGATTTTTGATTGCTCGAAAATCCCATAAAATGTTACCAATCAGAGCTGGAAATCCGAAATTCACCCTGAACTTCATTTTCAACACGCTATTGAGTCAACTCCAGGTGGGCTCAAGTTATTTTGGAGCCTCCAGCGATTTTTTGAAAATTCCTAGAGCCTCCAGCAGATTTCCGAAAATTGAAATTTCCACAAAATTGTATCAAATGGAGTTGGAAAGCCGAAATTCTCAACAATTTAAAGTCAACTGCAAGTGGTTTCAAGTCGTTTTGGATCCTCCAGCGACTTTTTGAAAATTATTGGAGCCTCCAACAGATTTTTGAAATTTGAAATGTTCACAAAATTTAATCAAATGCAGTTGAAAAGCTGAAATTCATTCTCTAAACTAATTTCAATACGCTATGAAGTCGACTGCGTGGTAGATTTCAAGTCATTTGGGAGCCTCCGGCGACTTTTTGGAAATTACTGGAGCCTCCAGCAGATTTTTCAATGCTCGAAATTCTCATAAAATGTTATCAATCAGAGCTGGATATTCGAAATTCACTCTGCACTTCAATTTCAACACGCTGTCGAGTCGACTCCAGATGGGTTCAAGTTATTTTGGAGCAGCAGATTTTTGAAAATTGAAATTTCCACAAAATTGTATCAAATGGAGTTGGAAAGCCGAAATTCTCAACGCTTTGAAGTCAACTGCAGGTGGTTTCAAGTCGTTTTGGAGCTTCGAAGTATTTTTTGGACCATCATGGCACAACTAGGTACCCGTTATTTTTTTTCGAAATCAGTGTATTCCAATCTAAAATATATTTTTGTCCATCAATTTCATACTTTTTTGAAAATTAAAAAAAAAATATTTTCCAAATGGGGCCCTTAAAAGGGTTCAACTGTAAATCCAACTTCATATTCGAGTTCAGGGGGTTCGATTCATATGAAAACGACACCCATATTGTGAACCTATTTCAGACCCAAAATTAGGTGAGAAACTGCCCATGAGCACAAAATGAGCTTTTCGAGGAATTGTTCGCGTGCAAAAGTTCAGATCTTCATCACGAGTATTTTTTTTTGCAGTGCTGTGACACAGAAAACACATTTTAAAGAGTTTTTTAAAGTTTTGAAAATGACACACCTGGAGAAAAAAATTTTCAAAAATATACTCACCTGAACAGTAAACATATTTTTAAGAGGAAAAAAATTGTGTGCTTGAATTAGTTTCAGAGATAAGGCGATTTCAATCTTTTTTTCGTTAATATCTCCCCCCCTCTGGATTCAAAAAATTTCAACAAAAAAATCATGTGGATAAACTAATGCTTCCTGTAGGTACATATTTTGGGTGAAATCAAAATGTTTTATGGAAAACTAATCGAAATGTGACTTTTTTTTCCTCGAAAAGTGCGTTTGTCTGTCATTGTAGACGGAGCCAGGGAGGAGGGGGAGGGGGGATTTTTCGAGTCTATATTTTTTTTAGTACTGCCTAACAATATTTTATCAAAATTTCAAAGATCCAAGGACAGAGCCATTTTCACCATTTTACCAGGAAAAATCCCCTTTGATTTTCAAAAATTCACCAAAAAAGTCGAAAAATGCACTTCAGCACTTGAAATTTTGACCAAAAATAAAGTTTTGCATGCTCTTTCAATCCACCTGTATCCAGTTTTTAAAAAAATCGTGTTAGTCTCATGTTGGAAAGCAAAATCTGCTATTTCGACTGACGTGTCAATCAAAATGGCCGTCATGTTATGAGAAGGACTAACTTTTTTTTGGCAAGTTTTCTTAAAAATATTCCTTAGGATGTCCCATTTATGAAAAAAGTAGTCCCAGAGCATTGACGGAGGGGGAGGGGGTGCAAAGATTATTCAGAATAAATTAAATACCCCGAACTTCGGAGATTGAGCGACGAGTGATTTTCGTTCTCTACTCACCTGTGAGGAAGGAAATGAGCCAACCAGTCTCACGAAAGATAATATGCCAATTTGCATCCAAAAACTGAAACTTTTAGGTCTCGTGTGCTTACACTGCTTACTCGCCATGCGTCAACAACCTGAAAAAAAATTAAACAATTCCTATAGCGAAGAGAAAACGCTGAAGATATTATTAATTAAAGAAAACATTCTCGAGAATATTTTTCATTACTTAAGAAACGATTGTGTGTATTTAATTTCCAACAAGTGTTTCGGATGATGATGAAAAAAGAAAGAAAAAAAGTCAAAAAGAAAGGAAAAAGCTCGCGATAAAAGTTGAACGAGCCTAGGGAACTGGAAAATGAATAAAACTGAAAACTCGTCGTCGTAGAGAATATTCGTATAATTGTATTTTTTTTCATTAAGATTATTCATCGAGCTTTAAAATTATTCAAATGTTTGTCGACTATAGAATAAAGGCGAGTTTTGAGAGGTAAGTAGGTACAGAGCTATGTAGAGTAGGAAAGTGAGCGATAGAGATGAAAGCACACGAAGAAACCAGGGGTGTGAACAAATGTGTATTTTAAATTGCGGTTAATTAGCGGAGTTAGGTTTTTATTGTTCTCGAATACACTAAGTTTCGAAAGTCGTTACAATTTACAAACGACTTTATTCAGCGCGAAATCGGTTAGCTAGTTTTTGCCATTTTGCTCGGCAGCATTCTCTGTTCTGTTCGCTGCGATGGAATAGCTGTGCTTATGGGTTCGCAGCAGCAGAGAGCACAAAGCCATATAGTGCGAGCACAATGCAGCACTTTCTTAGCGTTCGAGGTCCGGGGTCCGGGGTTCGGGGTTTCCTCTATCAAGCCTAACAAATAACTACTATTATTCTTGTTGTGTAGTATACGAGTATATGGAGTTCGTCTTATATGTACTGTACTAGCGAGTTATCCTTGGAGAAGCAAGAAAAAAAAAAAGTTCGCGCATAAAATACTTTCCATATTTTTTTTCCTCTACTGCTTTCTCGCATTGTACGAGAGCTGCTGTACTTACACATATATACGATGTGCTTAGAAACAATAACTTTTTCGCTACAATTTTTTTTTCTCTCTCTCTATCGTCGTTTCGGTTTCTTATTCGACGCGATGTGTGTATTTTTTTTTACCCCGGGTGTAAGAAAGAAGAGTGCGAATTTAATACGAAAGAGAGCAGAGTGAAAAAAGGAAAGCGTAATTCTATTCCGATGGTATTTCAATAGGTAGCGTGTGCGTGCGTTTGCATTATAAACAAAACAATGCATTATTTGTCAGATTTGTCATTAGCAAAATAGATATTACAAGCACGTCCGTAACATGTGTCTGTTTTAAATTTACAGTCGATATTTTCACTAAACAAGTGTAAATCCACGTCTGCACAGCCAGCCATAAGTTGTAATTTGAACTCGACAATTTTATTTCGCCCATATAAATCGTAAGACTGCATAAAACATACTCTTGCACGGATTTGAATTCGAAATGAAATTTCAATATTTAAGCCGGAGTACATAAATAAACCATTTTTCCCTCTTTCATCTCCAACCCATAGATCACCCTTGTGGAGTATTTTTGATACTTTTTTGACGTAAAGTGTACCTATTTTTTTCCTCGAATCGTAGCTACCAAAATTGAAACTGTCAGTGGATTGTGTCTCGGCTATAATGGCCGAGAAGGATTTTATATACCTTGGGTAGTAAATTATGGTGGTTTTAAAATTGGAGTGCGTCAACTCGGCCATGGTATGAGATATCGGAGTGGATAAGCTTAACCAACAGATGTATCGATGATCTTTTACAAACTTTATTTTTCTTTTAATTTTCAATTTGTTTTCGAAACATATCGAAAATGAAGATAACTCGTAAAGCCTTTACTGCGTCATCCATTTTAACTGTGTTTTTTTTTTACACAGTTTGAAAAAGAAAAAGTGATCGGTGTGTATCTCGAAACTTGGCTGTGGGGTTTATTCGTTGGTTTTTTAGTTATTGTTTCGTAATTAATCCGCTTTGGAAAGTTTTTTTTTTTTTTTTCTTTGGAAGGTTATGTTGTTCTTTGACTGCAGGTTTGAACAACAAATTACAAATTCTCTCTAAAAAAAAAAAATAGAATTATGAGTAAGAAGGGGAATGTCTATCCATGTGTCTCATTCAGTGGTCTTTATGAACATTTGAATACTTACCTGCATGAATTCTAAAATTTTCGTTCGCAGATAAGTGAAGCTCAAGTTTTCCTCTGGCCGGAAACTATAATTTTAGATAAATGCATATTTAAATCAACTCAATATGATAATTTTTTCTGCATTGCTCCTTCTGTATTTCCTAATTTTTCCCTACTTTTTACTCATGTGTCGGGACTTTTTTTTCAAAACATCCAAAAAATTTCTTATTTATGTTTTTAGTTTAAGAAAATATTCTGTTTTTTTTTTCAAACAGTCAAGAAGTCTCATTCTTTGCCAAAATTGCTGAGAAAGTCCTGCTTTCGAGCTGAACATTGAAAAAGTAGGTATAGTTAATCTTCGCCTCAGTTGTCTAAAAAGTCTCCTTTTTTCCAAATTGTCAAAAAAGTTGTTTTTTGGTATAATTTACCACAAAAATTTAGTTTTTTGCCCAAATTTAATGTTTTGCCAAAATTTCCTTAAAGCTTCTGTTTTTTGAGAAAATTGACAAAAAAAGTCTATGTTTTTGTCTAAATTGTCAAAAGTCCTGTTTTTTCCAAAATTGTTAAAGAGCTTAGTTGTTAGCGAGGTTGTCTAAAAATTTTGTCATCAGCCAAAAATGTCATGAAAAGCCTAGTTTTATTCTCCAGGATTGCCAAAAAATATCCTATTGCTTACCAAAATTGTCAAAAAATGTATTCTGTCATAAAATCCCGTTCATTTTTGCCTAAATTTACAAAAGAAAAAGTCAGTGTGCTGTCAAAATAGTCGAGCAAAAATAAAGTCCCCAAAATTGGCAAAAAGTCCTTATTTTTTCCAAAAATGTAAAAAAGTTTTGTTTTTTTACTAAAATTGTCAAAAAATTCTGTTTTTTCCCTGAAATTCCATAAAAAGTCCAGTTTTCTACCTGTGTCTAAGAAGACCTGCTTTTCTTTTGCTGAAATTGTAAAAATTCCAAATTTCTGTTTATAAATTCCAGTTTTTTGCCTGAATTTTTGAACAAAAGAGATAAAATGTTCTATAAAAGAACTGAAACTGAATACCAAACTAAATACTGAACTAAATACTTACTTAATTCATTCATTCTGTCTTTTCATCTTTTAGTCATTTCGTCATCTTGTCATTTAGTCATTTTGTCATTTTGTCATTTCATCATTTCGTCTTTTTGTCATTTTGTCATTTTGTTTTTTCGTCTTTTTGTCTTTTCATAATTTTGTCATTTTGACTTTTTGTCATTTTGTGTTTTTGTCATTTTGTCTTTTAGTCATTTCATCTTTTTGCATTTCTTCTTTTCATCGTTTAGTAATTTCATCTTTTGGTCATTTCGTCATCTTGTCATTTAGTCGTTTTGTCATTTCATCATTTCGTCTTTTTGTCATTTTGCCTTTTCGTCTTTTTGTCTTTTCATAATTTCGTCATTTTGTGTTTTTGTCATTTTTGTCATTTTGTCATTTTGTCATTTTGTCATTTTGTCATTTCTTCTTTTTGTCTTTTCGTCTTCTCATCACTTCGTCTTTTTATCATTTCGTCATTTTGTCTTTTCGTCATTTCATCTTTTTGTCTTTTCATCATTTCGTCTTTTTGTCATTTCATCATTTTGTCGTTTCATCATTCCGTTGTTTCGTCGTTTCATCTTTTTGTTGTTTTGTCGTTTTGTCTTTTCCTGGTTTCACCGTTTTGTCTTTTAGTTGTTTTGTCTTTTCTTCTTTTCATCATTTCGTATTTTCGTTATTTCATCTTTTCTTCATTTTGTCTGTCCCTCATTTCGTGTTTTTGTCATTTCGTCTTTTTAACATTCATCTTTTCGTCATTTTGTCTTTTTGTCATTTCTTCTTTTCGTTTTTCGTATTTTTTTGTTGTCTTTCTTGTCGTCTTGTCATCTTGTCATCTTTTCTTCTTTTTGCCTTCTTGTCTTCCATCTTTTTCCATCTTTCCTCCTTCTTATGTCTTTTTCAGTCAATTCTTTCTTTCTTCCATTCATTCTTTCATACATTCTCTCATTCTTCCATTCTTTCATTCTTCCATTCATCCGTGCATCCAAGCATAAAAAATAGTACTTACAAGGAATGACTTGTTCAAAATTTGCAAGGATAGATATGATGGAAAAATATAATTTTTCAAAACCTTTTTAAAATTTTTATTTGTACTCTCAATTGTCTTTCATTGGAATATGAAATGAATGCTGAACTGGACAGAATACTGAACTGAATACTGAACTGAACTGAACTAAATGCTGAATGGAAGTGAATACTGAACTGGACAGAATACTGAACAGAACGGAACTGAATCCTGAACTGAATTAAAATTTGCTTTAAAAAAAACACGTAAAAGTGTATTTTTTTTTTTTTTGCGAAATCCACCAAAAAATGTCTCGGGTTATGTCAAAATTGTCAAAAAGTCCAAATTCTTGTCAGAAAGCCCTTTTTTTCAAAATTGCCCAAAAGTATTTTTTTTGGTCAAAATTTTTCAAAAAAATTCCGTTTTTTGCTAATTATTATATAAAGTCCTGTTTTATCCCTGTCTAGTGTCTGTGTGTCTGTACGAGTATGTGAACCTTTGTCATTTTCCATTCAGTTTTTTCTTTCACAATAATTGATATTTTTTTCTGCCTCTCTTTGAAAATTGAAACATTCTGACTCCAAAAAATTCTGGTTTAAATAAATTTAAAGCCTTCTCTCCCTCAAATCGAAATATTTGAAAAAATGTGCTGAAAGTCACGTCTTATGATGTTTAAAAAATTTAACCCTTCCCTTCTCCTCCCATCCCCTTCGCTATTTCAAAGTTGACATTTGAAGGATCGGGAATATTGGAAAAGTTGATCTGGAAAAGTCTGCGAAAATCATTATTATATTCATCTCTTCAAAATTATGGATACAAGGTTCAAAATTTTATTTTTATTCACCTCTTCTTTCAGAATTTTTTTAGTTTTTAAATTCAGTTAAAAAATTTGGACTCGAATAAATTTTCACTTGATTTCCCTTTTCTTGAAAATTTGAAATAATTGAGAGAAGTCTCTGCTGAAAATTCTGTTTTTCGTCAAAACTGCCAAGAACTTCTTCCTTCTCCCAAAAGACCTGTTTTTGGTTTGATTTCATAATATTATGTTGTCCTATTTCTTAGACAATGGGCTGAAATTTTCGACACATTCATTTAAGCCAATTTGATCAAAACATTGAAATCGCTTCTCGTATTGCTTCAAAATTCGCAAAATAAAAATAAAAACTACCCATATTCTAGTATTTAATTTATTCGGGCGACGAAATTTTCACGAAGATTACTTTCTATGCAAACTGAAATAAAAACCCAAACAGTGTCACGTAAATTTCACCTCATCTACTAACGTAGTAGCTACGAAGAAGAAAAAGCGATTAGTTAAATACGTTATAGTAAAACTTTTCAAAAAAGGAAAAAAAACGAAATTTTGATGGATGCGCTGCAAAAAATATTTCCGCGAGCTGATTAAAAAAAAATAAATTGTCGAAGTTTATTTTGATCGAGGACACGATGAATAATAATTTCAATTTTTTTAATTGCTCGAAGTACTAATAAAATTTCTCGGGCGATGGGAGCAGTTGAGAAATTGATGAAAAAAGTTTAGATACTGTCTGATCGTGAGCTGTGTGTTTCGAGGGGGAAATTTTATTCGCTCTAGTTCCCAAGATGAATTGGATAAGTGATTCATTATGTACCAGGTTCCTTCCTATACAGTCTCGTTTATACGTAGGTACATCAGCTGCTTGTGTAGGTATAAGGTTGCTTTTTGTGAAGGAGAAAGTAAAAGAGAGCTATTGATATCATATCACGTTGTATAATTATTTCCAATTTCGTTGATGAGTTTGAATTTTCATGAAAAAAATTCCACGATGCTTGGAAATTGCGTGTGAATTCACGTGCTCGAGTAATATTATGCAGTAGGTATAGGTAATCTACTCATTTGCTTTTTAAAAATCATTTTCCTCTCATTCGTGGATACATTACAATTGGTGGATATCTCGTCCTTTTAATAATGGAATGAATTCGAACCGTTCAAAAAATTTCACTAAAGAGTACCTAATGACTCTCTTATGTAAAAAATGACGATCAAAATTTCCCAACTCAGACATCATTTCACCTTTTGGAAAAAAAAAATAAGGCTCAGTGGAGATAATAAATACGTATAATTATCTCGGAAAATCAATACCCTAAAGGGAATATAATTTTCATGATAATTTTCACGATGGTTATTGACAAGGAGAAGACGTGCTCGATGTTTATACCTCCTAACAAAAAGTCATAAATTTCAACGCTTCAGAATAGTTGGGGAGAAAAAAACACGCCGTTTGCTTTTTATTTTTACTTATTCGCTTTTTAAAGCAACGTTTAACGTCGGTTTAAATATTTAATTAACTTTTTTATTAAAGTGAAAAAGTGAAAAATAAAATAAAATTACACGGGTTATAAAAATTCTCACGAACTCGTGATTTTTACGAGAATTGCATGTATATGAAGTTTTTAAACAGGAAAAACTCCAGCGTGTACTAGATGTAAATTATTATACAGGGGGAAAAAGTGAAAACTGCCGAGCATTAATGACTTGGGTGAATTATTTTCGTATGCGCAGGTATCGTGGGTCAGACATCGTGATATTCATTTGCTGACCGTTGGAAGATATACTTATACCAGCGATCAGAGATTCGAAGCTATACATATGCCTCATTCAGACGAATGGAGCTTAAGGATAAAATATCCGCAGAAGAAAGATTCCGGAATATATGAATGCCAAATCAGTACCACTCCGCCCATTGGATATCCTATTTACTTGTCGATAGAAGGTAATGTATTTTTGATGTAATGCCAATATTTTTGTTTAGTCTGAAATACGAGTAGGTACTCGTATCCTAAGCTTTTGGCGTACTACGTATTCCTCGGTATTTTCAAGTAATATCTGCTGCGATGTGTAGCCGATACACCATCGTTATATTGCTGGCTTATGTATGAAAAATAAATCAAAATGCAATTAAGATGCCGTTCCGTGGTTCAATAAAGCTGTACGTAGATTACTGTACAGTGTAGTTCGATGTATACGTAAAAAAATTTCAAATTTAATTTTCAAGCCGGTTTTCTGAAGAGTGATTTTTTTTCTATATATATATTTTAATAAGCCAACGATGCAACGTATATTGCGATGTTTTTCCTCGGTATAAAATTTATTACAGGCTGTTTTTTTTTTTACTTACTCGTATATATAGAGTATACTTTGATAAAGTTCCTTGATCTGAATTGGTACCCACCCTCATCATCCTATCGTTTTCTGCGGTCTTTTAAATTCTCCGCCGACTCGAAAAGAATCCATCGAAGCAATTTAAATCTACTCTGGAAACGTTAATTGTGGTCAAAGCTAATCACAAGATGGACATAAAATACTCGTATATGTGTTCAGGATGACGTCGTCGTATGGAGGAAAAAAAAAGGTGACAAATTAATGAAGAAAATAGAAATCTCTCGAGATTTACTTACGTGTACGTTCGTCGATAGAGTGAAAATAATTGGCGAATGAACCAGCAGCGCGAACTAGAGTTACTTTTGACAAGGGTTTCGAGAATATAAGGTTGGGTTTTTGGTTGTGTGCATGCTGTGTTAGAGGAAAAGAACATGTCGAACTTGAAATTTTTTACTTTAGTTTTATCTCGGGGCCAATATTGGTTTCGAGGTGGAAACAAAATCTCGTAGTTTTTGATCACGTTGAACTTTTAAAACTTACGGTGCAAGTTTCCGCCACAAAGTTGCCTGTAAAGTGAACGATAAGTATGCGAGGTTGTGTGTGACTTGGAGATTATTTAGGGTTTGATTACTTTTTCGTGATGGTTGGCTGATGAGAATACTGAAATTTTTTAAAGAATTTTTAACGAAAGGTTGTGTGGTGTAAGGGGGTGTTGTGAGGTTTGGAGAAATTGTGGTGGGTTTTTTGGTAAGTGAGGGGAGGGGAGGGGAAAGTGTTTTGGATGGTTCGATTTGTAAATTGGCAGTGTTGCAGATTTATGATTTTTAATCTATCTTGTTCTATTGAGACATTTTTTTTCTATTGTGGACTTCGAGGATGAAATTATTTTGCTTAAATTTTCATCTTGTACTTTTTTTCTGTTTTTTAATGATGAATTGATGAAATTAAAAAAAAATTAAGTATGAAAATTGAAGCAAAAGAACTTCCTAATGAGTCTAGATCTGAGTTACTTGACTTTCTGAAAACTAGTTTGGGATCAGTTCCAGTTGAAATCAGGGGTTTTTCATTTTTGAACGAGAAAAACTGAAATTTTTGTGTTCATAACTTTTAAACGTGGTTTTAATTCCCAGTCTCGTTGGATCAGAAAGGTGTGAAAGTAACTCAAAATGCATATGTTTTGAGCAAAAGGCCATTTTCCGCGTTTAACTGTGAGGGGTGTGATTGCAAACAAATGCATTTTAGTGAACCAAGTATCTACCTATTTTAGGGACTGATAGCTTTTCCTCAGTACATTTTAACCTCTGTGTCTCAGATATTTTTTGGGACAATTTTTACGAAAGTTTGATATCGTAACAATTAATTTCTCAATTTTCAATTTTTCATTTTTTTTCAATCATTTCAAAATAAGCCACTCTAAAAACCCAAAAAGTACAGGTCACTAGAATTATTCAATTATTTTGAAATTTTAGTTGACCTATCTATTGTGAAGCTGAGGGCATGTATTAAGAAAAAGGTGTTAGTTCAAAATCAACTCCTCTAAAAATCTGTCAAATCATAGGTTAGTCAAATGTTCAATTTTTTATTAATTTGGAAGTCCATTTTATGGCTTTGAAAGCAATAAAGTGTAAATTGAAAATCAGCACACACCCCCCCACAACCTAAAAAAAATAGGCTACACAAATTTTTATTAACTTCACGGATGATCAGGCCAGTTTTCGGATCTTTCATGCATTTCTTCAGTTTCTGAGACAATGTAGGTATTCCATACATGTAATATAAGCAAGGTGTCCAGAACATCACATCCCCCTCATTTTGGAATCAATCGGAAATTATAGTTGAAAACATTCTAGGATGAATATCACCAATTCACATTATAAAGTAAGGTTCACTACTTTCATAATTACCTGCAGTTTGTTCTCTGGCTGTTTTTATTCTTTGTAATATTCAAAACTAAAAATCGTTGTCTTCAAAAAAATTACGCTCGTTTTAGAAAAAGTCAAATATTTTTGTGATGAGAACTACCACCAGAATGTTTGTCTGTGCAAACGAATGTAGTATCACAATGCTACGTACTTGGGGGGGGGTGGTGGATTTTAGGCACAGTCAAAGTGGTCAAACTAGATTTTGTCCAGAACATCCTCCTTCTCCCTCACCAAATTCAGTTGAACTCGGTAATCTAATCGAATGTAACGAATCCATCTTGGCGCATCTTTGATCATTATAAAGAACCGCTTGGGAAATTACATTAGGGAGGGCTCCAGTATCTACCCTATTGACAAAATTATGCATAAAAACAGACGTGTTGATGGTAATGCGTGAATTTGGACTTTTTCAAAAATAAACATGCGATTCAGCCTGCGAATAGCATGCGTAAAAGTAATGTTAAAGCATGTAAAATAAAAGAAATATTGAAAAAATTGTTGCCCAGAATCGAACCTGGGACCCACAGTTTCTATTTTTCTGCGTTACCTAACCCACTCGGCCACTTCGCCGCTTACAAAGAGTGGAGTTATTTCCGCATAAATGTTTGTGCGTTGTGAACTTATTAAATTTTTCTCACAAGCCCAAAAAGTGCAAACATTTATGGGGAAATAACTCCACTCTTTGAAAGTGGTGAAGTGGCTGAGTGGGTTAGGTAACGCAGAAGAATAGAAACTACGGGTCCCGGGTTCGATCCCCACCCAGGGCAAACATTTTTTCAATTTTTATTTCATTTTACATGCTATAACATTACTTTTACGCATGATATTCGCAGGCTGAATCACATGCTTTTTTTGAAAAAAGTCCAAATTCACACATGCTTGTCCTATGCATAAAAGCATGCGTTTTAGCATGCTATCGCATAATTTTTGTCAATAGGGTAGCTGGGCTGGAGTGCTACATAATGATCTTTTATCAATACTGGGATTATGCAGGCAGGATCGTCGAGATTTTCACTCGATAATTGTGACTCAATTTCTTTTGTCCTAATTGAGTGGATCTCTTGAAGTGCCCTAGTAGGGTTGATGTGGTGAGTTTCTGAGGTACCTTTCTTGTCTGAGTCATTGTGTTGTGGGGCTTGAGGAATTCATATCAAAAAAGTATACCTAATAAATTTGAATGTGAAACCAGCGCTACCACAAAACAAATAAACAATGTGCCTTAATACGTATATTGTCTTTGAATTTTCAATTTTTTTTAAAGATTTGGTTTAGAGAGCTCATGTTGAAAAAGTTGGGTTCAAATTCAAAATTAACACAACCAAAAACATTGCAAACAAAATGCCTCATAGATTTTACTTTTTTTTCCAATGTTAAACAAAATTGTAGTGGCATTTTTTTTTATTTTTTTGAAAAATTACGAGTAATCCTTGATGGGGGGATATAAAAATGTTGAATTGAAGATATACATATACCTACAGGTGATATGGGTACTGAATAGGGTGGGCTATCTTTGATCTTTTCTTCTTTTTTTTTTTTTGTTGGAAAATTGGGGTGGATAAAAAGTTGCGGGGGCACTCAAAAGGCAGCAAGAAAAATTTTGGACTTGAAAGCAAGAAAACGTTTTTGAATCTTTCTTCACTCTTTCGGAGGTTTAACAAGTCTTAAAAAAAGAATACAATTTTAGACCTATTCAAAAGTTGTGTAAGTAAAATGGTCTAAAAAAATGTGAAATGTGGATCGAAACGAACATTTAAAAAAAGGGCTAGCAAAACAAAGATTTCAAAACATGTTCTTACATTAGGATTCTTTTAATCGTACGATTAGGTATATCAATTTTGAGATTTGGAACCCTCGTAGAAAATTAATTGTTCAAGTCAGGGATCCAAAATTTTCCCTGCAGTATTTTGAGTTCCCTCTGCAAGTTCTTATCGAATGCTTAAAAAAATAAATAAAAAATCACAATAAAAAAAGGTCAAAGACCGCTCAGTCTACAGTACATATTTAATTTCCCAATGAGCACCAACTAGGTAAAGCTATAAGGTCCCAAAGCTCATTTTTATATCTTCTTCAGAGCAATTCAAACTTGCTAAAGACTTAAAAAAGGTGAATTTTTTTTGATAAAATGATTTTTTTAAAATTTTCTAAAATTTACAAATTGATTAAAATTATTTCTGAAATGGCATACCTGGAGTTTCGAGCTGACCACCTAAAACGGCCAAGAGAGATCCCAATGAGCACTGTCCAAAGTTATATGTAGATACTGAAGTTCGTATTTGGTCCCTCCAGGGCAATTAGAAATTTCTGGAGAGAATTGAAAAATTTCTGGAGGCTCCTGAACAGCCAAAAACTAGTAATTGTTGATGTGTGAGAGCTGAATAATTGAAGTAAGTAATTATTCACATCGCTTTACTTGGCTCGAAAAAATGTATAAAAAGCATACAAATCATCCTTGAAACAGTTTTTTCGAATTTTTAAAATTTTCAAAAATGAACTTAAGCACCCGAAATTTTAATTACGAGAATCTGAGAACGCGTTCTTTCGATCAAGCTGGATTCTGTTTAAATTGAAGATGAGTGCCTGCAGTTCAGAAGATTTCCTGGGTAGCCTCAGGAACACGTGATAAAAATGTTGAGCTAAAAGTCAGGAGCCCCAATACGATTTGTCGCGATGTAAAATGGCTTGGTGGGGGGAGGGGGCGTTTGGATGAAATTTATTTTACATTTCAACGATTTTCAACGTGTTTTTTTCGATTTTTTTTCAAATTAGGTGGGTGTTAGAACTCGTGTAGCTATCTGAATGTTCATCTTATTTTGTTGTTGTTTTTGCTTATTTTATCTTTGAAGATGTCAATCAAAATGACAACCAGTTGCTTTCCTCCTGCCCCTCCTGGTCTTATTTCAAAAAATCCGTAAGAAAATCAAGGTTTTTTTTTCAATTTTAGAGTTATGGTCTTACTTATCACGTTGAAAGATCAGCAATAAGTATGAAAATCTGATAAATTCAAGGTAACAGTTTCGACCTTCATTTTGCATTTTGTAGGAAAACTCCCACCATTGGAAAATTCCATTACGAACAGATTCTCTGGCACAGACTACGTAAAATATTCTCGTAATACCTACTATTCTACGGTTGTATTTATTTCACGAATATTTATTATGAAAGTTTGCTTTTTCGCAAATATATACACGACAAGCCAGTAAACCGGCGTACTTTTCGTGAAGCGGAGAATGGAGATCCATCCATTACCAAGTCTAGTGTGATAAGATCTCGTCGTACTCTGGTACGAGTACGAGTATAACACCAGAGTTGGTTTTTCGTTTACCGCGTGAAATTTTATCGCTAGCCTAACACTCGTCAGCAAATAATTTGTTAATGGTGGTGGTAAATTCGCAGCATATTCGAAGGGAAAGAGTGCAGAGAGCAGGGTAGGTAGGTAAACGGTAGCCAATTTGTAATGCGGACGTGCGCATACGGATCGAGCAAATTGCCCTTCAAATGGTATGACATTTGCGAGACGAAACGTTTTGAAATATAATTTCCAGCAGTTGTCATTGAACGGTGCGGCCCCAAGGATTAATTACCGCCTAGTCGTCTCGTATATATACCTATTTTTGGGCTGGTACATTTGCATATTGAATGAATTATCGAATTTATTCGCAAAGCGGTGAACTGATGCTATGCCTCGTCGTGGTTATTAGTTTTATAATTCCGTCTTATGGCATATTTGGGATAATCGACTCTCAAAACTCGTTCTTTCTGACCCTTTTTTTCTTCTTAGCTCGAGTTGTAATGACGTGGAAAGTTTTAAAAGAGAAAACGATAGGTTTTTCGTAAAGTTTTTCTATCGGTGAATTTGGTGGAAGAATTTTTTCCCTGTGGCTATTAAGAACAGTTTAATCGTGGTTTGCGAATATGTAGTAACGCGTTACTGTATTTTTATATGGAATGGAATTATCTATTATGGAGTTCTTGGAAAAAAATTTTGCTCATTTTTGTTACACGCGTAACACGAATACGTATTACTTATACCTACTCGACGTGGTTTTTAAAATAACATAGGTACATTTTCGGTATGGTATACCATTTCATGAAACGTGCGTTAGCTCATCCATTGTGCGTTTATTATCAAAATGCAAAATGAAATAATAATCAAGGACGTGCTAAAATTCGCTGAAATTAAGCTCGTTGCTCGCAATTGGTTGGTCTCGTTTTCATTACAGAATGGTCTGAGTCTGAGCGTGAGGCGTCGATGAAGGAGCACTTTTGATGAGAAATTTCGTGCCAAGAATTTGTATCGTCGAACGTATAATTATGAGACCGGAAAAGAACATGTGCTCTATTTCTTTCCGAGGCACAAAATGTTCCAGCTTGTTCTGAAGTCATTAAATTTCTTTGTTTAATTATTCATTCGAAAGGTTCAATGTGTCGAGGAGAGAATTAATATGTTATGAAAGTGATCCATTGTTTGGTCGAGTTTAGAAGAAAATATGAGGGGGGGATTTGGGAACTCTACGACAACTCTTTTTGACGTTTTGATTTCAATGGAAATGTTAGATATTAATTTGAAAAGAATTGAAGATTCGTTTTCCTGAAAAAAAAAAATGGAGTGAGAAGGTGAATTGAAGTCGCAAAAATATGATAAAGACTTCATACCTAGTAGTCCGGCATATGACAATAGGAGTAATTGCACCCCCCCCCCCAGGCCGATCGTCCGGGACAACTTTTTTCTTAAAGGGGACATCGCAAGGAACATTTTAAAGCAAACTTGCCAAAAAAAAGTTGGCCTTACTTACAAAATGGCGGCCATTTTGATTGACAGGTCAGCCGAAATCGCAGATTTTGCGTTTCAACATAGGACTTGAACGAAATTTTTCAAACTTTACAAAGGTAGATCGAAAGATCATGCAAAAATTTATCACCTGTCGAAATTTCAAGTGCTAAAGTGCGTTTTTCGATTTTTTGTGAATTTTTGAAAATCGAATTACGGCCAAAAATGAGGGAAAAAATCAAAATTTTACCAAATTGACCAAGAAAGCTGAAATTTGGGATATACCCTATTTTTGACATGACAAATCGATTGGAAACGGTTTCAACCCGTTTTGAGCAGTTCTGGAGCCTCCAGCAGATTTTTGAAACTCGAAATTCCCACACAATTGAAAATTCCATCAAATTGGAGTTGTAAAGCTGAAATTTATTCTAAAAACTAATTTCGATACGCTACGAAGTACTGCAGGTAAATTTCAAGTCGTTTTGGAGCCTCCAGCGCATTTTTTGAAAATTACTGGAGCCTCCAGTAGATTTTTGAAACTTGAAATTTCCCCAACAATAATTTATCAAATGGAGTTGGCAAGCTAGAATTTACTTCACAGACTACATGGTGGTTTCAAATGGTTTTGAAGCTTCCGGCTACTTTTAGGAAATTTCAATTTTCCAAGAAAACGTCATACAACCTTTCAAAAAGTTGTTGGAGGCTCCCAAACGACTTGAAATTCACCAGCAGTCAACTTCGTAGTGTATTGAAATTAGTTTGCAGAATGAATTTCGACTCTCCATCTTATTTTGATGATATTTTGGGGAAATTTCAAGTTTCAAAAATCTGCTGGAGGCTCCAGTAATTTTCAAAAAAGTCGCTGGAGGTCCTAAAATGACTTGAACCCACCTGAAGTCGTCTTCAGAGGGTGTTAAAATTGGAGTGTAGAGTAAATTTCAGCTTTCCATCTCCATTTGATGAAATTTTGTGAAAATTTAAAGTTTCAAAAATCTGCTGGAGGCTTCAGGAATTTTCAAAAAGTCGCTGGAGGACCTAAAACTACTTAAAATTTACCTGCAGTACTTCGTAGCGTATTTAAATTAGTTTTTGAAATAAATTTTAGCTTTACAACTCCAATTTGATGGAATTTTGTGGGAATTTCGAGTTTCAAAAATCTGCTGGAGGCTCCAGAACTGCTCAAAACGGGTTGAAACCGTTTCCAATCGATTTGTCATGTCAAAAATAGGGTATATCCCAAATTTCAGCTTTCTTGGTCAATTTGGTAAAATTTTGATTTTTTACTTCATTTTTGGCCGTAATTCGATTTTCAAAAATTCACAAAAAATCGAAAAACGCACTTTAGCACTTGAAATTTCGACAGGTGATAAATTTTTGCATGATCTTTCGATCTACCTTTGTAAAGTTTGAAAAATTAAGTCCTATGTTGAAACGCAAAATCTGCGATTTCGGCTGACCTGTCAATCAAAATGGCCGCCATTTTGTTAGTAAGGCCAACTTTTTTTTGGGCAAGTTTACTTTAAAATGTTCCTTGCGATGTCCCCTTTAATAAAAAAGTTGTCCTGGAGGATCTGGGGGGGGGTTGCAATTACTCCTATTGTCATGTGCCGGACTAAGTTATTCGTAGTTTTTAAAATTCTGAATCAATTGATGTTGAACTCAAGGCTTTCGAAATGTCCATAGGTAGTTCACGATTTGGGAGGAAGGTAGGGAGGGAGAGTGAAGGGGGCATTCGTCAATTTTGAGCACTGAAAGTGAAAAATTGTAACAAATGTTCCTCTGAACAGTTCTAATTTTCAATTTTTAATGCATTATTGCATCCGAACTATTTTTAAAAGGACATTCATTTCTGCGCCAGGAGGAAAGAAAATCATTGTTCAAATATTATCTTTGTCTTCTCAGAAGTAAATTAGCTCATTGTTTGAGATCTGGAAAGTATTTTACATACATCGAAAAGTTGCTCAATAAGAAGAATTTCAGATGGCTTCAATGTAAATTGTATGATTCTTTAAAACTTCGCTGGGCATCAAACCTATGAATTCAAGTTTTTTTTCCAATCAAACGTAAAAAATCTACCTTTTCTCTCAGAATTTTCATTTTAAACATTTTTTTTTTCAAGTCTTCTTTGAGTTGAGTTTGTCTCTTCTCCTCATGGAAACGATTGGAGAAATTTCCGGCCTCCTCGGTGTATGGAAACTTTGAAAAATTTCTAATCAGTAGGGCAACCCAATATATTTTTTTGAATCTTTTTTTGTTGCACTCCGTTTACAAATGTAACAAAATCATTTTACGTTTCAGAAAATTGCCTTTCATTTAAGACCTACTTCATTTCGAATATTTTCGAATATTTTGCCTTAAAATGAATATTTTCGCATATTTGATTGCTATTTGAATTAGGAAGAAATAACTCTTGCTTCTCAGTTTTTACTATTTATTAGTGCAAAGCTTTTCAAACACCAAGTGTTCATCATCAGGCTTAAATCACTATTGAACAAAATAACCAAGTCTACAAGCTTATTATACTAGTGTACAAGGGTGTGGTAGTTTAACAGTACAAGGGTGTGGCAGTACAAGGGTGTGGTCATGTGGAAGAGGGTGTGGTTGTAGGTGAGGATGTGGTAGGAGTCATGTCTTCAAGTTTGGTTTTAATAACAGAAAGTAGGATATTTTCTAAGGGTTTTAAGTCATTATTTAGTAAATTTGTTTTGTTTTTCTTCATGGCTATTGCTTCCCTAATGTTTAATTGAGATGGTTTATCTATTTTTTGTATGAGGTTCAGGTTTTCAAAGGAAGTAGTGTGGTTGGTGGCAATGAGATGATCTGAGAGAGCAGACTTATTTTCATATTTGTATTTAGCATAATAAAGATGTTCCTTGAACCTCTTTTTGATGTTTCTTTTGGTTTGACCTATATAAATTCCTTGGCAATCTTTACATTTGATTTTGTAGATGCCACTACAGTCTTCAGGTTTGTCTTTGTCTTTAGTGTTACCAAGAAGGTTTTTAATTTTGTTATCATTGGTGAAAATGGGTTGTATGTTGTGTTTTCTGAAGACTGTTTTCATTTTATTTGTGAGAGGGGGATAGTAACTGATCCTAACTCTTTTGACATCATCTTTTTCAGCAATAAAAGTTGTGGCATCTCTGATTAGTTTTTTGTTTTCATGTTTTCTTATAAGTTTTTGGATAGATGTTTTTGTGTAGCCAAGGTTGGAAGCAATAGACATGATGTTTTTTATTTCTTTATTTTGGTTATTTTTATTTAGGGGGAGATTTAAACACCTGTGTATCATGCTGTTGAAAGCAGCAAATTTTTGGTTCCAAGGCTGGAAAGAGTCTGAAGGAATGTAGTTATTGGTGTGGGTGGGTTTTCTATAGATATCAAATTCAAGATGGTCAGAATGTCTAATGATTAACATGTCCAGAAAAGGGAGTTTGTTTTGTTGTTCAAGCTCATAAGTGAATTTGATGGTAGGATAGAGACTATTTAAAGCATTGAGGAATTCCTCAATGTTGAAGTCTTCAGGAATGATACACAGGATGTCATCAACATATCTAAACCATGCTTTGGGAAAGTTTTTATTGTTCTTTTTGAATTTTGTCTCAAGGTGGCTCATGAAAAAATTTGCCAAAAAGGGAGATAAGGGGTTGCCCATAGCTGTGCCTCCTGTTTGTTTGTAGTAAGTTCCATTTATTTGGAAAATGTTTTGGGAAGTGCATAATTTTATAGTATTCATATAATGGGTTATTTCTTTTTTGTTGATATTTTGTTCTTTTAGCCAGTTTTCTATCATTTCTAAAGTCTCAGGAATAGGCACACTGGGGAAAAGATTTTGTACATCAAAAGATATGAGCCTGTCTGTGTCATTAATAGTAATCCCTTGCAGTTTTTCTGCAAGTTCATAATTATTTTTAACTTGAAGAGTTTCAGGAAAAGGAAGGTTTTGGAGGTTACAAAGGAGTTTTTTGGCAATGTTATAGGAAGGAGAGTTGATATTGGCCACAATTGGTCTCATAGGATAGTTAGGTTTATGGATCTTGGGAAGACAGTACATTTTAGGAACTTTAGGATTGGAAAAAGTGATCCTGTGGATAAAATGGTGAAAGAAGTGAAAAGTTTGGTGAAAACTACTCCCTTCCTTAATAACACTCCTTTTCCTTCCAATCCTAAAGTTCCTAAAATGTACTGTCTTCCCAAGATCCATAAACCTAACTATCCTATGAGACCAATTGTGGCCAATATCAACTCTCCTTCCTATAACATTGCCAAAAAACTCCTTTGTAACCTCCAAAACCTTCCTTTTCCTGAAACTCTTCAAGTTAAAAATAATTATGAACTTGCAGAAAAACTGCAAGGGATTACTATTAATGACACAGACAGGCTCATATCTTTTGATGTACAAAATCTTTTCCCCAGTGTGCCTATTCCTGAGACTTTAGAAATGATAGAAAACTGGCTAAAAGAACAAAATATCAACAAAAAAGAAATAACCCATTATATGAATACTATAAAATTATGCACTTCCCAAAACATTTTCCAAATAAATGGAACTTACTACAAACAAACAGGAGGCACAGCTATGGGCAACCCCTTATCTCCCTTTTTGGCAAATTTTTTCATGAGCCACCTTGAGACAAAATTCAAAAAGAACAATAAAAACTTTCCCAAAGCATGGTTTAGATATGTTGATGACATCCTGTGTATCATTCCTGAAGACTTCAACATTGAGGAATTCCTCAATGCTTTAAATAGTCTCTATCCTACCATCAAATTCACTTATGAGCTTGAACAACAAAACAAACTCCCTTTTCTGGACATGTTAATCATTAGACATTCTGACCATCTTGAATTTGATATCTATAGAAAACCCACCCACACCAATAACTACATTCCTTCAGACTCTTTCCAGCCTTGGAACCAAAAATTTGCTGCTTTCAACAGCATGATACACAGGTGTTTAAATCTCCCCCTAAATAAAAATAACCAAAATAAAGAAATAAAAAACATCATGTCTATTGCTTCCAACCTTGGCTACACAAAAACATCTATCCAAAAACTTATAAGAAAACATGAAAACAAAAAACTAATCAGAGATGCCACAACTTTTATTGCTGAAAAAGATGATGTCAAAAGAGTTAGGATCAGTTACTATCCCCCTCTCACAAATAAAATGAAAACAGTCTTCAGAAAACACAACATACAACCCATTTTCACCAATGATAACAAAATTAAAAACCTTCTTGGTAACACTAAAGACAAAGACAAACCTGAAGACTGTAGTGGCATCTACAAAATCAAATGTAAAGATTGCCAAGGAATTTATATAGGTCAAACCAAAAGAAACATCAAAAAGAGGTTCAAGGAACATCTTTATTATGCTAAATACAAATATGAAAATAAGTCTGCTCTCTCAGATCATCTCATTGCCACCAACCACACTACTTCCTTTGAAAACCTGAACCTCATACAAAAAATAGATAAACCATCTCAATTAAACATTAGGGAAGCAATAGCCATGAAGAAAAACAAAACAAATTTACTAAATAATGACTTAAAACCCTTAGAAAATATCCTACTTTCTGTTATTAAAACCAAACTTGAAGACATGACTCCTACCACATCCTCACCTACAACCACACCCTCTTCCACATGACCACACCCTTGTACTGCCACACCCTTGTACTGTTAAACTACCACACCCTTGTACACTAGTATAATAAGCTTGTAGACTTGGTTATTTTGTTCAATAGTGATTTAAGCCTGATGATGAACACTTGGTGTTTGAAAAGCTTTGCACTAATAAATAGTAAAAACTGAGAAGCAAGAGTTATTTCTTCCTAATCTAACAAACTTCTCGCTAAAAGGTTCTTTTTACCTTTGCTATTTGAATATTTTTGTCTAAAATTACCACATATTTTGCAATTTATCAAATATTTTTGAATACTTTTGAATATTTTGGAAATTTTTGCATTTTGAGAATCGCAACACAGGAAACGTCATTTTCACAGAATGTTGAAGATGAAAAAAATGGTTCTTTTTAATGATGATGATATTGATGATTGATGAAATGATGATGAAGATTGAATTTTAAATCAAGCTTAGATTTTTTTTCTTTTTTTGACGATCAAAATAGAATTTTAATTCAACAATTTTGTTCCATTTTGCAAAATTGCGAATAGTTCATGTGATTTAGGAAACGAAACCCAACGATGTAGCCATTTTTGTAATGTGCTTGTAAAGGCGAGTGAAACGATACCAAATTTGATTTCGAATATTTTCGAATATTTTAGGGGTAATCGAATATTTTTGTCGAATATTTCACCTCAAAAAATCGAATATATATTGAATATTTTACCTTGAATGAGAGCATATTTTGGGTTGCCCTACTAATCAGAAGTCCTGCTCTTGCTCTGTTGTTCCAATGATGTCCTTATTCACTTCCTCCATTTTTTTTGATTACTTGACCATTTGTGTGTTTCAATTCGTTGTTATTCACACGCAGACCTTTTCAATTTGATGCCAAAGCGAATCAAAATACCAAAATTAAAAAATTGTTGAAAGATCCCACAATTTCATCCACAAAAAAAAATGATATTATGTATAATGAAACAATAGGGCATTTCAGTTAAATAATATGTACATATAATGAAATATTTTATAAATTTATTGAACAATGCAATTCGAAATGCTTATGGGAATTATTCAATGGTAGTTTTACCAAAAGCCCTTAAAGTTCTGGAATACCTGCATAAACTCCAGTTTCAATATTACAATGATTTTCTCCTCGTATTATTCTGAATGTTCCGTTTTCGCCCCAATTTTCGCCCCATGAATTGGCAATTAACCAATATTTGACACCGTATTCTTCTCCCCAGCCAATAATCTTGACAGCATGTCCTCCCAAAGATTTTTCTTCACTCTGTTCATAATGATGGTAGATTCCTTTTGTGACAAACAGAAAGAGATAATAAGTCACAAATTATTTCTTCGTCAATAATATTACATACACATTAATTATAGGCTATTATTGGATCACACATGCGAGGAAGTTTATCTATTTATGGGTTCGACCTGATTGGTAAGTGGCAAAGTCCTTATACACGAGTAAAGATGCTTGAACTGGGCCATTGTTTAAGATTTCATCTTGGATGTAATATTCATTATTTGATGATCCATCATAGTCACCTACATGATATGATTCTCTGGCTGAAACATTATCACGGTTCATGGACTGGTACATACTATATTATTATTATTATTGTTGTTGTTGTTGTAATAATTTTCAATCAGTATGCGTTTTTTGCAGCCTTTGATCAATTTTATGTTTGATTACGTGAACTTACTTCTAATTAGACCGGGTTTATAATCGTATCCATAAGATTCATTATCGCATTGATTTTCTAAACATTGAGGCGTTGAATACTCTGGGCATCGTGAGTTTTGAGACCAGTCACAGGGGTGAAGAGGGTAAGGTTGGCAACCCTTAACATATCATTAAAATTTGAGACGATATACGTTGCACGCAGGTCTATTTGTTCAATTAAAATTGCGTTCTAAGTAAAAATATACTCACTTCTTTAGATTCAAATTCACCTCCTGTCAACGTCCCATATTGTTTTTAAAAAACCCACGTTAAATCCAAGTATCCTCCCTTGCAGCCATTGTTGTTCTTATCGCAAGACAATAAGAAACGAGAGGATAATTCATCGGTGTATTTTCCATCGCTATGTATGCATAATCTATCGCTAAGTACAGAAGCCGCAGAAACTGCCTACTTATACCTTAATTTATTAGAGAATTTGATCGTAAGTCTGGCTTGTGAAAATATGTAATAATTACCCAACAAGAACCGCAGGTTGATTGATCTCTTATGTGCGAAATAGAAGGGCAGTTGGGATATTTTTCTCGAGCATCGTATGAAATGGGGTAACCCGAGCCGAAGCCTAATTTGGGTTCATTATGAACAACGTTTGGAAATTTAATCGGCGTTAATTGGTCACTTTTTCTCAATTTTGCACCCAATCTTTTTGTAATTTCACTTACGGTGACTTCATCGTGGCCATATGCGCTCGCCTGAAGTAAAAAATCAATTTGTAAGTACACAAACGTGTTCGGTTGTTGATTTAAAAATAGTTTATGATAGGACAACAATATTGAATAATTAGCTGATTATAGTTACCTTCCATAAACGAGTCCGGTCTGAATTCACCTCGGCTGCTATTTCTCGTAAATTGATTTTTTCGTGTTTGATTTTTTTCTTACGATTCGCCAAGACTGACGTTATTAGGAGAATTATTGCTATGTATAACAGAAACTTCATCATATCGAAATGAAAACGATACTAAAATTTTTTTAATGCAATGTCTAAATCAAAGCTTATAGGTACTGCATACCTCAATTTTAAAATTTAAATTTCTTTTCAACGAACAATCATGTGAAAAATTATATTCTATGAATTCTTATCGAGTTGCATGTCGATCAAACTTTAATTTTTAAAAAAATGTGTCGTTGAACAAGGTACTCTTCGTTATTTTTCTGATTCAGACCTCTTCAAATACCCAAAATACATCTCGAAATTGTCAATTCAAGAAATTATCAGATGGAACACCCTCCTACGCGTGCTCAACATTTCATCTTTGAAATTTTAGGAATGCTTATACGTATATTAAAATATTCTCACTTCTCAGCCACTTCATATGACATTGACAGTCCACTTTTTTTTCATTTCGGCACAAGTGCTCTGTAGAAAGTTCAAAATTTTGAGATTATGAAAAAGTAATTAAGACGAGAAAGTTTCAAATTTGACCATCTTTAAACAATATTTTGGAGATTTTTCCCGGGAAAATCAATCGTGCAATTTTCTAAACCTGAGTTTGAAACCATTTAATGAAGATTTAACCCTTCATTCGTTGTTTTTCCTTTTTCAGTAAACTTGAACTTTTCAGAATCTAGCGCCTAAAAAAAAAAAAATTAAACAAGATGTGGCATCTTGTTATTTAGTAGGAATTCTCTGTCTGTGAATAAGCCAGGTTAGTAAACATTTTTTGAGATTTTCTCATTATTTCTGATACCTCGCATGCGATGTCGACATGTTGATGTAAAATTTGATGCTCAAAATTTATGTCCACAACTATGTCGACCAATTTTTCAGAATTAAAATTTTGTTTTAGTGCTTAAAAGTTTAGTAAACATTTTAAAATATCATCTCGTTTGAAGAGAAGAACACATTTTTGATGGCATTTACAGAATTATTCATTTTTTCATAGTTTGGAGTTGTTGACGATATGTCAATGTGGAAGTTGATGGTCCACAAATGCTACACCAACACTAGGGTGAGTCAGTTGTATATGGGAAATTTTTTTCACTTTTTCAAAGTCTTACACCCTAAGAGGGTTCATTTATGCAAGAATGTCTTGCCTGCACAACAATTGTCTACGTCGACATTTACATCAAGTACGTTTTTTTCCAACATAATGATGGAAAAGTGATCAATTAATTATTAAGTGGGAATCTTCTGTCTGTACAAAAGCAAGGTAAATGAAAAGTTTCGAAATTTTCTCATTATTTCTGATACCTCGACATGCCATCTCGACATGTAGATACTTATGTAAAATTCTATGCTTGAAATTTACATCTACAACTACGTCAACCAATTTTTCAGAATTAAAATTTCTGTTTTAGTGTTTAAAAGTTTAGTAAACATTCAAAAATATGATCTTTGTTCAATGAGGATAACAAATTTTTTAGGGCATTGATGAAAATATTCATTTTCCACAGTTTCGAGTGGTAGATGATATGATGTTGATATTGTGGATGTATTTGTTGATGTCAAATTTCACATCAACATTAACATCGACATGTTGACATGAAAAATGGATTAGTTTAGTACTCTTAGATAAAGTATTGCACCATCTTTGATATACCTAAGGAATTTCTGTTCAACTATTTGATTGTACAGATTTTTCGTCTGTACTTCCTCGGAAGTGGACTTTGCGTTGATGCTGTTTTCAGCATGAGCAATAGCCACATCAGAGGAAATAATTTTTGGAAAAAAAATTTTAAATTTTCAAACTCAAATTTTATAATTTTACGAAGCAGGAAGTCGACATAAATTTTGATGTAAATGTCGATCCATCTACATCCGTCACTTTTGGATACCCCATGTAGATGTGAATTTCGACCCTGTGTTGAACCAATTGTCGACACGAATGCAGATGAATCAGTCGACAATTACATCGACAATTAGCTCGACACAGGGTCAAAATTCACATCGACATGTGGCATCCAAAAGTGACGGATGTGGATGGGTCGACATTCACATTGAAATTAGCATGGTCATTGTTGTATGGGTACAACCTTCAGAAAGTAGCAGATAAATATGGAATGAAAATCTTGTCGTCAAAAACAAGGGTGATGGCTAGGGTGGTTCATGTAACATTTTTTTTTGAAATCTTGAGGTCTTACCCCCTAATTTTGTTTCTTTTGATGTAAAAATGACACCATAAAATTTTGTTGAAAAATAATAATATTTAGAGGTCGCGCACAAGCGTTGAATGTTGAGAGCTACGAGCGCGCACAAGCACACTACTCCCCACGACGGTGCCGTGGGAAACGCAACGAAGCTCGACGCGGTTGATTCTATGCAATTGTACTGAGAGTGGCATCCCACTACAACTTATTAAATGATACCAATTTTGGGGGGGGTTTGTAAAACAACTATTCCGAAGTATTGATTATGATTTTTCGGTTGTAGAATTCATTTGAACCCAAATTATGGAATTTATAATTAGAAATCAAAAAAATCCATTTTTCATTTTTTACTAAGTAATAGCTCTTAAATTGATAATAGTTGATAAAACATCAACTGGAAGTGCTAAATCTTATAGAATATTCATATTTCAACGTAAATTTATCCCATAAATTTTTTCCCTTAGGTTTCCAAGTAGAATAGAATAGGACATACAACCTCAAATACTGTACTTTTTTTCTTTACTTTTCAAATCTTTTGCTCCTATGTATTTTCACCTTCAGTGATCTTCGGAATTGAAAAATTGTCGTTGACTCATCATTGATAACATCTTAAAAAGCCCACCAAGGACTAGACTTACTTATCATGCATTGTAGAGGGGTTAATGTGTTGTAATCTGCTTCAATCCAACAAGGGGACGCAACGCTGCGTTCCCCGGCGCGCAACCGTGGGAAGTTTTCGCTCGACGCGCTCATACCTTTTCAACTTTCAACTCTCATGCGCGACCTCTAAATATTATTTTTTTGACCTGCAATTTTTTGTCAAGTGTTTTCAAACCAAATGGAACACTTCTAGGGGGTAAGCTCAAAACATTAAAACATAAAACTTTTTCTATTGTTCCATGAACCACCCTAGTGATGGCCTTTGGGTGGAAAGAGCCAATATGCAGTAAAATTGTTGTATTTGTAAATGGACTGCCAGTGGAACAAGTCAGAAGCTTTAAATATCTCGGGGGTGAGCTTTCTCATGAAGGAGAGGTGGATGCACAACTTAAGATCAACAAATTCCTGAGATTAAGCGGGGCAATAAACCGAGCCATCCCTCCAAGAAAAGTCAAGAGTCTATACTCGAATAAGAATTTACAATACGCTGCGCTGGCAAGACCAATGCTGCTGTATGGAAGCAAAACATGAACAATGATCCACCTCCTCATATAAGAAGCAGAGTACCTGCTGTGGAAATGAGATTCATGTGAGCAATGGCAGGATATAAGAGACACGATAAGAAAAGGAATGAAGACATCCTGAAGGAGCTGGGAGCAGAGCCAATCATTAGATGGGTGAAAGATTACAGAAAGAAATGGCAAAGATACGTTGATAGAATGCATGATGAATGGTCCCCTCGAAAAGTCAAAGTATACACTCCAACTGACATGAGGAGCCAGAGCTGTGGGACCAAAATGATCTCAAAACCGGATTGATTATGTCTCAATTCAAATCCAATCCCAAAACCAAAATCATTATTTTTCTTGATCCCAATACCGAAAAAATTCCGGAACCAAAACAAAATCGTTTTGGTTTTAGGATTTCAATTTTTGGCTTTTTTCCGCGATTTTATTTTGATAAATGGTCATTTTACATCATTTATCATCAATTATTTGAATTATAATAAAAATTACTCGACAAATTAAGCAAAATACATGCATTCAAAATGTTAAACGAATTATATCATTGGATTTTTCACGTCAAAACCTCCCATTTTTTAAACCATTGCCGGGCCCATTAGTCAATTTGGGCTTAAAATTGGTTGAAATGGAAATCCCGAAACCAAAACCAATTCAACCCGGAACTGAAACAATTTTTTCAATCCCAAAACGAATCCCGAATCCAAAATGAAAATTTAGAAGAAGAAATCCCGAAATGCATCCAATCTCAAAATCGTTTCAGTCCCACAGCTCTGGGAGGAGCAGAGGAAGGCCGAGGAAAAAACCTGATGACGCATCAGCGAGCAATTCTTCTACAGCTTCCCAGATGGGTTGAACAGCTCACCAGATCAAAGTTCAATAATGATGATGATGCTAATGATAATGTTTTTTTTTGGTCAGAATTTTAAAAAAAAATACTTACAGGTCATGCTTTTCTTTCAGTTTTTTTAATCAAACGGAAAAAATTTACCTTTTCTCTCAGAATTTTCATTTTTTTTTCAAGACCTCTTTGAGTTGAGTTTGCATCCTCTCGTCATGGAAACGATTGGAGAAATTTCCAGCCCTCCCCCGTAAATTAAAACGTTGAAAAAATTGCTGATCAAAAGTCCTGATGTTGTCCTGTTATCAAAATGATGCCCTTGTTTAATCTCTCCACTTCTTTTTGATCATTTGACCATTTCGAAATTTCAAGTCGTTATCGTGCATACACAGATCGTCTTTATTTTGATGCCAAACTGAACCAAAATACCAAAATTTCAAAAAAAAATTGTTGGAACAGCTCTGGTGGAAATGTTTTTGCTTCAATTTTTTTTTATTTTCAAAGGTCTCAAAATTTCAACACATGTTTATGGACTTTTGAGTCTCACTGCACATGAAAAAAAAATCAATGAAACAATAGAACATTTTAGAAGGCAAATCTAATGAAATATTTTATAAATTGAACAATTCCATTCAAAATGCTTAATAAGGATATTTCAGCATCACTGAATCAACTTGAGATTCAGTTCCAGATTGGAGTAACCGCTGTCAAAATTGTTTAAATTTGATTACACGAATTTTTGTTTGGATAGCAAATTGAAGAGTCTGAGGATAGAACTTAAATAACACATCTTAATGTAAAAAAACAAAACAAAACAAAAAATTATATCGATGAGATGACCATGGCGCGTAGGATAATCTGAAATATTCTCATGCTCACCGGACACCCTGTAGGTACCAATTAAAGTTCTGGAATACCTGCATAAACTCCAGTTTCAATATTACAATGATTTTCTCCTCGTATCATTCTGAATGTTCCCTTTTCACCCCAATTTTCACCCCATGAATTGGAAATTAACCAATACTTGACACCGAATTCTTCTCCCCAGCCGATAATCTTGACAGCATGTCCTGCCAAAGGCACTTGTCCCCTCTGTCTATAATGACGGTAGATTCCTTTTGTGACAAACAAAAATAGATATGTCACAAATTGGCTACCTATTACATATTTGATCACACATACGAGGAATTTTATATTTTGTGGGTGCCTACCTGATTGATAAGTGAGCAAGTCTAGATACGCGACTAAGAATGCTTGAACAGGGCCATTGTTTAAGATTTCATCTTGGATGTAATATGCATTAATTGATGATCCAGTAAAGTCTCCCACATGATAAATATCTCTGGCTGAAACATTATTACACATTCAATCAGTAGGTACGCGTTTTTCGCAGCTTTTTATCAACTTTATGTCAGATGAGTACTGTATTGGATATCTGAACTGAACTCACCTTTTATTAGATCGGGTTCGTAATCGTATTCATAAGATTCATTATTGCATTCATTTTCCAAACATTGAGGCGTTGAATACTCTATAAATGGTAAGTACCAGACATAGGGAGGAAAAGGATAAGGCTGGCAACCCTTAACATATCATTGAAATTTTAGATGGCATACGTTGCACGCAGGTCTATTTGTTCCGTACCTAATTTAAATTACCACTTATAGTAAAAATAATGCACTCACTTCTTTAGATCCAAATTCACCTCCTGTCAACGTGCCACGTTTTTTTAAAAATTCCCATGCCATATCTAAGTATCCGCCCTTGCAGCCATCGCCGTTGTTATCGCAAGATAACATGAAACGAGAGGATAATTCATCGGTGTATTTTCCATTGCTATGTATGCATAATCTATCGCTGAATACAGAAGCTGCAGAAACGGCCTACATACCTTAATTTGTTAGAAAATTTGATCGTAAGTCCGGCTTGTGAAAAAATAATATATGTATATGTAATAATTACCCAACAAGAGCCGCAAGTTGATTGATCTCTTATGTGCGAAATAGAAGGGCAGTGGGGATATTCTTCTCGAGCATCGTATGAAGTGGGGTAACCCGAGCCGAAGCCTACTTTGGTTTCATTTTGAACAACGTTTGTAAATTTAATCGACGTTAATTGGTCACTTTTTCTGAATTTTGCACCAAATTTTTTCATAATTTCACTTATATCGACTTCATTCTGGCCATATGCGCTCGCCTGAAGTACAAAATCAATTTGTATAGAAACGTATTCAGGTGTTAATTTAAAATAGCTTATGATAGGCGAATAATGTTGAATAATTAGCTAATTACCTTCCATGAAAGAGTCCGGTCTGAATTCACCTCGGCTGCTATTTCTCGTAAATTGATTTTTTTCTCATGATTCGTCAAAACTGACGTTGTTATTAGGAAAATTATGGCAATGTATAACTGAAACTTCATCATATCAAAATTATGAAAACGATATACAACTATTGTTTTTAATGCTCCCGCGTAAACTACCTTGATTTTAAAATTATATATATTTTTTTTAACGAACAATCATGTACAAAATTATATTCCATGAATTCTTATCGAGTGTTGCGTCGATCAAACTTTGATTTAAAAAAAAAAAAAAAAAAAAAAAAAAAAGGTGTCGGTGAACAAGGTACTTCTTTTTTATTCGATTCAGACCTCTTCAGATACCCAAATACGTTACGAAATTGTCAATTGAAGAAATTATCAGATGAAATATTCTCCTACGCGTGCTCAACATTTCATCTTTGAAATTTTAGGAACATATATCAAAATATTCTCAGCCACTTAATGTGACAGTCCACTTTTTTTTCAATTCGGCTCAAGTGCTCCGTGGGAAGTTTGAAATTGCTAGCTCGTGAAGACGTAAGAAAAGAAAACTTCAAAAACCATCTTTAAACAATGTATGTATTGGAGATTTTACTCGGAAATATCAACCGTGAAATTTTCTAATAACCTGACAAGGGAACCTCTTGAGGTGTCACACTCCGATTCGAACGCAACCGCGATTTTTGGAAAGAGCATAGTCTAAAACCCCCAAAACCAAATTTTCAGTTGCCCAAGTTCATTTTTAGATTTTTGGCAAATTTTTGAAAATTCAAAATTGAGTGTTTTTGGCGATGTATGCTTTTTTTAAAAAGTACCTACTTGATCAGTAAAAATGGTCAAAAAATAAGTCCCATACCTAATATTAATTACCCAAATCCAAATTTCACCATTTCCTGCCATTCTGGAGCCTCAAGCGAAATTTCCACACAAAAGGTCATCTTTTGATTTTTTTGATTTTTTAATTTTGAAAAAAGCTGGTCAAAAAACCACTCTTGAGGTGTCACTCCCAAAATCGGCTCAAATGTAGATCAACTCGTTAAACAGGTCGAGTATAATACACAACTCGATTTTTAGCTGCCCAACTTCATATTCACGCCTTCTGGAGCGAATTCAAAATTCTGGAGAAATTGAAAAATCGCGCTGGAGGCTCCAGAATGGTTGGAAATGGTGAAATTTAGATATGGGTAATTAATATTAGGTTTGGGACTTATTTTGACCATTTTTACTGATCAAGTACGTACTTTTTAAAAAAAGCATAGGTACATCGCCAAAAACAGTTAATTTTGAATTTTCAAAAATTTGCCAAAAATCGAAAAATGAACTTGGGCAGCTGAAAATTTGGTTTTGAGGGTTTTAGACTATGCTCTTTCCAAAAATCGTGGTCCCGTTCAAATCGGAGTGTGACACCTGAAAATGTTTCCTTGTGTGGTTGAAACCATTTAATGAAAATTTAACTCCTTCATTCGATGTTTTTCCTTTTTCAGTGAACCTATATGTCGTCTAAACACTGCATTGATAAATTTCAAAAATAAAAAAAATAAAGTGAAATTTCGCTTGAACCCCCCCCCCCCCTCAAAAATTGCTTTCATTAAAAAGTTTAAAAATTCCTTTTAATTAAAATATTTTTTTTTAGTTTTTTATTGTTTGAAAAATTCGCTAAAAATTAAAAAATGAACTTCAACGCCTGAAATTTCAGTTAGTATGGTTTTAGGACACGCTTATTCGATCAAACTTGGTTCCGTTCAACAAATCAGAGTTCGAGTTGTACTCATAGGTTTAATATTGGAATCCATGTGAGATTATTTTTAAAATTTTGCGACGAGAAGCACTCAAACAATCAGAATGTTGATACCTACGCAGGCCTACAATTTAAAAAAGTTGTGAATGTTCCAAAGAAAAAAATGAAAAAAATCATCCCAACAGTTCGCCAGTTTGATTTCATCTTTATGTTTTGTACTCAAGTACAACGCACGTAGGCATCTCGTAGGTACATTTGACATGATATTTTCATTCACGTGGCTGACCAATGCCATCGGCCAACTCTTACGAAAACAAATACACCGAAAAATGAAAGCGATACCACCTTATGCTTTGTGAAAAGAAACATCGCAGCAAGGAGAGAAAAAGGAGATTTGTTCGAGGCGAAATTTAATTTCTGTACAGGGTCTACAGGTAGGTAGGGTAAATATAAGTATACGTATATACTACGATACGCAGCACAAGCTATACTTAGACAAAATGTTTACCCGGATTTGAGAGCGTTTTCACGTAAAGCAACAACCCAGCTATGATCCTTTTTTCGTAGTATGTCGTACTGGTACCAGCCTTTTATCTCTTTGCTTTCCCTTTACAGCTCGTCGATAGTCTTTCACTCAAGTAGGTACGTAGTACTATGTGTGCGTGTAAATACGCAGAGTAACGTCACCTGCACTAGACAGTTTAACGTTACCGACTTGTCGACTTTTATTTCGAGTAAACTTGAAGTTTTTTTTTTCATTTCATTTCATATATATGGTACCTTAGCTATACTACCTACCAACCTAGCTAGTAGCTACCTACGTATAAAGGTATACAGATAGATACGCCAAATCGTGCACTTGAGCTATATCGAATTTCACAAATGAAAACTCTCGATCGAGCTTCGACCTTTCTTTTTCACTTCACCTCATTTTTACTTCAATACTCGAATAACAACGTAACTTAAATCGTATTGCGCCTACCTACCTACGCGATTTAATGAAACACAGAGTGTTTAAAGTATGGACAGTAGATACCTGCATAAAAATACAAAAAACTCTCACGCAGTAAGCGTGAAAAGACCGACTTTTCGTAAAATAAATATCTCTTACGAACGAATTGATCCACTTTTATTTAAACAGTGATTCGCGAACGAACTGATTCGTATAAGTGACTTGTTCGTGAACGAATCGATTTGTACAAGTGACTCGTTCGTGAATGAATCGATTCGTATAAGTGACTCGTTCGCGAACGAATCGATTCGTATAAGTGACTCGTTCGCGAACGAATCAAATCATACAAGTGAATCGTTCGCGAACGAATTGATTCGTACAAGTGAATCGTTCGCGAACGAATCGATTCGTACAAGTGAATCGTTCGCGAACGAATTAATTCATACAAGTGAATCGTTCACGAACGAACCGATTCAGACATGTGATTCGTTCGCGAACGAATTGATTCATTTACTCAATTTTCAATGAATCATTCGCGAACGAATTGATTCGTATTAGTGACTCATTCGCGAACGAATTTATTCATAAATTAAAGATTCGTTGGCGAATGGTTCTTTCAAAAAATTGATCAATTCGTTCACGAATGATTCACAAAAAATTGAGGGTCGTATACTTAATAGGAATCGAGCAAACCTAGTGAGATTTCAAGTTTCATCGAAATCAGTTCAGCCATTTCCTAGGTAATGAGTTTTGAAAAATTCTGAATAAAAATTTTGTCGCTCGACAAATTTGAAAGCTTTGAGCTTTTGAAAATTTTGTTTTCAATTACGCGCGAAAGCTACGAACTTTTGGATCATGGTGCAAGTGCGAAATCATAGGAATGGTGATGGACTTGTGATACTTCAAGTTTCAGAAAAATTGGTTCAGTCGTTACTCAAGGTAATGATTTTTAAGTGAAAAATGTCGAAAAAAAATTTTGTCGCTCGATAAACTTGGAAGCTTTGAACTTTTGAAACACGATGATGGTGACAAATTGTCCGGCTAGTATCCAAGGGCTGACATTTTGAGTTTCATCAAAATCGGTTCAACCGTTCCTGAGAAATAAATTTTTAAATGAGTTTTTAAGTGAAAAATGTCGAAAAAAAATTTTGTCGCTCGATAAACTTGGAAGCTTTGAACTTTTGGAACTTGATGATGATGGCGAAATCTCCGCTAAGTAGTGTAGTTCTGAAATTTCAAATTTGATCAAAATCGATTCAGCCGTTGCTGAGAAATTAAATTTTATGTGTAAATTCACCTCATCACATACGAGTACTTAAATATTTAAGTAAAGACTTGGCACACGAATTCATTTAAAATTGAACTTTTAAAAAATCATTTCTCAGGAACGGTTGAACCGATTTTGATGAAACTCAAAATGTCAGCCCTTGGATACTAGCCGGACAATTTGTCACCATCATCGTGTTTCAAAAGTTCAAAGCTTCCAAGTTTATCGAGCGACAAAATTTTTTTTCGACATTTTTCACTTAAAAACTCATTTAAAAATTTATTTCTCAGGAACGGTTGAACCGATTTTGATGAAACTCAAAATGTCAGCCCTTGGATACTAGCCGGACAATTTGTCACCATCATCGTGTTTCAAAAGTTCAAAGCTTCCAAGTTTATCGAGCGACAAAATTTTTTTTCGACATTTTTCACTTAAAAATCATTACCTTGAGTAACGACTGAACCAATCTTTCTGAAACTTGAAGTATCACAAGTCCATCACCATTCCTATGATTTCGCACTTGCACCATGATCCAAAAGTTCGTAGCTTTCTTACGTAATCGAAAACAAAATTGAGCTTTTTCAAATTTTCGGGGGGTGACTTTGCACAAAATTTTTTAAAAATTTAATTTCTCAGCAACGGCTGAACCGATTTTGATCAAATTTTAAATGTCACAACTAGGCTACTAGCCGAACATTTTGGCATCATCATCAAGTTCCAAAAGAACGCAGCTTCCAAGTTTATCGAGCGACAAAATTTTTTTTCGAAATTTTTCAAAACTCATTACCTAGAAAACGGCTGAACCGATTTTGATGAAACTTGAAATCTAAGTAGGCCTCTACGATCTCTATAATTTCGCATATTCACTTCGATCCAAAAGTTTGTAGCTTTCGAATTAAATCAAAAATTCAAAAAAAAAATTGTATATATATATATGAATACACGTACCTAGTACCTTGTGGTGCCCGGGTCTTTTATGGTAATTGTGGTGCCCGCGTACATAGAGGATCATATATATATGTATGATAAAGGTGTTTCGGAGCAGTTTATTTTTTTTAGGGTTTTTAGTCATAGTGGTGCCCGTTATATAAACTTGGTACTTGTGGTGCCTGCCTCAAAATTTTTTTTTTTCACCTTAGAGTGCATTTCATCAAATTCTACATCGTTTTATATAAAAAGACCTTGTGGTGCCCGATTTGGGCGCCACAAGCCCAAAACCGGGCACCACAATGACTACGTATACTTGAAACGGGCACCACAATGACTAAGTTTAAATCTATATATATATATATAAGTGTCCCTCGGTGGCGTAGTAGGTAGAGCCGCGGACCTCCGTTCACGAGGTACCGGGTTCAAACCCAGCTACAGAGGCAAGCTTGTGCGTGTAATTAAAAATCTTTCGTGCAATTATCAACATTACACGCCAAGTACTGGGGGACTACCAGTTATTAGCCGAGCTAACAGATAATGCACGTCATCTGTTAGCAGAATCAAAAAGCTGAAACTGGTTCGAGCGTCTATAGAGGTCAACACTGAGGAGCTCAGGGTCTCTAAACTACCCGGCTAGCTCCAAGGTGCTTGTGTAGATGTCACTAGTAAGCAACGGGAAACTACTAGTGGAAGCTCAAAAATAAAATTCCCATGAGATACGTCATCAACGCGATAGAGGCAACACCAACATAAAGGATGTTAGCCCAAATACCCAATTCGGCATAAGGGTACGCGTTGATTTGTACGCGATACCACCACGAGCGGTTATACGACTCGATGATGATGATATATATAAGTATATAAACCTTATATAAGGAAACCTGAAATTTTGGGAATGAGCCTATCGTGATCCCAGACCCTCGAAACGCAAAGAAAAGTCACTCCCCGACCCAACTTCCACTATCGCAACAAATACAATACTCCACTTTTCTCCGAAAAGTCGGTAAAAAATAAAGGGATATCATCAAATATCTGCTCGTAAAATGCATACAAATGCTGCTTCGTGAAAACGAGTAAATTGTCAAGTTTCGATGAAATTATTTTGTGACATCGACGAAATAATTTTTGAAAACTTGGATGACATCCTAAATATGACAAAAAAAAAAGAAGAGTGAGAGAGAGGAGAAAGAAAACCACCAAGCAGCAGATCCAATTGACCAATTTTAATTACATTTTCGTTCGTATCGACAATCCATTTTAATTAATTTTACGTTTCCATTGTATCCAAAATACGAGTATAAAAGGACCTTTTTGCACGAACGCGAAAACAAACGTTGTCGTTACCAAGCTCAGATATGGAAATGGTGGTTATCAACGCGTGAATTTATTATGCATTTCTGTTTTGCGATTTAATATCACTTAAAATGGGGAAAAAATTAAACCGAATGAAATATACGAGTAATAAATTATTTTTGCGCTCGATAAATACCACGTGGTATGTTTCTTGGGGGTTTTCAGGGGGAATATATTTCTCAAATGTGAGCAACGTTTTTTGAAGGGAGGGGGAGATGCAATCCCAGAAAGCCTGAGATGAACTACTAAAATAGATTGAATTTTTCTCAGATACCAAACCCTCGGTCTTACCCAAATCATTCCATTTCTCCTTCCCAGGAATCGACAAGTTACACCTCATTTTTGTAAATTTTCGTTCTATTGTTTTTAGAATTTGAGAGCTGGAAGAGCTCGGAGGCGTTGTAGTACTTGATAAATGAATAGATATTCGAACTTTCAAAAGTCAGCACCTTTAAATTTAGGAATCAATGGGTCCAATCACTTTTTTGTAACGAGGTGTGGAAAACGGGGGGGGCGGGGTCTCTGAAGGGTCGTATCTAAAAAATAGGAGAATACTCGTATTTGAACTCGTGCATCCTCAAAAACTGTACCAGGGTGTCTACAAAAGTCCAGAAAGCTAAAGTGCTTTTTTCCTGCCTTTTTGGAATAAATTGTGAAAAAGTTGAAATATTATGGCTAAGTTTTTTATTTTTGATGGAGCTACCCTGAGTTGGTTGCCCTAATCTGTCTAGCATTAGGAATTTTCCATCGCCTAACCCCCTCCTCCTCCAATGTTGTTATCTCAGGTGAGGTGTTGGTTACCTAACCTGTCGAGCATAGTGTAGGTACCATATTTTGCAAAGTTGGAATTTTCCCTCTCCAACCCCCTCCTTCTCCACCAAAGTTGTTATCTCAGGAAAAAAAATCCCTATTTTTTATTTTTCTCCATCTGCGAAAAAAGTGGTATCAGTAGCCTCCCCCTCCCCCTCAAGCAAGAAAAATGAAAACAAAAGAAAGTAAGTGATCGAATCAATTTATTAAAATTTGTTGTTTCTGCGTCGATATTTTTTTCATTGATTATGAAGCCTCTTTGTCTTGTGATTTGAAGCTTATTATAATCTTGAACATTTTTCGATTCCAACATTTTTTCAAAATTTTCTTATCTCAACATTTCACGATCTTGAGATTTTCTCTCGACATATTTCAATCTCAAGATCATTTTTCAAGATTTTTCTGCCAAAAAATTTCAAGATACTCTTGCTTCAGAATTTTTACAGCCATAATTTTTTGACTATGAGATTTTTCTCTCAAGATTTTAATTATCATCATTTATTTTTATACAATTTATGAAATTTTTTGGCTTGAAATTTCAAGATTTTTGTGATCTCGAGATTTTCCCCAATTCTGATGTTTTCCCAGGAATATGTTTACAACGTTTTTTTGAGTCCAAGATCTTGCGGCTTTTTTCTCAAGATTTTTTTGCCTTGAGATTTCAAGATTTTTACGATTTCAAGATTTTTTTCGATTTTGATATTTTTTTATGGAATATTCATCAACATTTTCTTGAATCCATATTCTTTGATCTTGCAATTTTTTTATCAAGATTTTTGACATTCGGATCTTTTTATAGATTTTAAGATTTTTTTTTTGCCTTGAGATTTCAAGATTCTTATGATCTCGAGATTTTTTCCAGTTCTCATATTTCCTCATGGAATATTTCATCAAAGTTTTCCTGAGGCCATATTCTTTGATCTTGCGATTATTTTCTCAAGATTTCTGGCATTCAGTTCTTGTCATAGCTTTCAAGATTTTATTTTTGCCCTGAGATTCAAAGATTTTTATGATCTTGAGATTTTTTCAAATTCTGTTATTTTCCCAGGAATATTTTCTCAAATTTTTTTGAGCCCATTATATTTGATCTTACGATTTTTTTTCTGAAGATTTTTTACATTTGGATCTTTTTATAGCTTTTAAGATTTTTTTTGCCTTGAGATTTCAAGACTTTTATGATCTCGAGATTTTTTCCAGTTCTGATATTTTCCCATGGAATATTTCATCAAAGTTTTCCTGAGGCCATATTCTTTGATCTTGAGATTAATTTCTAAAGATTTCTGGCATTCAGTTCTTTTCATAGCTTTTAAGATTTTTTTTGCACTGAGATTTAAAGATTTTTATGATCTTGAGATTTTTTCAAATTCTGTTATTTTCATAGGAATATTTTCTCAAATTTTTTTGAGTCCATTTTCTTTGATCTTGTGATTTTTTCTCGAGATTTTTGATATTTGGATCTTTTTATTAGTTTTAAAATTTTTTTCCCTCCACATTTCAAGATGGTTACGATATTGAGACTTTTTTTAGTTCGTGTTGTAAAAGGTGAAATTTATTGATTAGTTGCAAGGTTGCAACATTTTTCCAAAATTATTCTATCTAATTTACCTGTACACTACTGTTGATCTCAAGATACATACAAAATTTTGAGTTTTTTTTTGCACCCCAGTTTATTTTGTCAAGAAATTGTCATTAGCTATTTCATTTTTTTATTTATTTATTTTTTAAATTATATTTTAGGGTGCCTTCATGCAGAAGACCAACACTGCTTGGAGGACCGGGGAGGGAACGGAGGGGTTACTGAGAAGATTTTTTCGAAGGAAATTGAACATTTAAAATATAAAATCATCAATGTGGAGTAATATTTTAGAATTTTAACGAGTTAAACTTCTGATTCATTATTATCATATCATTTTTCACTACGTAGGTATAGAACCAATCGAAACAAAGAGATATTCGTACGAGTATTCCCGAACAGGATTTTCACCAAAATATAAAGCCTACTCGTAACATTATTTAAAGCCGAAGAAATTCACCACCATCTCATGTAGGTTCGTACAAAATCTAAAGATGCGAACCCGTTGAAATTTCACCTTGGTCGACGAATTCGTCGGTCTCTTTAATAACTTCTCATTGTTAATCTAACCCCCATTATATGGTTTTTCCGGCCCGTTCTTATTTATACGAGAACCCCGATCTGGGCTAAAATTAAGCATCTTAGACGCAGCCGGAGAGTCTATTAACTACAAATGGGTATTACACGTAACGAGACGTTCATCTGAGATGAAAATCCATAGAAATAGGCCTTATAGTATATCTAGGACTACCTACTACGTAGGTTTAGGTAAGCTATATCTATACTCGCGTGTTCAGAACACAGAATAATTACAAAACCTGGTGCGCTTATTCGAGTACCTTTTCGAAGATGGCGGCGTTAACAAAATACACCAGCACAACACGTTTTATAACGCTTGATTTTATAATTAGGTACAGACCTACCATCGACTCATCGCATTGTCCAAAATTAGGCGAGATTTCGTCCAAGGGTATAAGTTTATCGTCGAGATGCGTAGGTAGATAGATCTGTTTCTACTCCATAGTCGAAAAATACACTCGCCCAGTTGACCAAATGCTAGCAAATTTTGTGCTAGCGTAAATGGTGCCGGAATTTGAGACACTTTTTTAAAAAAATGCTAGCAAATCAGTTGCGATTAGGTCGCATTAGAGTAGCAGAATTGCGCACAAATAGCTAGCACGTAGCTGGCACAAAGCTAGCAAAAAGCTAGCATTTTGTTGGCACTTTGCTCTGCATTCTGCTACGTACATGCAACTAAATCGCGACTGATTTGCTAGCAATTTTTGCAAAAAGTGTCTCATATTCCGGCACCATTTACGCTAGCGCAAATTATGCTAGCAAGAAGCTAGCATTTTGCTAGCGTAGAAAACCTTTGATCAGTAAAGTAATTACTATTAATTAATTTTTAAAAATTCTGGGTGTTTACCTTTAACAGGTGGTAGTTTTCCAGGAAATTCCAAAAATTAGGCGACTGTCCCAGCTCAGAGGTAGCATAACGCTAGCATCTTGGGATAGTATAAGAAGAGTGATGTCACTCTTCTTACTTTTCAACAAGATACCACCTTGAGCTTATATTCAACTTGATGACACACTTTATCTAAGAGTAGCAAACTATACCATGAGAGAGATCGACGCTAGCAATTCGCTAGCATTATGCTAGCGCTTATGTTGAAAAATCTCTTTATTAAATAAAAAATGAAGTTTTTTTTTTAAATAGAAAAATTGTCAAAATTTAAAATTTGAAAATGAAGTATCAAACAAACCATGAAAAGGAAAAATTTCAAAATTTTTGAACAACATTTTAGTCCACGGCAATGGGAGTAATTGCACCCCCTGCCGATCCTCCGGGACAACTTTTTCCTCAAAGGGGACATCCTAAGGAACATTTTAAAGCAAACTTGCTGAAAAAAAAATTGGCCTTACTTACAAAATGGCGGCAATTTTGATTGAAAGGTCAGCCGAAATCGCAGAATTCGCGTTTCAACATAGGACGTGCACGAAATTTTTCAAACCTTACAAACGTAGATCGAAAGATCATGCAAAAATTCATCACCTGTCAAAATTTCAAGTGGTAAAGTACCTTTTTCGATTTTCGGTGAATTTTCAAAAATCAAATTTTGGCCAAAATGTGAGAAAAAATCAAAATTTTACCAAATTGACCAAGAAACCTGACATTTGGGATATACCCTATTTTCGACATGCCAAATCGATGGGAAACGGTTTCAACTTGTTTTGAGCAGTTCTGTATCCTCCAGCAGATTTTTGAAACTCAAATTGAAGTTGTAAAGCTCAAATTTATTCTGAAAACTAATTTCAATACGCTACGAAGTACTGCAGGTGAATTTCAAGTCGTTTTGGAGCCTCCAGCAGATTTTTGAAACTTTAAATTTTCACAAAATTTCATCAAACTGAGATGGAGAGTCGAAATTCATTCTGCAAACTAATTTTAATACGCTACGAAGTCGACTGCTTGTGGATTTCAAGTCGTTTTGGAGCCTCCAGCGAATTTTCGAAGGTTGTATGGCGTTTTTTGGAAAATTGGAATTTCCTAAAAGTAGCTGGAAGCTTCAAAACCATTTGAAACCTGCGAAGTAAATTTCAGCTTGCCAACTCCAATTGATTAATTAATGTTGTGGGAATTTCAAGTTTCAAAAGCCTACTGGAGGCTCTAAAATGACTTGAACCCACCTGAAGTCGTCTTCAGAGGGTGTTAAAATTGGAGTGTAGAGTAAACTACAGCTTTCCATGTCCATTTGATGAAATTTTGTTGTCCCCTTTAAGAAAAAAGTTGCCCCGGAAGATCGGCGGGGGGGGGTGCAATTACTCCTATTGTCATATGCAGGAATATTTTTAATGATTTTTGTATGCGCGCTGAGGGATGGAAAAGATACTTGCTCGCATTTGCTACAATAAATAACGCAGAAAAAGGTTTATTGGTGAGAAATGCGTAAGATCTGGTAGCACGTTCCTATCATTTGACTATAAAGAAAACGCCAAGTCACCAGATGCAGAAACTAGAGATATGCTTACATTTTTCTAGAGCCAGATGGCTAAGTAAATGCTAGCTCAGAGATGCAAGAATATTACCTGAAGTTTCCTATCATAAAACTGTGAGCAGGTACATATTAGTCAGTGATACGCTGGCATTAAGCGAGCAGGTATAGATTGAGGCAAAAGCTAGCTGAGATATGCGAGAATATTGCTTGAACTTTCTTGGCATAGAATTGCAAGCAAGTATCCATCAGTGATACGCTAGCATCAGGCAAGCATGTATGAAGTGAAGTAAAAGCTAGCTGAGATATGCGAGAATATTGTTTGAACTGTCCTAGCATAGAATTGCGAGCAAGTATCCGCTAGTAATACGCTAGCATAAGGCGAGCAAGTTAAAGTGAAGTAAAAGCTAGCTGAGAGTCGCTGGAAAACAGCTCGAAAATTGCTAGAATTGAATTTGCTAGCGAAAAACTGCAAGAAAATCGCTTACTTTTAGCGAGATAATTATTGCTGGCCACAAAAAGCGAGTAAATTGCTAGCAACTTATCAAAACGCGAATAAAACGCTAGCTTTTTGCTAGCATGTGGTCAACTGGGCGTAAGTCATTTTCGTGAACCAGCGAGCATTCGATTTCACGAGAAAAAATTCCGCTTTTGGCAACTTTCGCGACAAAAAGTTTCTCTCACATACGAGTACGATAATACTCAGCCAGTATAGGAAGAGCAAGAGAGACGACAGGGTGAAAAGCAACGCAGCGTTCTTTACTTCCAAAGTGTATACAGTGTATGTGAAAACAAAGATTCGACGATAATGTGAAAAATGTGCCCGTTTCTTAACGTTGCCAAACATGCTTATCTGCATGAAAGCTAACAAATTCGTTCGCAGAATTGAAACATTATTCGGAAATCTGCAGCTACTATCTTGCAAAATGGCGTACTGGGCCTGGCAAAGCAGGGCTGGAAAAAAACCCCAGCCCGGATAATACGGTACATGGTACGACATTGGTACGATTCGGTGATTTCGTCTCTCTCCTATCTATGGATTTGATTTCATGTTACGTATTCTTTCATGGCTCGCGGACCAATTCCCATATACGCGAATTACCATCATTACCAACTCTTTCAATTATACGCGAGCTAATTAAGATTAGAAAATTAAACATCGCGATTATTCTTCGTTTAATTACCAACCTATTTACCTACCTACTGCGATGTAATCGAATTCGTAGCAGAGATGGGTGGAGGGATGAGGAGGGTACGATGTAATTACAAAACTTAAAAATTAATCGCAAATACCTTCCTATAGCAGGCTGCTATCTTTTTGGAAAATTTACTCGAAAACGATACCCCTACCCTTCAGCCTTACCCCTCTCCCATCATGTATTGTTCGTTCGTGTGTTTTAAAATAGGAAAACCTCTGGTCCTGGCTGGCAACTCCCTAGACATGGAGAGTAACCAGGTCACCTGGTAGTACTCGTACAACATTACAACGAAAACTTTTCAAAAGTTGGTAATTTTATAGTGAAATTCTCGCTTTCACAATTTGAGTGTGTCTCTTGTTGAGAAACTCGTTTAATTGCCAACGATAATGGACTTTCGAAGAATAGGTATAAGGTACACTTACCCATCATGTCGACCAAAGAAACACTCTCTATAGAATACCTACCCTTCTGTTCTGTTTCCGTTCTATGGGCATATAGCCACAGATGCAAAAAAAATTACAATCGGTTTACCATGTTAAAGCTTCAAATGGATATGTATACTTGTACTTTTCGTCTCGCTCAAAGAGTCCTTTAATTATGCGGCTTGTAAGAAAGTGAGATTTTCGATCGCGTAATTCGCTCTTATTTGGTCGCCTCGAAACAACCAAAGTGCCTACTTCAGACACCTCTTAAGATCGATGATCCGTTATCTAAGGGAATAGGAGAATAGTTAATTTACCCGCAGCAAAAAAGCTTTCGCGGGTAAAGTTTAAAGTTGGCATGTGCTTTGATGGTGAACTGAACTCCATCGGTGAAGATGTTACCTTAGTATATTGGAACAAGCCGCGTGTAATTAGAAAATTTGTGTTTTCTCGAGAGAAAAGCTATATAGGGCTTTGAAAAGGTGTAAACTTTTCGTGAGGAGGGTTTTAATACATTTTTTTCAAATTCTCTATAGAGAACCGCTTGAAATCACTTTCCGATTTAAACGAAACCAAGGTTGATTGAAAGAGCGTGTCTTGAAACCCTCTTAACTCAAATTTCATGTGTTGAAATAGATTTTTGGCAAATTTTTGAAACTTTAAAAAATTAAAAAAAAAATTGTTGAAACAATTTTTGAATATTTTTAGGAAATGTGCATTTTTTTCGAATTGAGTGAACCAAAACGAATAATTTCTTTCAATTAAACTACCGCAGATCCACAAATACTAGTTTTGGGCAATTCTGGAGCCTCCAGCAGTTTTTATATTTTCTCCAGGAATTTCAAATTTATCTGGAAGGCCAAAAATGAACTTCAAGACCAATAGTTTTAGGTAGTCAATAATGCTTATTGTACATTTCCTCGACTATTTTAGGTGGTTACCTCGAAATTCCAGAAGCGTGGTTTCAAAAGCAAATTTTTTACCAATTATAAAATCCAGAAAAAATGAAAAAAATCAAATTTTTAAAGAAATTAGTGTACAGAAAGAGTGAGAGCGATTCGAATTCTGCATTTTTATTCGCTATTCGTGATTCGAATCATCATTAAAGCGATTCTTGAGAATAAATGACTCGAAATGATTCGAATCGCCAAAATGAAGAAAAAAGATTCGTGATTCGAAAATTTCAACGATTCACGTTAGTGATTTAAATCAGTTTCTTCCCATCTTTAATTTAATTTTCGAGCTTTTTCAACTCGATAAAAACAGTGTATTTTGATTCCATGCGTGGATTCGAAAAAATGACACGATCCGCGATTTGTGATTCGAATCATTTTACAAATGATTTCTCCACGGTTTTTGTTTTTGTTCTTGTTCTAGTTCCAATCTTTCAGGTGTTCTTATTGCCAAAAGACATTTTTTGAAGTCATTTTTTCTTTTTTTGAAAAAATAAGCAAAAGAAATGTAAAAAAATGAAAACTTTCTTTTTTTTCAAAAATACATACTACATCTTAAATTTAAAAAAATGATATTGTAAAATTGACAAAATATTTAAAATTGTTTTACTCAAATTAAAAAAAAATAGAAGAGTTAAAAAGAAAGACGTGAGAAGAACAAAAAACGAATAAAAAACAATGAGTTTTCGTGTTTCTGTTCTTGTTTTTTTTTTTCATAGGAATTGCCCCCTCCACTCCATCTTCCTTTCCTGATAGCTGAATAGAAAGTGATCTCAATGCTTGTCTACAGCTTCAATTTCTCGTTTCTGTACCAACTTTGAAGCTCTGTGAAATACGTAAAATAAATGTGTTAGGTAAAGCTGGAGAAAATACATTTTCACAGTTTTGGAGACCACAGAAAGGAAATGGAGAATTTGAAATTCAAAATCATTTTTTCAAATTTTGAAAGTTCTAAGTTGGAAATTTTCAATTGAAAACAATCAATTTTTGAAAACTAACTTTGGAAAATCTTTTCATCGCCTCCCAACCTTTCAATTTTGTGCAAATTTCAAAAAAACGATTAAAAATCACGTGACATATTGTTTGTGGTGTTTTCGATAATGCTGCTTTCGAATTTGAACCTAATTTTTTGATTTTTGAGCCTCATCCTGATGCTCTCATTAGCTCCAAATTTGCACCGCCCCCACCCATCTTTCAATTTTGGTCAGATTTCGAAAAAAAATTGAAAATCATGCGACATATCGTTTGTGGTGTTTTCGATAACGTTGATTTCGAATTTGACCGTAATTTTTGATATACGCAAGACCCTTGGACTTGGCACTCTCATGAGCCCCAAATTTCAACAAATTGAAAAATTCGTGTGACCTATGATTTGTTAGGGTTCCACAGGTGCTGATTTCGAATTTAAGCTCACTTTTTTGATACAAATCTTCTGGGCAGCGGAGCCCTCCCTCTCCCTCTCATCTCCAAAAATATGAAAAGTGACCCGTGGTTTTTTGGGTTTTTAGAGGCGATAATCTCGAATTTCAACTCACTTTTTGTACGAGACTTTTAAACCACTCGATATTTCACCCTCTGAATTTCATTAGAGTGAAATTAAAGAGCTGTGACCCTTGCTTTGTTGAATTTTCAGAGTGTCTGATTTCAAATTTGGAATTAATCTCTTGGTCCGTTCATCTCCCCCCCCCCAACTTTTTGGTCTCGAAATGATTCAAAAAATTGAGGATTCAGAATCTGAAAAATCCTAGACCAGTAAAACGTCTTCTTAGTACGAATGGGATTTGGATCACTCTCTCGTATTTAGATATAAATTCTTCTGGCTCAGTAACCCATTTCTTATTTTTTTCCCGCGTATTCGGCCGCAACACTATAAATATCGATGATATTCGATACAATAAGGTACCTATCTACACTTCGCGTAGGCGAATCGCAAACGACGAATAACGAGCACCGAAATGGAAGAATATCGCTCTACGACGATTTACTTATTAGAATTTTCGACGACGACTCAAAACGTACTGTACGATATTCGGTGAAAATGCTACAGTATAGGTTAGTGTAGTATACGAAGAGTTTGAAATTTTGAAAGTGACTAAATTATCCCAGGAAGGGCTGGCGAATACTCCTATAGTACGTAAATGGAGAGGAGAGACTCTTGGTACCGTGTACGAGTAGGAATATAGGCATATAGGCGTAGGAGAGAGGCTGCATTTTCGACATAACATGTAGATTATGTCTTATTTATCATTTTGCCTTGTTCAATTTCTTACTGTGATGTTGACAACATTATATTTTGAAACGCGCCATGTATTCTGTTAGAATTCGATTCCCTAGCGATTTGTTGCGAACTGTTGACAAAATATTTTTAAGAAAACGTGTGTATGTATATGCGAAGTTGCCGAATGCTGCGCGTCGTCGTTTAAAATTCATTTGAAATAAGCTTCTTATATATATTTTTTTCCTCTACACGTTGCTCTCCTTCTTGCAAGTCTCACATATACGACTTTTAAAACGGATTACGATTTATATCTTGTGCTGTGTGTGAGTGTGTGTGTTTGAGGAAGAGTGAATATTTTTTTCTTCTTTGCGTATACTATATTGGTACCCTGTCTGTATAGACGTTTGCATTGTAAAAAGGACTATATTGATTTATAAAATATATCGCCGAAGTTTGTAGTGTCGGATTAACAATATCCTTTATGGGTTTATCAGTTAAATAATGGGGTCAGAGAAGTTTGAATATAACATGCAACTAATCTGCCATAAAATGTGCCATTAACACGCTAGCTCTAAAAACAAGTTCGAGGTAAATTTATCATTTATATCGCAACCGACGATCTACTTTAATTATAAATATGTATCTTGGGCCTGCGAGAGAGCGGCTGAGGTGGGGTGTTTCGCCCTGCCCGGTTCGTTTTTCGCACTCGGCTCGCGTTCCATCGATTCTAATTGTAATTTGGACTTTGATCTATGTTATATGTATTTACAGAAGCGGTAACGGAAATTTTAAGAGGACCAGATTTATTCATCGACGTGGGTAGCACGATAAATTTAACGTGTTTAATTGAATACACGCCAGAACCTCCGCCGACGATAACGTGGAGACATGGCCAAGAGGTAAAGCAAATAAACCGTAAATAATTTATTTGTGTGAATTAAATCTTATACTAAAATGGGTGTGTATTAGCGAAAGCTTTAATTTGCGAACTATACGCAACGAAACCGAACACAATGACAGATTAATATAGTTTCGGCCTAGCTTCATTACCCTGCTGGTGTTTTTTTCACCCTTTACATTCGCATTCGCATTCCTCTACCCAGAATCTTCGAAAGATGCGGGAAATGGAGCTCGATGTGTATGTGAGAATTTATTCACACCATGTTGGTTCTATTCTAGGTATACTTTTCGTTACCCCCTCCCCTCTTGTGGTCCCATCCTGAAGCGAGCTCATTTCATTGCCCTGTGTATGTTTTGTTTCGACGCGAATATGAATAGTAAAATTGCGGAAGAAAAATCCTCGCATATCCTGCTGCTGGCTACACAGAAGGATATTGTCACCTTTATCTCGTATATTTAGTTTATTCGGTCGGTTCGTCGGCGTCGTCGTCGTCGTCGTTGTGGTCGAAATAGTAACGAAACCACACAGATTCGCAATACGTAATTTGTAAGGGTGTGCTTCGAATCCCCTCTATACCTATGTATACGAGTCCTTTTCTTTAATAAACTGCGAGGCTTATGCGATTTGGATGTGTAAACAATGCGGCTAGAATTTCCCAACGATACGTACGTGAAGTTATCAGGTGTTAAGATACATTTACTGGAAGAGTTGGGTATACTATTTTGTCGGATGGAGGTTTCTTTCGGTTTCTTTTGGTGGTTTTGACCAACGGGTGGGATGTGGAGAGGGCTTTCGTGCGATTCGTGTTCAGGTCTTTTGGTGGTTTTGGATGTAAATGTACATACATATGTGCAGTGTGTTTTGTGGAAGGATGAATGGTAGATGGTTTGGGAGAGTGGGGAGGGGGGGGGTCGATGGGAGAGATGTGAACGGAAATTGGAGGGTTTTCTTGGGAATGTGTTGATTGAAGGGTGCATTTTTCCTGCTTAGATTTGAGGAATAGACTACAAAAAAAAAAAACACTCACGCCTTTAGCGTGAGAAGACTGATTTTTCTCTGAAAAAAAATATTTTACGAACGAATTGATTCGCTTTTTTTGAAACACTTGTACAGCAATTGATCTGTTTACAATCGAATAGAATCATTTACGAACGATTGGCGATTGAACAAATTGATTGATTTCTATAGGTGAATCATTCGCGAACGAGTTTATCAATAGTTACTGAATCATTCGCGAACGAATTGATTCGTATAAGTGATTCGTTCGCGAACAAATCGTTTCATTTACTCAAGTTTTGATGAATTATTCGCGAACGAATTGATTCGTATATAAGTGACTCGTTTGCGAACGAATCGATTCGTATAAGTGATTCGTTCGCGAACAAATCGATTCGTATAAATGACTCGTTCGCGAACAAATCGATTCATTTACTCAAGTTTTGATGAATTATTCGCGAACGAATTGATTCGTATATAAGTGACTCGTTCGCGAACGAATCGATTCGTATTAGTGATTCGTTCGTGAACGAATCAATTCATTTACTCAAGTTTTGATGAATCATTTGCAAACGACTTGATTCGTATAGAAGTGACTCGTTCGCGAACGAATCGATTCGTATAAGTGATTCGTTCGCGAACAAACGATTCGTATAAATGACTCGTTCGCGAACGAATCGATTCATTCACTCAATTTTTGGTGAATCATTCACGAACGAATTGAATTATTTTTTGTGAATTATTCGCGAACGAATTGATTCATAAATAATGAATCGTTAACGAGCGAATCGATTCATATGAATAATTTTTGGTGAATCATTCACGAACGAATTTATCAATTGTTAGTAAATCATTCGCGAACGAATATTGTTGATGCATTGTTCGCGAATGACTCGATTCATTGAATTATTTTTCGTGAATCATTCGCGAACGACTCGATTTATTCAATTTATTTTTGGTGAATTGTTCACGAACGAATTGACGAACCTATTAATCAATTGTCAATGAATCATTCGTATTAATTTTTCGTTTCGTGAATCATTCGCGAACGAATTGACGAACAAATTAATCAATTATTAATAGATCATTCGCGAACGAATCGAATTACTTATTCGATAAATTATTACACGAACGAATTGATCAATTGTTGTCGAATTGATCAATTATTAATGAATCATGCGCGAATGAATCTATTAATTTAATTAATTTCTGGTTAAATATTCGCGGATAAATCGAATTATTTTCGAGTCCAAAAAGCACTAAAATCAGTGAAAATGATCAAAATAGGACTCCATCTCTTGTAAAAATTGAAAAAAAATCCGCGATAAAGTGTCGAAAACAATTAAAATTATATCTTGAAGAAGTCATAAAAACCTGAAGAAATTTTGGTAAAATTTTGGGTAAATCACATAAAACGTAGGTAGTTAAAATGATGTAAACATATAAATGAAGCATTAAAATCACGTCAAATTGCCAAAAAGCTAATGAAATTTTTGTTAAAGTTGGTGAAAATCTCATGAAAACGTGAAAAGCATGCTGAACGGTCGTAAAAAAAATCCAAAAAAGTATCAAAGTCAATAAAGTATGTCAAAAAAATTGAAATTTTTGTGAAAGTTGAGAAAACTGCATGAAAAGAGTGTTGACGAAAACATGAAAAAAAATCATCAAATTCGATCAAAGGCAAAATTGAGTGAAAAGTGCTCAAAATATTTTAAATGATTTAAAAGCAAGAATGAAGCATCGAATTCATTTTAAGTCACAAAAAACTAGTATCAATTTCAAGTACACTTTGACAAAAATTGCATAAAATTGTTGAAAAATTGTTTTGAAAAAAAACCTTCAAAATCGATGAGAATTTTCTAAAAAAAAAATTGGAATTTTACGTAAAACTTGAAAGAGAGTTTTTGAAAAAATTTTAAAAACGTGTAAAGAGAAATAAAAACCAGAAAAAATATCCTTATATAATCAAAGAAACGATTAAAAAGTAATAAAATTTTTATCGAAATTTCTGTGAAGATTGAATGAGAAGTGTTTTGTTGGAATCATAGAAAGTGCTACTACAAACAGCTTAAAAATCATTAAATGTTGCAAAAAATCACCGAAAAGTAATAAAATGTTAATAAAAATAGTATGAAATTAATCAAAATCACCAAAAACTACTGATATGTTGACAAAATTTAGTGAAAAATGCACAAAACGTTCTCTTAAATGATGATTTAAAAACACGAATGAAACTCCAAAATTCACTTCAAATCACCAAAAACTGGTATAAAATTCAAGTGAAATTTAGCAAAAATTGCATAAAATTATTGAAAACAATGCCTTGATGCCTTGAAAGAAAAAAATCTTCAAAAATAAATCAATGATAATTGTCTAAAAAAAAAACCTGGAATTTTGCGTTGAACTTGAAAAAAAGTTAAAAACGTATGAAGTGAAGTAAAAACTGCAGGAAGAAAAATCAATGAATTCTATGAAAATCATTAAAACGCACTTAACAAAATTTTAATAAAATTTTTGCAGAAGTTCCGCATTAAAATCTATGAAAATTACCAAAAATTCCAAATTTTTTGGTAAAATATCAAACTCTTAAGTAATCTGCTTTGAGAATTTTTGAAAAATTTTCAAGAGTAGAAAAATTAACTTGAGACATTTTGGAGACATAACCAAATCAATTGAAAAGTTCAAATTTTTTATTATGTATAAAATATTTATTTTCAACATTCAACATTTTTGCTTCAAAGTTTCAACTCCTCTTTCAAAATTCGTCCGAACCATATCTGGGAAATTTGCTGAAAAAATCTGTGGGAAGTAGGGGGGGGGGGTCCTGAGACAAAAATTTGGCCACATATGAAGAAAAAAGTTGGGTTTTCTAGTCAATATTTCTCATCACTACTCCTCAGACCCTCGTGATACTTTTTCAATTCCCAAACGTGCCACATTCTGCTCGTTCTAAGCAATTCGGCACCAAATTGTTTATTCCTGGCGCAGAACCCGCTCACTTTTCTGGTCAATATTTCTCATCAGTACCTACTTTTCAGACACTTGTGATGGGTACCTTTTGTGATTTCCAAACGTGCAATATTCTGTTCGGGTTAAAGAACTCAAGTCCGAAATTTTTCATTCCTGGCGCAGAACCCGCTTACCTCTCTGGTCGAAAAAAACGACATTAAAGAGTTCTCCGTGAGATTTCTGCTCACAAATGAACCTTTCGAACAAGCACTTTCTGATCTGAATGAAACTAAACTTGATTGAAAGAGTAGGGTATCCCTTAAAATATCTGTAACTAAATTTTCTGAGGATGCTAAATGTTCATTTTGGGACTTTTGACGAATTCTTAAAAAATCAAAGAAAAATCATTTTTTTGAGGAAAGTTAAACCAATGCGAGAAATCCCCTCAAATCAACTCCCACGCATCAACAACCACTAATTTTGACCCATTTTAGAGCCCCCAACGATTTGAATGAGAGGACAAATTCGAAAACTCGTTGCTGGGAGATCCAAAAAAAGTCAAATGGCATAAAATGAACTAGGTTGTTCTCACGTTTTTTCTCTTCAGTTTTTTAAATAATGCTTACACCAATTCGCGTAGCAAAAATCCCACCCCTTTGGCCTTTACACATCAACACACTATAACTGAGACGAATTAATACACTCGTATAAAACACAGTCAAACAACCAGCTCAGAGAACCTCTACAACAGAATCCCCTATATAACAAATCGCCCTAAAGATAACGTCCTGAGTGACGGATACCGATGCAATTAAAACCGTACGTTTAACAGATTACGTTAGAAAATTGAAAACCAAATCAAGAAGCGGGTCACTTTTCATCAGAAACTTCGTTCTTCGCGCTTTAGTACGAGATTTTAAGGTGATGAGAAAAGCGAAAAAAATAATTACATAGAGAAACGCGAACGCGATTGTAATTACCGCTGGAAATTATCTAAGGGCTGTATTTATACAGAAATTTTTTCTTCTCTTATTCGGCCGCGGCTTTAATAAAAGGCTCGACTTATCGTAGGATTTTAATTTTTTTTCATTATTTGAACGACGTACTTGGTATCTTTTAACGCGGCCGAGCGGCTAAAAACGCCTAAGCTGTGCAAACTACTTTTTGGATAAGTTTATACGTACGAAATCAGAAAAATTAACCTAGATAACAACATCGCGATTAGTAAATTTTTTCCTACAGTGGTGTACATACAGCCATTATTATAGAACCGTAAACTAAACAGTAGTTTGCGTATTTTCACCAAATACCACACAGCGTCAATTCTCTCTTCTCCTCTCTCTCTCTCTTCTTAGGTCTGATGATATCAAACGTGTATAGATGAGCATGAACATAGAGCTGCTGATGCGTTCGCGAAACTACAACCGAATATAATTGGCCCCGACGATGATGGCGATAAAAGCGTATAATGCTAATAAGTTGCATAATTACAACACCAACCATAATAACGTACGTGTACCCTCTTTTTTTTTTCATGAAAAAAAAGTGTATACAGGGAACCTGAACCTGCTCGGATAAAAACTTCACAACCGTGCAAATATTTTTCATTTTCAAAGCTTTTTCTATCTCTATCCCACCCTCGCCTAGGGTTCGTTGTCTGTTTCGCTCACTCTCCCTGTTCGACTCACTTCGTACTCATACACGAGGTAGACGTTTTCACGTGCTACTGGTATTCCCAATTTGAAAATGTACCAGCATTACTGATATTAAACTGTCTGTCGGTGTCGTAAATTAACGTCATAAGGGAAAATTTTGTTATTTTTTTCGCCACCACGTTTGTGTAACGGCAATCTTATTAATTTCAATGTAACACGCTTTCCTTCGTCCACGCTAGCTATACCTAATGTTGTATATTTTCGATACGAAATGTCACGTTTCCTTCCCCATTTTTCGTCTTTTATTTCGTATTTATCACGTATGCATGAATTCAACTATCCATCTACATAATGTACTTACCTACTCAGACCCCTACAAATACACCCACGTTGAAATGACCTTTATTTACCTGAATCTAATCTTGAAATCGACGAAATGATTTGTAAACAACGCGGGCCTTGTTTTGTATGGTAAATAGGTAATTATAATTTAATAGTATTCGTCGTTTTAAGGTTGATTAATCACTAACATTTTGATGAATTACTTACCTATAAGCACTATACAGCAGTACGTAGAGCATTATTCCGGAAAACAGCGAGCCCATAGAATGAATTTTTCAAAATACTTCCTGTTTTTTTTTGAGTTTTTAAAAGTCCAAACAATTCGTACAAGAAACCTCTCTTCCTCCCTTCCCTTGAGGGGTATGGGCCAGGAATGAAAAATTAGGCCCACAATTGTTTTGAAATGAGCAGAATGAGGCTGGTTTATGAAATAAAAAAAGTGTATTATAAATATCTGAAGTAAAGTGACGAGAAATGTCGACTAAAAATTCTGAGCGGGTTCTGCGCCAGGAATGAGAAAAATCTGTTTTGAATGGTATAGAACAAACAGAATGTGGTTTGAAAATTGAAGAAATTATTACTAGGGGTCTAAAAAGTAGCGATTAGAAATACATGACTATAGAAAAATAAGCGGGTTCTGCGCCAGGAAGGAACAAAATGAACTTATATTGAAAATCTGTCTAATCCTATTGACCTTGAATTTTTCTCACCTGAAAATCAAATTTTGAACTACCGTCAGTTGATTTTCCAATTTTTGGTGAATTTTTGAAAATGGTGGAAGTGTTTCTTCAGTTTATTTATAAGTAGATATGTATTTTCTGCAAAAAGAGTAACTCTCGAGATAAAAGTCTGAAAATCAATTTGTATGCCGAAGTCGACTTTCCGAATATTTCGCAATGATTTTTGAGCCTGTCCGGAGCCGTAGCAAAAATTGACTTTTCTTCAGTAATTTCCGATGTATGTACATCGTCGGTTTCCAATACAAGGGTTCTATGTCCATGTTTTTTTCCCCCAGGTTTTAAACGTTTCGGGTACGGTTATAGTAGGTCTTTAAGTAGGTACTCATAAAAAAAATAAAAAATGTTGTTTGTCAAACCACATTTTTTATTTTTTTGATGAGTACCTACTTAAAGACCTACTATAACCGTACCCGAAACGTTTAAAACCTGGGGGAAAAAAAAACATGGACATAGAACCTTTGTATTGGAAACCGACGACATAGTTTCTGACAAGGGCGACGTTTTACTTAAATTTGGCTAGCCTTAGAAAGCATTTGATCAATGTCGAGAACTAAAAATTTAATCCCACAGCTGAATATTTCAGAAAGCATGTGTATGTTCAAAAGTGAATTTTCGACTATGTTTTATTGATGAGAAATTAATTTTCGAACTCGCGTTCCCTAGGCATTTTAGTGCCTTTTTCGATCTCGTATGGTGAATTTTTGAAAATCAAATTCATGCCAAAAATGAGGGGGAAAATCAACATTTTACCAAAATGATGAAGAAAGCTGAAATTTTGGATATACCCTATTTTCTACAAGCCAAATCGATTGGAAACTGTTCATACCGTTTTGAGCAGTTCTGGAGCCTCCAACAGATTTCTGAAGCTCAAAATTCTCACAAAATTACATCAAAATGGAGTTAAAAAGCCGAAATTTATTTTGCAAAGTAATTTCAATACGCTACGAAGTTGACTGCAGGTAGATTTAAAGTTGTTTTGGAGCCTCCAGTAGATTTTTGAAACTTGAAATTTCCCAAAATTTCATCAAACGGAGATGGAAAGCCAAAATTCATTCTGCAAACTAATTTCAACACTCTACAAAGTCGACTGCTGGTGGATTTCAAATTGTTTTGGAGCCTGTAGCGACTTTTTGAAAGGTTTTATGGCGTTTTTTGGAAAATTCAAATTTCCAAAAAGTAGCTGGAAGCTTCAAAACCATTTGAAACCACCATGCAGTCGACTTCGTTTCGTATTGAAATTAGTTTGCGAAGTAATATTTCAGCTTGCTAACTCCATTTGATAAAATGACGTGGGAATTTCAAGTTTCAAAAATCTGGTGGAGACTCCAGTAATTTTTAAAAAGGTCGCTAGAGGCTCCAAATGACTTGAATCCACCAAAAGTCGTCTTCATAGGGTGTTAAAATTGGAGTGCAGAGTAAATTTCGGCTTTCCATCTCGGTTTGATGAAACTTGGAGGAAATTTCAAGTTTCAAAAATCTACTGGAGGCTCCAGTAATTTTCAAAAAGTTGCTGAAGGCTCTAAAAAACATTAGTTGCAGAATAAATTTCAGCTTTCCAACTCCATTTGATGAAGTTTTGTTGGAATTTCGAGTTTCAGAAATCTGCTGGAAGCTCCAGTAATTTTCAAAAAGTCGCTGGAGGCTCCAAATGACTTGAAGCCACCTGAAGTCGTCTTCGTAGGGTGTTAAAATTTGAGTGCAGAGTAAATTTCGGCTTTCCATCTCGGTTTGATGAAACTTGGGGGAAATTTCAAGTTTCAAAAATCTATTGGAGGCTCCAGTAATTTTCAAATTGTTGCTGAAGGCTCCAAAAGGCATTATACCTAGTTGCAAAGTAAATTTCGGCTTTCCAACTCCATTTGATGAAGTTTTGTTGGAATTTCGAGTTTCAGAAATCTGCTGGAAGCGCCAGTAATTTTCAAAAAGTGGCTGGAGGCTCCAAATGACTTGAACCGACCTGAAGTTGTCTTCATAGGGTGTTAAAATTAGAGTGCAGAGTAAATTTCGGCTTTCCATCTCAGTTTGATGAAATTTTGAGAAAATTTCAAGTTTCAAAAATCTACTGGAGGCTCCAGTAATTTTCAAAAAGTTGCTGCAGGCTTCAATAGGCATTAGTTGCAGAATAAATTTCGGCTTTCCCACTCCATTTGATGAAATTTTGTGGGAATTTCTAGTTTCAGAAATCTGCTGGAGGCTCCAGTAATTTTCGAAAAGTCACTGGAGGCTCCAAATAACTTGAACCGACCTGATGTCGTCTTCATTGGGTGTTAAAATTGGAGTGCATAGTAAATTTTGGCTTTCCATCTTGGTTTGATGAAAGTTGGAGGAAATTCCAAGTTTCAAAAATCTACTGGAGGCTCCAGTAATTTTCAAAAAGTTGCTGAAGGCTCCAAAAGACATTAGTTGCAGAGTAAATTTCGACTTTCCCACTCCATTTGATGAAATTTTTTGAGAAGTTCGAGTTTCAGAAATCTGCTGGAGGCTCCAGTAATTTTCAAAAACTTGCTGGAGGCTCCAAAATACGTTGGTTGCAGAGTAAGTTTCGGTTTTTCTACTCCGTTTGATGAAATTTTGTGGAAATTTCAAGTTTCAAAAATCTACTGGAGGCTCCAGTAATTTTCAAAAAATCGCTGTAGGCTCCAAAACAACTTTAAATCTACCTGCAGTCAACTTCGTAGCGTATTGAACTTACTTTGCAGAATAAATTTCGGCTTTCCAACTCCATTTGATGAAATTTTGTGATGGGAATTTCGAGTTTCAGAAATCTGCTGGAGGCTCCAGAACTGCTCAAAACGGTTTGAAACAGTTTCCAATCGATTTGGCATGTCGAAAATAAGGTATATCCCAAATTTCAGCTTTCTTGGTCATTTTGGTAAAATTTTGATTTTATTCCTCATTTTTGGCCAAAATTTGATTTTCAAAAATTCACCAAAAATCGAAAAAGGCACTTTAGCGCTTAAAATTTTGACAAGTGATAAATTTTTGCCTGATCTTTTGATCTATTTTCGCACGGTTTGAAAAATTTCGTGTTGGAATGCAAAATCTGCGATTTCAGCTGACCTGTCAATCAAAATGGCTGCCATTTACATAGTAAGTAGGGCCACTTTTTTTCGAGGACAAGGGCTAGAAATGTTCCTTAGGACTCCCCCTTTAAGAAAAAAACTGTCCCGGAGGATCGACGGAAGGGGAGGGGGTGCAATAGATCCTTATGCGGGCTCCCCGACTTGCAAAAGTTGAACTGAATTAATATTATTCACATTAATTCACTTTGCTGGAAAAAATTTATATTGAAAATTTAAAGCTGTTTTATTCGGGATTTTTACGTATAGCTACCCCTCTCTCCCATCGCTTCGCCCAAAAAATCTGCTTTAACATTGACTTTGACAAATTCACAGTGGTCAGTGAACTGTTATCAAAGGTTTGCAGAAATTTTACAAAGTTTCTTCAAAAAATTATCAAATTATCAAAAAATGCAATCGAATTTTTAAAATTCAACTAGGTACTATATGATAACTAATTGCTAAAAATTTGACTGAAATTAGTGCTCGAGTAGTAATGTTCTCTTATTAAGATGATTTTTGTAAATTTTATTTTAAAAACTTTGATTTTTGTTTGAGTGAAAATTATAAGTACCTACCTAGAAAAAAATCGACGGTTTTCATTTCTTTAAACGACTACCTATTGCTAAACTGATACCTAACTACCTACGTGATTCTATTTTCTCAATTTTTTTGTCGTAAATTCCTGTATAAATGAACCAAACTTTATACCAATAGTACAGATTGCTCGAATATTTTGTACTTCGAAGAAAACAAACGCTGAAGAAATTACCTATGGTTGGGTGAGAAGGGCAGAGGGAGAACCGACTGTGTAATACCTACCTTTTCCGTGCAGTACACGACTCCGGCCTCGAGCTCACACAGCTCAGACACGACACGACGCTACAATAAAAGTAAAAAGGTATAGAAACTAGAAAGCAATATGTATGTAGTGTGTACTCGTCGTCGTCGTCGTCGTCGTTGTCGAGGACGAGTATGTACTTTACTCGATGTTATAGGAGATAATCTGCAGATAATATTTGGCTTTTTCTGGTCTAACGATATACGATACTCGTATAGGTGGAATAGCACTCGAAAGACACGACCTTTTAACATGTTATGAATACAAGGTATCTCATAAAAGACGCGAAACGCCGATAAATTTACGCGTTCTTAACATTTATATTAGCTTTTATGTACGTCGTGTATGTACTCTCTGGTACCTCTATAATATGGGGGTGTGTGTACTATATGTATGGGGTAGAGGTATAAAGCACCAGCGGGAACTTTGGCTTGTATGTATAAAGCATAATCCGTGGCATGGTATTATTATTTAAGAGATCTAATTCTCGGTTTATTTTACATTAGGAGATAAATTTCGACTCGCCGAGAGGTGGTATTAGCTTAGTAACGGTGAAAGGAGCCACAACCACTAGCAGATTATTGATACAGAATGCTAAACCCGAGGATTCGGGAGAGTACTCGTGTATACCTTCGAATTCAAAGTCGTCGACCGTTCGTGTACATATACTAAATGGTAAGTACCTATCCCTCTTTATTATCTACGATGGTAGTTAGCACGTTTAATTAAATGGCACGCTTCTCGCGCTTTTACCCTGCTGACGACTCGGACGCGTTATATGTGTTTGTGGATTACGTCAAGACTGGCATACGAATGTATGTATTCAGATGTTGTAGTAATTATCGAAGCACTGACAAGGATGAGGATGATGATGGTGATGGGGGGGGGGGGTGTTGATAATTTTCAAATAATATTACGTATTGTATTGACAATGATGATGGGAATCAAATGTTGAGATATAGGTGATGGGAGGGGGTTGAGGGGATGAGAAGATATTTACAAATAGAGTAGGGGAGGGGGCAACATTGATAGCAGAATCAGTGGTTTTTTTCACATACGTTCCCCACTTTAAAGAGCTATTAAATGCTTGGGGCCAAGGTTACGCAAACGAATGCCAATTCTTGCCAAACGACTCGTCGCGAGTTATTAAAATAAAGCATAAAAATAAAAAATCATCATTATTTTTTCCCTCATCGAACTATTGGTCGCGCCCTTGTCACCGCATTGTCGTTATATACGAGCTCTGGCTGGCAATCGCGAGTGATTCGTCGTTTATTTAGCGATTATTATGGCTGGCGTATTGTCATCATTGCCAATCTAGCATGTTATGGATCGACATTATACGCGTATGGCTTGGCGATATTCTTGGCAGTAAAGCTGGAATCACATCGCGTCGCTAGCAAAAATTACTTATACCCTCGAAAATGAAAACACGCAGCGATGAGCGAAGAGCGAACTACGTCGTGGAAATTTTCTGTTTACCAACTGCTGCAAAGATCGGTATTCTTGACGCATTTCTTTTACTTATAATTTTATTCGGCGTGGTATTTTTTTTTTTGCTTGCGCCGCGCCGCGTCGTGCTCGGCCGTGTTTTTCTTTTTAAAATTCAAATTTTTTTGTAACACGTGCCTGCAAACGTGTTGGAATTTTGGGTTAAGGTGAAGTTATACTGTTATGTATGGTGGGGGAAGGAGGAGGGGGTGGTTGACGTTTATGAGGAGAATTTGACCTATCGTCGTGATACTGTTTTTTTTTTTGTTTTTTGGTACGAGGTTTAACTGAAAATATTGCGCGGGAAGAATAGTAGGTGGTGAAAATTTTATATAGGGCACAGGGTGTTCGCTAAATCTATTTATTAACAGGGTTGACGAACAATAAGGCGACCTTTACAATTCATCTACTAGGATTAAACTGAAATATGGCTCACTGAAAGAGCATGTTACCAGCTGTCTAAGTCGAATTTTCGATTTTTGACGAATTTTTGAAAATGGTGGAAATTTTCCATTCCTGTAAACATAGAGATAAAAATATGGAACTCGATTTTATGTACCTACTAATAAATCCGAGCTGATGAGTTGAAAAGAGAAGTTTTTTGAAAAAATAGAAACAGAGCTACATTTTTGTTTTTTACTTTCAAAATTGTCAATTTTTTTCATGAATTCCTCAAAACGTCTTGTACGTTCCAAGTAACACTTCCCTCTACATCATGGCAGGATTCAATGAAACATTATTACTTTTGTGACAAAAATATATAATTTTGGGGAATTTTTTCAAAATTTGAGATTCCCATCTTTGAAAAAAAAAATACACTTTTCAACTTCACTAAGGTTTGGCGATTCACCTGCATGAGTGGACTAGGAATATCAAAATTATGATATGAAAAAATTTTCAGCTGCAGAATTTGATTACATTATCTAGAGAAATTTTAAATTGCTGGAGAAAAGTCAACTTTGGTTGGTGGCTTCAGGTTGGCTTGAAAATGGTGGCAATCGATTCGCTGGCTCGACTTTATAGTTCATAAGCAGAGTTTCAGATATTTATTTACTCTTTCTGTGGAAAATTAATACCTACATATGTTGATAGAAACCTAGTCAAATTCTGCTGCCCCCTTCCTAATAGAACAACAAATGTGTAGAAAATTCTGACATTTCATAAATTGTTGCAATCATTTTTTGGGGTGGGGAGGGGGGAGATTACTTTTCTATCAACATGTGATGAAAACGTGTTGAAATCGTGTTAGAATAATTTTTTGAATTTTTAATAGCATTTATGCGGAAAATAGCAGTTGCTAAAAAAAAATTTTTCTCGAAAAAGCCATTGCGTTTTTTTGCTTTTTTTAATATTTTATTCCATATAATGTACTTGATTGGGATCTTTTTGAAGATTTTAACTCGTTTAGTTTCATACTTACTTTCTATTACTTTATATTAAAATTGATTTTTATGGATTTTGAAACTGATTCTGAGCTCACTCTGGGTAAAAAAAAAGGGGGAGTTCGAAAAGAGCAGACCACGGAAGACTCATCACCTTTCTTAAAATCTTGAAAACTTGAAAAAAATCCTCAGAATTCTCCCTCTTGAAAAAAAAAACGAAAAAAGTATTCCACTATAAAAAGTTACTGATACCTAACTTTACAAGGCTGCCGCACGAGGCACTACCTCATTAGGGAGAGTGAACAAAGACATAGCCTGGATTTGAACAAAAATTGGCGGGAAAGTCCACTTTGAGTGGGAGATTACCCATAAAATTATTTAGCTCTCTAGCGGTTCAAAGAGCAGAACCAAAGGTTCCCAAAGTGAGATCATGTTTGAAAAAAAAAAAACAAACAAACAAGAACGTGTATTTGGACAGTTAAATCGAAATATTCTGCAAAGTGAGGTAATCGGAGTATTTTGACCTGCTGAACACAAATCTGACGTTAGCTTTTTGTGAAAGGAATTTTTAATGACAGAAAATAGTTATAAAGTTGATAAGAAATTGTCATTTTTACGATCCGTAAATTTTCAAGAGCTTCGTAGAGGGGTAAAAGTGATATTGAATTTTGAATTTAATGGGTCTGAGATGTTCAGAAATTCAAATCGCAAATTTTCGAGGGGGATGGCTGAAGGATTGCATAGTATGTTTTTCTAGGTTTACAAGGTACGAGTAGTCGAGTACCCAATAATGGCAAAAAACAAAGACTTTTTCAAAAATAATCCCACTTTGGGGACTTCTGGCTCAGCCTTCTAAGCTGTGAGAAGCTCAACATTTTTCTGGGTAGTCTCCCACTCAATGTGAATTTTTCTTCCAATTTTTGTCTACATCCAGGATAGGTTTTTTTTCACTCCACCCACGGGGAATCCGTGCCCCATTTCGGGGGGTCTCGTTCCTCATGGGTCCACAAATTAGGGTATATTGTGATGGAAAATATGGCCCCACGTTGGGCGCCAGAATGTAAAGAAATGTCGTATGAATTAATTCCCAAATTACACTAGGAGCCTAATAATTTGGTCTTTTCAGCTATACAATTTTTTAAAGAAATTTCTATTTTATCTGATTGGATTTCAGTGGTGATGAAAAAAAAACACACCCACACAAAAATGACCAATTATGTACTTATTCATGCAGGGGAAGTATCCCAACCAACACAAACATTTTTTGATTTTTCACCAAGAATTCAAAAATGGAAATTTTTGAATCTTGATTTCTTTGAAGATAAGAAAATATAGACTAATTCAAATCCTCTTTGACCCAGACCATCTGGATATCTGATTCATGCACTCTCGTTCTGGTGGAATAATTGGTGATGGAAATATAAGATAAGTATCTCTTGCGATTCTATAACTAGCTCATCAAGATCTCAGGATCGGATGAATCGCGGATGTAAAATGGGTTCCCTCCCCAATATTTACGTATTTATAATACGTGGGGTTAAAGTTGGATTAATTGAGGCTTGAGCTAAGATATGATTGAACTTTCAACGGAATGATATATTTATGGTAAAGTTGGAAATATTCATTGAATTCTCAAAGTCACGAAAGTTGAATAACAGTCCAAGACAAATTCACATTTAGGACATTTATTCGTATACTTGAGGGATAAAACAAAGACAAATAAAAAGGATCGCAACCGTGGGGAATTTTGGGAATACTTAAACTAGGAGTAACAAAAAGGAAAATAAATATTAAAAAAAAGAAAATAAAGGAACAAAGTGAGCCATTCGTTGAACTTAAAACTAAAATGCACATCCTGAGCGATATGTCATTTTCAAACAAAAAAGAAAATAAAGAAAGACAATGTGAGCCAAGGTCTTGAAACTTAAAGCTAAAGTTGGAATGTGAACCAAGGCAACTTGTTATTAAAACCTATCTCTGTGCAATTCAAAGAGTGATCCGAGACAGCTGAAGATTCACTAATTGCCCCATAGGGACTCAACTTGAGAAACAAAGTCATCGCAGATGATGGCTAAGTCCGAGGCTACAGACGCCAAAATTCATCAAAGTCCAATAAATCACGAACTGAAGGAAGCTAAAGCTGGATACAGTAGGAACTACAGTTGGAAATATTGAGCTAAAGATGGATTTATTGGTCTCTTCTGGCGAATGGGCTCCAGCCCATTTGCGGAGATGGAGGTAAAGTTGGAACTATACTTAGCGGTGTTGATGTCTGCAGTTCTACCAGAATTGTCTCGGATCAGAGCTTTTATAACTGCGCTTTTTACGAGAAATCGGGCGGGGAAAGGTACATAGTCAGTGGCGCACGCGCTCAACGCCCCTAGCGGCGCTATCATGCGCAGCTGGCGCTGGAATTACGTCATGTTCGATTATACTCGGTGATATTCGTGTTGAACTGGTTTTCTATTGGTTATTATAGCGAGAGTGGTGGATAGCTTGGCTCCACCACCTAAAAAACGATGATGTAATCGAGTATAATCAGCTGTATTCGATAATTTCTTGATTATAATTGGACATAAGCGCCACCACTACTGAGTAGGAAGTTCAAATTGTCGAGGCTTGGTCACTGACGTCATAATTGGTCACTAAAATGACCGAAAATCTGTCGCTTAGGGGGTAGAAAAATATTCTGCTGCTATGGCGAATGAGAATTTTCCTCCCAATTAGGAGACAGGAAAATTTTCTCCCATTAAGGTGACTGAACTTTTCGTGTATAAATTTCTCCCAGTGTAGGTGATGGATAAAAATATTTTTCTCCCACATAAGTGGGAGAACTGCGTGTATTTTTCTCCCACTACAAGTCAGACAAGAGGGAATCGAAGGAGAGCCCCAAAATACATTGGAATAAAAAATTTATAATGCTGAATTTCATTTTTTGATTTTTGAAAAATTTTAAAAAATTCAAATTTGGCTCATTTTTCATGAAAAAAGTCAAAATTTGATTTGTGCCCTATTTTCGACCTCCTGTGTCCATTGGAACCTCCATCAGATTTTCGAATTCTCCAGTTTTCAAAAAAATGCTGTAAATAGAGTGAAGATGAAATTCTCGTAAATTCGATTTTATAGGTGGGTATCTATTGAATTGACTTTTCACCTTATAGCCTTTTTTAGGGTTTTTCTTTCAAACTGGAGACTCCGAAAATCCGCCAGAGCCCCTAGAATGGTTCCAAACTATCGCCAATCGATTTGGGAGGTTGAAAATAGGATACGAACTAAGTTAATTTCAGTTTTTTATGTCAATTTGATCATATTTTTTTTTTCAAATTGAATACCTAAGTTGAATTTGATTTTTTTTAAATTTGACAAAAAATTGAAAAAAGAATTTTAGCATTTGAAATTTTTTCTGGCGATGTATTTTCGACTCCTCCTAGGTCCACAAATTTCCATGCTGGTTTGGATACTTCCCATGGGCATGATTTTCAAGAACCACCCATCCCCTCCCCTCCTCACCTTTTTTTCCTCATCTTAAGGCTGGGTAAAAAGTAAGGTGACTTGAGAAGATGCTGTGTAATGAAAAAAAAAAAAAACAGTAAAAAATCTTCAACGTGATCGTGGAGTCCATTATTCTGTACGTGGACTAGTTTGAAAGCGTTTTTACGGCAAACTGGTTATGCAATTTTATTAACACAAATGATAATAACATGAAAATTAAGGAAATAATGTACCTACATTTCGCAGAAAAATTACAGAACGCTTATGAGCAGGGCTCGGATTTTTATGCTGGAGCATATTTTTTGTATACATAGAGGATTGGGAATTTTTCAATTATCTCCACGATTCATGAAATTTCGAGTCAAATGAGCCTATTTTGTTAGAGCATATTTTGGCATATTTCACTATAAAAGCATATTAAAGCATATTTTGGCATTTTTTAGGGAATATTTTGCGTTTTCAGAGCATATTTTACGTTTTTAGCGGTTTTTAGGGAATATTTTGCCCAATTTCAAATTACTATATTGTTGTAAAACTGGCAATAGCTCATTCGTACCTACTTATTTTTTTGTTCGTTTTATTTTGTTTTTTATCCTTTAATAATGGAACTAGAATTACCTTTTCGTGATTTTAAAACGCTCTGTTTTGCATTTTTGTTTGTAAATTCTTGGTATTACACAACAATATTACTAAAATCGTATAGGAATTGATTTTTCCTGTAAAACGATACCCAATATCGTTAGGGAATATTTTTACTTTTTAGAGCATATTTTGGCGTTTTTTAGGGAATATTTAAGCGCATATTTTGGGTTTTTTGGGGAAAGAATATCCGAGCCCTGCTTATGAGCAAAACGTGAGTTGGTATGTTCAAAGCGAAATTATATCAATATTTTTGCCAATGTGGGCCAAAATGGATCATTTTTAAAAACTATAAATCTTGTATTCAAATCATTTTGAATCATTCAAAAAACCAAAAGTACACATATCTTGGAATTCTTTCATTTAAAAAAAAAAACAAAAAAAAACATACGTACCTACTCATTCAAAGCGATTTCGAAACAGAAAATAAACTATTATTTTTGAACAAACGTCACTACCGGGTGTCTAGAAATTTTTTCCACCAAAATCTTGAAAATTTTTCAAGATTATAAATTAAATTATTTTCATCTAATTTTTTAATATAATTTCACAGAATGTTTTTCATCATCCACCCTGATAGAAAAAAACAATTTTTATTAGGTTGCAATTTCATCAGAATTTTTTCGAAAATCTTCACTCAAATCCCCCTCCCTACCTCCTGCAAAAAAAGTACCTCAAAGCTGGTAATACGCTCTCACGTGCATTAGGTACATCTATAGCTAGTATTTGAAATTAATTCAAACACTATACCTACGCTATGTTCTCTCTATGCCTGAAAACTCCCACGCTCGCGTACTTTGTGTGTGATTTTCAAGCCGAAGGATTCGCGGTTGTCGGGTTAAATATTTTAATCTTTATTCATTACCACCCTCGGTAAATATCCGTTTTGACTGCCTCTTTAATAAGGTTAGACAAGCCATTATACGCGAGCAGTATATTTGATGACTCGCAGCTTCTACAACGTATTCTCGAAAGGGCTCATGTTACACTATAGTATAACCTAACCTACACAGAAGAACAGGCCGTATTTTTAGTCGACAAGTATTATTACGAGTATATGAATGGCGTTGAAGCATTCTGTTATAAGGAAGAATTTATACCCGATATGCCCACACATGTGTGTGTGTGTACGTCTCGTAGGCATGTGTTTGAAGGATGAAGGGGAAAGCTAGGGGGGATGGAGAAAAACGACAACGATGAGAGCGCTTTATATTCAACAAAAAACCAAATTATCTTCGAGCCTGAAAAGTGTACGAGCATAGTACTTCGTAAGATCACGTTTCACGCGTATTCGTACTATAACGAAGGGATTGATAAGTGTGCTATACGATGACGCAGCTATATTACAATAAAAGGGTGGCTTACGACGAGTACGTGTGACACGTATGTTAATCGTTGTAAGAAAATCGTCTCGAGAAAGTATTTAACGAAAGAATAAATTAGCATATATTGTTAAATCGCGATATACTTAGTACATAGCGTATAGCTTTTATTAGTATACCTACGTACGGGTATAATAAAGTTTTAATTAGTTGACGAATACGAGAGGCAAGTGTCGCATATACGAGCATGTGAGATGATAAGTGGATGAAAAATTTGCCCTTAATCAAGTCGCGAGACTTATTCGAGAAGAATTTTATTCAATTTTAATCCGATTAATAGTTTGATTTTAAATTAATTCAAAAGCACCGAAGAAGACGATAAAGTGTTCTTATAGGGTGTTTTGCGTGCACGTTGATTATGATGATGAAGCTGCTCCAAAGTTGGAATATTTGATGGATTCGACGCAGTTGAGGAAAAGTGTGGGGGGAGGGAGGCAGGCAGGTTTCCATATTTGTAGGGTTTCGAGTACCTATACCTACGTATAAGAGGGTTTGGCATGAATAAAAACTTGATACATGCGAGAGAACAAGTCGAATAATTACGTCTAGGACGCGATAACGTGATTAAAATTACCTCATTTGAGTAGAGAATTGCTATTGTAGCGACTTTTGTTTACAAGTTGCACTGGTGTGTTGTGTGTATGCGTACACTTGTACATACATATACAGCTATACCTATAGAAGAATTGTTTATTGTTGATATTAATCATGGAGCCGAGTTTTGTTTGCATTTGGCATGCAAACCTGCGTTAATGGTCTGTCGAATAATTATTCGTCGGTGGTAATTGCACTGTAGTGGTGTTTTCTTATCGAATGATAATCGGCCTCGTAGGTATACTCTCATACTACCACCTAGAAGGGTAGGTATTACCTACGTATCGAGCTCTGTTCGGAATTTCGAACGCTAGCACAATATTGTGGTTGCTCGTTTCTGTTTCTTATATGTGTATAGGTAGGTAGGTAGGTACCTTTTGCTAGCCTTATGCAGGCTGCTTTCGACCGTTGGCTAAATTATAAATGGTAGTTTGCTTAATAATTCATTGAACGGGTAACTTTATCTTATCTTGGGAAATTTTCAACTTTTTTCCCGGTCCCCGGATTCTCCGGTACGGATGTGTTTCTGACAGTGGCCTTAATTTCGACCCCGGTTCGTTTCCAAATAAATCTACTGTCCACGTGCGCTGCTATAGTATAACATAGCTGTGGATTTCGGGTGTAAAATAGGGTATGGTGGAATGCTAGAGGGAGGAGAGAAGGGATATGAATTGAGTGTGCTTCGTATTATTGTACGAGTATCTGAACTGTTGTGGAGTACAGGAGTACTTCTGTACTCATCCTTATTTGAAGTTCAAGTAGTGGAATGAACAGTTAGGTGCTTTGTTCGGTTTGATTCTCGAAAAACAATTTATTGTTGGGTGAGAGTTTTGGTAAATTTTAGCGAGAAATTGGTCCACGATTGTGTACTTTGCTGTGGTGAGTTCTGATCGAATGATCAATTCAGAGCAGTTTCGATTAAACTTATAGGAAATGAAGCAGTACATACTCATATACTTATGTGATTTTGAAAAAAAATCTCGTAGAAGATTCAAGGTTGATTTTTTGAATTATTTTGAACTGGGGACCTTTTGAACTTGCACTCTCCGATTTGAAAATACAAGCTTAGATCAAAAGAGCATGCCCTAAAACTCTCGTAACTAAAATTTCAGATCTTAAAGTTCATTTTTGGATTTTTGGCGAATTTTCGAACTTTTGAAAAATTAAAAAAAAAGGACATTTTAAACGAGAAACGTTTTTTTTTTTTTTCGCTAGAAATTATCATGAATATTTTCTCCAATTGATGAACTCTAAATGTATTATTTTGGCTTTTCGAATACGTAATCTGAATTTCTGAAAGTATTCGAATACAAAATTGCATACCTAGTTCAAAAAAATTGATCCCTTCCGGTGTACATTGTATTGGAAAAAATGAATTTTTGAAAATTTATTCGTGGTCACTGATTTTGATTTTTTTTCTTTTAATTTTACTTTGGGTCTCAAATTGGGCATGTGGAGAGTTTCTTTCGAAAATTTTCAAAATGGTTGAATGGGTATAAAAAATGAAATTCAAAACTTTCAAGGTCGCTAATTTGGAATTTTTGCTTGATCTTACCGTGGTGAGACCCAATTTCATACATCTGTGGTAGAGGAGGGATTGCTATCAACATTTTTTTTGAGGAGTGGTGATATGGGTATGAAAGTTTGAGTTGTAAACGTAAAGTATCCATAAAAATAAAAATACACTTTCTTATTTCTTTAAAAGAAAATAACGGGAATCAAAATCACAATAATTTCTGATTTTTAAATTTTGTTGTGAGAAAATGAGTTGATATTTTTAAAAATAATAGAGAAAAACCACTTAAAATCTTAAAATTTCTTCGCCTCTCCACTTTTTTGGTCGAAATGTCGAAATTTCCACATTTTTTCAATTTGGGTGGAGGAGGATTTTTAAACTCCAGACTTTTTTTCTTTATTTTTTTTTTCTTGAGCACTTTTTTCACCCAACTTTTCCAACGATTAGGGAGGGAGTTGATTCGAGAATATTTCCACATTTCAACGTGGGGTGGCATACATTAAAAATAGGTTTTCAGGGCCGTTGATTTTGATGTTTTTATTTTGATTTCTTCACTGACCCCAATATTAAGAATTGGGGATGGGAAAGAGTTGATTTCGAAATATTTTTAAATTACGACTTCGGAAAGCAAATTCATGTTTTTGTGGCTGCTGATTTCAATTTGTCCACATTGACTTACCTCAAAGTCCATAATAAGCTGCCCAATAAATATAGAAGGAAACGCAGGTCATCAAGAAGATTTTGTTTCTTAAATATCTACCATTGAATGCTTACCTTTTTTCAAAAAAATTTAAATTTAGAAGAAAATCTGTGGAAAAAAATGTTAATAGTGTTTTCACAACGGTTGATGATTCTCTCAAAAATCATTTGCGTTTATCAAGAAATTTGACTGTGGGTTATTGAGACAACTGATTTCAATTTTCAGAAGTTCGGTATCTTTGCTAGTCTAGATAAGTTTTAAAAATGTTCGCTGTGTAAAAAAAAAACTTGAAATTTTTTATCATTCCAGGTGTTGAATATCAAATCCCCAACGAATTATTCCGGAAATTAAAAAAAAAAAATTTAGTCATTTTTTTTGGTGATTTTTTTTTCTTTATTTTTGAATATCTAAGTATTTCCAATAAAAATTTTTTGGGAATTTCATTAGGTATATCAAAATATGTATCATTGAAATAGTTGACAAGAAGATCTAAAATGAAGAATTTCTATAATAGTCAGGGAGCCCACTTAAGGATAAATTGCAACCCCCGTCGATCCTCCGGGACAACTTTTTTCTTAAAGGGGGAGTCTTAAGGAACATTTCTAGCCCTTGTACTAAAAAAAAAAAGTGGCCCTACTTACAAAATTGCGGCAATTTCGATTGACAGGTCAGCCGAAATCGCAGATTTTGCGTTCCAACATAGGACTTGCTCAAAATTTTTCAAACTGTACAAAGGTAGATCGAAAGATCAAGCAAAAATTCATCACCTGTCAAAATTTCAAGTGCCAAAGTGCGTTTTTCGATTTTTGGTAAATTTTTGAAAATCAAATTTAGTCCAAAAATGAGGGGAAAAATCAAAATTTTACCAAATTGATCAAAAAAGGTAAAATTTGGGATACACGCTATTTTCGACATGCCAAATTGATTGGAAACTGTTTCAAACCGTTTTGAGCAGTTCTGGAGCCTCCAGTAGATTTTTGAAACTCGAAATTCCCACAACATTTTACCAAAATGGAGTTGGAAAGCTGAAATTTATTCTGCAAACTAATTTCAAGACGCTACGAAGTCAACTGCAGGGGGATTTCAAGTCGTTTTGGAGTACCCGGCGACTTTTTGAAAATTCCTGAAGCCTCCATCAGATTTTTGAAACTTTAAATTTTCACAATATTTCATCAAATGGAGATGGAAAGCTGAAATTTACTCTACGTTCCAATTTTAACACCCTCTGAAGACGACTGCGGGTGGGTTCAAATCATTTTGGAGCCTCCAGCGCCTTTTTGAAAATTGCTGGAGCCTCCAGTAGATTTTTGAAACTTGAAATTCCCCCAACATTTTACCAAATGGAGTGGACAAGCTGAAATTTACTTCGCAAACTAATTTCAATACGATATGAAGTCGACTACATAGTGGTTTCAAATGGTTTTAAATGGTTTTGAAGCTTCCAGCTACTTCTTGGAAGTTTCAATTTTCCAAAAAACACCATAAGACCTCTCAAAGAGTGGCTGAAGGCTCCAAAACGACTTGAAATCCGCCAGCAGACGACTTCGTAGCGTATTAAAATTAGTTTGCAAAATGAATTTTGACTTTCTATCTCCGTTTGATGAAATTTTTAGTAAATTTAAAGGTTCAAAAATCTACTGGAGGCTCCAGTAATTTTCAAAAAGTCGCCAGAGGCTCCAAAACGACTTGAAATCCCCCTGCAGTTGACTTCGTAGCGTACTGAAATTAGTTTGCCGAATAAATTTCAGCTTTCCAACTCCATTTTGGTGAAATGTTGTGTGAATTTCGAGTTTCAAAAATCTGCTGGAGGCTTCAGAACTGCTCAAAACGGTTTGAAGCAGTTTCCAATCGATTTGGCATGTCGAAAATAGGGTGTATCCCAAATTTCAGCTTTCTTGGTCAATTTGGTAGAATTTTGATTATTTTCCCTCATTTTTGGCCTAAATTTGATTTTCAAAAATTCATCAGAATTCGAAAAACGCACTTTGGCACTTGAAATTTTGACAGGTGATGAATTTTTGCTTGATCTTTTGATCTACCTTTGTACAGTTTAAAAAATTTTGTGCAAGTCCTATATTGGAACACAAAATCTGCGATTTCGGCTGACCTGTCAATCAATGGCCCCTCCATTTTGTAAGTAGGGTCACTTTTTTTTTGAGTACAAGGGCTAGAAATGTTCCTTAGGACGTTCCCTTTAAGAAAAAAGTTGCCACGGAGGATCGATTGGGGGGGTGCAATTTATCCTTAAGTGGCCTCCCCGAATATAATACATATAAAAGATGTTCAGTAATTTTTTTTTTTTTTGATTTTTTGCATACATTTTTATGTTTTAGTGCAACTTACAATATGTATTAGGTACAAATAGTCTTAAAAATCAACTTTGAATTATGTCAAGTGGGTTATGCTAAGATGACAACTGCTGAGACATTTGTGATGGTGGGAGGGGGAGTGAGAATAAAATACTGCATGAAAATGCACCTATTAAGCAGAAAGAACAATGCTAAGAGATTTTCAAGCTTTCAAAGTGGGCATCGCGTACACCCTGATTTATTAATTTCGCACCCGGTAGAGAGAAACAGTGAGAATAATTGAACAAGGTATGGGTATGGTATACCTAAAGTGCAAATGGAAAATTCGAGTGGATACTCTTTATAAATTCGCGCGAGTACCTGCGTCGCATCGTCATCATCGTGGTCCGTTCGTTCAACACGTAAAATATAATAATTAAACGGATCGTCGACTCTGTACCGCTCTATAAAAGGTATAAAATTAGGGTTGAAATTTCGCCTGTTAATGAAGGAAATATAATTAAAAGGTATCGATACGCTCCACGCTGGTCAGAGCATTAAACCGACCGAGGCTTTGGTAACACGGCGAATCGTATTGAAAATATATCCGATTAATTCGAAGGCCACGAAACAGAAGGGTCTTGGATGCTGGCGCCCTTAAGGAAGTACGAGAAGCTCGTACATTTGATCCCTATTTCCTCTCTCTCTCTTTCTACACTGTTTATCTCGACCAAGCAAACCTTAAACGATAGAGAACGACGACGATGAGGTAATTATTCAAGATGCTGAAAATGCTCTGCCTTGCAGCCGGCGATGAAGGCGAAGACGAAGGTAAAGGTCGTCGCAAAGTTAGGCTTATTACCGCGATATCGCGGTTAACGGTTAATAAGTAATATTGAAATTACATTTTGTAAGATTTACGGCTTTGTTTCGGTAAAATCCACAAATTCTCGTCGCGTCGCTTCGCCCTGTGGCTCCGTATTCTTAAACCATTCGCTTTATACTTGGAATAAAATATACGAGCAGATAGCTCGGATTGCTGGCGATGCTTGTGTAGATTTTTTTTCCTCCACGCTTAAACCGCCGTCTGCTTTGTAAATATTTGCACATATTGTAAGCTAAAGGCACCTTTAAACAACTCGACAAACAGTGAATTAGCATTCTGGTTTTTGTAATTTATAGGTGAGCATCCGGCAGCAATGCATCATGGACAAGGAAGCATGCCAATGTGTTCGCCAGTCGTGAGCGCTTTCATCGTGTCCATTACGTTATTACTTACCCTGGCAAATGGGGGTTAAAACAAGGACAAAATTACCAATTTTTTTCTTTTTTATTACCTATTTTTCTTATCGAATTGTGTCTGAAGACGAAGAGGTACCTTACCTACATTTTAAATAAATGTGTTTTGTAATGTGTTCTAAAAATAACGAGTTGATCGCAGCATCGAGGATGAGGATTTTTTCTGTGAGAGGTTTTGTCGTTTAAAACGAATGGTTTGTTTTTTGTTTTTTCTTAGTGTATTTATATCTTGTAATTTACCCCTCCCCTTTTTCCGCGGAGTTTCCTACCCATCCCAATTGTTCGTTCATTTTTCATTAATTGTTTTTCTAAATCGAGGAAATTTTTTCGAGATTTTTTTTTCGTTTTTTTTTTTTAATTTAGCGTCCGAGTGTATAAAAAAATACTCACTTTGAAGGGAAAAGTTGCACGTAATTAAGAATATACTATAACTTGGTGGCAACTTTCGATGGTATTTTTTTAAAACTTACGCCTTGTCGCCCTTTCGGTCTTGGGTTTGTGTATATTTGTTGAATTGTAATTTTCGCGCTTTAATTCGAATTACGCGCCATTAAGTTTACATTGTCGACTTCTTAAACGTTGTACACATTTGTTGAAGTGTTTTTTTTTCTGTTTCGTTATTTTCTTCGTTTGTGTAATTTTATTTTTGGTTTTTTTTTTTCGTCGATGTTACACGATTGTTTTTCATTATCATCGAAGTATTGAATCTTTGACAATTTGTGTTTTTTTTTTCTTTATTGGCTGGAAAAAAGACCTATGTGAGTCTGACGAGAGACGAGAAAATATTGGAAAACGATTGTAATTAGAGGTTGTACGTATTCTGGTGAGACATTCTGAACACTATCTTGGGTTTAAATCAAACCTCAATGGAGTAATTACACTGTGACGAACATTATAATACGATTTACATAGACATACGTCGTCGTCGTCGTAACACAATATCGAATGCGTTAAATACTCGAAATCCCTGTTCAGTGTTCACTATTCCCTGCACCGTGCCAGTGGCTCGGATAGTGAGGGTAAATAAGGTACCTAGCCAGCATTTGATGCGTTATTATTCGACATAAATACACGGTTTTATCACGTTTCTGCGCTCGAACAAGTCCTAAATTTAATCCAATTGTTATGTAGTAGGATAGGATAGGCAGGTACATATTATACGAGCGGGTTCGTTCGCAAATTTCCAGGCTTTTCAATTTGAATCACGCTGAGTGTGATGTTTTTATCATTCCAACGATTTCGAATTCATCAGTTCGAGTGGTTATAGTTGGGATTTTGGCGAGATATGGCGTTTTGTCTGTGGCCTGTACAGTATATGGGTTGTTGTGTGTACTGCCTTGCCTTACGTTTATATGTACGTACACAAATTATGTTTCAGATGGTGTAAATGATAGCGAACATCGAATAAATCCATTGTCGAGTTGTTAAAGACGAGTTGTGGCGGAGTTCTTGGTGGTTGGATGGGTTTAGTTTGGTTTAAGGAGGGGGAGGGAGGGGGTAAAGATGGAGGATGATGATTTGCGGTGGTTTTGTTTCGTTGTTGGATTTCTGTTTTGAAAGTGGGGAGTTTTGATCTTGATTTTGAGTAAAATAGCGGTTGTGATGTCTGGAAAAGTTTGAATTTGATTCGTAAAAAATGGCGAATTCAAATCCCCCCAACTCCTCCCCTTGGAATTCATTAACACGCATGTTGCATGACTTCAAATGTAGGTAAAAATACGAGAAAATAAAAAACATGAAAAATGAAAAATTTTTATTTTGAATTATTTTTTTGAAGAATTGAAAGACAGATGATTTTGAACAGTGCTGTTTTTTTTTTTGAAAAACACCTTAATACGTCATTTTTTTCAATGTTTACGTTTTCAAAAAATACTTTTGAAAAATATCATATTTTTTGCTACAATTTGAGATGTTTGAAAGTTATTTTTTCAGAATAAATGATTTTTTAAACTTTTTTAAAATGTTGGGGAAGATGAAAATTACTCTCAGCAGTTCAAAAATTTTTGAACTGAAAAAAGAAAATTGAAAGAGGGCAAAGTAGATCATCAAATGAATTTTAGTCGCTAAAATTTGTTTTACAATTTTTGGAGAATTTGTAAAAATTTAAAATTTATAGCTTATTTCTAAATGAAAAAAAATCAAAAATTGATCAAATTCACGTAAAAAGCTGAACTGTTTGTAACTCATTTTTGGACCTCTCGAGTCAATTGATGAGGGTTTTGAACCATTCTGGAGCCTCCAGTGCCCTCCTGGATTCTTCAGTTTTAAAAAAATGCTGTAAAAATAGTGAAAATGAAATTCACCGAGTATGAATGGCTTTTTTCGTTAATGAGTTTGCAAAAATGTTTTGTTTTTTAAATGGGCACAAAAAGATTTTGAGAAGTGTGCCAAAATCAGTCGAAACAATATTACAATAATGGAAAATCTTAATTCATAAATAGATCATGAATTTCATTTTCACCCCCATTTACAGCGTTTTTTTTTTTTTCGAAAACTGGAGAATCAAAAAATCTGCTGGAGGCTCCCAAATGGTTGGAAACCATCAACAAAGGACTCGTGAAGTTGAAAATAGCATACAAAGCAAATTTCAGCTTTTTATGCTTATTTGATCAAATTTTGATTTTCTTTTCATGAGAAGGTAGTCGAATTAAAACTTTTCAAAATTCTCCAAGAAATCAAAAATTAAATTCAGCCCTTGAAATTTTTTGCTAGTGGCATATTTAGGGAGATTTTTTCAATTCTCCTGTATTCGGTTCAAAAAATGTTGGCCAGATTGTGATCCTTTCCTTGTCAGTTTTTTTTTTGGGGGGGGGGGGGTGAGATCAGCCGTATCACACCCACTTGATGAAAATTCGTCAGGAAAATGTTGAAAATGTTGAAAATTATTGATATTTAACATTCTGAATATTTGGGAAGTTATGAGGAAGTGGTGCACCTGAGAAACCATCATTTGAACACTGTTGCCAAGTTTCAAGAATTGGAGGGGGCCGAGATGTTCCTTGCAGAGAGAAAGTTGAAATTAATTTTTCCGGATGGGAATAGACAACAAATCTAAAATTTGTCATTGTCAGTTGGGGGGGGGGGTGTGAGATCAACCGCATCACCTCCCCCCCCCTCCATTAAAAAAGGAGTAACTGAAGGGGCATTGAAAAGTGAAATCTGTGAAATTTTTAATTGATATATTCGGTGGTCTAAAATTGATGAAAATCAAAAAATGTTGACCAGATTGTGATCCTTTCCTTGTCAGTTGGGGGGGGGGGGGTGAGATCAACCGTATCACACCCACTTGGTAAAAATTCGTCAGGAAAATGTTGAAATTTTGAAAATTATTGATATTCAACATTCTGATTAAGTATTTGGGAAGTTATGAAGAAGTGGTGCACCTGAGAAACCTCCATTTGAACACTGTTGTCAAGTTTCAAGAATTGGAGGGGGCCGAGATGTTCCCTGCAGAGAGGAAGTTGAAACTAATTTTTCCGAATGGGAATAGACGACAAATCTAAAATTAAGGCAATCCCCCTCCCCCTTCCATTAAAGAAGGAGTGACTGAAGGGACATTAAAAAGTGAAATCTGTGAAATTTGTAATTGAGATATTCGGTGGTCAAAAATTGATGAAAATTGACATGTCACACCAAATTTTCAAAATTTTCTGATCTCATTTTCAAAATTGAATGCTATGTTATTGGGGCATGAGCTACTGTTTCCCAAAAAATGAGTGGATTTTCGAACTTGCATTGGTAGGTAGGGGGAGCTCAAAGAGTTTGAGTCGAAAAAATGAATAAATATTTAGCAACGATTAACTGGTTTAGTGAGCATGTCACACCACATTTTTCAAACTTTCTGAACTTTTTCTCAAAAGTAGTGATCAGAGAGACTCTGAAAGCCCCTATTTGAAAAACGAGTGCATTTTTGTACTTAGCTCCCCCCCCCAAAAAAAAAAATTGACAAACGACTAGTTACACTTCGTTTTCAGTTTTTTGATGCTTTGTGTTCAAAGGCACCAATTGGAGGGAGGGGGGGTGTTGAGTGTGTAAATTTACATGTCAAGTTACCTCATTTTCAAAAAAAAAAAAAAAATCAAAATGGGGGCTTGGAGGGTTCTTGAGAGTTTGTACGTATTATTTGAAGAATTAATTGATGAATTGATTTTGTGCCTCTTGAAACTTGACAAGCGGTGTGTCACACGTCATTTTCATTTTTTTAGCTTCAGTATTTGAAGGCAAGGGGAAGGGGTTAATTGATGAGTTCTTCAGATTTGTGTTCCTCGGAGGGTTCAGGTTCCATTTTAAAAATTGGATTTTTAAAAATGAAGTGAAAAAAGAGTCTTCGTTGTAATTTTTTTCCTGATTGTCAGCTTTAAAATTGTATGTTCATTATGAAAAATTGATCTCAATTTCCTCCCTTCTTTGAAAAAATTGATCAAAATTGGAGGTCCCTGATCGACTTTTGGTTCTAGTTGGTTTGAAATAGATACACTCATTTCCCAGACACCCTGTATACTGCTGAAGTGGGTAAACTTTTTTCAAAATTTGATGCAGGTTTCTCTCCACCTCGTCAGGTCAAAGTTTCAAAGCTTCAACTTTTTTCGAGTTTTGAAGAACAATAATAATTTTCTGAAATGAATTTTTACGATTTTCTTATTCGATTTTTTTTTTTATGAATTGAGGATGAAAATGAAAAATCCTAAATAATGATAATCAGACTCATTTTATGGACCATTTCGCTTAGTTCTTTTGAACAGGAATTGCGTGAATTTTATTTACCTTGCTGAAAATTAAAAGTTATATTGTTCGGAAAATTTATGGCCGACAGTGGTTCACTTTAATCTCTGTAGATCTCAAAATAGACGAGCGTATTTACACGGGCAAAGAGTCAGATGGTCAAGAATTGAATTGAAATGTAAAGTAAAGAATCCCGTAATAATTTCAAACATTTTTCTACTTAAATTTTTGATTTGAAATCTTTAATGGACTCAATTCACACCAGGTTTTTTCCATAAAACCCCTTCTAAAACAATTCCTGCAATACGACACGTACCCCATATCTAATTACACGCACCCTTGTAAAAGACTCCTTAACCTTTTTTTTTCTCGTCGAAAAAAAAAACACTAAATCATTCGGTCATTGTAGCCACATTTAGTGGATAAGTACGACTATAAGCCAAAGTGTACGTATATAAGGATGTGAACCAGGGATGGAAAAAAAAGGAGAGAAAAAAGGCACACAGATAGAGAAGAACATAATATATAATTCACTCCAGTTAGAAAGGTACATAGACATACTTTAACTCACATTTACACGCGTACACAATCACACACGACGATGAGAAAGTACAGCAGGAAAAAATCTAACGTACATTCTTCGCTGGAAATAGGCATTTGTCTCTTAAAAATGTCAAAACGTTTCGGAAATTCGTATTTGGATTACGGTCTCGGCAATTCGAGTGAAAGATTACAAGCTTATAGTGGCAGAACGATGAGAAGAGAAAGACGAAGTAGAAGCAGAAGAAGAAGAAAAAAGTGGAAATATTCCGCATGTATAAGGCTGTGAACGACGACGAAAAAGTAGCACGAGTCAATCGCTTTTACCTAAATTTAACGTTAGAAAAAGAGCGCTGAAAAAAATAAAGAACAAGGGTATAAAGAAGGAAATAAATTTACGAATAAAGGAAAAGCAAATTTTCACTTCAATTAATTTTCAAAGGCGAATTACCGCAAGTAGCGAGATGGCGGCGACGCGACAGTAACTTTTTATCAGTGATTTGCGCTGGTGTGGTTGTATTTTCCCATGTTTTATTTTTTTTGGTTCTGTTTCTTTTCTGTAAAGAAAAATGTATACGAGAGTGTGATGTAAGTATTGAGCAGGTCGGGGATTTTTTTTGACTGATTTAAGCTCTTTTTTGAGGATTCAATACTTCGTTTGTGTAGTTTTATACCTACAAAATGCTACCTATGTATTTTTTAAGCATAATGGAGTATCCGGTTTTAATGGTAATTTTTAAATCGCATATCATATACGTTATTTATTTTTACCTTTCTGTATACCAGTTCCCTTTGTATATATTTTACATAATATTTTAACCCGTTGTCGCTGTTGTGAAGTTTATTCTTAATAAAAACCAAATATATGTGTATTTTATTTATGATTTTATTGGATGGTGGGGGAAAGGGGTCTGTGTGGGACGTTGGTTGCGATTGGATTTGGTACAATGGAGATATGGATACCATTGCAATGGAGTTGGATCCAGAAGATGATTCGAGGTAGGGGTATTGATATTGTTTTTGAAATACGCTTCTGTATTGTTTTTAGCTTTGTATTATAATTATGTATTTGTACATCAAATTAAAGCTTGTGGGGGAGGGGACAGCAACAAAAAAAATTGAAAAATATGTCAAAACAGGAAGGATAAGTATTGCTGTTTTGGGGATCCGAGTCATTTTCTGATCGAGAAGAATGCAAAGAGACCCCAAATCGGTATATTTTTCCAAAACTTTTCACCGTGGTGAAAAACCGACCTCAGTTTTGAATTCAGCGTGTTCAAGAACCAAGTGATCGATATGCATGTCGATTTTTTATCATTTTTCAAACTCACCCCTATTTTACTACCCTTGAAATCTACCCTATGGTGTAAAATTGACTTACTAAAAAAAAATATGGCGAGGAATTTTATTCATAATAAAATTGAAGTTTTGATGAGAAAAATGTTGAAAATACGATTTTCAAGAAAATGGGGTGATTTGGGGTCAAAATAAGGGATGAAATTTCAAATAATGATAAAAAACTATCATGCATATCGATTGTATGGTTTTTAGTGGCGCTGATTACGATTTTAAGACTGTTTTAGCGCTCAAACCAAGTGTTGAAGAGATATGAGCCCATACAGGAGATGAAAATCTTAAACTTCTGTTTTTCCATTCTGCTTTCCCTCTTTTTCAATTTTTTTTCCCCGAAGTGAGACATCAGTTTTTAGCCATTTTAACTTGAGATGATCTTACAAAACTAATTTTCATTGTTCTGAAATTGGTTGACCTTGACTAGTAAACCAGAAAATTGGGGCCAAAAAATACTCAAACGCCTGGAATGTCAAAAAAAAAAGAAGGTGGGAGGTTCACCTAAATGTCCATTTGTTGAATAGATTTATCTTATCACAAAATACTGGGTTGCCAAATCGAACAGAAATCAAAAGCAAAAAAATCTGAATGTCAGAATTTGGCTTAGGTTAATGCACAATTTCAAATACAAACTATCTTTTAGGTATTGATCATTTTTTCAAAAACGAGGTGTAGCATAGATTTTTGAAAAATGCGTTTTTTTTTTAGCCCCATAGGATCTGTTTACAGACACTCGGAGGAGAAAAATTTTGAGCTTCTCAGGCAAACAGAAGAATGGACAGAAGTCCTTAAAATAGGACCATTTTTAGGGGGATAAAGTAATTTTTTGTATCTTTTGTATGCATGCATTGTCTCAGTTAACACCCGCCCTCCCCACCCAAAAATATCTACCTACGATTTGAGTTTCTATAAACCTTTTAGACTGAAGACGTTGAAATTTCTTATCAATCTCATAACATTTTCTTATCAGTGAAACTTTTATTTAGAAAGGGTTGAAATACTTCAAAATTTTGATCAAATCAAATTTCAAGTTTTCAGTTCACTTAATTTAAACAACTACTAAACATGAATGAAAAAATGTACATTTTGTATATTTTTTTGTCAGAATAATTGCAAAAAAAGTGTTTATACGGATGTTTTATTGCCTGCGAGCAAGTACAGCGCTAGTGTTTCCTAAATGAAATTTTAAACGCCATGAAAAGTGCCATAAAATTTGTGAGAAATTGTTTTTTACAGATCTTCAAAAAAATTGGTGAACTTGGCACAATTCATGATTCATAAAAAAAATGCTCCTCACAAAGGCACAAACCTGAATCACTCCTACAAACTAAAATAAATGTGAAAAAAGAAAAATACATACACAATTATTGTTTAATAAAGAAGGGGATGAAACGTTGAAAAAAAAGTCATATGAGAGCGTCCCAATTGGTGGTAATTTAATTTTGGATCTATGATCAAGTCCTCACTTCCCAGGGATTGGTTTATAGATTTAAAATCCCAATTCTCCAGCATCATCAAGGAAAGATTGCATTATTATTATTTTTGAATGTTTAGGAACTAGGGCTGTTGACCCAAAATTATTTTTGATTCAGTTTGGGTTCTGAGTCTACATTAGAAAGGCGAACCCTTTAATGGCACTATAGAAAATTGATATTTTTTCAAGAATTTCCTGCGCTATACTGACGAGTTACATGATATTATAGCTCCCTGATACATGTGCGTAAATGTTCACCCTTTCATTTGACATGTTTGACTCATTGCCTACTTTTGTATTTTAAGGGGCAGAATTTTTTGAAAGAATTCCATTATTTTTCATAGTTTTTGACAATTTTTTGTGGCCAATCAAAAGCGGCTGGAATGAAACTACCACCTGGTAAATATTTATGTATCCATGCTCTACCAATTTATATACAACAACTTGCCTATCTTTCTCATTTAAGGGGCAAAAAAAATGCAAACATTCAAAAATAATTTTTATTTCACTCATCATAAAAAAATTCTGCCCCTTAAAATAAAAAAGTATGCAATATGCTCAACAACGGAATGGAAGCGCAAGATATACACACACATGTACCAATAGTTGTTACTACCTGAGCACTCTTTCCTTCCAGCGTAACGCAACGGAAAACCGGTTGGATGAAATTCACCCCAGTGTGCCGATTACCGGACATTTTCCCGAATCCACTTCCCCGAAAGACATTTTCCCGAATGACAAATTCCTGATTTCTGTATTCCCGAATCCATTTACCCGAATGCCGTGTACCCGAACCAGTAACCCGAATGTCCGAAATCCCGAATGTCCATATCCCGAATGCCTATATCCCGAATGCCTCAGTGTAAACTAGACACCTCTCCCCTTTTCAAATAGTTGACTGGGTTAAAATTCATACTTAGGGTTAGACGAGTAGGTAGGTACCTACAAATTCAAAATGATCTTAATTATCATATTAGTATATTAGCAAAATTATCAATTTTTTCTCTAATCACAATAGGTACCTACTCACGGCCATTGAGAGTGGGGCAAAGGGGACAGTTTACCTCGAACTTAAGCTTTCTGGAGGGCGCGGGTCAGGCAAAAAAAGGGCCTGTGATTAAAGAAAAACATGTTTTTATTTTTACTTCTCAAAACAGAAATTTTCAAAAGCTTTGGCCCAAGCAAAGCAAGGGCTTATTTCTTTTCTTTTTAAAAATTAAAATTTATAAAAAAATATTCAATTTTAAAAGTTTTAAAGTGAAAATTCGACTTTTTGCATAAAAAGTATCATTTTTATGCCTCTCTGCTCCTTAGGTAATAACATCAATCTCTGAGATTAAAAATAAACAAATTTTTTAAACTCAATTTTCTTTCAATTTTCGGGTGTAGGTCTTTCGGGGAAACGGATTCGGGGAAATGGATTCGGGATAAAAAAAATCGGGATTTTGACATTCGGGAAAACGTCTTTCGGGAAAGTGGATTCGGGGAAGTGTCCGGTTACCCAGTGTGCCTTTTAAGGGATATTTCAAGTTCACCCAAAATTTTGTAGCTTTGTGTTTGGTTTTGGTTTCCGGATTCATGAAAAAAGATTTTGGTTTTGGGTTGAAAAGGTTTTGGTTTTGGTTCTTGGTATGATTTGTCAGTTTTTTCAATTTCCTTGTTCCATCATGTTCATTTAAAAATTGGACTAGCACTGCGTATTTGGGAATCCCTGAGCTGGTCCTTTTTTTTTGGCGCCCCACCATACTAAAAATCTGCTTAGATAGTGAGTTTTTCTGAAATAGGGGAACACATTCTTTAAAACATGGCCAGAGCTGTGGGACTGAAATGATTTTGGGCTTGGATTTCAGTTTTGGGTTTGAAATTTTTTCATTTCAGGATTGGATTTGTTTTGGGATTTGTTCTTCCAAATTTTCATTTTGGTTTTGGGATTCGTTTTGGGATTGAAAAAATTGTTTCAGTTCCGGGTTAAATCGGTTTTGGGTTTTGGGATTTCCATTTCAACCAATTGTAAGTGTTAAGTTGTCACTTAAAATATATACGTTTCCTTACAAATAATACTTACGTAAAATAGCCAATAGCCAACCCACCCAACCCTCTTCGAGTCTTTTCATTGGTTAACAATCCATACAGTCCACTACCCTTCCATACAGTCCACTACCCTACCGATTTCGCCTTTTTACTCTAGTTTTTACGAGTGTATCTTAGGCTAGATCTTTGTAATTTCTCCGAGATATTTTCAGTCTCGAAATAAATGTCATCGTGTATATTTGTCTCGAATTCTTACGCGTCAAGCGTCAACATGGTCCTACCGAGCCGGATGATCGCTTCAATCGTAACTGAAGTGATCATGAACTGAAAATCGAATGTTGTGTGAATTTTATCGCGATCGTATTTTAACTGAAAATTAATTAAAATGCAATTCGCGGAAAATTATTCAATGAAAAGTCGAAGTTGTAAAATTTTAATCGTTTTAACGAACAAATAAAATCATCAGAAACTCGCGAATGTCCGTTTGCGTATTTTTGAAAAAAAAAAAAAATCGGTGAACAACCTGTTCACAAAAAGTGACCAAATTCGCGAATGTACCGTTCGGCGAATTCTTGAAAAAAATCCGTGAACAAACTGTTCACAAAAATTGACCAAATTTCGAACGTACCGTTTGGAATTAAACCAACCAGCATCCGAAATGGACGCGCTCATCCGCCGACAGGCATCCATCCAGACAAAATTGCTGCATCTGACAACAGAGTGTGACCAGTGCAGTGACGATCCTGTTGAAGTAGAAGAACTGCTCAACTCCATAAACGAGCTGAAAAGTGACCTGACACAAATCCAAAACCAAATCGAGGAAAGCTGCGAGGATGCTGAAGCCAACAGCCAGTATGAACTTCGCATTTCCTTAGAATCTACACTTAGAAATTTGAGTGTGGATTTGAAGAAAAAATTAAAATTGAACCAAAAACCGATCCAAAAGGAAATTTCCAAGCCAAGTGGAATAAAACCAGAAGCCAAACTACCCGCAATTACACTTCCGCCATTTTTCGGAAAAATCGAGGATTTCCCACAATTCATCGATTTATTTGACTGCCTCTACCACTCCAACCCTCATCTATCCGATGTTGAAAAATTGACCTACCTGAAAGGAGCTGTCCGTGGAGAAGCAGCAGATCGTATTTGCAAATTGAAAACCATTTCCGAAAATTATGAAACTGCCAGAACATTGTTGAAGGATAGGTATGAAAACAAAAAGGATCTCATTGAGACCTATATTAAAAATATTGTTTTTGAGAAAAATGTAACCGTAGAAAATGCTATAAATTTACGTAAAATGTTGGATAGCTTTTTTAAAAACGTGTATAGCCAAAAAAATATTGGTGAACCTGTTGAAAAATGGAATAGTATTCTAGTTTTTCTGCTCGTTTCTAAATTTGATCCCAGCACACGGAAAGAGTGGGAACTTCAGGCCCCTCAAAGTGAAATTGCTGAACTAGAAATAGTCCGAAAATTTGTAGAAAAACGAATTCATGCTTTACAATCATGTTATTCAAAATTTACCTCCGATTCAGGAAAAAATAAGTGGTCTGCTCAAGGCACTCCTCAAGTAAAAACCTCCGCACCTGTTAATAATTTCTTGACCAAATTTCCGAAGTGCTATGCTTGTGATGATAATCATGCACTGTATTTATGCCCAAAATTCAAAGAAATGTCTCTATCTGACCGCTTAGCTTTGATTTTGAAAGAAAAATTATGCCGTAATTGCTTTGGCAGTAATCATACTGCATCCACCTGTCGAAATGAACGTAATTGTCGCATTTGTGACGAACGTCATAATACCCTAATGTGCCACAAAGAAAAGAAAAGTGAAAAAATTAAGAATTCTGTCTCACCGTCTGCTTCAGGTAAAGATTCGTCCACTAACTGTCTCACTACCATAGCCTTACGTTCGAAACCCTGTACAACGAACTATTGTACACTTTTACCCACTGCGATAGTGCTTGTCAAAGACTACCGTAACCATTATCTACCTGCTAGAGCTCTGCTCGATAATTGTTCCGAAGATTGTTTCATTTCAAAAGAGTTTTTTTCTCAATTAAATCTGCCAAAATCAAATAATTCCACAACTGTGCAAGGTTTAGGCCAGACAAATTGTGGCAGTACTGATGGATTAGCTGATCTTGAATTAAAATCACGTTTTCCGAGCTATTCCACAGGAATTCAAGCCCATATCGTTAAAAAAATTACGGAATTGCGGGTATCTCCGAATCTCCGAGAAATAAAACCCCCTGCTGCAATTTCATTGGCTGATCCTACTTTCCACCAATCTGGTACCATTGATCTTCTTTTAGGAATTGAGGTTACATCTCAAATTTCTTCTGAAGGCATTTATGAGAATTTTCAGGGCAAATTAGTTGCTCAAAATACGAAATTAGGTTGGGTGATTGCTGGAAAACTTGATTTTTTAGAGCCAATCACAACCTCCCTACATTGCTCAATGGAGCCCACAATCGATATTCAACTAAAAAAATTTTGGGAAGTTGAAGATTGTCCGAATCTTGCTTCAGAAACAATGTCTAAGGAAGACCTAGCTTGTGAGAAATTTTACTCAGACACTGTGACCAGGGTCTCTGGTAAATATTGTGTTCGCCTGCCGTTCAAAAAAAATCCCTCGGAGCTGGGGGACTCTCGAAAAACCGCAATTAGGATTCTTAAAATAACCCAAGCTCAATTAAAACCGAACGAAAAACAAGCCTATAAGGAATTTATGACCGAATATGAGCAACTAGGTCACATGAGAAAATTGACCAAGGCTGAAATTGCTCAAAAACCACATTTCTATATGCCCCATCATGCTGTACTGCGTGAATCAAGCCTGACCACAAAATTGAGAGTGGTTTTCAATGCTTCAAAAAAATCATCCAATGGCATTTCGTTAAATGACATACTTATGATTGGTCCTAAAACCCAAAATGACCTTTATCCAATTCTACTTAGAAGTCGCCAATATCTGATAGTTTTTTGTGCAGATATTGAAATGATGTTTCGTAATATGTTTATTGACGAAGAGGACCAACATTTTCAACGAATTGTATGGTTTGATGAAAATGGTGAAATTTGTGACCATATGTGTACAACTGTCACTTATGGTACAGGTAGTGCTCCTTGGTTAGCAAATCGCACCTTAAAGCAAGTAGCCTTGGATTATTGCACTCAGTATCCTACTGGCGCTTCTCGGATGAAAGATTTTTACATTGATGATTTCTTTAGTGGTGCTGATTCCGAGGATGAGGCCAAAATTATTCAAAATGAAATGATCAGCTTGACAAAACTTGGTGGCTTTAACCTCAGAAAATGGGCGAGTAATTTTCCTTCTGTACTCACCTGTGAGGAAGAAAATAAGCTCACCAGTCTCACACAAGATGTCCCTATTTGTAGTGAGGAACTGAAAACCCTAGGTCTCGTGTGGAATACCACAAGTGATAAGTATATTTTTTCCGCAAAAATTCCTCCTGCACCTCTACCATTGACAAAACGAAAAATTCTTTCTGAAGCTTCGAAGTTATTTGATCCTTTAGGAATTTTATCCCCTGTTGTATTAATTTCGAAAATTTTTCTGAAAAAATTGTGGTTATCTGGTTTCGACTGGGATACACCAATTGAAGATGACAATGAGCTTGCTATAGAGTGGCTCAAATATCGTGAAAATTTGTCCCTTTTATCAATTGAAATAGAACGTCGCGCATTTTGGCCAAATGATGTTGAGCTTCATGGCTTTTGTGACGCGTCTGAAAACGCCTATAGTGCAGTGCTGTACGTAAGGTCAAAAGATCGTCACGGAAACGTGTTTGTGAAGCTTTTAACATCAAAAACCAGAATTTCGCCTGTTCAAAGAATGAAAATTCCCCCTTTAGAGTTGTGTGGAGCTGTTCTCCTCTCTCGTTTGTACCAAAATGTACTTGGTATTTTGACCATTCCCATAAAAAACACCTATTTATGGTGTGACTCTCAAATTGTTTTGGCTTGGATTGCCAAACCTGCGGATACCTGGAAAGTATTTGTTGCGAATCGAGTTGAAGAAATTCAACTCAAAACCAACCCTAGTATGTGGAGATATATCCCTTCAAAGTTGAATCCCGCAGACATCGCTTCTCGCGGCTTAATTCCACAAAAACTCCAAATCTGTTCACTGTGGTGGCATGGCCCCGATTTTCTAAGTAAAGAGACAGCTGACTGGCCAAGTAACTTTGTTAGAGGGAAACAGCTAGCAGATGTTTCAGCCGAACAGTGTAATAAAACGACTGTCCTATTTGTATCAAATGTGTTCGATTACGTAAAGACATTTTCGGATCTAAATAAACTCCTCAACCTGGTGTCTCTTTGTCTTCGTTTTAAAACGAAGTACAAAGGTATTGTCACTTATAAGGAGCGTGAAAATGCTCTTTTAAACCTAATTCGATTAATGCAGGCAAACGCCTTTCATGAAGAAATTGCCGATTTGAAAAGAAACGCTTCTTCTATCAACCCTAAAGTTATAAAAGATCGCTTCCTGCGATCACTAAACCCCTTCTTAGATGCCGATGGTACCCTTCGAGTAGGTGGTCGTCTTGAACAGTCAATTTATTCTTTTGACAAAAAATTCCCTATTCTGTTAGACCCAAACAACCATTTAACCCTCCTTATTATTCGTCATGCTCATGAATCTAACCTGCACGCGCCTACCATGACTTTATTCAACCTTTTAAGGGAAAAATATTGGATTGTGAATGGTAGATCAGTCATTCGCAACTATATCCTTAATTGTCTTGTTTGTGTACGCGATCGCGCGAGAACACAAAACCAAATGATGGCAGCATTACCGAACCCCCGCGTTGAACCCGACCCTGCCTTTGTGCATGTTGGTGTAGATTACGGTGGTTCGCATTTCATCTTGCGATCTTCCAGTACTCGTACCAAAACCTTCTTAAAAGCCTACATATGTCTCTTTGTATGTTTTTCAACAAAAGCAGTACATATTGAGGTTGCCGACAGTTTGTCCAGTGAATCGTTTGTAAAAACGTTTGAAAGATTCACTGCTAGACGAGGTATACCTAATAAAGTGTATTCGGACAATGGCACTAACTTTGTTGGTGCAGCTAGCATGATCTCCTATGTTGATTGGCATTTCATCCCACCTCACACACCACACTTCGGTGGTCTGTGGGAAGCAGGGATAAAATGCGTTAAAACGTACCTAAATAAGGCGGTCGGCGATGCGATCTTAACCTACGAGGAATTTTTAACAATCGTAACAAAAATTGAAGCTCGCCTTAATTCCAGACCCTTGACACCCCTGAGTGATGACCCAAACGATCTAAATGTTCTTACCCCTGCTCACTTTCTCATACATAGACCAATTTTAACCCCTGCAGCGGAAATTCGTCCAAATGTCCCTCTAAGAACTCGCTATGAGTTAATTAGAAAGATTTCTGATTCTCTTTGGGATAGGTGGTCCCGTGAATATTTAAACCACCTTCAGCAAAGGAAAAAATGGACAGAGCAGGTTAAGAATTTAAAAGTAGACGATTTCGTCTATATTAGAGAGCGGACAATGCCACTCACCATGGGAAGAATCGCGGAGATTTTCCCAGGGAGAGATGGCAGAGTAAGAGTCGTCTGTGTAAAGACAAAAAATGGTACATTCAAAAGACCAGTGTCAGTCTTGGTACCATTGCCTATGATTAATTAGAAGTAAAATAAAAAAATAAAAATAGAAAATCGTAAATTTAAGATTGCATAGGTAATCATTATTTTAGAATGAATTTCGAATAAGATTGAATAATTTTAATCCATATTTCTTATAATAAAATTGAAATAAAACTCGTAATTTAAGATTACATAGGTAATCAATATTTTTAGAACGAATTTCAAATGAGATTGATTAATTTAGATAAAAAAAAAAAAAAATGAATTATTGATAAGATTGAGTAGCCTTAAATATTATTAGGCCTCCTCAAGGGGGGAGTATGTTAAGTTGTCACTTAAAATATATACGTTTCCTTACAAATAATACTTACGTAAAATAGCCAATAGCCAACCCACCCAACCCTCTTCGAGTCTTTTCATTGGTTAACAATCCATACAGTCCACTACCCTTCCATACAGTCCACTACCCTACCGATTTTGCCTTTTTACTCTAGTTTTTACGAGTGTATCTTAGGCTAGATCTTTGTAATTTCTCCGAGATATTTTCAGTCTCGAAATAAATGTCATCGTGTATATTTGTCTCAAATTCTTACGCGTCAAGCGTCAACAGTAAGCTCAAATACACTAATGGGCCCGACAAGGGTTTAAAAAATGGGAGGTTTTGACTTGAAAAATCCGCTGGTGTAAATATGTAGTATAACGTTTTAAATGCATATTTTGCTTAATTTGTCGAGTAATTTTTATTATAATCCGAATGATTGACGATAAATGATGTAAAATGACCATTCATCAAAATAAAATTGTGGAAAAAAGGCAAAAATTGAAATCCTGAAACCGAAATGATTTTGTTTTGGTTTCAGGATTGTTTTGAGTTCAAAATTATATCGGTTCCGGGATTTTTTCAATTTCAAAATCAAGAAAAATAACGATTTCGGTTTTGGAATTGGATTTGAATCAGGATTTGATCAGTTCCGGGATCGTTTTGGTCCCACAGCTGTGAAACACACCAATGAGTAGAAAACTCGAAACCAAAATAGGAAATTTGAATCAGTTTAGATTCTAGTTTGGGATTGAGAGTAGGTAATGTTGGATTTAGGTTGTATTTTACTTTCACGTTTCAACAAATTACAACTGGCTGGGTTCCAGTTTATTTTGGATTGTTATTTGAATCGGGTTTCAAGCTGTTTTGGCTTCGTGTTTGTTTATAGTTAACATTCATATTAGGAATATACCATTAAAAATATATATATACTCATATAAGGTGTTGGGTTGGTTTTTGTTTTGGCTCAACCTGATTGATAACCTTCACTTCTCACCCTAAACAAAGCAATCCAAACCAGTTTGACTGGTTTTCTTTTGTATTCAATCAAACCACATAACCTTGACTTCTCACCCCAAACAAAGCAATCTAACCCCATTTGACTGGTTTTTGTATTGAATTAAACCAGACAATTTTGACTTCTCACCCAAAACAAAGCAATTCAAACCAGTTTGACTGGTTTTCTTTTTATTCAACCAGATAACCTTGACTTCTCACTCTAAACAAAGCAATCCAAACCAGTTTGACTGGTATTTGTGTTCAATCAAACCAGATAACCTCGACTTCTTACCCCAAACAAAGCAATAATACAAACCGGTTTGACTCTTTTTTGTGTTCATTCAACAAGATAGGAAACCTTGATTTCTTGTCTGCAACAGAATAATGCAAATTCCCAACTTCAACTTTTGTGGTTATGCATGCATTAAAATGGCGTTAACGAATAACAATTCATAAGTATAAATAGTGTAGCTTTACATTTATACTCATTTCTTGAAATTAATTTTCACCTTATTTTGTTTAATGACTTTTGCTTTTGAAGTAATTTTTGGTTCGTTTGGCTTTTTTTACGACTTTTGAGAGTCCATTGGTTTGAAAAGTAGAAATGTGATAACTTATTTAAGTATTTCATGTCCTCTTCCTTGTGATTGAAAAATCACGAGTTTTTCGCTGATCAATACTGCGAAAAGAGAGATATTGGGTTACTTCCCACACCAAATATTATGTATTTCTAAAAAAAAAACACCCGCCGTTTGTTTGTATGTAAAGGGAGGGAAGAGAAAGAAGCTCACTCGAGTTTGAAGTGCTGTTTTCCTTTCACAAAGCTCTCTGTACTCAATCCACGCTTCTTGCTCTTTGAAACGTAATCTCATTTATGAAGTGTTTTATTTACTATCCCTGGTCTCGTCCGTTGCTGCACAAGGGTAATTTTTCTCGTGTATTCTACAATAATAACTCTCGAACAATACGATAGAAATCAAATTTCTGGTCATTATTCACGCTCTGTGGTCGTAAAAAGGGTCGAATGGTGCGCAGAAAACGAACTCTAGCTTCGGCAGAAAATATAGAAAAAGGGTAAATTAAATACGGACGTTTATATTAATAAATTGAATTTTTCTATTTGTCGTATTTCTCAAACAATGATAGCAACAAAAGGTCTTGAGGGATTAACACCGGCAAAGGGAAGCACCCGGCGAAGATAACTTCTTTTATTTGATTTTCGTAGTAGAAGTAGAATTGCGTGATATGAAACGTATTGTCTATGTTCTGTTCTTCTTATTGCTTTCGAACATTTTATTTTGCGAAACCGACAAGTCGTCGTTTGAAACAAAGACACGGAGTGAAAAAGTACCGAAGGAAGAAAAAAAGAAAGAAGCTCGTGCAGAAAATTCATATTCTAGAGTATTTGACGTAACTAAGCTATATTAAATTGTCTTCCAAGTGTGATAGCATCATTTTTAAGATTGCTTATAGTACCAGAGAGAGCTGGCTCATTGTCCCATTGATCTGCTCCAGGAGATTTATTACATTGAAACAGGTTGAACAAACGAAAGGTTATTTTTTAAATTATCCTTGACACGTGTTGCAGGCTTTCTCGTTGTTAAAAAAAAAATCCATAGGATTTTATTCTGCTTTTGTTACGGATTATTTCGTATATTGCCGAATGTGTGGAGTTCATTATGTTGAACAGCTTCTGTCTGATTAGAGCAAATATCGAGGGTATTTCAAGCTCGTGTATATGTGCTTTTGATAATTCACAAATAATTCGAGTGAAAGGTTAGCCCTGTTTGAAATTTTCTATCATTAGGATGAAGAAGTTGAATATTCGAATTTATCTGATTGTTTCAATTCTTCACACTCTATTAGATTGGATATAGGTATGTGAGTTGGGTCCCGAGTAATTTTTTAGGAACTTGGAATAGGTAATCGAATGGAATCCCAGGTTTTTCTTGTCTGTCTATAAATTGATTCCATTTCACAAGCAGGAGATATTCATACTTTAGATTGTTAACTGAGCGTGTCTTTAATACCCACTTTTTAATTCTCTTTTCCTTTCTTACTCGTCCATTAAATTATAAAAGCATTTTTGCCCCCCTCTTTCCCTCTCTCTTCTGTAGTGATATTTCAACAGACAATTCAACATTATATTAATTAAAAATATTTCCGCATCTAAAGAAACGGAAAAAATCGTCGCTATCATTGGAAAGCAGATGCTCTCGTTATGCGAGACCTTTTTATCTTACTGTTTTTTGCTAAAAAAAAAAGAGAGAAATATTGTCAGTTGAAGGATTTTGATTTTACTACTAGTACATCTTTTGCTTCAGGGTGTTTGCATCGTTGTGTTTTAATATTCTTTATTTTAATAATGTTAGCGTGTTTTTTAATATTATTTTGTTTTATTCTGCGTTTTTTTTCTATTTTATTCTATCGTTATGTTTACCAATGGAGGTCGTGAGTGTCGAGAGAAAGTGTTCAGAACGTTGTACAATAAGTAAAGAACTCGAACGAAAAATTTAATTACATTTTTTTTCGAGTGAGAAAATTTATTATTTGTTGCGTCGTAGTAATGAATACCTAATGAGACGAAAGTCATAATTAAAATGTTCACCGTTACCGTAGTTGAGTTTACGATGAGTAGGAGGAGTTGTAAATGGGTATACTGTATGTGTATGGAACAAGTCGTATTGAAGGTTTTCTTGAAGACTTATGTTAATTTAAAGCATGTAACTTACTATGCTCTTGAAATTATATAAAAAAAAAAAATCAGGCTGTGATTTAGTCCATTACAATATAGGATTAAAAATTAAGTCAACTCAACTTTTATGAAAATTCGTCAAAGATCTAAAAATCAAATTTGGGCAGTTGAAAAATCAATTTTCAAACGGTTTTACCTATTCGTCTTTTTTCTGATTGATTAGAAGAAATCTGTCTTTCAATTGATGTTTCCAACAAGAAAACGTGTCAATTTTCCCATATACCAATGTCGATAATCTTTTCAGCAGGGTACAAGAATCTATTGAGCATCCCCCCACCCAAAAAAAATATCCACCTTCAACGTGGAATTTTATGTAAAGGTTGGGATGGTAACATGTTGCAATGTTGATTTTTAAAAATTTTAAGTTTGCGAAAAAAAACGATTTTTTTATTTAAAACATGAAAAAAAGTTCTGATAGGTGAAGTTGACCCATTTGACCCCTATTTTTATGTACATATCTGTTGTAAAGTTGAAAAAACCCTTTCATTCTCGATGAAATAAACTCCTCACAAAAAATCAAAATTCGAAAAGATTCAAAAAATGAACGAATTTTTATTTTTTTTTGTTGTGAGTGTAATTTTTATTAACAACTTTTTGATGAAATACGTCAGAATAAAATTTAAACTTTTTTTGACGTTTGAAATTGAAAGTTGAATTTTTTCGAATTTTAATTTTTTTGTGAGGAGTTCATTTCATTGAGTGAAAGGGTTTTTTCAACTTTTTCAACAAATACGTAAAAATAGGGGTCAAATGGGTCAACTTCACCTATCAGAACTTTTTTTCATGTATTAAATAAAAAAATCGCTTTTTTTCGCAAACTTTAAATTTTTTTAAAGCAACATTGCAACATGCTACCATTCCAATTGTGTTATTCAGCATGAAAAGTTGTCCGTAGTATATTTTTCTCAGAATTTTTGAGAGTCGGAACGATATGAAAACTACGTTTTGAAACTTTTTGAGCTAATTTTTTGTGCGAAAAAAGTGGTAACACTGATTTTCATGATATCACCAAACAGCCTTTCAAAACCCCTAACTATGGGGAAATGTTTCATTTTGGTAGGTATGGCGGTTATCGAGTAATCCACTGCTGAAATGGATGATATTTAAGGTTCACTGAAAACTTTGACACCCCCTGGCTGTCTTTAAAAATGGGCTAGAGGGCTGCGATTTGCGCCATTGGTCATCCCTTCGGAAGGTCTTTCCACAGGAAAAATTTCAAAAAAATCGCCGAACCTCCCTACCACTTCTTGGTCCAATTGACGTGGAATGACCCTGCTGCAAAATCTTAAAATGTGTGGTCTGGCAGCTGGGTCATTCCACCTCAATTCGACCAACGTTTTAGAGTCATGTCCTTCGATTTTGCTCAGATGTTTTTTCAAATGTCTACGCATCCCAATAAGTAAGAAACCCCGCAATCAGTTTGGTCTCAGCCCACTCAGAGGACGGGTGAGGGAGGCTTCAATTATGTTCACATTGTCTCGAGGTACTTAACTTCAGCAGCACATGCATCCAAAGCTATGATACTTTGATCAGAACTGATTTCACAATTCGAAAGAGCATTGAATTTTGAACTTTCTAGGTATTTTGAAATTTCCAAAAGTTGAAAGCTGTACTTTCAAATTGAAACTTCAAATTTCAAATTGGTGCGGTAAGATGGGAGCTACCATTTGAAATTCTGAAAAAATATCCATAGATGTACCTTTTGATGCTTTTTCGAAATGTTCAATTTTTGAGATGGGATCTTTTAATGAAAGGGGAACACCCCACCCCCAAATTTGGGCAAAACTATCAAAAAAAATCCAGGCATGTGATATATCGAATTATATGTTTTTGGTGATGCATGAACATGAATATGACATCAGATTTTTGATTGGACCCCATCTACGGCCCCCCAGTTGGACTTTTACCTATTTGGAGAGGTTCACTGGGGGCCATATGGGTGAGGTAAGTTTGGAAAGTTAAATTTATATTCGTGTTCATGCAATATCGAAAACTTACTATTTCATGTGTCACACAAACGAAACACTTTTTTGAATTTTTACCCCATTTAGGGAGGTTCTGGGGGCCGTGGATGGAGTCCAATCAAAAATCTGACGCCATATTTGTGTTCAGCGTCATCAAAAACGTACTATTTCATATGTCACACGAATGAAACCATTTTTTTCACTTTTACCCCCTTTGTGGAGGTGCTGGGGGCTGTGGGTGGAATCCAATCAAAAATCTAACGTCATATTCGTGTTCAGCGTCACCAAAAACATACAATTCGATACATCGCATGCACCAGATTTTTTTGAAAGGTTTGCCCAAATTTGGAGCAGGGGATGCTCCCCCTCAATTAAAAAGATCCCATCTCGAAAATTGAATATTTCAAAAAAACATGAAATGGTTCATCAATGGAAATGTTTTCAAAATTCTAAATGGTAGCTCCCACTTAAGTATAGCGCCATTTTGAAATTTGAACTTGTAATTTGAAAGATGCAATTTTCAACTTTTTAAAATTTCAAAATATTTGTACTTAAAAAGTTCAAAATGCAATGCCCTTTATTTTCAAAAGTTGGAAATTTCAAACAAAATAGCACTGCAAATGGAAACTACCATTTGAAATTCTGAAAAATTTCCATAGATGTACCTTTTGATGCTTTTTCGAAATATTCAATTTTCGAGATGGGATCTTTTATTGGAGGGCGAGCATCTCCTCCTCCAAAGGAGGAGTCCCGGTATAAGGCCATTTTTTGGCCCCACGACAGTTATCGACTGGACCACTAGCTCTTAAAATATTGTAATAAATATCCAAAATACGAATCGGTGGTTGGTTAACCCAAAATGACCATTTTTTGGGCTCCAGGGGTTCTCAAATATGTGATTACAAAAAGAATTTGAGGAACCACTGAGTATTATTTTCAAAAACTTTTTTAGCGTAAAATATCTGGTTGAACTTGATGAACGTTATGCGGGGTGATTTTCCTATTTTCGACCCTCGTGGGCAGAAATTGGGGGGGGGGTTGGATTCTTGGAAAATTTTGGAACCACCATTTTGAACCTACCCCTTTGAGCCCGTCTAAAAAAACTTTTTACAGTTTATTAGTATCTGAAAGACCTTCATCCTACCAAATTTTGAGCTCAATAAAATTTTCCGCTGGTACTCAAAAATCCAGTTTTCCATTTTTTCACAATTTCAAAATTTTGAGAACCCCTGGAAAACTAGATACCTACCTGCGATTTGCACCAAACGTAACGTTTTGAGTTATGTATTCAATTATCTTGATGAAAAAGTTAAATTAAGCTCCCTAGCTGTATATTCGTTATTTTGAACACTTTTTTCAGAGCCCCCCCCCCCGATTTCAGGCACCCCAAAAAAAAGTGTTTAAGCAATTATTTTCAAATGAATTGAAGAATTTACATTTGAACCACACTGGCAAGTGCTCGATAATTTTTCATATTTTGATTTTTCCTGTAACTTTCAAAATTAAGCTTTTTTGGGCCAAATTCTGAGATTTTACTTCATTGAAATAGTGAAAACGTGACTTTAACGTTTTTTGGAAGAGTAAAAATATTAGAATTCGAGACAAAATGGCTCAAACATGAAAGTTACAGGAAAAATCAGATGAAAAATTATCGAGCACTTGCCAGTATGGTTCAAATGTAAATTCTTCAATTCATTTAAAAAAATTAATTGCTTAAACACCTTTTTAGGGGTGCCTAAAGTGGGACGGCCCCCAACAGACCTCCCAAAATGGGGTAAAAGTTCAAAAAAGTGTTTTCTTTGTGTGACATATGAAATAGTATGTTTTTGGTGACGCTGGACACGAATATGGCGTTAGATTTTTCGTTGGACCTCATTTGGGGGGGGAGGGAGGAGGAGGGGAGTGGATTTTGAAATAATTTTTCGTGATATTTTTTTATCTTTATCTGAAGGTTTTCTTTTGTAGAGGCCTTTCTATATCGACTTTTTTTTTTAATCACGAGATTTTTCTTCAATAAGTAGATATGAAAGGTTTTCTCAATCATAACTCGAGACTTCGAGACTTTTCAAGTAAATATGTAATTCTGTCCACTCGCAATGCTTTGTGAACTGGCAACGAGACGAAAACCTCACTTGTTGAAATGTGGTTAAAACTTCTGCAACCGCTAAATGAAGGCATCGAACTATGCAACCAACACACGTAGTACGTGTTTCGACATAAATACACGTTGAAAATTGAACTGCGAAAGTTCAACTTGAAATTTTACGTAAGTGGGTGTCTAGTTTTCCCTCCTCTAAAATCAAACTAGATGCGTTAAAATTTTATTCGTTTACTTCGAACCCACCTGAAATGTAAATTTTGATAAATTCACGTTGTCCGGACCCTAAATATACTTAATCCTTTTGTACTCAGGTGATGGGGTATACTCGTATTTCATTGTTCGAAATGTTCATCGACCTCGTACACGCTGAACCTTAAATCCCTGCTAATATTTACCGCCTGTAACGCGTTTGATCCTTGTTTTAAAATTCAAAATTAGGTCTACTGCTTAAGCCTCCAGCCTTCGCGTCTTTTCAAAAAGATATAATCGCAAAAAAAATCATCCTTCGTTTGGGATTATATCATTATTCGAGAATTTCCAAGATACCTATGTAATCTTATACTCGAAGAATTTTACATCTCAGTTGCGATTTATAGGCTGAAATTTCGCAAAATTCCCAAACTTTCAATGGGTATGGTGTACTCGTATTTTAAAATACGTAAAACCTTTTGATCGCGCGAGACGTTTTTTGGTCGATGATTAAATAGTACGTTCTCTTCGTCTGTCGTAATCGTAAATTAAACATCAGGCTTGGAATATTTTCAGCCTAAATTACCTAAATACGCAGACGAATTGAAACGGTAACGCTTAGACAGTTAAAAAGTTATTTTTTGGCTGCAATGAAAACAAGATCGCGAAGACGTTTGCTAAAAATCTTGGTCGGAGAAGCGGATTAATTAACGATACCGTTGTTCAGAGTCTCAGACATACGTTTCTCTCGAAACATCTTCGCGGAGGAAGGAATTCATAAAACAAACAAAAATTCGTAAAATTTATATCTCTAGGTGATGTTTGTTTCTGTTAAGTCGGCCCTTTTGTTAATTTATGGCGTAAAGTCGAATAAATTGCAAGCTTTAATGTCGTAATCGTACTCTCGTACTATAAATGGAGCTTACTTATGCAATTTAATCAACGATGAATACCCAACGTACAATTTTGGTATAAGTTATTTTTGCATTCGAGAGCAGAAAAAAAATGCTGTAGGAGTGGTTTTTATCGAGTGAATGAATTTTATCTAGAGGTGGTCGACCTTCTCAGCTTATTCAGTCAATTTGAAAACTAAATACAGGAAAAGACCTTGAAAACTCAAAAAACAATCCCATCTAAACTCTCAAAATTGCTGTCATGTTTTCAAATGAGCAACTTGAATTGCAAACTTGCCAAAATTATCAAAAAAAGTCTCGTTTTTGTCAAAATTATAAAAAAATCCTTTTTCTTCTGACCTTATCAAAAAAGTCCAAATATTTTTTGTAAAAATGAACAAAAAACTCTGTTGTTGGCCAAAATTTCAAAAATTCATACTTTTGCAAAAATTATCAAAAAATCTTGACTTTTTGTAAAAATTGCCAAAAAAAGCATCTGTTTTTTCCAAATTGCACAAAAGTTTATATCTTTTGAACAAATTGTAAAAAATCCCAACTTTTGTCAAAATTGCCAAAAAAATCCAGTTTTTTGCCAAAATTGTCGAAAAATACCTTTTTTTGAGGTTATTAAGAAGTCCTAATTTTTTTGCAGAAATGACCAAAAAATTTTGTTAGTGGCCAAAATTTTAAAAATCCCTGTTTTTGCCAAAGTTACTTTGAGAAATAATGATTGTTACGTTTTCTGCCAGAATTGTCTGCAAAGGTACGTTTTTGCCAAAATTGTCACAAAAATCTCGTTCAGTACCTACTACCTATGTCAAAATTGTAAAGTAATTCCTTTTTAGTAAACATTTTAAAAAACTCCTAACTTCTGTAAAAATTGCCAAAAAAAAACTCCTGCTTTTTGCCAAAATGTTCAAAAAATCCTGTTGCCAAAATTGACAAAAATTCTAGCGTTTACCAAAATTATCCTAAAAAGTCCTGTTTCTTGCCAACTCATTTTCAAAATTTATTCATTTTCAAAACTTCTGCTTTTTGTTAAAATTGTTAGCAAGTTCTACTTTTTTGACAAAATATTGTAGGCAAAGACCTTTTTTTGACAAGTTATCCAAAAAATTCTGTTTTATGCCAAATTGGCCACTAAAATCTTAGTGTTATCCGAAATGGTCTTACAACTTTTTCAAAAAATGTCAAAAAGGCTTAACGTTCGCCCGATTTTTTTTTCAAATTAATATTCGTAATTTTATATTTTTCCTCTCGATTTCCTTTTATATTCATTTTTTCTAGTTTTACCTCTTGATTTTGGGACGATAATCTGATTTTGAACCAATCCATGATCTAGAACAAATTTTTGATAACTTTTTAGTACCTACAATAAATTTTGGGATTTTTTTCGAAGTTTTGAATTTTGGTAATGATTTGTTGTACACATGTGTATGGTACTTATGGATTTTGAAAAATATTTTGTTAAGATTTTTGAAAATTGAAATTGAAATCGAAATTTGTATTTTCTGAAATTAGGTACCTATGCACCTATTGATTTTAAGTTGGACTTCTGAACAATTTTTGGGTACTTTGCCCACTCTTGGTAACTTTTTGTAACTTTTGACTTGCGATATTTTCATTTCGAAGGATTTTTTCTCACCAAGCAGTGGGGAAACATGTTTAAATTGAAAAGAATGTGAGAATTGTATCCGACAAACCACCTCGACACAACCTTGAAAAAAATGAGATCAAGTTGGCTCAAATTTTAAGTCGAGTTTAAGCCAATAAATTTCCTTTTAATCATTTTTTTTCGGCATAAAATCTACCTATTCCTGAACCATTATTGGTATAAAATTGAGCAAAATTTACCATTGAGCATATTTTTTTATGTCGAGACATCGCCACATACCTACCTACATTTCTGTCAATAATTTGAAGAATAATAATGTGTATCTAGTACCTAGTTTATCAGTTAATTTTTCAACACTTTTTTGCAATTTGATGATAAATCGACTCAATATCTGTTTCGATGATTTTGAGTACTTTCTATTGACTTTTTATTTTTATCAATCTTGTGTCAAGCTTTTGTAAAACGTCCCTAAATCTTCAGAGAATCACAGTTCATATTTATTGCAAAATTATGTGAATTGATATTTGATGGGAAAATCCTTGCACCTCCACCCTCCCAAGACTCAAAAATTGGATCGAGATGACCTCACAGAAATTAAGGCAAATGTTATAACACTTCTTTTCTCAGACTTTAAAATTTTTTGAAAAACTACTTATATGTACTGTTAAAGTGAAAGGGGGAAAGGCTGGGAGAGGAAGATACTATATTATTTTTTGCCTTGGGGTGATTCCAATAATTATTCCTTAGCGAAGAAATAGTTATTGGTACCTATCTAGCTCAGAGTAGAGGCTTTCAGTCTTTCTCAATTCAATTTAAACACTAACAAAAATCTACCTATAAAATAAAACACAGTAGAAAAATCACATAACTCCTGTAATCGATGAACAAGCTGCAGCATAATCGGTCAAGATTATTCGGATGATTAAAACTATCTCAGGAATAAACCTGGCTTGTAATTAATTAGCAAAATGGTGTTAATTATAAAAGTGCGGTGTGATTACAACCATTTTATAATTAACAAGATGGTGAAAGAAACTGGGTAAGATTTAGGATACATCTCTTACCTCAACACTGTACACGTTACCACCACATCAGGGCGCCCTCAAAACTAGGCGCTTTGATGGTTATTAGATGGAAGTACACATTAAATTGGGTCGATTCCCAAAGAGCTGACATGAATTGGGAATCTTCCAAAATATCCGCGGATGAATCGACATAACGTCAAACGCATAAATAAATACTAATTAACCATGCAATGGGTAACATTATAAAATAGGGAGAGTGGATCCGGACCACTCCAGCCTTTTGTAGTTTAACTCCGTGACATTAGAACAGGCGAGCTCGAGTTACCTGAACCAAGTAATTTCATAAGGTTCACAATCAGAGCTTTTGTACACATAACCTTCAATCCCCACTAAGTAATAAGTTCAATAATCTTTGCTGCAAGAGTATTACATTATGAACCACCTAAAGCAGTTGGGCCATATCTCACCCTCACAATACTTTTTGCTATAATCAATGTCTTCTTTTTTATCAATTTTTGGTCTACTTGTTATAGTGAAATTAGGATTTATCCGGTGAGATAGTAGATATCAGCATGATCTATCCCTGAAGTTGGCCAAGAAATATTCCCTAGGAGGTGAATATTTGCTCATTGTCCCTGACTAGCTCAGATAGGAGACTTCGGCAATAACCTACTCACTATAAGCACATTGTCCAGTTCTTCACCAAATAAAAACATAAATATTCATGCTAATCGATATGTTTATTGAATGATATACCGAACGAGTTACATACAAAATAATAAAGGTTAAATAAGACTATTATTATGTAATTCAATAGTAGTGCACACTTGTATCGAGTAAAGTATAATCTACACGTAACCACTCAAGTTTTACCTCAAATGATTATGTGTTATTTTTGCTATCCTAATCTAACTAAAACATGGTGAAATTATGTCTTTCCTCTGAGATAAAATAAGTATCTCCTATACAGCCACTAATACTAGGTGTATGATTACTCATTTTATCCATCTCAATTAATTATGATTTATCTATAATTAATTACCTTAGACTTACTTGGACACTATGCATTTTTCCTACGTCTTTCGGTGCACTAACCAAAACTAGGTGCGTAGGTAGGAACATCTATCTATAAGCTCGATGTATAGATGAGAAATACTTTCGATGTCCAGAAAATCGAAGTGTATTCAAAAGAACCATATTTAATAATAATAATTAATTAAAACGTTCAGAGAAACACTAATTACCATGCTGAAGGTGGGTAAACCATAAAAAAGGACAAGCAGGGGAGAACTCCATTTGTTCTCACATATTCATTGTGTCGATATAGTTAACACATCATCGTTTTGACAAAGAACAAGTTACCGCGGAGTTATGAGACCAAGTAAAGTTTGTGGCTCGCCAAAGCAACTTTGTGCTTAGAAAATATTCATCAAAAGAATAGATCATTCGGCGGGAACGAATGATCTGATCGTATCATCATACGATAGTTAGGGGGAACCTCCAGTTATTTAGGGATCCTATGAGCGCACGTATAAGTTTAGAAGAATTTATCATATTACGCTACATACAGTACCTATATGGAATAAAGCGCAGGCTCTGTAATAGAAACATATACAGAAGCTCCTCGTAAGGGGCAATTACGCGAATCATCACCTAAGCAGTGAGGGCAATCCTACTCCTCTCATACTTTAACTATTTCTGTGTGGTAAATCACCATAAAATTTTAAAAGCGATTTTCAAACCATTTTCATTTTTCAGCAAAAATTGGTCCAAATCAACTTCGATTTCAATGTGCGGAAAAATGTTTTATTTTTAAGAAAAAAATTGATGAATATTCTACGTCAAGTTTTGACTATTTTCATTTTAACAAAAAATCTATGAAAAACTGATTCAAATTTTTAAATTCAAAAAAGCTATCAATTACAACAGCACAAATAGGTAAGTATACATATAACAATTTTGAATCAATTTTCATACCATTTTCTTTTTTGAGTGATAATCGGCTTAAAAATTTTTGAAAAAAATCGTGTTGAAAGGCTCATAATTTCCCTACACATTCGTCGTGGTACCAGAATTTCCTCCCCACTACTCATGGATATCGATTCTTTCAGCAAAAAACGCGTTTTTTGGCTATACTGTCCTAGGGGGTGAATTGAGAGGCGGAAATTCCGCTCGAAATTTTTTTTGGGAGTACCCAACAATAATTCATCATAATTCTCCAGATCTGAGAACAGGACCATTTCGCCTACCTTACCTGGAAATATCCTTTCTCGGACACTTGGTGATAAACATCTACATCTAGTCTGACGACGACCCAAATTATGCAAAACACTCGGCACACGAGCACTCTACAAGACAGAAGAGATCAAGAACAGCTGTAAAGTACACACGACGACAATCGTCCAAGCGACATGGAACAAGGAGGCGGTGTACGATGAATCTATGTACATACGATATGGCATCGTCGTCGTCGTCGTCATCGTCGTCCTACGAGGCTACGATAAATGAAAAGCACAAAATGGCACTCCACGAAGCATCTCATTACACGATGCCATCGCGAAATAACAACCGTAATTTGTAACATCACCGTAATGTGACATTGCATTAACCAGAAAACATTAATCAAAGTGTCCGCTTCATATACATACTATAGGAAAAGTAATACACATTCGAATTTACATTTTGCGCGGTTAATCGTAATAAGCTCGTAATAGTTAAATTAATTACTTATTAAAATACACTTTCTTGACGTCGCGTCGCGTCGTCGGTTGCGTCCGACAAATCAATCATTTAGATTAAATTTTCAAGCAGCTAGGAAAAAATTACCCATACCTAAGTTGTATCTCGAAACCAACCAACCAGCCGGCCAAAAAACCTCGTATATTTTTTCCTCGCTCGGTCGCCAAAAATAATATGAATTTTTAATACCATTTTCACGCTGTTCGAATTAACGTAATTGTCTCCGAGATGCCTAAAAATTACGCGTTCAATTATTTCTTACAAGGGGACCATCTGCGGTTTCAAAATTACCCTGCACAATTTTTACCACCTTTTCTCTACGTTGTTACTCGCTTTCTTACTTTATAAAGTAAAACTACCCACTCGAATCATAAACTCATCGTCATCATTACTAAATAGCCGTAAAACGTGTAAAAAAAATCGCCACAATATTCATTCGTTCTGTTCAGGGTTCACTGACACCTCAGAAAAAAAAGCACATGAAATTTGGACAATGAGTCAACAAAATCATGAAAAATCTTGGAAAAATGTCAGGTTTGAAAAAAAAAATTAAAATTATAAAAATCTGAAATTTAACATGCGAATTCAAAAGGTATCGTAGATCCATAGTCGGGGAGCCCACTAAAGGATAAATTGCACCCCCCCCCCCGTCGATCCACCGGGGCAACTTTTTTCTTAAAGGGAGAGTCCTAAGGAACATTTCTAGCCATTGTACTCAAAAAAAAAAGTGGCCCCACTTACAAAATGGCGGCCATTTTGATTGACAGGTAAGCCGAAATCGCAAATATTGCGTTCCAACATAGGACTTCCACGCAACATCGAAAGATCAAGCAAAAATTCATCTCCTGTAAAAACTTCAAGTGCTTAAGTGCGTTTTTCGATTTTTGGTGAATTTTTGAAAATCAAAAGGCCGAAAATGAGGGAAAGAATCAAAATTTTACCGATTTGACCAAGAAAGCTGAAATTTGGGATACACCCTATTTTTGTCATGACAAATCGATTGGAAACTGTTTCAAACCGTTTTGAGCAGTTCTGGAGCCTCCAGCAGATTTTTGAAGCTCGAAATTCCCACAAAATTCCACCAAAATGGAGTTGGAAAGCTGAAATTTATTCTGCAAATTAATTTCAATGCGATACGAAGTACTGCAGGTAGATAAATCTTAAGTCGTTTTGAAGCCTCCGGCGACTTTTTGATAATTTCTGTAGCCTCCATCAGATTTTTGAAACACTAAATGGCGATGGAAAGCTGAAATTTAATCTACCCTCGAATTTTAACATCCTCTGAAGACGACTTCAAGTGGGTTCAAATCATTTTGGAGCCTCCAGCGACTTTTTGAGAATTACTGGAGCCTCCAGTAGATTTTTGAAACTTGAAATTCCTGCAACATTTTACCAAATGGAGTTGGAAAACTGAAATTTACTTCGCAAACTAATTTCAATACGATATGAAGTCGACTACATGGTGGTTTCAAATCGTTATAAATGATTTTTAAGCTTCCAGCTACTTTTTGGAAATTTCAATTTTCCAAAAAACACCACCTGAACTCTTAAAAAGTCGCTGGAGGCTCCAAAACGACTTGAAATCCACCAGCAGACGACTTCGTAGCGTATTGAAATTAGCTTGCAGAATGAATTTCGACTTTCCATTTCCGTTTGATGAAATTTTTTAGGAAATTTAAAGTTTCAAAAATCTCTTGGAGGCTCCAGTAATTTTCAAAAAATCGATGGATGCTCCAAAACGACTTGAAATCCCCCTGCAGTTGACTTCGTAGCGTATTGAAATTAGTTTGCAGAGTAAATTTTGGCTATCCAACTCCATTTAATGAAATTTCATGGGAATTTCGAGTTTCAAAAATCTGATGGAGGCTCCAGAATAGCTAAAAACGGGTTGAAAAAGTTTCCAAACGATTTGGCATGTCGAAAATAGGGTGTATCCCAAATTTCAGCTTTCTCGGTCAATTTGGTAAAATTTTGATCATTTTCCTCATTTTTGGCTTGAACTTGATTTTCAAAAATTCACCAAAAATCAAAAAACGCACTTCAGCACTTGAAATTTTGACAGGTGATGAATTTTTGCTTGATCTTTCGATCTACATTTGTACAGTTTGAAAAATGTTGTGGAAGTCCTACGTTGGAACGCAAAATCTGCGATTTCGGCTTACCTGCCAACCAAAATGGCCGCCATTTTGTAAGTAGGGCCACTTTTTTTTTAGAACAATGGCTAGAAATGTTCCTTAGGACTCTCCCTTTAAGAAAAAAGTTTCCCCGGAGGATCGACGAGGGGGGGTGAAATTCATCCTTAAGTGGGCTCCTCGACTAATAGGTCTGAAGAATATTTTTCTAGTGATTTTCTGAATGAGTTCTGCGCCAGGAGGATTCTTATAAAATTTAGGTTCTATCTCTTGATTGGCTGTATTCTCGCTTTGTTTAAATATGTTTCAAAACTAAATCACTGAAATTGAAAAAATTTATTTCCTAACTGGTTTTCAATAAACGAGTTCTGCGCCAGGAGGAGTTTCAAAAAATGAACGTCCATTTTTGCTCTGTTTGGATCTAATTTTTCCGGAATGCATTTCAGTCTAAATGATCAACATTGGTCAAATTTATTCATTTCCTCCGTGATTTTTCAAGAGAGAGTTCTGCGCCAGGAGCTTTATTGCTAAATTGAGGTCCTTTCTTGTAATTGGTTTTACTCTCACATTATTCCACCATAATTCGAAACCTAATCACCGAAATTGAAAAAATTTATTTTCCTACTGAGTTTTCAAAGAAAAGAGGTCTGCGCCAGGAGGAGTTTTGAAAAATGCATGTCTGCTCGTATTTGTGTGTGTGTGTTTTTTTTTTTTGGATCAGATCATTCTGGAATGGAGTTTAGCCTGTATGATCATCATTGGTGAAATTTACTTATTTCCTCCACGATTTTCAAAGAGAGAGTTCTGCGCCAGGAGCACTCTTGTAAAGTTGAGATTATTTCTTGTGATTGGTTTTACTCTCATGTTATTCAAACGTGTTTCAAAACTTGGTCAGTGAAATTGAAAATAAAATGTCTTTTCTTTTCTGGTTTTTAATACAAGAGTTCTGCGCCAGGAGGCGTTTTGAAAAATGAATATCGATTTTAATTCTGTTTGGTTCTGACGTTTTCAGAATGGATTTTAGCTTAAATGATCATCGTTTGTGAAACTTATTAATTTTTTCTGATCGATTTTCATTTCAAAATGAAAATCTCCTTTGAATTTGGTAAAAATACTCCAAAAATTTAGAGACTGTATTAAGTTTGAAAATTCGTTCGGTTTTTAAAACCGATTTTTTTCCCCGAGATTTAGCCAAATTAACTGCTTATTACAGGAAATATTACATTTTACGAATCATTACCACTTAAATTGAATCATTTTAGCTCATTCGCGATATTACCTCCGAAAGGAAAAGCTCTAATGGACGCTAGTACTCTACTCGGAGCAGTACAAAAAACCAGCTAATTGAATTGCATACTCGACTACCTTTTATTCGTATTTACGGCGACTGCTTATGCATTTTTATTAAGTTGAAAAAAAGGGCAATAGCGAATACCAGTTTACAAGGTAGATTGATAATGTAAATACGTTCTGCTCTTTTCCTCCTATTCCAATCGTTTATCCTTTGCTCTAAGTCGAAGGCACGTTTCGCTAACGTCGTTAACGTGTAAAGAGATTCCTAAATGACCTGTGTGCAATGCGCACATGTAAGTCTGCGACGTTTATTCGCCTCGGGTTAAATCCCTATTCGATTAGAAATATTACAAAGGTATTTGAAAAAGTGTGTGAAATTAACATTACCTTGGGGATGCGATAGAATCGGGTAAAAATTATAATACTTGAATCGTAGAAGAAACCAAGACCCTATGTCTGGGTCAAGTGAAAAGTATGCGATTATTTGAAGCATCTTTCGTCATGTTTACACCCAACTAACGGTATTATCTCGTCGTAGGTATGTATCAAAATATTTCGCATATAATATGGAATATGTTATATTATGTAAAATTTCCAAGTGTATATCTACTATTCAATACGTGTAGTTTGAATTTATATACTGGTAGCATCGTTCCTGAAACATACTTCTGGTGCTTTTTTCCTTTTCAGGAAAATCTCGGTTTGTTATTAGGTATTTTTTTCCTTTCCGAGTATGAAATATGTATATTACGAAACTTCGTTGCTGCGGATACAAAAAACCCGATGAAATTGTCGCTAAAGAAGCGATAAATTTCTGAAGCAACGAATTGAAAAATTACACGAATATTTAAACCGGTAGCGGAGGAATTAACATTATAATTTATGGCAGACGTTTAAATTATTGCAAAATAAAAAACATGCGCGAAGGCGCAGCAGAAATTAACTCGATCTTTTGTTAAAGGTTGACTTTCGTGTGACCTGTTTATTGGCCTTTTTTTTAGTCATTTGAGTAAAAAAATGTCTGTAAATCGATTTAGTTGAGTTGTCATCTTTTTTTATATCGATCATGGGGTAGATTTTTCACGCATATGAGGTTGGGGCTGCCTTGCACAGGATGAAATGGTCTTATCAACGTGTGTATTTTTCGAGACTGGAAAACATCCTATCTTCAGGTTACAAAGTTAATCAAAAAATAAATCCTCGAAGCGTATGAAACGTCGAGGTAAATTTTTCCTGTTTAATTTTCTTTTCTGTTTCCTCTCCTCTCTGTCCCGCTGCTTGATTGTGTTCACTCCTACGGTAGGTAGTAGGTTTAGGTGTGTAGCATGTGAAAATTTAAAATTACGAAATTGGTCTCGGTTGTTGAGGAAACAACGGAGTTATTTGGCCGGTTGGTTTTATGTCGATATTTTCCAACTTTGTTTTTCTTTTGCGTTTGGGTGAAATACGAGTCGAGTAACGATAGCGAAACAGCGATAGTACGAGGTATTTTTGCCCTCTTGATGCAAAGAGGCCCATAAGAAGTAGAATTTTTGCCGAGCTATTTTATTCTTTACGATGTTTGCTTTTATTACGTACTTTTTATCGCGACCATCGTCGAATGCTTTCGACTTTTTGTACTTGCTCTGTTGAGAAGAAAAGAGCCAAATGTCATTAAACGCGATCATAGCGAAGGTCGTATTCGCATAATATACGCTGCGTGGTGCAATTTGATGTGTGATGGCTGGTTCGAGTCGAGCTTGCTATTGTTTTGAATGATTGCGCCGAAGAAATAAAGTTGTAAGGTGGTATAAGTCAAAGTCATGTAGTGATACGATGCGATGTTCAGAAGATTTGCCAAGTATTTAGGTTAGGTTCAGTTTCAAGGTATGTGGAGCATGTCTGCTTTAGTTGTTTAAATTTTGTGAAGCTGTATTTTTGTGATTCGAAATTGAATGAATGTTTTGTATTGAATTTATTTTATTTTTTATTTGTGGAAGGGGTGTAGTGTTGAAGCAAGCTTCAAACAAGTGACCCCGGCGAACATGAGATACCTATTAAGATCTCTCACAAAACTTTGCACTCCCCACCCCCACACTGCCGCTCTGATAAAAGCCATTCATACCATCACTGCAAGCCCCACTTCACAAGTCCCTGACAGCTTAATACATTTCCACATTCATCATTTTTTTTTTTTTTTTCCTAAACAACAAACATAAAAACATACAATCTTAAATTAGGATGGAAAAGAGCCTGCATTAATCCTGATCTGATTCCCAGCAGAGACGGTCAGGAGCAGGGGCCCCATTTGGTGGCTACCAACCAGTGGTGTCTTGCCTCCAGGCAGAAGGGGAAAGTTTGTTGGTACTGCTACAAAGGACACCATTGCGCCATATAACCTAAATAAAAAGAGTATCTGAAACACTTCGACATACGTACCTATATTTGTTTCAGGCATGGTAAATACAATGTAAAATAAAGGTAGATTCACAGGAACACAAATAGGGAAAATTGCCTAAAGACTGGACTACATCCGTGTATGTACCTCTGCGCAAGAAAAGCTCAAAAATGGAATGCTCAAACTATAGAACTATATCATTGATATCACATGCAAGCAAGGTACTACTGGCAATCATACATGAGCGTATCAAAGTGTACATCCTGCCACAGATACCACCAGAACAGGTGGGTTTTGTGCCAGGAAGAGGCACAAGAGAACAAACCCTACATGTAAGCCAAGTGATTGAAAAGGCAAGAGTATTCAAAAAGCTAGTGTACATGTGCTTCATTGACTACTACATAGAAGGCATTCGACAATGTGAAGTGGAAGATCCTCTGGTAAAACCTCAAAAAGCTTGGAGTACCAGAGCACCTTGTCAGTCTCATGGAGAGTCTGTATGAGGACAACATGACACAGGTGAGAGTTGAAAGAGAGCTCACCAATCATTTCCATACAGCAAAAGGAGTGAGACAGGGATGCATACTCAGTCCAATTCTTTTCAATGCATACGGAGAATGGGTAATGAGAACTGCCCTAGAGGATTGGGAAAAGGGAGTCAGAATTGGAGGAAAGACATTATCAAACTTACAATACGCAGATGACACAACCCTGCTAGCAGAGACACCAGATGAGATGAAGGAAATGCTCAGGAAAATTGAAGAAGCCAGCAATGAGGCAGGTCTGAAGTTCAACAAAGGAAAAACGAAAATAATGATAATTGACAGGGAGCAAAAGAACAGACCTGAAATATTGGAGATTGATGGTATAGAGGTTGTACAGGACTGTGTGTACCTTGGTTCATTAATAACAAATCAGTGAGGCTCAGCTGGAGGAATCAGGAGAAGGTCAGCCATAGCAAAGACTGCAATGGGAAGGCTCAACTAGATATGGAAAAGCCACAACATTACAAGGACAACAAAATTGAGAATCATAAGAACGCTAGTCTTCTCCATGTTCCTGTATGTGTCAGAATGCTGGACAGTACGCAAGGCAGATCAAGATAAAATTGACGCATTCGAAATGTGTACTGCTACAGACGCATGCTAAGGATATCATATTGTGGGTCCAAAAAAGAACAAATGCGTCAATACTTTAACAACTGGGTGTAAAGGAAAGGCTGAGCACTGTCATCAGGAGACAAATATTATGCTACTTCGGACACATTGTGAGACAGGACAACCTGAAAAATTGACAGTCCAAGGCCACATAGAAGGCAAGAGGGGAACGGGAAGACCACCCACCCAATACACGGACTTAATCAGGAAAACTGCCAAAATGTCACTGGGAGAGTGCACGAGAAAGGCCAAGAACACAGATAGCTGGAGGGAACTGGTTGCAGGGATTTTGTAGTCACAATGTCCGGATATGGGCAATCGAGGAAGAAGAAGAACACAAATGTGATGTCAGTTTTTTGATTGGACTAATTAATGAAACAAATTGTTTGGACTTTTACACATTGGGGAAGGTTCTGGGGGCCATGGGTGAGGTCAATTTGAAAAGCTAAGGCTTTATTCGTATTCAGCCATGTTGAAAACATACCTACTATTTCATGTGTCACACGAATGAAACCATTTTTTTTACTTTAAACCCCTTTGAGTAGGTTGAGGGTCGTGGGTTGAAAATCTGAGGGCATATTTCGCATCTCGGGAGTAATAAGGTCACATCTCAAAAAAAATTGATTTTGATGTTTTTGCATTTTTGGGGTTTGTATGACCCCCCCTCAACCAAAAATTACACTTTGAGTTGGGTACATTATCTAGATCTTGTAAAAAACGCAAATGGCCTAACTCAAAATTTCAACAACATTGCAAGTTGTTTGGAGTTATAAGGGTACATCTCAAAAAACTCCACCTTTTTTGAGCAAATTTCGTACATACAAAGTGTGAACAAAATAGTTTTGATTGTTTTGAATGTTTTTCAGTTAGAAATAGCCACAAGGAGTGCATTTTTTATTGGTTTGTACCAAATGGAAATTTTTTTAAAAATTTGCAAGTATCATGAAATTTTAGTTTTTTGAGAAAAATTCAAAAACTAAGCACTCTAGAAAAAAACTAACGACATTATGTCGATTGGAAATTTAATTCTCTACAACTTTGTTTTCATGAAATTTTTTTGGACGCTTCCTTTCCCCTCCACATCAACTTTAATGAAAGGTTATAACTCAAAATGTTTTCCAAACATTGAAATATTTCCTGTTCAAGATTTTATTTTTCAAAGTGTTCTTATGCTAAATGAAGGTAGGATACCAGATCTTTAAAATGAGGTGCTATTCATTCCTCACAATTAATTATAAGTTGATAAAAATAATCAATCAAGTTTTTTAAAAAAAGAAAATCACTCTCCAGTAAAATTTCACTTTTTTGAGATGTGACCTTATTACTCCCGAGGTGCGATTTGTATTCAGCGTCACCGTAAACATACAATTTGATATATCACATGCCCCAAATTTTTTTGAAAGTTTGGACCAAATTTGGGGGAGGGGGTGCTCCCCAACCATCAACAGATCCCATGTCGAATATTGAATATTTCGAAAAAACATCAAAAGGTACATCTATGGACATTTTTTTGGAATTTTAAATGGTAGCTCCCACTTACAGCGCCATTTTGACATTTCAACTGTTAATTTATAAGTTCAACTTTCAACTTTTGAAAATTTCAAAATACTTGAAAAGTTCAAAATACAATGCCCTTTCAAACTGGTAAATCAGTTCTGATCAAAGTATTGTAGCTTTGGAGGCATGCACTGCTGAAGTTGAGTACCTTGAGGCAATGTGAAAATAATTAAAACCCCCTCCCACCCCGTGAGGAGGCTGGGACCAAAGTGATTGTGGGTTTCTTACATATTAGGTGGATAGACATTTTTACAAAAAATTTGAGTGAAATTGAAAGACATGATTCTCAAAATCGCATCTGGCCTAGAATTAATCTAAAAATTGTTTTCTCAAGGATTTGTTTCAAAATTGAAAGATTTTCCTGTACAAAGATTTTCCAGAGACATTGAGCTGTTAAGTATCAGGATTAGTCTATTTTTGATCCTGTGCTGGATTTGATCCCATTTTGTTTTGATTTCCAAATTCCTCTTTTAAAATTCCGTTATCTTTGAATTTTCTGGCACGAGATTTTTGAGTCAAAATGTTTAGGGTTTCTTGCACCATGTTTTTTTGATGCATTTTTTGATTTTGAGATTCTTCTCTTATTTCTTTTTGTCTCGAGGTTTCTTTACTTATCCCCAATTATAATTTACCCTGGTTTATTCTTTCATCTTTTTCCATCTAACAACCTCACGTTGGGCGCCAAAATACTATGTGGAGGGAGAAATCATTGAAAAAATCAAAAATAAATCAAAAACTCTGCGTAAAAATCTGCCATAAGCAGAAATTTGAAGTTTTTGAATTTTGATTCCTTTGAAAGTGTATTTGTAAATATTTTTTCATCTTGAGATTTTTTCTCGACATTTTTTGTTTTTCGGCCTTGAGATTTCAATCATGAGTTTCATGATGATGAAATTCTGTTTTCCAATCCCCAATTAGGTATAATTTTCCCTGGTTTACGTATTTGTTCAAGTTTTTCCATCTAAGTAAATATTTTTTGGTATTGAGATTTTTTCTCAACATTTTTTGATCTTGAGCTTATTTTTTCAAGATTTTTCTGTCTCAAAATTTCAAAGTTTTCTTGTACATATAACAGGTTTTTGTGGTAACATTTCTTTAAAAATTGATTTTGAAACTTCTCTTTCTATCTCATGATTGAGATTTCAATATTCTTATGATCTTGAGATTTTTTTCTAACTCGACATTTTTTCAAGATTATTAGTTCAAGTTTTTTTTTACTATTTTACTCAACATTTTTCGAATTCATAATAATTTTTCTCAAGATTTTTTGTGTTCATTGGCTTTTATAGCTTTTGAGATATTTTTATCTTGAGATTTCAATTTTCAAACTGCTCGTATTTCTTGTTTAATTCAACAGTTTTCGATCTTGTTTCTTTTTCTCAAGATTTTTTGGTGTTCAGTCCTTTTCATACCTTTTGAGAAGATTTTTATCTGCTTCAAATTTTTTCTTTTCCTTATTATTTTTTCAAGATCATTCCTTCCTTCTGTTTTTTTTTCTTTTTTTCAATTCAACATTTTTTTTTAAATTTAGGATTTTTTTCAAGATTTGTTCTGTCCAATTCATTCTACAGCTCTTGAAATCTATCTGTCTTGACATTTCAAGATTTTCATGATGTTAAGATTTTCTTAATTTCGAATTTTTTCCAAGATCATTCTCTAAAGATTTTTTTCTCGAGATTTTTCTTATAAAAATTTACCAAATAGAGATTTCTTGTGGAAAATATCTTTATAAAAATCTACCATACAAGATACCAGCGAAGTTTCTACCCTATAATTTCATATACAAGCTGCGTTTGTGTATTTTTTCCCCTTCACTCTATGGTAACTATATGAAAGTAGTCGCACACAATAGTACAGATTTATCGGCATGTTGAATAAAAAGTTGGATATGGTCCATTAAAAGTTTTCTCGATAGTGTATATTCTGTAGTGTATATAAGCTGCGAGAGAGAATTCGAGTTGGCGAGTTTTGAAATTCAATTTGGGCACCAATCGTTGCAGAAATCTCATATGGAGCCTTATTCGACGACTAGTTCGTTAACGAGAATTATCATGATTTTGTTGGGGTGAAAAAAAATAACGAAATTTTAATGAGATGAATTTTTTAGTTCTGCGAGTACTTTGCAAATTAGGCTTTGGACAGAGAGTTCTTACTGATATTGTGTTTTTTTTATTTTCTAAGTGTATGAATAAAATATCTCTGGTTCTTTGGATGTGAGATGATCGTTTTCACATTTGAGTCTTTGTTCTTCGTTATAATGTTTGCAAAGTGGAATCGATTATACATACGAGTGTTTTCACATACGTAGCGGAAAATGAGAATACTGAGAAACGATAAAGCATCAAGTGGAATATTTGTGTTGCATTTGTGCTAGTATAGAATATGAAGATGAAACCGTGTATAAAAGTTCATTCTTTTAATCATTAGTAACGTAGCACGTACCATATACACTATTAAAACATAACATAACCGAGTCACGCTAATTCGGTTTTTGTTTACACTATCGAACCACTCGATTGGTAAATTGAAAGCTTGTAAATTAAATTATCGTGTGAGAAAACGAGTCGTTGTTAAGTTCCGAAACGATGCTTTTATACTTTTGTACATATTACAATGTTTTAAGGGTGTCCCAAAACTGCTATCAATGTATTGTATTTTTTTTTTTTTTGGTAAATAAATAAATAATGTATATTCGTAGGAAGAGTGGAAAAGAGGTCCCAAATTTGGGCTCTTTTTTTTCTAAATAATAGATGATTTTTTGTCGTTCAACTTCAACGTACGTTGACCAAAATCTTAGCAGCTTGTGCTAAAGTAAAGACGCAAAATCTGTTTCTAAACTGAAATAAAGAGGAGCATGAAAGGCAATTTTTTGATTTTCACTGCCATCCTTTTTCCCTTTGTATTACCAACTTCAATTCTCACTGCTCACAAAGAACTGAGAAATTCTCGAAACACTCTGTAGATACTTTTTTAAGCAAGCATGCGATTACTTTGAGCTTCTTTGATTTACATTCTGTGTAAAAGTTTTATCTTTTCAGGAAGCTTGTAAGTTACGTTTGATTTTACATGCACAAATAGTACGTCGAGTCTAGTCGTTTCTAAAATTTCTGTGCGAGAATTTAAAAACACACGACTTTATATATCGCACAAGTACCATCATTGTCAGTTACAACAATACAAGTTGAACTAACATCAACACAGAACACACCGTATAATATCAGTTTTATTTGTCTTTCTATCTTTATAATGTTTTATCTTCATACAATTACGAGTCTTTAGTGGTCGTACGAGTAAAATATACCAATTCTTCGTATATCTGCGAAGCTCGAGCTCGAGCACTACTTATACATATAGGTTCCACTTTCTACCTACCTCGAACAATTTATTTTTTCAACTTATTGAATTCTCGAGTAGGTAAGTAGGTACCTATCAAGCCACTTTGTGTTTACCAAGTCGAATTAAATTTGGTTTTTTGCCGGGTAAAAAAAAAAGAAAGAAACCTAGGTATCCTCTTATAGTACCTACGTGTGGGCAGATATAATTAAAAAATAACACGTTCAATTTATTTCTAGTGTTATGCCACGATCTCGTTGATCATCATGATTATTAACGAAAGAATCATCGATTCATCGACTCTACTTTAATTTATTTTGTTTGCAGTAAAAATAAAAAAACCTTGATTAAAAAGTTTCTTCGGTATAACCTGAGCAAACGATGGTGGATAATTCAATGGCTAGCTTGAAATCTAATCAACCAAGTTAGCTGGTAGTTGACCTATGTCGAAACATTACGAGAGGTCGTAATCAGTATTCTCAATCGAAGATGTAAAAATTGGGTACTCGACATGGTGTTTTCAGCGAGCTTTTTCTCATGTCCCAGCAGATGAGGCCAGAAGCTCAGGTGGAGTTAAATAGATTGACACCGCGTCTAATTAAATTAAACTCTCATCGAGTACTTTTCGTGTAACTGGAAACCTTTTTTACGAGCTGTGAGCTATATGTATACGTCGACATCGACGATGGTTTTCTAAAATACTGCAACGAAGCTGAGCCGAGCTATAGCCGGTGACTTTGAAGCTTTCGCGATAAAGTTAAAAGCGTTAAAAAAATTTACATATTTGAGTCTCGCCGAAACCGAATTAAAACTACGCTTGTTTCTTACGTAAATATCATTTCACTAACAAATTCCCTTCTCTTTCATTTCAACTATGCTCTGTTATCGTATTCCGGACACGTTGTCGGGCTATTTCGGAGGCATAGTAAGGCATTACTTACTTCAAAAAGAGACCAAAAAAATATACCGCGATCGAATAAAAATTTTATACATTCGCGCTTCTCATCCCTACCCCGAATTTTTTTACTCTTTCCTCGAATTTTACTAGTAATTAATGCTTGTTTTGTATTAATAAATTGGACTCTATCGTTTAATTAAGTCGCTGAAATAATTTGCCATTGTGGATGGTATGACTTTCACGGTTTCTTGGTTTCACTTCACTATACTCGTAAGTCTGCGTACTATTATATAAATGAGTACCTCTACCTATCTAGTCGACCAAAGTCTCCTTTCTCCTTCCTTCTTAACCTAATTAATATTTAAGTCTGCAATGAGATGGTTTGTTTAATTAAAATACATTCACTTCGAACAAGCAGTCGGCTCATACTTGTACCATATTCTGCGCATTTTATGGTCAGTGGGTAGGTAAATTTTCGCAAGTTTATCGATAAAGAAGACGTGACTGGAGAGCAATAGGATAAGTATTTCTATGAGAAATCCATTCATTTTTCGTGTCAGTAATCAAATTGGAAGAATTTTTAATGTCATCAAATTTGGTGGTATTGATTCTTAAATAGAGAATTGAATAAATAATTGAAAAAAAAATCAATTTGAGGTTGGAAAACGCCTTGTCAATAATCAGCAATTTTACCATTTTTTGCGAATAACATCAGCATCGAGAGGCAAATTGTTCTAAAAAGTACTTTCTACTTCCAGCTCAAACACCTTTTCAAGTTTTTTTTTTTTTTTTTTTTTTTTTTTACCAATCTATTCTACATTGACTCAAACTTGGAACTCGAACCAAAAATGAAGAACGGTTCTCTAATTTTTTCTGGAGTTTATTCTGAATTTCATCATTTACGGCAAACTGGATAGGCAATTTTATTAACATCTTTTGGATGAGCGCGTCGCTTGGTTCGTTTCCACGATGCTGTCTTAGTAAAATTCCAACTACGCGGAAAAATGGGCTTATTTAGAATGTTTACTCATCTGGCTCATTTTTATTTACAAATTCACTCCAATGATTTGAACCAGTGGAGAAGGGGTGACGAGTCTCTTGATCATCACATATTTGCAAGTTTTTATACAAAATTGCTGATCTTTGAGAGCTCCATATCTTCAAGTTTCAAGTTTATTCCTGCAATGGGCAGCTATGCTGCATTTACAAAAGTCATCTTAAGTTTAAGTAATGCAGGTACAGCAGTTCAAATAGATGTGGTTAAGGATAAATATAGATAAGTACTACTAATGATGCTAACATTAAAATTTAAATGGAATAAAAGTATACACATACGAGGGATAGTCGGAAAGTAAGTTTCACATGGCTGGAAAAGTATGAACGCGTGGACATTTTTTGACCAAAATTGGAGGAAATATAGTTCAAACATTCAACCAGATCTGACAAAATTTATTCTGCATTTGGGCGCATTGTTCGTATTTTGCAGCGTGATTAGTAGAGTGCTGATAAAAAACATCCGTCCAAATGTAGTATTTAGCAAAAAAAATTTTTTTTCAGTTGTAATAATTATGAGTAAAATTCATCAAGAATTACTCAAAAGGTGTCATACTAATGTTTTTTCAAGTTGGGACGTTATTTGGCGCTGTAAATTGTTCATGTGATGGTTGCAAAATTTCTGGTGCTGAGTGACTTTCGACAATGTCGACATTCAGCAGATTATCAGATTATCACTGAACAATCTACTTCATTTGGATTTTGATTGAACCAAAATAATGTTACTATGTTATGTCTTGAGTGGTTCTCAATCAATTTTCCAATGAATTTTTCTTTTGTTAGCTTGGAAAATTAATTTTTTCTAAAATATATTTTTGGACGGATGTTTTTTATCAGCACTCTACTAATCACGCTGTATAATACGAACAATGCACCCAAATGCAGAATAAATTTTGTCAGATCTGGTTGAATGTTAAAACTATATTTCCTCCAATTTTGGTCAAAAAATGTCCACGCGTTCATACTTTTCCAGCCATGTGAAACTTACTTTCCAACTATCCCTCGTAAATAATAGAAAATAATACATTTCAGAGCAAACAAACTTTGCCATGATTTTACTCCAGCTGCACAAACTCATCAATGCTGTAGAACGCATATCCCTGTAACCAGTTTTTGAGTTTATTTTTGAACAGTCTATGGGTAGAGTTAAGAGTATGCCATCATGATCAGAGATATGCGTTTAAAAATTGATAGTTAAAATTTGAAATCTTGAAATTGAAATTGCAAGGAGATAGTTGAAATGTCATTCTGCTCAAAGGGCGTTTCCTATGACGACTCTAGGAAACTGCGAAGCATACACGGCAGGCAAATCCGCTCGTGGCTCCGAGAAATTAATCCGCCTAGATAGGCTAGATAGGCTAAGCTGAAGCTCAGTGCAGCCACTTTGCTTGCGCATAAAGTTCCCTTGCTACCTGAGCACTTCCGGTCCACCATTACCCACTACACTAAAAAGATTTGTCAAAAACGTTGCCCAAAAGCATCATTTTCAAAAAGAATAAATATAAAATGAAAATTGAATTTGAAAAAAAAAAACTAAATTTTTTTAAATGTCATTTTTTTAACTTTATCTGTAAAAGTGCATTTGACCAATTTTTTTCACGAATGTTTTTGATTCATTGAAAAAAATTCCTCATAAGGCTCTTTTATAATGGTAATTGAAAATATGAATGAAAAAGTTGAATCTGTTGTTTTCAATAGTACCATTTATAATAGTAATTGAAATTCTCTTATTAAAAACCATAGATTCAACTTTTTCATTTATTTTTTTTGTGAATTTCTATTACCATTATAAATGAGCCTATATATTCATATTTTTTGTCAAGAATGCCACATTTGAGCTTTTTTGAAATTTTCATATAATTTCAAAATAATTTCAAGCATTTGTGATTCAAATCAATAATTATACCTGACAATCGCGTATCAAGATGATTTGAAAATGAGAATAAACATTTAAACACCCCCCCTCCCCAAATGTTCTCAAAATTTGCTTTTGAACAATGTCTTGACAAAATTAAAAGTGAATTCCATGGAGAGGAGATACAGTAATTTGGTTGATTCATTTTCATCAATTTTTTTTTACACTCCAAAGAAAAATCGATGAAAATCTGTTCAACTCGAAGAATGAAGATACATTGTAAGATATAGGCTTTTGCACCAGTTTCTCATTTATTTATTCATTTTGGTAGTCATTTCTTGAATATTAGGTATACCAAAAACTAAACCCATTGAGGAAAAAAATTAATGATGAACCAAAGCTGCAGAAAACTGAATTCAGACTTGTAAGTATACGTTTTAAATTAAGTTTCCTGTTGTATCTATCATCTGCTCTTCGGCCACTTTTTCATGATGAAGATAAAAATTCATTTTACTCCATAATCTGTAGCTTCAAGCAATTAAGTGTGAGAACAATGATAATGTTTAATTTCTTCTCACTTTGAAAAGTAAGAACACTTAGGTTTTACAAATCTAATCTTTATTTTAGAATGTTTCTAATGATTTTTAACTTGTGTACACTGATAATTCGAGGGTTGAAGATCCTACAAACGATGCAATAGGTTTCAAAGGGAGAACATTTTTATCTGGATTTATCACTGTTATCAATGAGATCATCCTCATTATTGACTACCTACTCAACTTATTAAAAATTGATGTACATACTTGAACCATTCTAATGCTGTTAATGTAGTTTCAGAATGAATACATGAGTGTGGATGGGAGAAACAGATGCTCAGTGAATAGGTATAAATAACACCCATCAGGTGCCTATTCTTGAAAATGTTTCAAAAAGTTCACTAGTGCCAATCAACTGTGGTCATTGGAGGTGCTTTCCTGTAATTTTGTGTGTACAAATTTGGTGTTTTTACCAATTTTTCTTCCTACTTCATCACTCGCGAATTTGCAAAAGGTAAAACTAGAAGAACAAGTTAAAGTTGAACGAGAACACAACAAAAATGCCATCTTACGCTCATCCAACAAACACGCATCTGACATCCAAGTAATGAATGAGGTAAACCAATCCCTAATGATGAAAAACAACAGTTTAAAAGAAACCATACAGAAGCAGAATTCAGAAATCCAGTCCACAAGAAAGCATAATAATAAAACAAACACTGATTTACTTCAAACTGCTGAAGAAGCGTCAAAATACAAGAACCTATACAAAGAGAGTAGAGAACTTTTGAGAAAAGAAAGAGATCATCGAGTTGCAGAAAGGGATGAAATAAGAAAAGTGCTGAGTGTATTATCCAGAATATTCGACTGCAGAGAAGACCATTTTCCTCAGTTAGTGAAAGGAGAATTAGAGATGGAGGATGAGGCAGAAGCCAGTCCCAATGTTAAACAAAGCAAACAAAATGATGATGATGAGTTCAAAGAAAAAGAGACCATTGAGCTGAATATAGAACCTGAAAACTTATTGAAACAAGAACGTTTAGAATAGATGGAAATAGGTATACCTACTAGGATGCCAGGTATTTTATAATGTTCCTGCGGGGTTGTACGATTACGCAATCGTAGATATGCCCGAGCTTAACGTGGGCATTCGAAATGATCGACGTGAGCGCAAAAATAAATAGCCGAGGCGAGGCTGAGTTGGCATGTGTACACGTAGCCGAATACCAGATAACTAACTATCGATGCGTCGTCAATGTATACGAGCCAAGAGAACAAGCAACAAAGGAAACGAGTACGAGGATGGCGATGGCATGAAGCCGGGAAAGGTGAGGCGCGTAAAAGGCAGGATAACGGAACTGGTTGAAGAGAGAGCGAGCAGCAGTGTAGGTGGTGACACGAGCATCGTGTATCGGTTGCTGCAGTACGAGGACGAGATCAACGAGAAAGTGCAAGAGCGTCAACAGCCGCAACGCAAGCATACAAGGAGAAACGGATCGAGGATGAAGGAATGCGAGCAGGAACAGCAGCAACGGCGCGAGGATACAAGAAGGACGACGATGAGAGATATGCGATGTGTTTGGTTTTACAACGAGAGAAAAAAGAGAGAAACTGGAACGAATTGTAGCTAAGAAAGATGTGTTAATTTATTCGTTTAAAATACGTATTTCTAAAATCTACCCTAACCTTGTGTGGCCATTGGAGGCGGCAAAAAATGAGTAGCCGATGATCACACATGGTTAATGTCTTGTCTTTGTAAAAAGCAATAAAAATACGTAGATTTAGCTTGTATCCTGTGAAAAAGGAGACAAGGAGCTTAGTTTTATATCGTCCACTCTATACATACGATGTTGTAAAGTACTCAAATATATGTACTGATAATTTTTCAATTTTGCTTATTTTTTGTTCAAAAAACATCGTGATTCAATTAAAGACGAGAGATATGCAATGACCATGGCTATGGTCATCACCGCATTCCTCATCATTTTTATTTCCTAATATTGGTTCCTTTAATGCTCTCGAGCCATTTTCATTTTTTAACCAAGTTTTACTTGGATCAAGTTATCTATTTTATATATTGTTTTAAAATTCTGCAAACCTGTAAGTACTCATTTAAATACATGTACATAAATTTTGAGACAGTTTTCACAGTTTTTCCCCTTGTGATCACTAAAAAAAAGACAACTCAAATGTACCTCAAAAATGGTGTCGTTGGTCATCATATGTGACGCGGCACAACAAAATCGACCTTCCGTCTGAAAATAAGTTTTTGAGTTATGGGGGGTTAAAGTTTTCAGTCCAGTTCTGCTCGTTTAGCGGAAGCACTTGCGTTCTAATCAGGTTCTCCGGCTAAACTGAGCTAAACATAGTCTTGGATAACGTTTCTTGCCTGTTTTGTGTGAATATCACAGGGTTAAATGGTTATTTACATTGATACAGGGGGCTCAGTCGTGTTTGCCTTAATTTTTTAAATTTTTTAAAAATTTTTTTCATTATTTCAATTTTGAAATTGATCTGGAGGCGAAACAAAGCGTTCTACGAGAAAAATACATCAAGCAAAGTTGTAGAGAATTAAATTTCCAAAAACCTATAAGAGGTTTATTTTTCTCCAAAATGCATAGTTTTTCCGTTTTTCTCAAAAAACAGAAATTTTATGGTAATCATCATGAGGTTTTTGTTTTTTTGAGAATAATGGAAAAACTATGCATTTTCGAGAAAAATAAAGCTCTTTTAGGTTTTTGGAAATTTAATTCTCTACAACTTTGCTCGATGTATTTTTCTCGTAGAACGCTTTGTTTCGCCTCCAGGTCGATTTAAAAGTTGAAATAATGAAAAAATCAAAAAAAAATCAAAAAAATCAAAAAAATGAGCACACTTCTGACTGGATTACCATGTATATGAAGCTATGAAAATCATAGGGACTTCTGGGAGGTCTTAAATGAATTTTGAATGTCTGAGGACCAAAAATCCATCAAAAAGTGAAAAATGATTTTTTCAGACGGAAGGTCGATTTTGTCGTGCCGCGTCACATATAACCCCTGTTGCCTTCTCAGAGAAAAAACTATCCTAAATCCTACCATTTTTTTCCCATCAAGTTTTGAAGCGTAGTGCTTATTGGAGGGGGAGGACTTGAAAAAAAAATAGTCAAGAAGCCTATTTTCCAATAATTAGAAAAAAAAATCCAGAAAATTCATTCACTCACATCCTTATTAATTCCTCTCTCCACCACCAGAAAAATAAATAGGTAATTACCTACTAAAAATAAATCCAGAAAATTTTTCAAGCAGAAGAAAATGTTGAATTCATCAAAGTGAAATTAAATAGAGCGAAAAATTTCAAGACGCATCATAAAAACTGTGAAATGGGCTCAAAAGTGACTAAAAATTGCCAAAAACTGGCGGAATTTTGGTGAAATTAAAGTATAAATTTGGCTACAATTGCTCAAAACAAAGTTTAAATTTGATATATGTAGTACATATTTCAAAAGCTTTAAAGCAAAAGGTATCCAATTACCAAACAGTGATGAAGTTCCGATAAAATTTTAAAAGATTTGTCCATTGCATTTTTTACATTTTTTTAATTTTCAAAAAGAGTATTACCTATCTAAAAAATCTGCACCCAAATTTATTTTTGATTCCTGATTTTTTGCGTCGGTTGAGACTACGTAGTCCATCAGATTGACTGCTGTTGATGCAAGTTCTTGAAAAATTGTTGAACTAGCTATTAGAAAAAGGTAGATGAGATATTGAAATACTCTAAAATGTCAAATCCGCTAAAAAAAATTCTCTCCTACACAAACAGCAAGTACTCGATTTTAAAAACGTAATAAAATATTACCTCTTGACCAGCATAGCTCCAAGGCTTCTCCTCTAGTCTTCAGCAGTACGGGACTAGAATCTAGGATAGGTACCTTCTTCGTAATACAATAAATCTACCGGGTACAGCAGCAGAACAACTCCAACACTATATAACGCGGTAATTCATCGAGTAAAATTTACATTACGCTTATTACACGAAATAAATAAAATTTATCTTCTAGTGGGGTGAAATTTACGACCCACTTGTTTAAATTTTCTCTTCCTCGTACAAAGCTACATAGATATAGGTTAGGTGTATCGATATGGCGAGAGAAATTCGTAGGTAGTAGACGTGTGGCATGGAAACGATGAGTTTCTCTGAGAGAACTTTGCCATGAACTATACAAAGTGTACGTTTACCATTATCCAGATTTTATTGTTGACTGGATCTACTATACATAGTACATGAAGTAGATATAGGTAGATATGTTCTGAAGAACAATCAATCATTGTTGAATATAGAACACCATATTGCTACACTGTAAAACACATATACTTGCTATACGATGAAGCACGATGAGGCAGCCGGTACGTTTTCCATATACCTATCTTTATTTAGTTGTCATAGAACTTTGACAGTTATCGGCTTCGCAGATGATATCAGAGGCCTTTATTGCTTCTCATGTACGCCTTTATAAACGTTGAATTTTCTTTACAGCCTCATATACAGCGTGTATTCTTCGGTTTTACGACGATATTGTTTCATCGTTCGAGTACACGTTGCCATATAAGCTATCGTATTCTCTCATTGGTGGTTTTCAATGGCTCAATTCTGGTTTTTTTCTTTTCATTTTTTTATTTACAAATATGATAAATGTTCAATTTGAAGTCTGTATTTATGATTTTTCAAATTATTACCAACTTAGATCGATTGATCACTTGATCAGAGTATATCAACGAAAAAATTCTCAATTACTGGACCATTAGCAGAGAAAATTTTCACCTGCCTGTCATCTATAAGTTTTCATATTTATTCGAATTGCATGATCCCCTCTTCTCCCTTTTGCTGCCTTATTGCCTTTCAAATCATCTGTGAACTTTGTAAAATACGTAACTACTTCTACAAAATTTGAGTAGGTACTTGTACATACTTAATGTTTCTCCACTGATGGTAGATACGTATCAGCTCGTTTCGAGTAATTTCTCGTTTTAGGGACGTTATCATCCAGCTCATCTGTCGACAGACAGACAAATGACCCTTTTCATATTAGCAACAGGTGTCAAATTAAAACTATATACGAAAAGATGACACGTGCCAAACAAAAACAAAAAAAAGAAACTCGTAGAAAAAAGAGAGCACTCGTAAAATCTAGCGATATTAACGCTAAGTAATCTCACTCGTATGTGGTGCACGTGAAGAAAGGTGAGGAGACGATGTACGCTACGAGGGTGTTTTTCTACTTTATGCTGCATGAGGTGAAGAGAGGATGAGTATTACTCGTATTAGGTACCTATCTGTACATCATGTTGTTTACTGTACTTTGAGATGATCTCTCCTATGTATGATGGAATCTATTGAACGTGTCGTAAGTTAACTCGATATTTCACGTGGTATCTCTAGTTTTGTATTTTGAAAGCAGGAAAAAAATCGCGAAACGAGGATTTCATCCTTGCCGCCAAATAATTATCAATGTAGAGTGGCGATCTCGATGTATGAGTCATGATTCGAAGAGATACGACACTACCTCTCGGCAAGTTGTTGGGTGAAATTTCTTGGCAAAAACACTTGGAAATCTCTCCAAAATTCGCAACCACCACGGTGAAATAATTTACAGCATTTAGGGGCATCGTTTCAACTCCGGCTGTTATCATCCTTTACTGACAAGTCGTTTTAAACTGGAAATTTACAGCCAACGTTACTTACGTTAGTTCGAGCTGCGTCTACGTTCGCGTGGTAGCAATTATTTTGTGCTCAACGTTTTCCCACATTTGTACCGGTGAGTTTTCCTTATTGCGTTTGTTTAGTTTTAATTGATTTCATCAATTTTAAAACAAACGACTGGAGATTTTTTAGCGAGTTTTGGTGCTGGTTTATCTATACGAGTATAGATGTCATTCTAAAGAAATTCCATTTTTTGTAAGTACAACACCATAAGACTCAATTTTTCCACTGACGGTACGTTTAAGATGAAGTTCAAACGAAGGGAGGCTGAAGAAAGAGGAGGATTTTTATAGTTCGACACACATGGCCGAACACATAGCAAATTTGGCATATGAGATTATAACGCGGACGTATATAAAAGGCATTTATGTGTCTCTTGATAACGTCACGTTATTGCCCTAGTATATACCATGCACATTGCACATAAGATATGTAGTGTAACCCGTTTCTCTTGGTTGTATGATTAACATATTAAAATACTGCCTATCTGGGGCTTCGTCGTTATGCTCTCGTAGTACGTTTACGATGCATAAAAATTACATCGCAGGGATCCCCATTTATACCACGATGACGACACGACCAGTCCATTCGTCCCATAGGAGCGTTAACACGTCAACTATACAATAATTACTCCACTGACGTGGTAAATTGCTCCACTATACATACCCAGAGCAGAGCAGAGCTTTTGGGATTGACAATTTCTGTCGAAGATGAGACCATGTTTAACGAGTATTTTAACCTGTTTGATGACTTGATTTAAAGAGTGTTCCACTAATTTCCAAGTAAAATATTGGCGAAATGGCCCTGTTTCTAGATTTTGAAAATTATGATGGATTACTGTTGGGTAGGTAGTAGGTACCCCCAAAAAAATTTCTGAACGTTATTTCCACCCCTCACATCCCTATAAGTAGTGGGGAGAAAATGTTGCCACTATAAACGGAATGTGTACAAGGGAAGCATGGGCCCTTCAACACGATTTTTTTCAAAAACATCATAGTGGTGGGGGTAAAGTTGACAAAAGAAAACTTTGAACTTCCGCAGCTCCGGATTGAAGGATTGTACACAAAAACTGTTTTCTCCATAATGTGTCTTTTTATAAGTACTTTTCTTCCTACTACTGCAAAAAGCTCATAGTTGCAACAAAAAAAAAAAAAAAACTGAAAAATGCGCGTTTTTCACCGTTTTTTTTTTTTTTGCAAAATTATGCGAAATATGCAAAAAATGTATAGAACAACAGCGTCAAATTTCACCCTAGAAAATGTGTTCAAAAAGTTGTCAAAACGCTCATCTACTAAATGTTCGCAAGGATTGTAATCACGAGCTCTGTGAATCAAAAAATACCAAAAAAAATTTGAATTGATGTAAGAGTGATTCAGTCACAATTCTCACATTCTTTTCAATTTGAACATGTTTCCACAATGCTTGGTGAAAAAAATCCTTCAAAATAAGAATAGGCAAATTACCCAAAAATTATTCAGAAGTCCAACTCAAAACAAGTAATTGCAAAAAATACAAATTTCAATTTCAATTTCAATTTTCAAAAATTTTAACAAAAATCTTAAAAGTACCATACACACGTGTTTAATAAATCTTACCTTACCCAAATTCAGTAATATTGAAAAAATCCCAAAATTGTACTAAAAAGTCATCTAAAATTTGTTCTAAATCATGGATTGGTTCAAAATCAAGAGGTAATTTACACGATTACCTATAGAAAAATCAAGTCAACGTCAATGTTATCTCTCCAGTCCAACAACCAATCATGTGCTATCATTATTACTTATCATTCACTGTGACCAACCGAAGTATTTTAGTAGAAAACTTTTTTAGGAGTGCTCGATATTTCTGGGCACCATGTACCTTCTATTATTCAATGGAAATCACAAACCATAAAAAAATTGACCAACTTCCTCCAAATTTAGCTTGGCAGTGAGAGGAAAAAAATGTTCAACCAAAATTGACCCTTCAAGAGGGACAAATCATATGAAAAATCAATTTTTTAGCATTTTTGATGGTTCTTTACCCATACTAAATATTATGAGAAAAAAAAAAATAGATATACTTTGTGTACAGGGTGCCCAGAAATATTGTGAACCCCTAAAAAAAGTTTTTCTGCTAAATGTTTAGGTCACAGCTGATGTGCCCATTGGTGATGATTTCATACTGGCTATGTATGCTGATGACAAAGCTATTCTAACTGTGAATCGAGATTATAATGCAGCTATCAGTGCCCTTCAGGGAGCACTTGATGTGATCATCAGTTGAATGAGCAGGTGGAAAATGCTGGCAAATAATGAAAAGTCAGTTCATGTGGACTTTGCCCTACATAGCCATGGTTACGCACCAATTATTATTGGAGATAAGATAACCCCAAGGTCAGAATCGACCAAATATGTACCTTGGTATGCACCCAGATTCTCGCCTCACTTGGAATAAACATCTCAACTCAAAGAAGCTGCAAATCAAAGAGAAAATATGCACTTATGCAGCCTGTACTAGTTATTGGGACCCTGTCTGAGCTGAGCATTGAAGCTAAGCAAATGGTGTATCTCGCCATAATCAAACCAATTTGGATTTATGGCATTGCTCTATGGAGCTGTGCTAGCAAATCCCACATCGACATCATTCACAGATGCCAGAATTTAATTCTCCGTCGCATAGTTCGTGCCTACCATTTTGAGAAAAACGAGCCTATTCACCATGATCTCAATATAGAGACAGTGGAAGAAGCAATCTGAAGATTTGCAGTTAAACAAGAACTCCGATTGTCCAGACACTGCAACCCCAGCGTGATTGAATTGTTTGACACAACAGAAGAAACAAGATGACTCAAAAGATACAAGCCAACTGATCTACTGATCCGATATTTATAGTATTTGAAGCAATAAGGTCAACGGACTGACATTTTACCTCCGCAATTTTTACCAATGTCAAACATACAGATAGATGCCGCATATGCTAACAGTGCAGTGGCTGTAATTAAATTTGTAAAAAAAAAAAAAAAAAAAGTTTCGGTTGATCACACTGAATGATAATAATGATAGCACATGATTGGTTGTTAGACTAAGGTGATAACATTGCACCAATCATTATGCATCTATTTCACGTTGCCAACCTATATTCTTAATAAAAACTTTCTTTGGGATTCACAATATTTCTGAGCCCCTGTATCTTGTCCCTTTGGGCATGTAGTAGGTAGAGCTGTGAACCTCTGTTAACGAGGTACCCAGTTTGAATCCATCTACAGAGGCAAGCTTGAGCGTGTAGTTAAAAAATCTTACTGGCGCTTATCAACGCTACATGCCAAGTACTGAGGTGCCATCAGTTATTAGCCGAGCTAACATATCGCGCTTGCCATCTGTTTGCGGCATCAAAAAGCTAGAACTGGTTCAAGCATCTATTGAGGTCAACACTGAGGAGCTCAGGGTCTCTAAACAACCCAGATAGCTCCAATGTGTTTGTGTAGATGTCACTAGTAAGCATGCAGGAAACTTCTACTGGAAGCTCAAAAATAAATTTCCATGAGATATGGAATCAACGCAGTAGAGGCAACACCAACATAAAGGATATTAGCCCAAATGCCCAATTTGACATAACGGTATGTGTTGATTTGTACACAATACCACCTAGAGTGGTAATACAACTTGATGATGATGATCTTATCTGTAAGTAAATACGTATGATAATTTAAACAGAAGTATCATTGAAATCTTGGCCAACAACAGGTTTATTTATTCATTTTTACAAAAAAAAACTTATTAGGACTTGTTGTATGGGCCAAAATTTCAAAAATTCCTATTTTTGCCATTTGCTAAAATCATCAAAAAATGTAAACTTTTTGTAAAAATTGCCAAAAAAGCGTATGTTTTTTGCCAAAATGTTCAAAAAATCTTATCGCCAGAATAATTGTTAAGAAACTCTCATTTTTGCCAAAATTGTATGGATGTTTCTTTTTTGAAAAAAATTATTTTAAAAATCTCAACTTTTCTCAAAATTGCCAAAAAAAGTAAGTAGGTACTGTTTTTTTCGAAATTGTCGAAAAATCTCTTTCTTTTACGTTATCAAAATAGTCCTAATATTTTTTGCAGGAAATTACCAAAAAAGCGTTGTTGGTACTTTGGTAGCCAAAATTTCGAAAATTCCTGCTGTTGCCAAAATTTTCCTAAGAAGTATCTACTTGTTATGTTTTTTGCCAGAATTGTCTGCAAAGTTCTGTTTCGCCCAGGCATAGGGGTGTTGTTAATTTGTGTGCATACGTTGCTGTGTAATGTTAAGAAGTATGGAATAATTTGAATTTGATTTTGAATTCCTTTTCTGAGCACCTTATAACTACTACATATATGTATTCTCAAATATACCTGTGCAGTGTGCATGAAGCAGACTTATCTTGAAATTATATCTTCGTTTCTACTCTGCATGCATTTAACTCGTCGACTTCACAGAAGAAAAGTACATACATCGCTAGTTTCCATCACCTTTTCTATGCATTTTGGTAACTTTTTTTTCTGATTACATCTACGACGTAGAAGAAATTCAACGAGAGCATTTTAATGCAGTCGGTTTATACTTACCCATTCTCTGATTTGTTTCGAGAGGGGTCGAGAAGTTCTCTCGCTGTCTGTGTTCTTCTTCACGCCACAGCTATTTTTCCCATTTGTATGCGGTATCGCGATATAAATTTTTATTGTTCGGTTAATGCACCCAGGATACGGAATTTAAATTAGATTTTGTCGTACCTACCACTTTTTTTAAAAAAAAGGGAACCTATCGAATACTGGCATCAGTCGAATTAAATATGTACATTTTCTTTATCACTGTCTGAGTTACTATGGTATCATTACGCTCAACGGTAGAGTGTGCTTATAATAATTTAGAAGAGCCGAATTTCCTCATCAAAATTCAAAATGCAACAATTTTTTCAATTGAATAGGCTCAAATTAGATGATGATTCACAAATCATCGTGTATGATTATTGATTACATCCAAAAATCAATTTTAATTGAGTGAAAATAATTATGAAACCTGCGAGTTGAAATTTTGAAAAAATTCTCTGTTATAGCCTTTATTGATATATAAAATAATTATTATACGTATCAAGAAATTGTGTTGTATTTTTTTCGAGAAAACAATTTTCAAAGATTGGCATTTTTAGCTGAAACACAGTTAATAGATACTTAATTTTTTTTCAAAATGGCTTTCACATTTTAAAAATATTCTCATCATATTTTTACGAAAAAATGAAACAAATCCCCCCCCCCCCCATCACCATCATCATGGATGAAACTACGATGAAAAATTCGATCATCTCTGGTAAAAAAAATTGAACTCTGATTTTTCATACACGTGCCATCATTATTTTGTGCACGAGAACATAATTGTATTTTTATGAAACCAATGTCCAGTATACAAACAGCACTGCTGATATTCGAATTGGTCCTTTTTTGTTTTCGTTTACATCATTTATTATTCACAAATTGGTAAATAAAAACAAACTCAATGGGTGAAAAATATCATCTGCTCATGTATTTCAATTCATGAAGGTTCGGTCAGTTTTTTCTTATGCCAAAATAACCTATCCTTTTTCGTGAAAGGTAACTTGGAAATTATGCATGGTTCAATTGAAAACAAATTTCACGCTATAAATAAATAATAAAGTCACCAAATTTTGAATAGATGAGAAGAAAATAGAGATAGGTACATTGTTTACTATTATATTTATACCTTTACTTTTACACAAGGTTGCTTTTGTGTACTATTTTCACTAATTTTTTGAAGCGTAAAAAGTATACTAGGTTAGAGACATCAGATTTCTATTTCGATGTGTACCTATATTTTACCAGTTAATTTGCAATCTTCGAAAAATCTGACCTTTTCTGTGCTTTTTTATGAATCGTCGAATGGTCATCATTTTTTCCTATTTATAAAAACGATAAAATATCGTTGCTAGAGAAATATCTCATTTTAATGACGTCACAGGAAATTCCACTCTCGAAATTGATATGTTTTTACGTCAATTTTCCAAGTCGGACTGTGTTTTTTTCTCTCTTTCGAGTTAATTAGCCACTGAAAGTTGTCTTTGCTGATTAATTTTTTAATCAGTGCAATGAAAAACTGAAGGCAATGGAAAAAATGGCATTTAACTTTAAGAATAGGAACCTACGTATAAAACAATGGTTGAAAGTTCGAGAGGCACTTTTAAAAACAAATAATTGTTTTTTTTTCAGTGGATCTTATAGAGGAATTGCGAAGCGAAACAAATTGGCCGACATCTCATTCCAGGGTGGAGTGAATTTCAAGATGAAGATATCTTGTTGCCGAATTTTCATTGGTAAGTGATGTTTGGAACATAATTATATTTAATCATCGGTATCACTTGTTCTTCTGGATGTTGAACCACAATCCACTTTCGGTGGCTTCGCAGCATTAACCAATTCGGATCTCAAATTTAATAATCTGTAAGGTTTCAATCCTGGAACATGTTTCCTGATAATTTCAGGATCGCAGCAATACAATACTAATTCTGTTACTGTGTCAACCATCTCTTCAAAACCTAGCTCGGCACAAGTGGTTTGGCATGTGAAATCTTTAAAGGGTGTTTTCTCATGTAAACCTATGTCATGTAGTATTATAACAATGGCATGGGTTTCATCCTGCGTGATGACCAATTTCCACCATATATAATAGTGGTTTCCAATGCGATGGTTCATTCTTCCCACTTTTATGTGCAACTCTCCCCATCCCTGAGTAAATTGAAATTTTATTAAGAAGAATGGTACATATTTTGAGCAAGGAAAATGCCAATTGAACTTCTTACCTGTATAGCTAAGTTTCTGATGAAAATGGTTATTTTTACCCATTGCACAGCTTTAAACACGTGGGAGAAATATGCGTAATTTATTATATGGGTGAATGGTTTTTTCCATATTGCAAATGCCATGTCAAAAGGTGAAGCAATCATGGCTTGTTGCTCATCTGCGAATTTCTGCAAGTGATAGAGAACTTTTAGTATTCTTAACGTTTCATTTTTAAATTTGAATTGATCGGGCAAATGATGAAGTAGGTACACCTATACATTCAGCTTTATAGGTACTCACTTTATCATGCTCATTATATCGTTCGTAGATTAAATGTGTATATTTTCCGAGCACGCTATCGCCAAAATTATAAAATTTGTATTTTTTACCCAAGTACAAACGTTCTTGTTCTAATGAATCACTGGTGAGTAAACTCGGTGAAATGATTTGATAGCTGAAGTACAATACATCCTGTTTTTTGTGATCGAAGCAAAACGAATACACGTTTAGCCAATCATCCCATTCGTGTTCCTTTGTTTCTTCGAAGTCATTTTTGTGAGCCACCTTGGCAAAATTGGGATAGAGAAATCAACTAAATAAAATTGAGGAGAAATGACGAAAAAATATTTTTTGATTATTTGATTTCTCAATTACCTGGTATCCGTAAGTGTACAACGAATACTTGCCTTCTTGGTTCGCACACTCTGTTATTTGAGATTCGTCATCGGAAGCTCGACGTATACTCGGTGTTGGTTCTGCTTCACATTGTTTATTTTTGGACGGATATAGAAGGTAATTTCGGTGGAATTTTGGGCAAAAGTACACCATTTGGGTGCTTTCGTCTGGTAAGTAGTAAACCGTTTTGTTTAAAAAATTTTTCTTCACGCATTTGGGGATCTTGTATTCGGAATCTGAGGTTTTAAGTGCGATCAAGGCCAACTGGCTGACTGTAAAATATCCGGGGAAAAAATTAAGAAATTGGAAAGTATACAGGGTGTTCCATAATACAGCAACCAAACCAACACTAGTGCTTATTTGGTTGCTGATACTGGAGATTGAAGGTGCAATTATTGTTATCCTATAAAAAAATATTGCAGCTTGATTGAATTTATGATTTTACTATATTGAAGATCATCAGAAGCAGAGAAAAAAAGGTTTTTGAATGCTTGAATTTTCAACTCATTAGAAGTATGAAATTTGTGTTCGTTTGAGCCCCCTTCTCTATCACACATCTCAAAAGTAAAAATATTCAAGTTTATGTGTATTTTTGGTACCTATATAAAAAGTAAATATCATCGAGTCATTGTTTTCAAAATTTTTGAAGATTACAGCTCTTACTCTCCTGAAAACAGATTGTAATAAAACTCTGGCGTGGCCAAGTCCTCCACCACCGTTTCTTTTATGCACTTTCTTTACATTACTTATTTTGTCGTTTGTGCATTTCTTTGTGCCATATCAGATTTTGAATGAATTCGCGTTATTAATCACAAGAATTTTTTGGTCCTTCGGGCCGGGTTTCGTTTTTAACTCATTTTTAAAAAATGGTAAAAGCGATTTCGTTTGAATAAAAGCAATAAAGTTCACATTTTGGAATCATAATTCGTAAACATTCATCAATTTATCACAAATAAATATCGTTTTTCGAACTGTGGATTCAGATTTAGAGACCCTCAAGAACAACTAAGATATACATCAAACTGGTTCAATATTTTCTCAGAAAAAAAAATGCAATGACGAAGGTTAATGTCATTCCATATTTGCTCAATTTTTACTTGTATTGACCAAAAATTTCACAAGTTCAGCTTTTTTCAAAGCTTAATTTTCAAATTTTTGCAAACCTTAAGAGTAGGTAGGTATGCACAAATGTATTAAAAAATTTGAAAAAATTCAGAAAGCGTTTATGATATTTTTGTGATTGGATTCGCAAAACCATTAAGGAGGGGGAGGGGGTTAAGGAGCTCCAAAATTTTAGACAAAATTGTGTTCAAAAAATGTTCATACTCGTACGTCTTTGAAAACGCAGAACAGGAATATCAACTTTTTTCCAATTCGATTCCTCCAACCCCCCCCCCCCTCCCTCCCAGTGGTAATCCAAATTTCTTGAGAACTGGAAAAATCGTGTGTCGTAGGTACGGTGTATTAGCAGGGTGTCCAACGGTTCTGCAAGTCACGCAGTTGTCCAGCTTTCTATCACTTTTCATCAAAAAGTCTTACTTTTTTTGAATCGGACTTCAATATATTTTCAATTCATTTCTCCTTTTCCTGGAATTTTGAAAAAAAAAATAGATGAAAAGGGCTCGTTTGTCGACTTTTTTAGGACATTGAATAACACATTTTTTTGAGAGTTTTTTCCCTCACTTCGCTCGGTTTATTTGCTCTCCTTTTTCTGAATAAAAAACTTTTGAAGTTCAAATTCAAAAAATTTTCAATGTTTGAATCAGAAAAATAAACTTCTCTTTCTATATAAAGAATTTTTTTTCACTTCTCAGAACATGAATTTTTGAAAATTTCTGGCTTCGCTTCACTTGGGCTCATTTGCTGTTCTTTTTCAAGTTTGATTTTTTTTTATGACATCACTCAAATTTTAAAATTTCGAAGAAAAATACATAATAAACGTCTAATTGTTTACAGAAGAAAGCGTCCTTTTTATACCTCTCTAAATACTAATTTTCGAGAGCTTTTGCTCACGCTTCGCTCGGACTTGTTTGCTTTTTTTAATTTTTCAAAAAAATAAACCAATTTGAATTTTGAAATTTTGTAGCAAAATAATAAATTTTTTATAAGTAACTCATCACAAAAAAAAACACCGTTTTCTATACTTACCTCTGTTACATTACATTAGCAGAACTTAGAAAATAAAATTAGAATCAAAAATTGAAATGATAAAATTATATTTTCCACACCATGTTGCTTGAAAAAAATCTTAAAATGTTTGAAGACATTGAAAAAGTGAAAATTTTGAGTAAGTATAAAATTTAGCCTCGCTCACCCCCTTTCCTCTTGAAATATCCCAAGTGTTTGAAAAATGTCTTGCTAAGGGTCGAGCTGAAAGTCCTGCTAAAGTCTTGCTTTTTTATTTTGAAATTTTATTAGACGCCCTGATTGGGTTTTGAAGAGTGCTTAATATGAATATTGGAATATCAATTTATCTTTGCGATTCTAAATCATCCCCCAACGTTGAAAAAAACTACTTGTACCTACAATAAGGCGCAGTCAAATTTTAGTGTCTCCCCCCACCATTTCTAGTGAGATGACCTGCTGTATAAGATTATTCAAAAGTGATTTTGCAACGTATCAAAGCAGGCTAAAATTTCGTCAGAATTATAAATAGGTAATACAATAAAAATTTATTTTGAGCTTTTCTGAGGAATTTTGAGTCCGAAACTGAGTCACGATTTTGATGATTTTTGAAAAAGCACCATGCCCATAAAAGTAGGTTAATTTTTGAGCAATTCTTGAATTTCTGTTACAACTTTTTTAAAGCATTTTTAAGAAATGTTGAGCCAAAAATTGAGTCACGAATCATGTTTTGAAGATTTTTGAAATTATCATGCTAAAAATGGGTTAAAATTTCGATAGAAAATCAGATATTTCCATTGAAATTTTTCTTGAGAATTTTTTAAGAATTTGGACCCCAAAATTAAGTAAGTGAATGAACTTTTCGAAGATTACGAAGTCCTTCTTTTTTTATTTTTTAGTTTCTCATTAAAAAAAAAAATAGACTTACTCTCATTGTCAGCTTGACAGATGCATGGTTGGCACAGTGCACAGAAAAAAATTGTCCAACAAATATTCATCTCGTTAATTTACTGAAATAATTCATGAATTCAATACGAATAATTTCGTATTGTTATAAAAATTGCAATTCGCGTGTTACATGCTTCGGCGTACCTTTCTAAGAACTGAAGTTTTTTTTTTTTTTTAACAGCAATGAAACACTTGAAATTGTGACGACTGGTAGGTATTTCAAAGCTGTATAAATATCAGTAGCCTGTTTGGAGAAAAATACGTCAGCTATGATGGCACGTCAGTCATACTGCGTGATTTAACGAATTTCATGCTTCGAGAGGTACTATCTGCTTGTTAAATTTTCAAAATCTTAATACTTGTTTTGATTTTTGAATTAGTAGGTACCTAATTGAAAAGTTATGCTTTTTATAACCGGTGCATTATATCATTTTCAACTTTTTTTGCATTATTAAATTACAAAGATTCAGTGCTTAAAAATTTGAGAGAATGATCACGTATTTTTATTTACGTAGAATTTATTTACCTATTGGTTCACTTTTCAAAGACTTACTTACGATTGCTTAAAATATTTTACGAATATAATTAATTCTTAAAAAAATGATCTAATTATCTACAAAATTGATAAAAATAAACTGAGGTAGAAGGTAGAGAAAGTGCGATAAAATATGTATGTACTTAACATTATTAATATTTAAGCTAATAAACTACAATGAAATTTTCTCGTATTCTATTCGTTTCGCAGAATTCACCCTTTCTTTACGTTTAAGACTTTGGAGCTGTATTTAAATTTGCAAACGTTTTTTCATCGTCAGATTTCAACGGTTTTATGGGATCTTTCGGGCACTCGTCGTTCAGCACGGATGCATCATTTTCTAAAACCGCATTCAAATTGAGTAATTCGTAATCTGGTAGACCCAGTTGCTTAGTGATGATCTCTGGAGCGCAGCAATATGCATGGACTTCGAGTTCTATATTACCCAAATGATGGAATCCCATTTCGTGACAAATGTCTTTGCATAACGTTTCATACTTGGGGGGAGATTCGCCAGTAGCAGGATTGCCATTCACATCTGTCCCAATTTCAAGAGGTTCTCCATTTAAATTAAGGTCATTTCCGGCAAGATTGATGCCATTGACATTTGCATTGTTTTTAGAAGAGTCAACGACTAATTCGGTATTACTTTGAGTTGGTTTAATATCGATATCATTGGTTGTCTTTATGGAAGCTTGCCCTTTTGATTTTTTTCCTCCGGAATTGATTTTATTTCCAGGGGAAGATTTCCCAATAGTATTGGTAGCATCTGTGAGAGGATTAGAATTCGCATCTGTCCTAATTTTAAGGGGGTCTTTGTTGAAATTGGTGTTACTGCTGGGAAGATTACTGCCATTAATATTTGCAATATTTTTAGGAGATTTGATGGCTACTTCGGTATCACTTTGAGTTGGTTTAATATCGAGATCATTGGTTGTCGTTGTGGAAGCTTTCCCTGTTGGGGTTTTTTCTTCGGCGTTGATTTTATTTTCAATCATTTCGTTATTTATACCGCTGACTTGATTTTCGGCGTCAACCTTTTTACCTTTTTTACCTTTTTTGCCTTTTTTGTTACGTTTGTTCTTGCGTTTGGGTTTTTTCTCTTTTTGGGCACGTGGAATGAAACGATTATGCAAGATTATGGCGATAGCTCGATTTTTATAAATAACCAGTTTCCACCATGTACCAAAGAGTGGTCCGTTGACGCCTGGATATGGAAAGGTTCCAGTTATGATATCGATTTCTCCAAGTTTCTGTGGAAATTTTCAAATATTTGATTTGTTCGTGTGTTTAATTTATTTTGGGATTAGACTGAAGTTTATTTGTATAGGTACCTTTTGAGCTAAATCTCTCAAATGTCTTCCAATTTTTCTCCATTGTTTTTTTAGCTCCGGTATTAATAGACCTTGATTGATGGCGTGATACAAGGGCTTTTTCCAAGTGGGAAATACCATGTCAGCAGGGTGAGCGAGTTCCATTGTTACGAAATCAGGCTAAAAAATGATATAAGTGAACAGAAGTATTTGAAAAATGAAATTTTTTTAAAATGAAATTGCCAACAGATGAGCTTACGATTTTATTTTTTCTATCGATGTATTTCATTATGGTGGCCAAGTATGCTTTGAGAGTGAGATCTTCAATGTTTCCCAATCTGTATTCGTTCTCGTAATAAGAACTTTCTCGTTGTAATTGCTGATTGCCGAATAAATTCGGTGAACGTATACGGTAACTGAGGTAGGCAGCCTCTTTGTTTACCTTATCGTAGCAAAATGAGTACATCTCTTTCCAGGTTTTTGAAACATTCTGAAGAAATAATTTCACATTTAAGAAATACGATTTTCAAAAAAAAATGTATACATACATAGATCATTGATCATAATTTAAAATAATTTTAATTTGGTTACTTGGTCATTAATTGGAGTTTCAAACAACTGTCAAAAAACAGAGCCAAAAAAATTTTGCTAATTTAGTTGAAATGAAAAATTGCTCCTAAAGAATAGAAAATTGCTCTACGTACTTTATATCCATAACTATACAAATCACGCTCTTTACCGCAGCCATTTGTGGCCGCTAGACGAATCTCAGGCTCAGGTGGCTCATCACAGTAATAATCTTTACCATCAGTCGGATCCAGGTATTTTTCATTTTTAGCGTTCGTTTTAGGACAAAAGTACACCACCTGTTGGTTTTGACTGTTCGTTGAGAAGTCTACAATTTCACTTTTACCTTGGGAATATCGTCTGAAACAACGAGGAAACGAATATTCGTCGGAATTTTCCGTCTGCATGAGAACCAGAGGCAAATTTTGCAGTTTCCGGCCTTTAACTTTAACGTTATCTGTACCTATTTCAAGAAGTGCGTGAAAAGTTTTAATTATGTTTATTTTACAAAAGTATGTACGTACTATAGTGTAGGATAATCGTTGGTATACGAGTAGCTTACCCTCATTTTTGGCGTGAATGGCGGAGAGAAGATGAAGTAAATAGAAGATCTGTATGGAGATGAGAATGGTGGAGAATTTTCGCGTAGAATTCATCGTACGTGGTGCGATTTTTGCGAATGACGAGTGTCTTTGTAAGAATTATATGTACGTTTCAAGGTGTTGTTTTCGTGGTGATGCCTATATGTAGTTGTATGAGAAATAGGTGTAGGTGATGATGTACGTAGTTGAAGGAATCGTCGACTTGCAATCTGTGTAAATAAAACCTTGGTTGCTTCGTTGGGTTGTACGATGACGAAAAGTACGATCATTGCGATTCGGTATTTCATTTTTAGTGTTTCACGTTAATCGTTGAAATTCTAACGTGATATATTGAAATGACGTCATATCGGTTTGATTGAATATTTAAAATGCTGAATAATTTAGATAAAATTCAGCAATTCTAGTCAAATGAAAAATCAAAGCTCTTTTTTAAACGTTTAGCCAAATTTTTTTCCAAGCAGTTTTTCTTCATTCATGTATTTTTGATTTTATTTTTCGTTATTGATTGAATTTTCACTTAAAATGAAAAAAAAAAATTGTTCTGGAAAAATCAGACCTGATAAATGTTGCCTTCTCCTCACCATATTGAAACTTTTGAGAAAAAATGACCGCCAAGAAGTCTTTCTTTTGTCCTCTTTCTGCTTATTTGCCTGTTTGTTAGACACTTTGTTCGAGTAGGTACATTGACCTCCTTCTCCCTCCATCATCTGCTTCCATCTCAGATGGTACAATTATTCTAAACACTCGAGCACTTGTGAAAAAGTGCTATAGGTAAGTGGTAAACCTTTAATTAGCGACAAGTTGCGAGCAAGACTTAATTCGTCGGTATAAATTTCCGCCAAGTAAGAGTAAAATTTTCCACTCGAAGTTCGCCTTGTTCATTAATGCCGCCTAGACCTGAGCTGAATATTGCCATCGGCTAAATCTAAGCGACCACAACTTCAAACCCATCACTTCGTTTAGCAACCATCGGCATTCGCCATTTTCTCATACGAGAGAAAAGATTTTTTCCCTCCTTATAGTTGGAAACGGTGAAATGAAGGCGCAGCCTTTCGCCTTACTTTGGCAATTATGCTGATTTTCATTTCAAAGTTCGCCAAGTATCCTGAAACATTTGAAGTTAAACCACCGCGAAAAAGCTTACTGACTTTTTCGCTCTCGTTCGCCTGTAATAAACAACCGATTAATTTGTTCTTTACACGTGCCTCCGCTTGTATTGTTAATTTAGGTGTCTGCCAGAGAGAGTGAGAGAGAGAGTGGGATACCTTTATTGTGTTGTATAGATGAATAATTTAGTTTAATGCGATTCTAGTAATTTTATTAGAGGTATACTTGCATTGTTGATGAATGATCGAACTGCTTTGTAGAGAACTTTTATGATCAAGTTGAAATTAATGAATTATATTTTTTGAGAAAATAAATTTGGAAACGGAAGCGTGGATTTTTTTCTCCGCAAAAAGGGGTGGAAAGATTAAGTAGGTACCTGAATGTCAAATAAATGCCCCCCCCCCCCCCTCATATCTATTTAAGAAAATGAAAAAAAATCTAAATTTTTTTGAAAATTTGAAAAAACAATTTTGTTGAAAATTGGTCACTTTTTTAGAATATTTTTAAGTGTATTCGACACATTTATGTCAATTTTCAGCACTTTTCAAATGATGGAATCCACCTGAAGGATCTAAAAAACATAATTATCGCCATAGGGACTGCTTTAGCCTGATTTGATTAAATTTCAAACATATGATATAATAGTGAGGTTGGGAATTATCATTGTAAGCTGGAATGAACTTTATTATTCCTACTGGACATGGGCAATAATTATTCCCTAAGAGGGGAATAATTACCTCTTACCTAGATAGCTCAAAAGATGGTATGAGGTTGATAGAAGTAAAACCATCCTAACTAATCATAGCAGTATCCTAATAATAATAAAACTTAAAATACACTCGTAATGACTACTAAAATGTTTTTATTATTGATTAGTTACAATAAGGAAGGTACATACTACAAGTATGTAAGGAGCATAACAAATTTCACAATTGGTCATTATTCAAATGGTCAGGAGATTACCTGCCACTTACAACCTAGATAAATAATAATAATTCAGATTAATTACCTATATACTAAATGACTACTTAGCACCTGATCAGTCTGAATAACACCAATAATTGAGATGTAAATACAATTATTACAAATTAACTTGGTAGGTATCTTCTACAGGGTGGACAGAAATATCGGGTACCCCTAAAAAAGTTTTCTGCTAAATACTTCGGTTGGTCACAGTGAATGATAATAATGGTAGCACATGATTGGTTGTTAGACTGGAGAGATAACATTTCACCAATCATATGCATCTATTTCACGTTGCCAACCTATATTTTTAATGAAAAACTTTCTTAGGGGTACCCGATATTTCTGTCCACCCTGTATGTAATTATCCTTCTTCAGCTAACTCCATTAATTAAATCAAAACTAAGTATAATTAATTGAGTGGACAACTAGGCCCAAATAAGTATTTCTCAATACTTACCAAAGACACTGTACACTTTACCTATCCTTTCTGTAGTACTCACTCAAACTAGGTAGGATGATAGGTACGTAATACATGAGTCCGATGTATTTGCGAGAAATGCTTTTGATGCCTGGTAGGGTGGGCCAATGGGTCATGTAACATTTTTTTTGAAATCTTGAGGTCTTACCCCCTTATTTTGTTCCTTTTAATAAAAAAATGACACCATAAAAATTTTGTTGAAAAATAATAATATTTAGAGGTCGCGCACAAGCATTGAATGTTTAGAGCTATGAGCACACGCAAGCGAACAAAGCTCAACTGGGTTGATTCTATGCAACTGTATGAGAGTGGCATCCCCACTACAACTTATTAAGCGATACCAATTTTTTGCGGTTTTAAAAAAACAACTATTCCAAAGTATTGATTATGATTTTTTGGCTGTAGAATTCATTTGAACCCGATTTATGGAATTTAGAAATGAAAAAATTACATTTTTACTAAGTAATAGCTCTTAAACTGATAATAGTTGATAAAACATCAACTTGAAGTGCTGAATCTTATAAAATATTCATATTTCAACGTAAATTTATCCCATAAATTTTTTCCCTTTGGTTTCCAAGTAGAATAGAATAATACAACCTCAAATTCATACTCATTCTTTTTTCTTTACTTTTCAAATCTTTCGTATGTATGTATTTTGAAAAATTGTCATTGACTCATCATTAATAACACCTTAAAAAGCCCACCAAGGACTAGATTTACTTAAATTGTCGTTGACTCATCATTAATAACATCTTAAAAGGCCCACCAAGGACTAGATTTACTTATCATGCATTGTAGAGGGGATACAGGGTGCCCAGAAATATCGAGTACCCCTAAGAAAGTTTTTTATTAACATATAGGTTGGCAACGTGAAATAGATGCATATGATTGGTGGAATGTTATCTCTCCAGTCCAACAACCAATCATGTGCTATCATTATTACCATTCACTGTGATCAACCAAAGTATTTAGTAGAAAACTTTTTAAGGGGTACTCGATATTTCTGGGCACCCTGTAGCATGTTGTAATTTGATTCGATCCAACAATAGGACGCAATGCTGCATTCCTCAGTGCGTAACTGTGGGAAGTTTTCGCTCAACACGCTCATACCTTCTCAAGATTTAACTCTCATACACGACCTCTAAATATTATTTTTTTGACCTGAAATTTTCTGTCAAGTATTTTCTGACCAAACAGAACACTTCTAGGGGGTAAGCTCAAAAAATTAAAACAAAAAATGTTTTCTATTGTTCTTTGAACCACCCTAATGCTCGGGTTGATCAAACTGCATCCAATCAAACCATGATGATTAAGCAGAATTAATCATCATGTTGAAGGAAACACAAATTACTATGTTAAAAAGTGGATAAAATACAAAAAGAAGGACATTTGACTTAAGGCCAATGCGCTTATACATTTTCTTGTGCCAAAATAGTTAACACATCTACATTTTGACTTAGCTCCAGAGAGCTCGAGATTCTGCTGCTAAGTGAAGAGTTTAGCTCATGGTATTTCGGTCTATGCCCTCAGATCCACGAGCAGAGAATCCCCCACATTATCATACTTTCAGTAGAAGGAGATAGAGCGATGAACTTTAAAGAGAGCAAGTAACAAAGCTTCTCTCTAAGAATAAATCAAATAATATTTGTGATCTGTCACGAGAAAACCAGGTTAGTGTCCAAAAAATCGATTTGGTTTTTTTTTATGGATATTGGTAGTGCTCAGTGTGCAGAATCCGCCTGTGGTGGTTAAAACGTTCGCGAACGATTCTTTTGAGCCTAAATTCAAGGTTGAAAAAATAGAGCAACTACAAAAAACGTTTCAAAATTTGTTTTGTGATTTTCTTGAGAAGTATGTTCTGGGGAGTCAATATGCAAATTTTTGGGGCAATCGGCCCACATTTGGAGGATTAGTGCCATTTTATTGAAATTTGAATGAGGGTCAAGCTAGAAAAATCAACTCTTTCCACCTTGAACAAAATTTTTGAAAAAATTGAAAAACTCAATAAATAACTTTATTTTATATTAATAATTCATTCTTAGTAGTTTTCGCGAAATTTTTGGCACAAAATTTTCAAAAAACGAAAAAATCGATTTAGAGAAATTTCGATTATTGGTTTTTGGCAACCCTGATTTTGAAAAAAAATGTCAGGTTATGTTGGCACCCCTTGTGGCCAAAAGTGGTCCAAGTTTCAGGGACCTACGGATCATAGATCGCCGAACACATAGATTCAAAACTTCAAAATGTCCATCCTGTAAAATTTATGTTTTGGACACTAACCTGGTTTTCTCGTGACAGATCACATTTTCGTTTAAGGGGAGCTACAATAATAACCGTTAGGCGGTTAAGGTCATCTTGCTACTCACACATTTTTTGTCACAGAAATTAAAACCTTCTGTCTCAAAAATCAAAACCTTTTGTCACAGAAATTGAAATTTTTTGTCACAAAGATTTACAGTTTTTTGTCACAAAAATTCAAAACATTCTGTCGCAAAAATTGAAATTTTTCGACACAAAATCTGAAATTATTTCTTACAAAAATGAGACAATTTTTGCAATTTTGGCCAAAAGTGATACCTTTTTCTCAGCAAGAAACAGGAATTTTCACAAGTACCCATACATATAATAAAAAAAGATTTCTTGTTAGGTACAAAATTGGAACTTTTTTGCAACAAATTGGCCCATTTTTGCAATTTTGACGCAAATTAACAACCGATTTTATCATAATTTTTCCAACCAAGAAAAAAAAACTTTATGGTCATTTTGTCAAGAGTAAAAAATTCTGCGAAGTACCTACAGAATTTAATGCAATATTGGTTCAGTAACTTGGAAGTTGAATATTTCATTAATCAGAGCTGAAAAAATCGCCCATGAATTGTGGCAGTGATGATGAAAATTTGCCAAACTCGGAAGTCCTACGTAGCTAAGGACAAAAGATGGCTGGAGGTTAACAAGATTGATATTTGAGGAGGTGGATAGCAAAACGCAATAACTCCATTTTTGGTTTTTTTGGGAAATTAGGAAAAATTGTCAGGAGGGGAAGGGTGGGGGGTCGAGTTCCGAAATTGGTGTCAAATGAAAGGGGAAGGTGCCACAAATAAAATTTCCACTCAATTTCAAAATTTCGGTCACCTGGGTAAGCACAGTGAGGAAAAGAAAAAAAAGTTATTGCGTTTTGAACGCAAAATTTTTTTTTTGGTATTTTTCTGCAAAAAAACGTATTTTTTATTTGAAAAAATTGATGTTTAATCGAGAATTTTCGATAAAAAACAATTGAAAAACTGGAATGTGAAATTCAAACAATTCCTGTGTGTGATATGGCATTCAGAGAGTGGCAACGAAAGCACCATTTTTTTAAGTAACTCCTACCCAACGATTTTCAGTACCCACTCGATGAAAAAAACCAGTGTTACCACATCTGCGCAACTGAAATGTATAAAAAGTAGTGGAGTTATTGCGTTTTGCAAACAAAATCTCATTTTTCAATGCATTTAGCTCTAAAATCAGACTTGTTTTCCTCGATTGCGCTATGATATTCAACTGATGGACAAAATCTGACACCGGGAATGGATTCCCCGTTGAATTTTACATAAGGATAGATATCAAACTCAATTTTCGTAATTTTGGAGTTATTGCGTTTTGCTATCCACCTCCTCATTTACCCCTTCGGCCAGAACAGACTTTTGAAAGAATGAGCAGGATAGGGGAACGAGGAAGAGGGCACATTTCAACCATTTTTATAGGTTTAAAATGTCGTTTTCCGTTGCGATTGTTAGAGTAAACATGGTTCGTGTGGACTGACGAAAAAGTAATGGCCAAATTGACAAATAGTTTGAGGTTATTTGCACGTGTTTTGATGCTATTTCGTCGGCATTTCGTCTACGTTGTTTGCTCTTTTTAAAGAAATGCCTTTTTTTTTTTTGCCTGTTTTATTCAACGTAGTGGGCTATCTACGTGTACTCGTTTGTCGCGTCAAGCTAAGTGGATTTGAGTTAGCATATCTGCTAAAGGGAGAGGGGGATTCCTATACCTACCTTGGGCATTTCGTGAGAATGAAAAAAAAATTGGTCAATAAGCCTTCCTGTTTTTTGCTTTTTTTGTTTATACATAATTTCTTTTACGAAAAAACTCATAAGTTAGCTCATCAAAGAACCAAAAATAGAGTCGAATCGTCATGTGTGATTGCATTCGTTACCCCCCCCCCCTCCAACCACAACCAGATCTTTTTGGTTTTTTTTTAATGCTCAAAGCTCGATTCAAAGGGTGAATTTATTTCGGTCTTTATCGTTTCCCGCCACAATAACCATTCGGAATGACTTTTTTTCGCATTCTAATACGCAAAGGAGAGACCCAACAAACGATTTTATAAAACAGGTACATTTTACGAATACAAAATCTGCTATCGTGGCCGCTCTGAAAAGTTATTCTCCTCTTTTCCAAAACTTTCTTGCCGGCATGTTTTGCTGCGCTATCCGCGCCACAGAGTTTGTAACCTTATCTTAATAATGCCTCGTGTGATAAACCAATATCCGAAAAAAATTCCCATCGCCATATTTGAGCCCCCATTTCTTTATGCTAAATAAACCCATAGCTCGGGTAAGGTATCAGGGTTGTGTGCCTCGAATAAGGTATGAATTTTTTCAACTTTTCTTCTTTCTACTTTTAACCCCTCCGCCTCTGCCGATATCCTGTAGCCTTTCAGCTATTACGTACGTATAAGATGGTCGTTTTGGTTGCCTTAATAAAATTTTATGTCGTGCTTTTGTCAGCGCACCCGCCTCGCTTCTTTTCGCCGGGAATTTTAGGATAAAGTGATTTGCATAGTATTAAAATTACACGGCGCGAGGAGTCGGAATAATTTAAAAAACCATAAAAATCGTGACCGCTGTACCTTAATGATGTATCATTATTAACCGAGTCGTAGTCGACGACGAAGACGAAGATCAAGCTGCAGAAAATACGAATACACCACCTTATATATTTTTTTGTCGTATCGCAGATATTTTATAAGAGGTGAAAATTAACTCTCTTATTCGTTTGTAGTGTTGTTTTTCTTCCTTTTTTTTTTCTACGCCACTCGAGTCGTATACTATTTAAGACACCGAGCCACTAATGAAATTCTAAAAGGTGAATTTAATTTTGCTCCGGTGATTCCTTAACCGGCTCTGCTACGGCTACCCTGTACCTACTCGGAATTAATCAAGTGCATTATGTGAAAATATTCTACGATGAGAATTTACTCCTCGAATTTAACGTCGAAAGGAAATTTTTTTCTATTGTCGATGTCTTCGTTGTCGTCGTCGTCGTTGGTTCTTCTTTCATGGTTATACGAATTTTGTATTGTTCGAGTCCTCTATCCTTCTCACCTATTCTGATACCCTTTCGGCACCTATTCACGTGTCGATGTCTTTGCGAATTTTTTTAATTAAAAAATGGACAGAAGGTCCTATCGAAGACGTATTTATTTTAATTCTTATTTCAACGTTTGGGCTAGAATTTTTGTTTTATTAATGAAAAAAGTTTCGGCTGTTTTGAAATACGAGTAATGAATCTGGAGGTAGAAGGTGTGCAAGAGGGAGGGATGCGTCTTTTTTGTTTTTATTTTTTGGGAACTCCTAAAATTGGCTCAATTCAAGCGTCTTTAATGCATGAATTGAAATAAATATTCGGATTCTGAGCATGGCAGACTTGGAATAGGTTGGGGAGGGAAGTTTCTTACTTCCGACTTCTCGAGTCGATGGTGACGGTTTCAAGCTGTTTTCAATCCTCGAGAAGGTTTCCGAATGCTCCAGTCTTTCAAAAAATGCCATAAAAAGAGCGAAAATTAAGTTGACTGCTTAAAAAATCGGACTCGAAGTCGTTGCGACCCATTTTGATTGATATGGGTACAGATTTTCAAAATATGTTTGTTCCATGCACAGCAAAAATCCATTTTTTTGTTTTTTTGAAACTTTTTACTAAATTATCTCCAGCAATTTTTTCATTTTTTTGAAAAATCCAATTACCAAAATCTGTTGAAATGACACATAAAGTAGGTACCTACCTGAAAACCAATAATTTTTCAGATTTCTCCTCGCTGAATTCCTCTCAAACGTTCCATTTTGGATATGTTATACAACCTTTGATTTTTTTTTGTCGTTTGATTCCTACTATTTTGAAGTTTCTGACTTGTTTTCAACCTTTTCACACCCTCCCCCCTTTCTCCGAAAATTCGAACGCAGGCGAATTTTGTGTCAAATAAGTCAACTTCATTCCAACTGGAACTTCTCAAATCCAATCCTAGTACATACATACAAAGCTTGAAAATATAAAATTTGTGCGAATTTCGTTGAAATGACTCGAGCTGAGATATTGTTTTAGTCTCATATGGGGGGGGGGAGGAGGGAGTTTGATCTAGTTGGCTAAGCTGAAAGCTCAAAAGCTCACCTGCAAAGTAGACGTAGCTGAAACTTGAAATTGGAATCACATTGAATCAAAAACCAAAAATGAAATTCGATTTCAAAGATAAAATAAAAAACTAAAAATTAAACTGAAAAATGAAAACAGAATTGCGTATTCCAAAAATTAATTCGAAGACTGGAAGTGAATTCAAAAATTCTGGGAATATCTACATGTAACCAAAAATGGAAAAAAATGAAAACATTGAAAATTAAACCGAAACTGAAATTGAAAATTTTGAACAGTAAATCAAAAACATAAATCCAAACTAAAAACTCTGAAAATGAAATTGAAAAATCAGAACATTGATTCGAAGTAATGAAAATAGAACTGGAAATTCTGAAAATGAATTTGAAAACTAAATATAAAATCAAAAACAGAAAATAAGATCAAACATTTTACAATTGAATCAAAAATTCTTAATATTGAATCAGAAACTGAAAATTAAATTTAAAAATGAAAATATGTAAGTAAGTATAAAACAATAAATCATAGCTTTCCGAACAGAGCTTTCATTTTGGTTACAAAATACAATAAGCTTCATTTTCAACTTTCGTTACAAAAAGTTTTCTTTTACAAAGAAAATTACAATTTTGGTGATGAAAAGTTTCAATTTTTTGTGACAAAAAGATTCAATTTTTGTGACAAAAAAACTTCAATTGCCTTTGACCAAAAAGTTTCAATTTTTGTGACCAACGAGTTTCAATTTTTGTGACAAAAAGTTTCAATTTTGTGTGACAAAATATATTCAATTTTTGTGGCCAAAAAGTTTTAATTTTTGTGACCAAAAAGTGTCAATTTTTGTGACAAAAAGTTTCAATTTTTGTGACTAAAAAGTTTCAATTTTTGTGACAAAAAGTTTCAATTTTTGTGACAAAAAGTTTCAATTTTTGTGACAAAAAGTTTCAATTTTTGTGACAAAAAGTTTCAATTTTTGTGTCAAAAAGTTTCAATTTTTGTGACAAAAAGTTTCAATTTTTGTGACAAAAAGTTTCAATTTTTGTGACAAAAAGTTTCAATTTTTGTGACAAAAAGTTTCAATTTTTGTGACAAAAAGTTTCAATTTTTGTGACAAAAAGTTTCAATTTTTGTGACAAAAAGTTTCAATTTTTGTGACAGACAAAAAGTTTCAATTTTTGTGACCAACGAGTTTCAATTTTTGTGACTAAAAAGCTTCAATTTTTGTGACCAACGAGTTTCAATTTTTGTGACTAAAAAGCTTCAATTGCTTGTGACCAAAAAGTTTCAATTTTTGTGACTAACGAGTTTCAATTTTTGTGACAAAAAGTTTCAATTTTGTGTGACAAAATATATTCAATTTTCGTGACCAAAAAGTTTCAATTTTTGTGGCCAAAAAGTTTTAATTTTTGTGACTAAAAAGATTCAATTTTTGTGACAAAAAGCTTCAATTTTTGTGACCAACGAGTTTCAATTTTTGTGACTAAAAAGCTTCAATTTTTGTGACCAACGAGTTTCAATTTTTGTGACTAAAAAGCTTCAATTGCTTGTGACCAAAAAGTTTCAATTTTTGTGACCAACGAGTTTCAATTTTTGTGACAAAAAGTTTCAATTTTGTGTGACAAAATATATTCAATTTTCGTGACCAAAAAGTTTCAATTTTTGTGGCCAAAAAGTTTTAATTTTTGAGACTAAAAAGTTTCAATTTTTGTGACTAAAAAGATTCAATTTTTGTGACAAAAAGTTTCAATTTTTGTAACAAAAAGTTTCAATTTTGTTTGTTTTTTGTGATGAATACCTATTTGTTGGCTTTTAATAAAAAAGTGGAAAAGTCCTGTACGTTCTATCAGAAAGTCCCGATCTTGTCACAAAAATTTCTCATTTATTTGTCAAAACTTGCAAGTCCTGTTGTGTTTTTTTTTTTTTTTTCAAAAAAGATCCACCTTTCTTCAAAAGTCTCAATTTTGTGACATAAGGTCCCACTTCTTTGTCAAATTTTGTAAAAAGCTCATTTTTTTCAAAACAATGAAAATTGCGAGATAGTCTATTTTTTTTTACCATGAAATTCAAAAAAAGCTCTACTTTTTTGCAAAATGACAGATACATCCTATTTTTTTCCCAAATAATCTCGCTCATTCTATTTTTTTCGATCAAACTTTGAAATTTTCCACGTATTTTTCTTCTTTTGTTCAAAATTTTGATTTTTTTGCAATTTTTCTGGTACATATATGACACGCAATTTGGGCAAACAAGAGAATAATTGAAGAGACAAAATGGTATTTACTGTTTTGATCAAACAGCAAGACTTCTATGGCTAAAAGGAAGATTTTTGTGATTTTGGCGAAAAGTGAGGCTTTCTTTGAATTTCTTGTTACAAAATTGAGGCTTTTCGGCAGGAAAATCAGACTATTTGGGGGACGGGGAAGAGTAGAAAGAGGGTCTTTTTTAACAAAAAAAAAAGATTTTTTTAGATAGTTGAGAGAACTATTCGAGTAAAATTCGAGACATTCTTTTATATATAAAAAAAAAAAAACCGAATTACCAAATTCAAATTTGGGAGATTTTGCCATTTTGAGAAATTTTTTTTATTTTACGATTTTAGCAAGCAATTTTATTAATAATTGATGCGAGACTTTAATATCCAATTTGAACAAAACACAGAGCTATATTTTGCAAAAACTCGGTTTTGTTATTATTTTAGCAAAAAAGTATCGATTTGAAAAAACTGGTCAAAATCGTGAACTGAAAATCCAAAAATAAAGTCCAACGCACGAATACGTGGAAAGAATTGGAAAAGGAAAATCAACTGATTTTCTAAGGACAACAGTGTTTTAACAGAAGTTTAAAACTTACTCTCTGTGGCCTGCTTTAACACCCCATCCCCCCTCCCAATGAATGAGATCTTTTACAGCGAAATTCATTCGATAATTTTAATAAATATTCTCGGGATTAAATTAAAGTTACCGCGGCCAGTTTCGTTTCGGTAGGAATAGGTTTAATTATCAATTTCTGTTTACCTACGAAGAAGGATTTGATTCGACGTAATGAAATAATTGTATCCGTTTGCGTTCACTTTTCACGACGACAAACATCGTTAAAACGCTCCAGTGTACCTTTGACGTTCTCCAAAAGTAAACAGCAGCAGTGTAGAATTCAAATCTGGGATACTTTCTCGTCTCAGTTACAGTCTGGTATCGTCCTCAACTCGTATACCTATACGTATACGTTTTATATTAACGACGAAAACACGATTTAATTACGTTTCAAAATCTGCCCCCCTTTTTTTTCCTTCAACATCATCATCGTAGTCGTTTCATTTCATCGCCGCGTAGCGAGGAAATAAAAATTATACTCGTATTTCATTTTAGACTTTTCATCTTTCGCGGTTCGGTGACCATTGCTTTCATTTATTTACAGCGTACGATTCTGCGAGTAATTATGAGCTTTTAGAATTTGAATTATACTAGCACAGCTGAGGGGAAAAAACCTCCGCCGATGTGATTTTTCTCTCCAGTTTATTTTTCCAATCGTATGGAAAAAATAACTCGTTAAATATTCGCCCAATAAATGTTTAATTAATATCTCGATGAAAATATACTTCAAAGCGAAAAATCAATCAAAATGTTAATTTGTGATACCGATTTCATCGCACGAAATACGTTGATTTCTCGGGCCAACTTTATTATTATATTTTGAAGAAAAAAAATATCGAGTAAACGATAATTAGTTTCTGTCTAATGATTTTCTTCATCCTTAACAATTTTTTTTCACTTTAACGCGATTTGTTGCTTACAATGGAAATGAATTAAAACTAAATTAAACTTTTTTTAAAAGTACGGTTTCTTCGTTTAATTTGCATAATTGTTCTCGAGATGAAAAAAGTACCTGAAAAAAAACCTCGCTAGACGTACTTTTCGTAAAAATACAAAAGTCATGCTTCAATGTGAACCATCGAGCCTATTTTTATTTTACTACAGAAGCGAAGAAACAATTACCTTATTTTTTTCACTGGGAACCTTTTTTTTTTTGCGTCGAGATGAAAGTCGTATTTCGTGAGAAAAATTTGTCAGCTGAAAAAAAATCTTTAAAAATCCAAAAACGTCTTTATATGAAAATAATACGTACCCGAGACTCGACTCGTTATATTCTTTGTGTATTACGAATATAATTACATAACCTTTTTTTTTTTTGCAGGCAAAATATAATATGGAAAAGCTTCGAATATTGATTTTGACAGAAAGGAATTTTGTAGTAACTCGATATCGTATAGTTTCTTTTTTTTTTGACAAAGAAAGGAGAAAAAAATTTAAAAACTTGATACCTTCTTTTTTCCAACGTAAGCACGACGTATGCCACATGTTGATATTATACAGTTTTCACTCGTATTTTGAACGCTGTCGTCAATTTTTATATTCGATAAAACTTTTCGAGAATTTTTATTTCTCAAGGTAAAGGTTGCTTTTAATTTTCGACTGTCACTTTTTACTCACGTTAAAAATGTTTGAAATACTTGACAATTTTGAGTGAAAGGAATATTTAAACGGTTTCTCTCACGTGATCCACAAAGCTAAAACACATGTTAGGACATGAATATAGGACGAGTATCAATCCAAGATCGCTGATTGTCAGTTAGAATGTTTTTGATGAGATTTTTTGACTCTCTTCCCCCTCACCCATCAATACTAACCTCGCCCAATTTAATACCTCAGTACCTATACTCCAAGTCATTTACATTCAAAATTGAAACAGGATGAGGAAAAGGGGGTGAGTGAATCATTCTGTTTTTTTTTTCGAATATTGAGAACGTTTGGGGTGGAAAGAGGGGAGATTTTTTACATGTCCGTCTACATCTTGGTGAAATATTTCAAAAATGCAAAAATATTCATTTTTAGGTTCCTGCTTTTGTTTAAAACGGCGGTAAAATTTTTTCAATATGTTTCACTCTTAAAATTATAGCACAAAAAATGGTATTTCTCGTCAATTCGTTGACAAATTGGTGGGAGGGTATTTTTTTCACAACTTTGTTTCACCATTATCAACGTCATAGTCGCAAGCGACTAGTGTGCCCCCAATAGTGAGCGCCACTGCTCTCTGTCTTGAGCTAGTGTGGCCGCAGTTGCAACTGAGCCAACTATTTTCCAGACTGTATCAGTCCACCTTGTTGGTGATCTTCCTCTCCCTCGTGTTCCAGGGACCTTGCCAAAGAGAATTCCTTTTTCGATGTTTTCAGGTCCTCTTTTGGCTACGTGTTCAAAATAACTCATTATCCTGGTTTCACATATTTTATTATTTTAGCCTGGTTGGTTCTTCTGATGCATTTGTTTGGTGGGCAGTGTATGGTATCTTCAACACCCTGCACCATACAGGGTGCCCAGAAATATCGGGTACCCCTAAAAAAGTTTTCTGCTAAATACTTCGGGTGGTCACGGTGAATGATAATAATGATAGCACATGATTGGTTGTTAGACTGGAGAGATAACATTCTACCAATCATATGCATCTATTTCACATTTCCAACCTATATTTTCAATGAAAAACTTTCTCTGGGGTACCCGATATTTCTGGGCACCCTGTACCCATTACCCACATTTCAAAGGCATTGATTCTTCTTCAATCATCTTGCTTCAATGTACAGGTCTCTGCTCCATATAAGAAAACTGGAAAAACTAGCGTCAGGATTAGTCTCTTCCTTGTTTTTATGGAGATTTTCCAGTTGGTGGTAACTTTTCTCAACCGAGACATTGCTGCTTTTCCAAGAGCTATTCTTCTCCTAATTTCCTTGGTTGATCCTCCATCAGCATCCACAAGTGAACCTAAATACATAAATAAGTTCACTTTTTAAAATTCATCAGGGCTTTGGATTCTGGTAAGTAACCATCTCTATCAACAACCCTGACCTTGGTTGTCCCCACGTTTATGAGGAGTCCCATGTCCTCACTGACCATCCTGACCTGCCTGATCAGCTCTGCCAGTTCCTCTTGATTTGCGGCTATTGAGGTGGTATAATCACTGTAACAGCCCAGTTGGGTGAAAATCTGCCCTTCTGCCAATAAATACACGGTAAAGAGCAGTTTAATTGGCATTTTATACTTCAACACGACTTCAAACTGCTGCCATGCAGCAGATTTTACAGTTTTCAAAATTGTGCTTCAATTCAAGGGTGTACAAGGGTGTAATTTGAAGCAACTTTTTAGGTTGTTACATTTTCTGCACAGCAGAAAAAAATTTCTGCTGATAAACACGTATTGCGTAAGGCCGCTACGCTTTGAAAATTATGTGGCGTATTTTTGTGCATTAAAAATTTATTCGCATATTTTCTGAAAAACACGTGTAAATGTGGTATTTTGCGCGTGAGTTTTAGCTTAGTATATAAATATTTATTCAACTCTACCAAGTTCTCAGGTGGCTAGTGCCGAAAAATTGTTCAAGAATATTGATCAATGGCAGATTTTTACGCGTAAATAAAATACACACCGATTAATGGGCAGAAAAAGCATTGGCGTGAAGTGCCAGAATTCCTGTCGCGTAAGAGCAGATTCTCACCCAACTGGGAGAGATTGGAGATTCTTCTTCCTCCTATCTTAATGCCGCCTTCCCAGTTCTCTGAGGCTTTCCGCATGATGTACACACCATAGATGTTGAACAGGAGAGGTGAGAGTATGCAGCCCTGCCTTACTCCCCATTCTAGCTGAAACAGGTTCAACTCTTCTCAGCCTACTCTCACTATCATCTCATTCTTGTCATACAGAGATTGTATCAGCTCAAATAGGTGTTCTAGAACTCCCATCTCATGTAGTATCTCATATAGCTTTGTCCAACTGACACAGTCAAAGGCCTTTGCATAGTCAATGAAGCATAGTGCCACAGGGATGTTGATTTCACAGAATTTTTCAAATATTTGTCTGATGTTCAAAATCTGCTCTTGTGAACCTCTTCCCATCATAAAACCTGCCTGTTCAGGTGGAATCTGCCTATGCAAGTGTGCCTTGATCCCCTTCGTTTACACATTGGTAGAATATCTCAAAAATGCAAAAATTTTCATTTTTTAGCTTTCTAATGGTATTTTTGCAATACTCAAAAGTGTAAAACTTGCAATTTTTTTCTCAAAAATGAAAAAAAATGCCAGATTAATTATTGTGTTATTCTACATAAAAGGGTCCAAAACTGAGAATTTTTCAGAGTTTTACTCATCGAGATCATGATTATATTTAAATTAAGTACTTATAAGTTTTTAAATCAATTTTTTTAGGTTCTTGAAAGTGGCAACACTGATTTTGACATAATTTGTTGATTACCCTCTCAAATTATTACAATTTGAGAAAAGTTCAAAATTCTATACCTACCTCATACAACCAGAACAATTTAAAAATTAAATTTTCCATTCTCGGCAATTTTGGAGAACATTTTGAAGCCCCATAGCTCTGCCAAAAAAAATTGAAAACTATCTGGTTTGCGTCATTTGCTATCAGTTTGATGGCCTCTACACATGATCTGATTTTGAAAAAAATTAATGTCCCCTCAGGCAAAAATCTGCCAATTTGGTATGGAATGATGGAATGACCCAAAAATTATGAGTTTTTATCACAATAAGGTTAAGGGCGCTATACCTATATGGGCTGGTGCCTGATATGAACTGACGCCCAATCTCGGTGGTTATTAGCGCTACCTGGCGGGAACAAGCTTAATCTGATGTATTTTTCACAGAAAAACACAATTAGGTATACTAAAATCAACTCCCTAAAGCCAAAGGTCGCGATTCTAGGGGGAAAAAACTAAATTGAGAACCTCAAATTTTTTTTTATGTGTTTCAAAAAACCAGCTTCTCGAACAATTTCCCGGGGACACACAATAATGTTTTTTATTATTATTATTATTATTATTATTATTATTATTATTATTATTATTCAGAAGTGGTGGTTTTCTGAATCAATCAAGACAATCAGGAAATTATTCAAGGTATGTATACCTATCTTACGATTTTTCAAAGGTCAAAGTTATAAGGTAGCCCAATATGGACTGGTGTACATTTGTTATGGGTTTAGTTGATTTCATGTTGAGGTAGTCCATATTAGGAACCCAAAATTGAGTGTTAAAATTTTGACTACTTTCAGGAAAAAATTCATTTGGCCCACTTAGAATTCACTCTTATCGTCTTAATTAAACATATTTTAACCGTGTTTCAGCAATTAAACGCATTTTTACAACATTTCAGCGCTTTTTTTTTTTTATTTTTAAAAACAGTCCATATTAGGGACCCAAAATTTATTTTTTTATTTTTGACACTTTCTAGAAAATGCTTTTTTTGACACACTTCAAATTTCTCAAAAATGTCGAGGCTTTGGAATATGAAACTAGATAGATGTAGGTACATTTTGAGCTATCAACGAAGTTCTTATCTCAATTACAGCGGCCACAGCAATCAAAAACAAAAAAACTGTCTATATTAGACACCCTTACCCTTAAGTTATATTTTTTTTTGTTACGAAAATTTAAAACATTCTGCCACAAAAAGTGAAACTTTTCAACAGAAAAACTGAAACTGTTTGTCGCAAAAATAAGAAATTGTTTGCAATTTTGGCAAATATCTAGTGAGAACTTTTTTTCCAATAGAAACATAAAGTGAAATTTCTTCTTGAGTAAAAAGTTGGAACTTTTTGGCAGAAAAGTAGAACTTTTATTGGTAAAATACCGAAAACAAGGTCCTTTTTGAAAACAAAATCGTTTTTTTTTGCGATTTCGACAAGAAGTGAGATTTTCTAGAAAGAATAAAAATCCGACTTTATGGCAAAAGATACATAGGATTTTGAGGAATATTCAGAACTTTCCCTTTAGAAAAAGCATCCCTAAGGAAAATTTTCATTTATAAAAACTGAGCTTTCAAATTCGATCAATTTAAAATTGTTTTATCAAAACTCTATGATTCGTGAAAAATTTCAGATCTGTACTCAGAACGCAACTCAAAATTCTTGATCTTGATAATCCAACGTTTTGTATGGAAAGATAAAGAAGATTAATTATTTTCTAGCCTTCGAACTCATAAAATATGTATTATTATCGCCAGAGTTGAACGTACGAAACTGACTCGTTCAAGGCCACCTTGTGGAAATCCGTCTCGAGTTCGAGGAAAACTTTGAAAATCTCACGCTGCCTCATCCCCATACACCCAAATTCATTTCGTCTCGAAACACTCTCTTTTTCTCGAAGAAGTGTATGGTACGTCAATATACAAGTACGTATGGTGTATGTATAAAGCACGCCATCTTATTCTCACTACAACTGCGGAAAATCCATCGCATCGTAGAGAACGCGAACTAATTAATCAAGTCGGATTTCGTCATGTTTTTTGGCTTTTTCGCGCGACGTGCTCGTAATTAATGGGGCGAATTTTTGTTTACAATAATCAAACACGTCGCTGGGAATGCCGACATTTTCAATGTTAATATTTTAAGACAAGCCTGGGTGCGAATTTCTTTCATTTTTCATCTCATTAAACCTACTAAATGAACAAGAACGTTGTATTAAAATCGTTATAACTCGAACACGAGAAATGTTTAACGTCTTTGTTAATTTCGAACCGACGACGACGTCGACGTTAATATATTCATCGGATAAATTGGGATTTTTTTCAGCTTTTCTCCCTCCGTTAGCTGCGAGTTTAGTTGGGCTGAGGATTTTGTCACCCACGTAAACGATAATCGAAGCTGTTTTGTCGATAGGATATTGTGATATATACAATACAGTATGCAAGATTTCCCATCAAACGTCAGTTGAAAGACTAATTTATGAATGCATTACTTATTTCGTGTATTTTTCCTGCAATGGATCAAGATTTGAAATTTTAAATTGTAAGAGGTCCATGAATCCATCTGTGAGTCATTTTGTAATCAGTCATTTCCTCTTCTACGTTCTCTAATCAAAGTCAAGACAAACAACAAACCTGAAACTTTTTTTTCAAGCAAACCCTCGTCATTACGTAGATGGGAATCTATATAACCTACAATATAGAAATTATAAATCAAACAGCAACGTCGTCTTGGCATACAAGAGTATAGGTATGCAGAGCAAAAAGTAACTTTTATATAGGTGCATACTTAGTACCTTACCAACATACACTGTCATATAAAGTGTCGCATAAAATTTACATACTGCTTAAAACGTGATCTCGTCGAGTTGGCGAAAAGTTAAGACTTTTCATATAGGGTACCATGGTATTCTCAACGAACGACACTGCAGCGTACAGCTAGAGGTACATAGTACTATAACTCGTCGATGTAGACAAATTTGCAGCTCGAGAAATTTCAATATTTCCAGCAAAGTGTTGTTCTATGTTACGAAAGGCTTTACACTAGTGAAAATGGGATTAACGTTGGCAGCGTTATGCTGGCACGAAGTACAAACGCCGAGTAAATGCAAGGTATCTTTCGTGGAGGAAAAGTATGAGCTCTGTGCTGTATCTAATGCTACATCAAAGCTCTACTGTGTGTTTGCAAGAACGATGGCAAAGACAACGTTGCGAAAACTGACGTTTGAGAATAATAAACAATCCAATGTTGAGAACGTTTCAAAGTTAATCCATAAAGTGCATTGTTGATTGTATTTTGGGAAACTGCTGCAGTCAACTTTTTAATTGGTGTTTTGTCAAAGTAAGTAAATTTCATGTTCCAAAATATGAGCTGCGTTTGAATACGAATATGCATCGCAAAGTGGAAAGTTGCCAGATTAGTTTCCTATGAATTACTCTTCTCGGGTGGAAAATGAGGTGTATGATTTACAAAGCCCTTACTTTTTGCTAAAATAAAATCGTCAGTTTCGCTTTTTATCAAAAATCGTTACAAATCCTGCATTTTTCCAAAGTTTTCAAGAAGTCTCGTTTCTTGCTAAAAATTTGGTTTCTCACAAAATTCTTTCTACAAAGTATTGTTTTTTTTCCAAAAATTGTCAAAAATTGCCAAAAATAGAAAAAAGTGTTGACTTTTCTACAAAAATTACGTTTTTTCCAATAATTGCCAACAGTTCTAATCTCGAAATGGTTTTGAAAACTTGAAAACAAATCCGTTGACTGTTTGACATTATGCCAGGCTTTTGAAAATTAGGAAGAAAATCAATCGATTTTTTTGTAATTATAATATTACATTATTTGAAAAATCTCAATAAATTCTAAACATTATTGCAATCTTTTGAAAACTTTGAAGAAATTCTCATGAAGAAGACAGAGACAGACACGATTAAAAACCATTAAGAGGCCAGACAAGAATATAGACAGCGTTGAGAAGCCATGCTGAAGAGTCAACGACCTGGCGAGATCAGGCAGCAGACAGACAGATCAATGCCCTTGAGAAGCCAGTGAGGCAGATAGATGATCTTGAGAGGTCAGACTGGCGAGTTAATGACTTCAACTAGTCAGACAGGCTGACAGACGACAATGGGAAGCCATTTTGAAGGGTCAATGACCTCATGAGATCAGACAATAGAAAAAATTGAAAGACCAGACAGATAGATCAATGCCATTGAGAAGCCAGTGAGGCAGATAGATTATCTTTAAAGGTCAGACTAGCGTGCCAATGACCATTAACAAGTTAGACAGACTGACAGACGGCTTTGAGAAACCATACTGAAGGGTCAATGATCTTACGAGATCAGGCAGCAGACAAACTTGAAAGGCCAAACAGACTGACCAATGCCCTTGAGAAGTCAACGAGGCAAATAGACGACATTGAAAGGTGAGACTGGTGGGTCAATGACCTTAGCAAGACAGAAATGCTGATAGATGACCATGGGAAGCCATACTGAAGGGTCAATGACCTTACAAGATCAGACATCAGACAAACTTGAAAGACCAGATAGACAGATTAATTCCCTTAGAGAAGCAACAGGGCAGATAGATGACCTTGAGAGGTCAGACTGGCATGCCAATGACTTTAAGAGACCAGACACATACAGACATCATCGAGAATCCAGACAGACCGGGTTAATGACCTTGAGACGCCAGTCAGACAGAGAGACAACCTTCAGAATCCATACTGAAGGGTCAATGAACTTACCAGATCAGACAGGTAGACAACCATAAGAGGCCAGACAGACAGTTCAATGCCCTTGAGAAGCCAACGAGGTAGACAGATGACCTTGAGAGGTCAGGCAGGCAGGCAGACAGGCTAACAGATGACCATGAGGGACCAGACTGGCAGGTTAGTGCCCTTGAGAGACTGATCACACGGGTCAATGACCTTAAGATACCAGACAGTAATACAGACGACCTTGAGAGAGCAGACAGACGTGTCAATGACCTATAAAAATAGGGTCAATGGCCTTAAAAAATCAGACAAGCTGATAGACGACCATGAGAGACTAGACTGGCAGATCAGTGACCTTGAGAGCCTGATCATACGGGTCAATGACCTTGGGGGTCAGACTGGCATGCCAATGACTTTAAGAGACCAGACACATACAGACATCATTGAGAAGCCGAACAGACCGAGTTAATGACCTTGAGTTGCCAGTCAGACAGAGAGACAACCTTCAGAATCCATACCTAAGGGTCAATGAACTTACCAGATCAGACAGGTAGACAACCTTAAGAGGCCAGACAGACAGGTCCATGCCCTTGAGAAGCCAACGAGGTAGACAGATGACCTTGAGAGGCCAGACAGGCTAACAGATGACCATGAGAGACCAGACTAGCAGGTTAGTGTCATTGAGAGACTGATCACACGGGTCAATGACCTTAAGATACCAGAGAGTAATACAGACGACTCTGAGATAGCAGATAGATGTGTCAATGACCTTTAAAAAATAGAGCCAATGGTCATAAAAAGCCAGACAAGCTGACAGATGACCATGTGAGACTAGACTGGCAGGTCAGTGCCCTTGAGAGCCTGATCACACGGGTCAATGACCTTGAGAGACCAGACAGAAATATAAAAGAACTTTGAGAGAGCAAACAGACGGGTCAGTGACCTTTGAAAAATATATTTGACACTTTTCAAATTTTTTCACTCGCAAAAGGGACTTTGCCTCCATTTTTTTTGTAAAATTTTCAAAAATTTCCACTTCTTTAGCATTGCTAAAATGTTTATTGCTAATAAGCCCTGCGTTTTCCTAAAATTATTGTCGGAATCTCGTTTTCTGCCAGAAATAGCAACAAATCCTGGACGTTCGTCTAAAATTCTAAATTGCCAAGAAGTCTCGGTTTTTGCAAAAAAAAAACTGCTGAAAATTGTGAGTTTTTGCCCAAAAATTCCGAAAAGTTTCATTCTTTTCCAAAAATTGTACTTGTGAGTAATGAGTCATTTTTTTTGTGACAGAAATTGATATCAAAACCCCTTTCTTTTGTTAAAATATTCAAGAGTTTCGCATATTGTCAGGCATTGCAAAAATTCTCACTTTATTGTATGCCAAAAAATTTCACTTTTTTTAGATTTTAGTTGAAAACAAAATGTTATTTTGTTCTTTGATTATATTTTTCTGCATTAAGATCGTTTCCCCATGTTTTGTCTTTTTTTTTTTTGCTTACTTTTTCAAGCTTTTTTGGTTACTAAAGTTGAGTACTTTTTATTTTGAAAAAAAAATGAGCACGAGCCCTGTAATTTATAGGGATGTAATCTCACCTGATGCATTCTTCAACCGCAATCACATCTGTCCTGGTTCTGAAAAAAATAAAATAAAAAAACACATAATATAGCTGCGTCGAAATTATATTATTCACTATGGGCCTACGAGAACTTTTCCCCTCCAAAATGATATCCATACTCAATCTACTCATATTGTAAGAAAATTTAATATCCATATTACTATCCAAACACGAACGTACCTATATACTCAAGAACATATCTTACGTCCCAAAATACCTCTCGAACATATAAACAGGAAAGAATCGCGAACATGCACGCTGACTTGGGGTATGTGATGAGGCTTCTCGGTCAACGAGTTTTAGATTTCGTGCTACACTGGCCAAGTTTTATAATTCACGCGGGAATATCCGGTGATCTTTTCGAGAAAATGAACTTGTTGAAGTTTGCACGTTAAAGTTGGCAAAAACGAGTGAAAAACGCCAAAAAAGCGACTACACAATCGATAATTTATTGTTTTAAAGTTTCACATTGACTATGCAATAAGTGCGCCGAGAGCCCGAGTCGAAGGGAGAAAAAAAGCGCCAAGTAGGCAGCAAGACAATTGTGTTAACAAACTTTACGCCTCTGACTTTTCTCGCCGTCGGTTTTTATCAGTTTTCAGTCATTAAAAAGTTACCCAGCCTAAATAAAATGTACTCGGCTAACAAGTTGTAACGTACAAGTCGAAAGCAACAACAACACATTCGCGAGCTAAAATGAAAGTTCAACGTAATACCCTCTACCCTCACCTAAGCTCCGCATCAATAGGCAAGTATGAAAAACACCATTTTTTTTTCTCAAGCTACGGCGTAAAAGTTCAGCTTGCGAAGATCGGTACTGGCGATTTTCATTCTTGGGTGAGTATTTTTTTAAACGTATACATCGCACTGGTGTGCAAAATTAACCGACTGAAAAGTCTCCGTTTTTTTTTCACTCTACTTCGACTCTAGCAACAAAAGAATCTGTCCTTTTGTAGAGGTGGCAAAAGGTAAACGAGAATAACCAAGAAAAATCACTCCACTGTTTCTAATACGATGATGAATGCGAAAAGGGAATATGTACGGTGTTTTTTTTTTTATTTCGCTTTCTTTACTTCTTTCTTTCCTTCAGCTTCACCCTCCTTCTCTCTGAGTAAATGTTCCGGTTCGCAATACTTTTTCTTCGTCGAATCATTCTCTTTTTAAAAAGGTGAGCACATCGTTTGCCATTTTAAGTATTCAAAGCTCGTAATAGCTTTCACGTTTGTTATAACATAGTCTTAAGTCAATGTTGTTAATACACGAAGCGAAAGTTAGCAGCATGTTTCGCGAAAATTTAGGATTCTCTCCTTGTAAATTAGGTATTAAGTTAATCCTTTGAAGTAAAAGGCTAAGTCAAGGAAGTTTAAACGTATTTGAAAATGTAATATATTCCGAACACGATTTGTGTAACGTTACCGGCAAATAAACTTAAATTATCGTCCTGTTATAATGGTCGTCCTCGTTTATAAGATGCGCTTCTAACTTGATAATTTTTCAACTTTTACTCGATATCGAAACTTTTCAGCCCATCGTGGTCATCGTCGTGTCATTCTGACTCGTGACGTTGCTCGAAAAGATCCTATAGGTACACATTGGTAAAGATTACGTCAACGAGTCTACGTTCGCTTATTATTTAGTTAGGTATATATCTGTGCAAAGTTTCGAGGTTTCCAATTTAAATTATCCGTAGGATTAATTTTTCACTCGTGCGACATTCAGTTTCTTCAGTGTCTGAGGTCAAGGTTATGGATTCTTGTAGCTACCTCGCAAGGGAATCTCTCGGAATTTACACCTCCGATTTGAACGGAATCGCGATTTTTTACAAAAGTATGACATGGATCCCCCCTTCCCCTTCCCCCCTAACCTACATTTCATCTGCCGAAATTGGTTTTTAGACTTTTGGGACATTTTTTAAAATTCAAAATTGACCATGTTCGGTAATTTATGCTTTATTTATTTATTTTTTTAAAGAAAAATTATCATATTTATCCAGTAAAACTGATAGAAATTACGGGGCTCGTGCTCATTTTTTTCCCAAAGTATGTACCTACTTAACTACATAACACTCTAGTTACCAAAAAAGCTTGAAAAAGCAAGCAAAAAAAAAAACACAAAACATGGGGAAACAATTTTAATGCAGAAAAAAATAACCAAAGAACAAAACATTTTGTTTTTCACTAAAATCTAAAAAAATGAGAAATTTTTTGGCATAGGTCGGGGAGCCTGCTTAAGAATCTATTGCCCCCCCCCCGCGGTCGATCCTCCGGGACAACTTTTTTCTTAAAGAGGGAATCCTAAGGTACATTTCTAGCCCTTGTACTAAAAAAAACTAAAGTGGCCCTACATACAAAATGGCGGCCATTTTGATTGACAGGTCAGCTGAAATAGCAAATTTTGGGTTCCAACGTAGGACTTGCACAAAATTTTTCAAACCGAACGAAGGTAGATCGAAAGATCAGGCAAAAGTTTATCACCTGTCAAAATTTCAAATGCTAAAATGCGTTTTTCGATTTCTGGTGAATTGTTGAAAATCAAAACACAGGCCAAAAATGAGGGGAAAAAATCAAAATTTTATCAAATTGACCAAGAAAGCTGAAATTTGAGATATACCCTATTTTCGACGTGCCAAATCAATTGGGAACTGTTTCAAACCGTTTTGAGCAGTTCTGGAGCCTCCAGCAGATTTTTAGAACACGAAATTCCCACAAAATTTCATCTAATGGAGTTGGATAACCGAAATTTACTTTGCAAACTAATTTCAATACGCTACGAAGTAAACTGCAGGGGGATTTCAAGTAATTTTGGAGCCTCCAGCGATTTTTTGATAATTACTGGAGCCTCCAGCAAATTTTTTAAACTTTAGATTTTTACAAAATTTCATCAAAAATGGAGTTGGAAAGCTGAAATTTATTCTGTAAACTAATTGCAATGCCCTACGAAGTACTGCAGGTAAATTTCAAGACGTTTTGGAGTCTTCAGCGATTTTTTGATAATTACTGGAGCCTCCAGCAGATTTCTTAAACTTTTAATTTCTACAAAATTTTATCAAAATGAAGTTGGAAAGCTTAAATGTATTCTGCAAACTAATTTCAATACGCTACGAAGTCTACTGCAGGAGAATTTCAAGTCATTTTGAAGCCTTCAACAATTTTTTGAAAATTACTGGAGCCTCCAGCAGATTTTTTAAACTCGAAATTTCTACAAAATTTTATCAAAATGAAGTTGGAAAACTGAAATTTATTCTGCAAACTAATTTCAATACGCTACGAAGTTGACTGCAGGAGGATTTCAAGTCGTTTTGGAGCCTCCAGCGATTTTTTGAAAATTACTGAAGCCTCCAGCAGATTTTTGAAATTCGAAATTTCTACAAAATTTCATCAAAATGGAGATGGAAAGCTGAACTTTACTCTACACTCCAATTTTAACACCCTCTGAAGACGACTTCAGGTGGGTTCAAGTCATTTTTGAGCCTCCAGCGACTTTTTGAAAATTACTGGAGCCTTTAGTAGATTTTTGAAACTAGAAATTTCCGCAAAATTTTATCAAATGGAGTTAGCAAGCTGAAATTTACTTCGCAAACCAATTTCAGTGCGATATATGAAGTCGACTACAACTTTTTGGAAATTTCAATTTTTCAAAAAACAACGCCATCGACCTTCCAAAAAGTCGCTGGAAGCTCCAAAACGACTTGAAATCCTCCTACAGTTGACTTCGTAGCGTATTGAAATTAGTTTGAAGAGTAAATTTCGACTATCCAACTCCATTTGATGAAATTTTGTGGAAAATTTCGAGTTTCAAATATCTGCTGGAGGCTCCAGAACTACTCAAAACAGTTTGAAAAAGTTTCCAATCGATTTGGCATGTCGAAAATAAGGTAGGTATATATCCCAAATTTCAGCTTTCTTGGTCAATTTGGTAAAATTTTGATTTTTCCCCTCATTTTTGGCCTGAATTTGATTTTCAACAATTCACCAAAAATCGAAAAACGGACTTTGGCACTTGAAATTTTGACAGGTGATAAATTTTTGCCTGATCTTTTGAACTACCTTTGAACGGTTTGAAAAATGTTGTTCAAGTCCTATGTTGGAACGCGAAATCTGCGATTTCGCAATGGCTAGAAATGTTCCTTAGGACTCTCCCTTTAAGAAAAAAGTTTCCCGGATGATCGACCGGGGGGGGGGGTGCAATTTATCCTTGAGTGGGCTCCCCGACCAATAGGTCTGAAGAATATTTTTCGAATGATTTTTATGAATGAGTTCTGCGCCAGGAGGATTCTTATAATATTGAGATTCTATCTCGTGATTGGCTGTATTCTCGTTTTGTTTAAATATGTTTCAAAACTAAATCACTGAAATCGAAAAAATTTATTTCCTTACTGGCTTTCAATAAACGAGTTCTGCGCCAGGAGGAGTTTCAAAAAATGAATGTCCATTTTCGCTCTGTTTGGATATGATTTTTTCGGAATGCATTACAGCCTAAATGATAACCTTGGTCAAATTTATTCATTTCACCCGTGATTTTCCAAGAGAGAGTTCTGCGCCATGGAGCATTTTCGCAAAATTTAGGTTCTTTCTTGTAATTGGTTTTTTAGGACTCCCCCTTTATAAGAAAAAAGTTGTCCCAGAGGATCCACGGGGGGGGGGGTGCAATAGATCCTTAAGCGAGTTCCCCGACTAAAAGTAAGAATTTCTGCAATGCCTAACAAAAAGCAAGACTTGAAACTTTTCGGAATTTTTGGGCAAAAACTCACAATTTTCAGCGTTTTTTTTTTTGCCAAAACCAAGACTTCTTGGCAGTTTAGAACGACATATGTTTTATGAGGTTTTCGAGAGCGTTGAATACGAATCTCAACTTTATTATTTTTGATTCGACCCCACTGAAACCCTCCCCCCCTCCTGCTGGTAGAAAAGGAAACACAGAATTAAGATCATTTTGTGTAATTTTCGTTTTCTTGGCTCAAATCTCGAAAAAACCACAAATTCAAGATACATTCTCTTACCTGATAAAATTCAACTTATCAAATTCATGGTTTTCATACCGTTGTTGGTGAAATTAAAACCACTCCCCCTTGTCGTCTCGTCTTTTAAAGATCATCGAAGAAATATCGTAGTACAGCACGCTTAATCCATTTCCAATTCTGAATATAAACGCCCCTTTCCTCCTCCTCTTGTTGTCTTCGCGGAAACTGGAGAACAAATAGCAGGAAGTTTGCTCGTTTAATATCAACACGTTAGTACAATATTACCTTTTCTGCGCGACATAAACTAACACCATATAACCATTTCATCAAAATTCCAAAACTTTATCGAACAGTAGTGCGCGGGGTTGTGCTGTGGTGCGGTGGCGCGGTGATGGTGAATTTGACAAGGTTTGTCATATTTATAAGCCTGACATTTTTGATATAATTTCGTCGCGCATAATGAAAGTTGAAAGGCTTTACCTTTATATAGCTCGCGACGCGTCAACTTTGTTTAATTTATTCAAAACATGTCTTACACGGCGTATAAAAGACGACGACGCCGCCACTGTCGCCTACTTTTAAGCCTCCCTCATCGCCATTGCCAGAGCAGCTCCTCTTGTGTCGCGATGTGAACGCGAAAAACGACGTCGACGTAGCCGCAGCCATCCATTAAAAAATGATAAGACCTTTGGCGACAAGTATTAATCTCGTTTAACCATCGCCGCCGCCATCCATGTACTCGTTGATGTATTCTCTTCTCTCGACTCCGAAACGTGTCTCCCTCTGTGTTGTGGAATTTCACGACACATGCTGCGAGGTGCTTCTTGAAAATTCACCTTTAATTAGCCATATCTCGTTAAATCATTAGACTAAAGGGCGCACCTCGTCGTCGGGCCACGTTTACTCAAAAGCCTCGCCAATTAATTATTGATAACGAGTTTGGCGAACCTACGTCAATCTGTAAACCTTTCCATATTTTATTGTAGCTCTAGCTATAGACAGGTATACCTCTTCTACGTATACGTGTACGTTGCATATACAACTTTAACAACATCAAACGATACACCATTTCGCTTTATTTTATATAGTACATACAACCAAGTACATTACATACAACGTCATTACTAAACATCTCTCCCTCCTGTTTCTCTTTCGATCGTCCATCTAAACACGTGTATCTCTATCTATACCGACGTATAAATTTCATCAACACCATAATCTATAGCTTTACAACGACTAAAAGAAAAAATAATGAAGTGAACAATACATTTTATACGAGGCACTCTCGTCATAAAGTACACTTCATCCTTGATATGAATCCAACAATCCAGAATTCGAATTTAAATCCTTATTATTACCGCGATGCAAGTACTATGTATTACTCTGTAGGTATACACACACATTCGAGTACGTGTACATTTCCATTATGAAAATTCTATTTTAATGCGATCTGCATCGAGCTTGAAAATGTACGTACAGAATCTGCTGTATTTCAACAGTTTTGAAAATGATTTATTAATTACGAACGTTTTATACTTCGGCCTCTCGTAGCTTTGTCGCGAAAAATGAAACAATACCTGGTTTTTTTTTTTAAAAAAAAAAGCACTGTTTGGTTTAATCCGAGATGTATTCGTATTTTTATTTTATTTTTTGAAGTGTGATTTTTAAAATGCACTTGAATTGTACAACACTATAAAAATAGTTGAAAGAAATCAAGTTGCAAAAAAAAATCGAATTGATTTGGACTTGAACTGCTCCCATTTTTGTGTAGTGTGAAATGTAAAACACTTTTGTTGGTAAATTACACTACCACATTTATTCGGTGATTTAAAAATAATTTGCAAAGTTATTTCGTTCTTATTGCGTCAGAGTAGCAAAAAGGAACCGTGTCATATTTTAAAGAACTATTGGTAGGTATTCGAAAAGTATGTATGTGGGTAGAATCTGAATAAAAATAGAAAGAAAATTAAGACACAGGTTCCCAATTCCATTACGTATGTCGTCGAGCGTATCTCATAACGTCATAACGAAATAAGTATAACTAACTATTCATTGTAGGTAATACGTTACATTCAGAGAGTTGACCTTATTTGAATAATTTTGGTGAATCATTCACGAACAAATCGATTCATTTATTTAATTTTTGGCGAATAATTCGCGAACGAATTGAATAACTTTGGGCGAATCTTTCGCGAACTAATTGAATATTTTTTGGTGAATCATTCGCGAACGAATTGAATAATTCTTGGTAAAACATTCGCGAACTTATAGATTCATTGGAATAATTTGTGGTGAATCATTCGCGAACAAATATGAACGAATTGAATCGTACCAGTGACTCGTTTGCGAACAATTCGAATCATTTATTTGATTTTTGGAGAATCATTCGCGAACGAATTGAATAATTTTTGGTGTATCGTCTCGCGAACAAATAGGATATTTTTTGGTGAATCATTTGCGAACGACTGGATTAATTTTTGGTGATTCATTCGCAAACGATTCGATTCGTTTGTTCAATTTTTGGTGAATCATTCATGAACGAATTGATTCGAATTTCGAAAGAGTGACTCGTTCGCGAACAATTCAATTCATTTATTTGATTTTTTGAGAATCATTCGCGAACGAATTGAATAACTTTTGGTGAATCATTCGCGAACGACTAGAATAATTTTTGGTGAATCATTCGTGAACGAATTGATATGTATGAGTGACTCGTTCGCGAACGATTCGATTTATTTATTTAATTTTTGGTAAAACATTAGCGAACGAACAGATTCTTTGATTAATTTTTGGTGAATCATTCGCGAACGATTGAATAATTTTTGGTGAATAATTCGTGAACGAATTGAATATTTTTTGGTGAATCATTCGCGAACGACTGGAATAATTTTTGGTGATTCATTCGCAAACGATTCGATTCGTTTATTTAATTTTTGGTGAATCATTCATGAACGAATTGATTCGAATTTTGAAAGAGTGACTCGCGTTCGCGAACAATTCGTTTCATTTATTCGATTTTTTGAGAATAATTCACGAACGAATTGAATAACTTTTGGTGAATCATTCGCGAACGACTAGAATAATTTTTGGTGAATCATTCGTGAACGAATTGATTTGTATGAGTGACTCGTTCGCGAACGATTCGATTTATTTATTTAATTTTTGGTAAAACATTTGCGAACGAACAGATTTTTTGATTAATTTTTGGTGAATCATTCGCGAACAATTGAATAATTTTTGGTGAATCATTCGTGAACGAATTGAATATTTTTTGGTGAACCATTCGCGAACGAATTGAATAATTTTTGATTAATCATTTGCGAACGACTGGAATAATTTTTGGTGATTCATTCGCGAACGATTCGATTCATTTAATTAATTTTGGTGAATCATCCATGAATGAATTGAATAACTTCAAGTGAATCATTCGCGAACGAATTGAATAATTTTTGGTGAATCATTCGCGAACGAATTGAATAATTTTTGGTGAATCATTCGTGAACGAATTGAATATTTTTTGGTGAACCATTCGCGAACGAATTGTATAATTTTTGGTTAATCATTCACGAACGAATTGAGTAACTTTAGATGAATCATTCGCGAACGAATTGAATGATTTTTGGGTAATCATTTGCGAACGACTGGAATAATTTTTGGTGATTCATTCGCGAACGATTCGATTCATTTAATTAATTTTGGTGAATCATCCATGAACGAATTGAATAACTTCAGGTGAATCATTCGCGAACGAATTGAATAATTTTTGTTGAATCATTCGCAAACGAATTGAATAATTTTTGATGAGTCATTCGCGAATGACTGTAATAATTTTTGGCGAATCGTTCGTGAACGAATTGAATAACTTCAGGTGAATCATTCGCGAACGAATTGAGTAACTTTAGATGAATCATTCGCGAACGAATTGAATAATTTTTGAGTAATCATTTGCGAACGACTGGAATAATTTTTGGTGGTTCATTCGCGAACGATTCGATTCATTTATTTAATTTTGGTGAATCATTCGTGAACAAATTGAATAATTGTTGGTGATTCATTCGCGAACGACTGGAATCGTTTTTAGTGATTCATTCGCGAACGATTCGATTCATTCAATTAATTTTTGGTGAATCATTTGCGAACGAATTAAATAACTTTGGGTGAATCATTCGCGAATGAATTGAATAATTTTTGCTGAATCATTCGTGAACGAGTTGAACATTGTTTGGTGAATCATTCGCGAATGACTAGAGTAATTTTTAGTGAATCATTCGCGAACGATTCGATTCTTTTAATCAATTTTTAGTGAATCATTCACGACCGACTATAATAGTTTTTGGCGAATCATTCGTGAACAAAATTAAATAATTTTTGGTGAATCATTGGTGAACGAATTGAATAATTTTTGGTGAATCAATCGCGATCGAATTGATTTGTATAAATGTAGATCCAAAACTTCACAGCTTTCACGTTTAATCTCAGACAAAAATATGAGGTACCCAACTACCTATGTGAAAGTCTCTGATGGGTGATTTGGCACACAAATTAATTAAAAATTCAATTTCTCAGGAACGGTTGAACCGATTTTGATCAAACTTGAGATTTCAGAATTCTAAAATCGCTTTTACATTCACTGTAAAATCAAAATGTTGCCTCCCCCCTTAATCCTTAGAGCTTCAGAGAGACCTTCAAGGGCTAAATGCGACATATGTAAGTATCAAATTATTGGTTTTCGAATGCCTTTATTCTGATTCTGAAATTGATTATACCGTGGAATTCAAATCGAGCTCTCTCAAAAGAAGGGTTTGGGCCAAAACTTTGAGAAATGCTTTAGGTACCTGTGGGTATCGCATCGTGGGTTTTTAAAGACACAGATTCAGATTCTGAACCTCCTTTTTCCCTATTGTCAAAATTAAGGCTCCCAGGAGCTGAGAAGGAGCTGGAAGCCTCAAATTTAGAAAAAATGTTGTGTGAGCACCGAATTATATGTAGGTTTTCAAAAGTATTGATTCTAATTCTGAAGTAGGTACATACATTGGACCCTAAAATCAAAATTGAGTCCTCTCTCTCCAATGAAGATTTGAGGTCAAAAAAAAATATTTTTTTTGCTAGAATTATCCTCAAAAAATTTTAGGACTAGCAGGATGATTCGGAACAGTAAGATAAGTAGACGAATATTTTTGTATGTTTTTCATCCTTGAAACTTGAATTCACTCCGTAGCCTAACTTATTAGTTTTTCGTCCGACATTGACCCATTTTCACATATATGTGACAAATTTCATTAAATTGATATTTTTGCAAATTTTCCGCTCGAATTTCTCTCCGTAATATTGTTCATTCGTATTTAACTCGACTCGCTTCGAGACCATCTCGGTAGTGTTTTGCTTCATATGCGGAATTAAGTAGGCTTTTTCCAATTATAATACCACATGTTCGTCTTTTCGTTGCGTTGAAGAACTTAAATTATTTAGTAAGAATATCGAAAGCGACGAAAATTTAATTTTGTTAAATCTAATAAATATGCAAATATGTCTGCGAATAGTTGATGGGAAACTTGGCCCCATTGCCGGCTGTACTTTATAATGGGAAACTTTGCTCGCAGAAAAAGAAACCTTCGTGCTAGAAAAGTTCAGTATAGTTATCGAGTATAAAAGGGAATAGGGGAAAACAGACATCGCGTAGGAGGTGGAGGTACATACAATATACGAATAGGCTAGGTAGGTAAGTAAGTAAGTAAGTAGGTAGATATACCTCGTTATAAATGCTAAATACAAGCGTGTAGTAAAATTTCACACATCTTTTAGCTCGTTTTTCGCTATTTTTTCAATTTCTTTTCGTCGTGTCGCGTCTCGTCGTCGTTTAAGGAAACGCGTAGTTTTTAATAAATGCCAACCAGCGTCATATTCTTGCGCCTTCGAAACACGATTTAATTCGATTTTTACACCGGCACCGGGAAGCGGCATAGAGAGGCACCGGTTCCACGTGGTCTTGAACTATACTCGTACAATATGATGCGTTTGCCAGCATCACGAATTCAAATAAGTCACGTAAAAACGCTCAAAAAGTCGATGCTGCGAAACGTTGTTGGGTTGAATGTACAACAAGAGGTACCGCCTTGGACCGGGGGTAGGCAAAAAGAGCGCACCTTTGTAATTTAGATTCAAAAAACACACAGCTCAATGGCTTGAGGCGATACGCGCTCCGCGCCGCACGTCCCTGCTACGAGTAATTTAAAGTCGAGTGTAGAATTCCGAATTATAACGCCATGCCGAATGCTTTCTGCATGATGGTTGGTTGTTTTTTCTGTTCTCCTTCGATCGTCCATATTTTGTGTATTTTACAAATACGCTTACGGTGAACGTTTTTTTTGGTAAACTGGGGTGTAAATACCTAGGGCTAAACACGTTGCGAATAAAACGAATGGGAATTTTTTTGCAGAGGTGATTGAAGACATGTGTCTTCGTACAGCATAGGTTTTTTGAATGCATTTTTGCGGGGAACTCTGAAAAAAAAATACTCGCCCTCGATGAAATTATACGTTTTGTACAACGAGTACCTAATTAGCCTCCTGCCAAACTAACAAAAAAATGTTCCAGAAATTAAATTTGGCTGAAATTCTTTTGACGTGGAAAATTTTGTATCAAATTTCGCACAAAAATGGTTAAGCAGGATGTATCAAGTCAAGGATAAAAAAAAAAAAAAAAAAATCCATAACATGATGAAGGAGTTCGTTCCAAGCCGATTGGATCAAAGTTCGCGAAAAACGACTCGCACAATAAGGTAAGTCGAACTTTGAAATCGCGACCACCCCTTCCAATTTCGAGTAAAACTGAACTGTTGTAGAGTTCTTCAAAAGTGACCTTGCAACCCATCAAAGTGGGTTAAAATTTCACGAGGAATTCAAATATTTGGACGAAAATGTTTTTCAAGCATTTTAAACGAATTTTAGTCCTAACTTTGGGTCATGATTTTTGGAATTTATGAAAAATATGTCATGCAACCCATTAAAATGGATTAAAATTTTGTAAAAAAGTTTGAAAATTTCCTTCAAAACATTTTTCAAATACTTTGAAAAATTTTGAGTCTAAAAAAACACTTACGCATTATGCGTGAGAAGTCTGACTTTTTTTCAAAATACAAATCTTTTGCGAACAAATTGAGTCTTTTTTTTGAAACATTTGTACAGCAATTGATTTGTTTACGATCGAATTGAATCATTTACGAACGATTGGTGATTAAATAAATCGATTGATTGATTTATTGGTGAATGATTCGCAAATGGATCAATTAATTCATGATTGTTCAGTTTTTTTGTGAAACTACTTATTGTATAGGAATGCGATCTGTTCTCAAGTGAATTGAATCGAATCGAATCATACCATTCACAACCGATTGGCGAATGAACAAAATGATTGATTTCTAGGTGAATCGCTCGCGAACGAATTCAATAATTTTTGGTGAATCATTCGCATACGAATCGATTCATTTACTTAATTTTTGGTGAATCATTCGCGAACGTATTGATTCGTATAAGTGACTCGTTCGCAAACAAATCGATTCATTTACTTAATTTTTGGCGGATCGTTCACGAATGAATATAGAATAATCTTTGGCGAATCATTCGCGTACGAATTGAATTTTTTAGCGAATCATTTGCGAACGAATCGATTTATTCACTTAATTTTTGATGAATCGTTCGCGAACGAAATGATTCGTATGAGTGACTCGTTCGTGAACGAATTGACTCGTATGAGTGACTCGTTCGTGAACAAATCGATTCATTCACTCAATTCTTGGCGAATCGTTCATGAACAAATTGAATAATTTTTAGTGAATCTTTCGCGAACGAGTTGAATTTTTTAGTGAATCATTCGCGAAAGAATCGATTCATTTACTTAATTTATCATTTTTGGTGAATCATTCGCGAACGAATTGACTCGTATGAGTGACTCGTTCGCGAACAAATCGATTCATTCACTCAATTTTTGGCGAATCGTTCATGAACGAATTGAATAATTTTTGGTGAATCATTCGCGAACGAATCGATTCATTTACTTAATTTTTGGTGAATCGTTCGCGAACGAATTGAATAATTTTTGGTGAATAATTCGTGAACGAATTGATTTGTATGAGTGACTCGTTCGCGAACGATTCGATTTATTAATTTAATTTTTGGTAAAACATTCGCGAACGAACAGATTCTTTGATTAATTTTTGGTGAATCATTCGCGAACGGTTGAATAATTTTTGGTGAATCATTCGTGAACGAATTGAATATTTTTTAGTGAACTATTTTCGAACGACTGGAATAATTTTTAGTGAATTATTCACGAACGAATTGAGTAACTTTAGATGAATTATTCGCGAACGAATTGAAAAATTTTTGGTGAATCATTCGTGAACGAATTGAATAATTTTTGGGTAATCATTTGCGAACGATTCGATTCATTTAATTAATTTTGGTGAATCATCCATGAACGAATTGAATAACTTTGGGTGAATCATTCGCGAACGAATTGAATAATTTTTGGTGAATCATTCGCGAACGACTGTAATAGTTTTATTTGTGAACGAATTGAATCATTTTTGGTGTATCATTCGCGAACGAATTGAATAATTTTTGGTGAATCATTCGCGAACGAATTGAATAATTTTTGATGAGTCATTCGCGAATGACTGTAATAATTTTTGGAGAATTGTTCGTAAACGAATTGAATAACTTTAGGTGAATCATTCGCGAACGAATTGAATGATTTTTGATGAGTCATTCGCGAACGACTATAATAATTTTTGCCGAATCATTGTGTACAAATTGAATGATTTTTGGTGTATCATTCGCGAACGAATTGAATATTTTTTGGTGGATCATTCGCGAACAATTCGATTTATTCATTTAATTTTAGTGAATCATATTCGTGAACAAATTGAATAATTTTTGGTGATTCATTCGCGAACGACTGGAATAGTTTTTAGTGATTCATCCGCGAAAGAATCGATTCATTTGCATAATTTTTGATGAATGACTCCCGAATGAATTGATTGATCGTTGGTGAATCATTCGCGAACAACTCGATTCATTTACCTAATTTTTGGTGAATCATTCACAAACAAATTGAATAATTTCTGGTGAATCATTCGCGAACAAATGAATATTTTTTGGTGAATCATTCGCGAAGGAATCAATCCATTAAATTAATTTCTGGGGAATCATTCACCGACGAATTGAATACTTTTTGGTGAATCATTCGCGAATAAATTGATTCCTATAAGTGGCTTGTTCGCCAACAAATCGATTCATTTAATTAATTTTTGGTGAACCATTCACGAACAAATTGAATAATTTTTTGGTGAATCATTCGCGAACGAATCGATTTATTTACTTAATTTTTAGTGAATCGTTCACGAACGAATTGAATCATTTTTGGTGAATCATTCGCGAACGAATTGAGTGATTTTTTTAGTGAATCATTCGCGAATGAGTCAATTTTAAATAATTGTGAGAAAGTCTTTATATGTAGAAGTGCCCAGTTCTAACCTGAAAACTGTTTTTGGCAAGAACCATTTTGAAAGTTGGGAGCTCTTAGGCTGACCCCTCTCCCACTCCCACTCTATTGTACAACTAAGAAATTCCAATAGCAAAATACGTCATATTTTTTAACATTTCAGCTCAATAGGTGTGCACAAAAACCGACTGAATTTTATTGGTCGCAAAAATGCCAGCGAACTGAACACTTTTTACAATATAGGCTTGTACACTAAATAATAAAGATTCGTAATAAAACGAATATTCATGCATTTATTTATCCTCACTTAGAAAATCAAACTGAAAAAAGTAATTCTCATTTTGAAAAATATGAGCATTTACATTACGTCGAGGTTAAAAAATAAACAGTACCGTTTGAAGTTGACGATTTATTGGCTCGGCGCTCCAAAAGGAAGAGAAAGACGAGAGGGTCAGTAATACCAATGTAAAGGTTTTACTATCGCTTGAGTGCACTGCGTGTCCTTTTTTTTGCCTCGTTGTAAAAGTATACCTTACCTATCTTGGTGTAATACTATAAACGAGATTCTCGTATTTTTTAATGTAATGACACGAACGATACGATGGTTTTTTATTTCCTATAATCTGGTAATTAAAAAGCAAAGAATCGTCGTGATCTGTGTTGTATTTTTATAGTATGTCCAAGGGGATGCTGCATTTTTTTTCAGCTCGTTTTTCAAAACCAACGTTTGTAGATGGAAAAAAAAATATGTAAACAGCGGAAAAACGTATTACAGAAACGGTTGCGCGCTTTTGCGTTCTGTCATAAAATAAACATTCATTACTCTACGAATGTAAATTTGAATTGAGCCAGATTGCGTTGTTTTCACGATGAGGGGTATGCTGAGTGAATGGTGAGCAGAGAACGACTTTTGTAGACTTGTCGCGTTTTAAGAATAAAGCCCACGGATGCGATTGTATAAATGTAGTGTGTATTGCGTTGTTAAAATAACCTTATAATATGGTCGTTTGTAAACGTTACGCGGAGGATGCGAATGTGCTGGCGAAATGCTCGTGTACGGTGTGGATACGAATCTGCGGTCGTTTTTGCAGCCGAGATGTCGTCTAGGATGCACTTTTTATGCATCCGCGTTTTGCAACGTAATAATATTAATTGCCGGTATGGAAGAGATGAGAGAGACGGAGGGGGGAGGGGTTGTTTTGGTGCAGATGTGGGCGATGTGCATGTTTACGTAATGTTCGTGTTTATAAATTTATATGTTGGTGGATTTGACTTGTGGTTGCGTAATTTGTAGGAGATTGCATTTTGAAAAAAATTTAAATATGAATAGAGAGAAATTTCAAAAGGACGGTTGTTCAACTGACTAGGAAATTTTTTAGAGCGGATTAAAAAAAATTGATAGAATTTGAAGATGAACAGAACTAGATATCAACCTATCATGTAAACTTTCAAAATTTTCATTCCATTTTTGATTCTCAGAATATTTTTTGAAAATTCGACTTTGACCTAGCAAGGGAACCTCACGAGTGTGTCATTGCCGATTTGACCAGTCAGATTTTCTTTCAAAGTACATATAAGAGGACTCTTAGGGTAGTCCATCACAAAATTTATAGCTCCCCACTCGCAAAACTATACGGGCTCCACATTCCATTGTTGGCCAATTTCTAGTGATTTACAGGACAAATCAAGCGACAAAAAGTCAGAGAACCCATAAGATATTTTTGGGCCTCAAATTTTCGAAAAATTTCGTAAAAATGGTTAAAAATGTAATTGGGCACCTACGACTTTTAGATCATCTTTTATGATCACAAGTCGAGCTTGCTTGGATTTTTGAACAATTTTGAGTGTAGGAATCTGAAAGGGTACCTGATACCTATTTTTGGGGTCCCTACTCAAATTATTGGAAAATTTCTCGAAAATGACCGAAAAATGCGATTGAGGCGCTACAACTTTGTGAATCGGGTTTTCTAGTCCAAAGTCGAGTTTCAAACGATTCCAAAAGTTGTAGCAGATCAATTGAACTTTTCAACTATTTTTGGACAATTTTTTGGAAATTTTGGGTCCTAACAATGTCTATATTTTTGGATGCGTGGACTTAAAATCGCGTCCGAACTCCACGAAACTCAACTTGTGACTAGAAAACACGAATCCCAGCGTTTGAGCTGCCCTATCACATTTTTCGACCATTTTTGGAAAATTTTTCAAAAATTATTCTAACATTTTGGGCCTTAAATCTACCCTTTTGAATGCAAAGACTCGAAATCATGACCAAACTTTTAAAACTCGACTTGTGACTAGAAATGACGATTCTTAGAGTTGTAGCTGCGCAATACTTTATTTCGACCATTTTTGGGCAATTTTTTTCGAAATTTTAGGGTCTTAAAAATACCTACTATTTTGTTAACTAGGGACTAGAAAAGACGATTGCCAGAGTTGTAGCTGCCCATTTGCATTTTTTTACAATTTTTGAGCCATTTTTTTGGAAAATTTTGGGTCCAAAAAATAACCTTTCTGATGCATAGACTCGAAATCGTGCTCAAACTTTAGGAAACTCGACTTGGAACTAGAGATGACCATTTCCAAAGTTCTAGTTGACCAATCTCATTTTTCAACCATTTTTAGGAAATTTTCCAACAATTTTAGAGCCTAAAAATCTACTATTTTCGTTCAAGAAACTCCACTTGTGACTAGAATTGACAATTTGTACAAGTTTTTTAGCTGTCCAATCGCATATTTTGATCATTTTTGGGAAAATGTTTCGAAAATTTAGGGCCCTAAAAATACTATTTTGGATGCGCAAACTCCAAATCGTGCCCAAATTTAAGAAAATTCGACTTGTGGTTGGAAAATACGATTCCCAGAGTTGCAGCTGCCAATTTGCATTATCTGACAATTTTTGAGCTCTTTTTTTTGGAAAATTAATTTGGGTCCAAAAAACGCCTTTTTGGATGCGCAGTCTCGAAATCGCGTCCAAACCTCAACAAACTCGACTTGTGATTGAAAATGATAATTCGCAGATGTGGAGCTGTTCAATTTCATTTTTTGACCATTTTTGGTGAATTTTTCAAAAGTTTAGTGCCCTAAAAATACCATTTCGGATGCAAAAACTTTGAATCATACAAAGCCTCCGCCATTCCTAACGAATCGTTTATTAACAAGTGAATAATTGGTAAGTATGACCAAAAATGAATGGTATGAGGAGAAGTGTCGAGAAATAGAAGAACTGGAGAAAATACACAACTCTAGAGAAATGCATATCAAAGTGAAGCAAATGATGGCTGCCCATAAGAAAAGGAGAAGTGGAATAGCATACATGGGAAGAAAAGATGGAAAGTATTGTGTTAACAATCAAGAAACAGAAGAGGTCTGGATCAGCTACATATGTACAAGAACTGTATGGAAATGACACACATCCGGCTCAAATGGAAGTTTCATCCACAGAGGAGGCACCACAAATCAAAATGTGGGAGCTGAGAAACGCGGTGAAGAGAGCCAGAAACCACAAAGCAGTGGGGGAAGATCCGAAGATCTCATACCAGTAGACTTGATTAAACATCTAACACCTGAGTACAAAAAGGAGCTGCTGAAGATTATAAATGAAATATACGATGAGGGCACGCTGCCTAAGAACTTCAAAGCAGTAAATTTTGTACCAATACCAAAGAAGAACAACTCGCAAAAATGCTCTGAATATAGAACCATCGCATTAATGACCTGTACGGGAAAACCATGGTTGACTATATGAAAAATCATAGTATAGTCAACTGTAGTATTTTCGCGACTATAGTTACTATACTTAGTAAATCATAGGATAGTATAGTTTAGTGTAGTACCAAAATTTTAGGTAAAAAAATGTATTAAAACACTGATAATGGAATACCCATTGATAAATTGCGTATTTTCAGGCATTGTAAGCTAAAAAAAATTCCAAAAAAAAGAAAAAAAAATTTCAAAAAAACGTGACCCTCGCAGAGCTCGATCCCCAGACCCACGCGTCAAGTTGCGTACATTCGTCTTCACCATCTGCCTAACCCACTTGGCCAAGACGCTGCTTATGGAGACAGGGTTTATTTGTGTATATATTCAATACGTCTTTTAGGTCTGGACTTGAAATTTTCAACTTTTTGATTTTTTTTTTAATGTTACAAAGTATAAGGTACAATTAGGTGTTTTTGAAAGTTGATAAGAATTATTTTGAATACCATATGACGAATAGTTTTAGATAAATTGAATAAGTGATTTATTTGGGTATGTATGTAATATGAATTACATATTAGGCACTTGAAAAAAAAAACGCGGCTAAAATTTTGGTATAGTGTGATAATTTTTAAAAAAATGAATTTCATTTTTGCCGAAATACCTGATGAAAATGTTTTAATATTTTAATTTTCATCTTTGAAATTTTTTACACTTGCAGGTTTATGAAGCAAAGTCCTTCAAAAACCTACAAAAAAATGATCGGATCTGAATTTGGATACAAAATGTGTGTCGATTTTTTTCTCACAAATTGTGTCATATTGCTTGCTCCGTCGATTATGAGAAAGCATTTGATCGTGTCAATCATGAGAGGATGCTGGAGATCCTGAAGAAATACAACATTGATGACAAAGACCTGTGAATAATCAATTGGCACTGCGACGCAAAGTGGCTGACATCTAGCGGCGAACGCTCGAAATGCTGAAAATGGGTCCAGTTGTACAGAGAGCATAGGGAGAAATCGCGTTTTTTAATTTTTACGCAAAAACAGTAGGGTTTTTTACCAATTGTATAGGGCATTATTTAAAGGGAATTTAATTTCCGATTTTTTGGTATAAAAAAAAATCAACTTCGACGATTTACAACGCGACAAATTCAGTTTTCGTGTAACAATTTTCACCCGTTTTCAGAATTTCACAAAAAAAATATATCGGTAAAACCCATTTTTTTTAATGTTCTCAGTAATCAGCATTCTCTCCTCTTTACATTAATATAATCACCAGATTTTTAGCTTCAATACTCGCGGAGAAATTCAATTAAAAAGTTGTGAAATGCTGAAAGCAGGTGAAAGAAATTATCGAAATTCAATTTTTTTTACACCAAAAAATCGGAAATTAAATTCTCTGAAAATAATGTTTCATACATAATAGCAAAAAATCCTACCGTTTTTGTGTAAAAATTAAAAAACGTGATTTCTCTCTATGCTCTCTGTACAACTGGACCCGTTTTCAACTTTACGTTTCGGCGCGTAGCAGCGCGCTCTATGTATCCGTCGCACAGCCAATAACCTGTACTGGGAGCAGAGCGCAAACATCAAGTTTGGAACTGAGTACTCGGAGAATGGATGTGGTATAAAGAGAGGTGTGAGACACCCCTCTCACCTAGGCTGTTCAACATGTACACAGAAGAAATAATGAGAGAAGCACGAATCAAACAAATCGGATTCTAGATCAACGGCAAGAGAATAAATGAAATAAGTTACGCAGATGACAAAGTGATCCTTGCTGAAACAGAAGCGCAGATGCAGAAAATGATCAACCAAATCAACAGTGCTGGATTAAAATATGAAATGAAAATAAATGCAGGCAAGACCAAGGTGATGAGATTTACAAAAGGAGACTTCAAGGAGGTCAAAATCAGCATTGGAACTCAAGAAATTGAAAATGTAAATCAATTCAGATACCTTGGAGCGCTGATAAATAATGATGGTAGAGATCATAAAGAAATTAAATCACGGATTGGAATGGCAAAAAGCGCCTTTAACAACCTAGCCAATGTGCTGGGAAATCGAACAATGAGTCTAGCTTTGAGAAAGAGAATTATGCGATGCTATGTATGGACCATTCTGAAATATTCCTGTGAAACATGGACCATGAGTGAAGAATTTTGAGAAGAAAGTAGGTATCTGCTTTTGAGATGTGGTGCTATCAAAGGCTACTACGGATCTCATGGTAGGACTTCATTACCAACCAGGAAGTATTAGCAAGAATAGGAGAGGAGCGGAAAGTCGTTGTAGAAGATATAAAGAATAGAATAGCTCATAAAATACGAGAAAATGGTATTTTCATGCTAGTGGTACAGGGGAAAATTCAAGGAAGAACTACAAGAGGGAGGAAACGATCGGAGATGTTAACAACAAACCCACCGGCCAACTCTCCCTGCAAGACCCTGAAAGAAACTATCAGATACGCTAGAAACCGGCTGATATAGATGGAAGTACAACGACGACGATTTTGAAAAAATGAATTTCAATCCCCCCGCCCCAAAAAATGATTTATTTGAACTTAAAGAAAACCCAGTTCTGTAAATTTGAAAAAAATTAGGTCAATTTTAAAATTTTATAAATTTAGAAAAATTTTGAAAAAAAACGCCCTATAAGATAATTTATTGATTAATTTCAATTATTTGAGTTATTCCAAAAAATGACAAAAAATAAAATTAATTTCAACGTTCTTGTATTCCATACCTACCTACGTGTGAATGTTTGTACATAATAAATAATACTCATCTAACAACAACGTTATTGGAGCTGATATGGATTAAGCTCGACAATTTTCCAGGATGGCATTGTCATATTTCTCATTTCGATGTAGATATTTGAAAAGGGAATCTTATCGCGTATTGTCTGAAAATACCCACGATACCTTGGCCTGAATTCGCTTTCTCGACATGCTACGATGTCATTCACTCCATTCGAGGCTCCTTTTTTCGTTGGCACCTTGAATGAAGTATGCACTTGAATTTTAAATAAATTTTTATAAAAATTTTCAAGAGGTATTTAGGGATGATTAATGACGTAGGTAGTTAAAACTTTTGAAAATTTTGTCTCATTAAATTTCACACAAATGATAATAATTTCAATTGGAGATTTTTTTTTCATCTTCGTTAAAAGTTTAGTTACTTATTAGATCCAGATGGGTTCTTGAAATGAAAAAAATTCATGCCAATAGACGAGAACATTCCACTGAACAGCAAACTACATAAATAATTAGCCAAGGAGATAATTTCATTTGGCGTACCTAACTTAGACTCGTCGAATGCTAAATTACACCGAATTTTATTTCAATCCCTTCAACGATACATATCTACCCATAATGAGCCAATACCTATACCTAACCAATCAGGTAAGATGACCTGAACCGAGCAACTTGTACGATTCGAATGTAACGAGCAGGGAGCACCCTGAAACAATGCAAACAACAAATTTCCTATACTACGTAACAGTAAATGAAATTTCGTGCTTTATACTACCGTTCAAATATTTGTATTTACCATCGACGAACTAATGCTGAAAATGAGATTTGAAGCATTTGACATACATACTCGTACGAGAGACGTAGGTAGGTATACCTACTCTCCAGTTTCCATCCCACTCGTACTCTATATGGTATTATTGTCAACGTATATGGGAGTAAAATTAATTGATTCGCGTTGAACGATAAACGAAGGGAGGTGCCCAACGTACAATGAAGAATGATATTAATTTTTTATATTTACAATTTGGATTTACATTTATATGTATTATGACGAAACGTATCTCGTCGTTCAAATCGATGACCAACGATAATGTAACAATTTTATTCGCTCGACCATGTAGGGAAATTTTTCCTCCTGTTGACACACTTCACAGAGTTTATTTCCGCTTTGACCTGATCAATTGTTTTATCATAATATGGATAACAAATAACTAAGTATCAGTTTTGGACATTTTGATTCTGATCCTTGTTTTTCTTTCAAAAAAATCACTGTATCGTTACAATGATCCTATAGAAACACGTACTCAGAGTCAGTCGTATTGGATGCAAATTGTCTTTCTTGAGAATCTCGCAATAAATTGCCCCTCCCCCCACAATGCCACCCATCGGACATTATACGACAACATACCAGATATTTTGAAATAATTCGCAGATTCGCCGACAAAACAAAGCAAAAAAAGGTCCCTCACAAGATCTTGGCAGGCAAACGAGAGCAATATGCGTCGAAATATGTGCCACAGAGTGTATCGTATAGGATGAGAAATACGCGATAATGAAAATATCCTTGCCTCGTCTAGTCTCCCTGCTGCCAACAATGTTTTGCAGCCGCTTATCGGCAAACACTAATTTTATCATCGTAAAGTTGACATTTTCAATAGAAACTTTCTTCACAAAAGCAGATTCAATTAAATAAACCAGTATAACTTATTTAATTAAATTCTCATCGCGTTCTGCAGGCTGCGTTGATGCTCTTTTCCTCCCACAACACCTTATACACATCGGTAGAAGAAAAGCAACCTCGAGATGTATGCTTATAGTACACTTACTGCTGACGCTCCTCGCTCCTTCTCGCAGACATCAACTTTTGTACAACAGATAATCTTTGAGCAACGATAACGATTCATAATACTCTATAAATGGCCTATACCGCGATGTGGTCGCTTTGGCGTTGATGTCGATACCGCTAACAACGTTGGCTAATTAATTATGCAACTCTAGAGTCGAAGTCTTTATCAAAAGCCGCCCTGTATAGATAGTGTCATGTCGTGTGCCGGAACAGTTTCTCGGGCGTAGTTTATTTGTCAATTGTAGGAGGCTACGTTGGTATTATATGAATTTGTATTGTAGCAGATAGGGTGTTAAAAAGATGACAATGATGATGCTTTTGAGCTTAATTGAAGACAGTGCCGAGGAGTGGTTCATATTTGAGAATTTGTGCAGATTTGTTTGAATTAGTGCCCCAGAAAAAACTTAACCAGCAATTGAGTAAGGGCACAGGTCAGGAATTCAAAAGATCCAGATCAAAAGCATTCTGACAATGGTTAATGTGAATTTGTGTAAGCAGAAGTTCTTTGGGTACTTTTCAATGATTGGAAAATCTAAACAATTTGTTAGGATCTTCAGAAATGCCTCAAAATCACACTCGATCAATTCGGGAGGTCGAACACGCAGTACACACCAAATTTCAGCTATCTAGATCTTAATTTGTTGGGATTTTGATTTTTCTAAGAAAATACTTACGCAAGGGAATCTCACCAGTGGACAGCAAGTGATTTGATCCAATATTTTTTTTAAAAAGAGGACTCTTGAGGCTCAGGGGTGCAAATAAAATTTATAAATGTCCAATCGCAAAATTATGGGTCCAACAGAGGGAACAGAGGTACCCAAATTTTTGATTTTTGGCCAATTCTATATCCCACAGAGATAAAATGAAAACATTTGCTAAAAACAGTAAAATAATGATTCCCAGGATTTTTTTGGGCCTGAAATTTTCGAAAAATTACTCCAAAAGTGATCGAAAAATGTGATTGTACAGTTACAACTCTGACGAATCGTCTTTCTAGTCACAAATCGAGTTTATTTGGATTGGGGCATGATTTGGAGTCTGCGCATCCAAAATGGTATTTTTGGGGCCCTGAATTTTCCAAAAATTGCCCGAAAATGGTCAAAATATGCGATTGGGCAGCTGTCACTCTGGAAATCGTCTTCTCTAGTCATAAGCCGAGTTGTCTTAGGTTTTAGCGTAATTTTAAAGTCTGCGCATTCAAAAAGTTATTTTTAGGACCCAGAATTTTCAAAAAAGTTTCCAAAGGTGGTCAAAAAAATATTCATTTCTAATCACAAGTCGAATTTCCTAAAGTTTAGGCACGATTTTTAAGTCTGCGCATCAAAAAGGTGGTTTTGGGGCCCAAAATGTTCAAAAAATTGCCAAAAAATAGTCAAAATATGTCATTGGGCAGCTACAAATTTATTTTCCAGTCACAAGTCGAGTTTATTCTCAAGTTTAAGCGCAATTTCGAGTCTGCTCATCCGAAAGGTTATTTTTTGAACCCAAAATTTCCCCCAAAAAATAGCTCAAAAATGGTCGAAAAATGTGAATAGGCAGTTACAACTCTGGGAATCGTATTTTCTAGCCATAAGTCGAGTTTCCTGAAATTTGGGCATGATTCGAAGTTTTCGCATCCGAAATGGTATTTTTAGGGCCCTAAAGTTTTGAAAAAGTCATTAAAAATGGTCGAAAAATGAGATTGGAAAGCTAAAACCTCTGGGATTTGTTATCACTACAGTCACAAGTCGAGTTTCTTAAGGTTTGGACGCGATTTCGAGTATGCGCATTTAAAAGTGCGTTTTTGGACCCAAAAATTTCTCAAGAAAATCGACCAAAAGTGGTCGAAAAATGTGAATAGGAAGCTACAGCTCTACGAATCGTATTTTCCAACCACAAGTAGAATTTCCCGAAATTTGGGCACGATTTTGAGTTTGCGCATCCAAAATAGTATTTTTAGGGCCCTAAATTTTCGAAAAGTTTCCCAAAAATGATCGAAATATGCGATTGGGCAGCTAAAACTCTAGAAATCATAATTTCTAGTCACAAGTTGAGTTTTTTTAAGGTTTGGTCACAATTTCGAGTCAGCAAATTCGAGAAAAAAGATTTTTGGACCCAAAAATTTTTGAAAAATTTCCCAAAAATGGTCGGAAAATGAGATTGAACAGCTACAACTCTAGAAATCGCCATCTCTAGTCACAAGTCGAGTTTCTGAAAGTTTGGTCCATATTTAGAGTCTGCGCATCTGAATTTTTCAGACCCGAAATTTTCCAAAAAAAAAGAGCTTAAAAATTGTCGAAAAATGTAAATGGGCAGCTACAATTCTAAGAATAGTCATTTCCAATCACAAGTCGGATTTTCTGAAATTTGGGCACGATTTGGAGTTTTCGCATCAAAAGTGATTTTTTTAGGGCCCTAAATTTTCAAAAAAAAAAATTCAAAAATGGTCGAAAAATGGTTTGGACAGATAAAACTCTGACAATCGTAATTTCTAGTCTCAAGTCGACGAGGTTTTAAAAGTTTGGTTGCGATTTCGAGTCTGCGCATTTGAAATGGTATGTTTTTGACCCCTAAACTTTTGAAAAATTAGATTAGGCAACTACAATTCTAGAAATTGTCATCTTTAGTAAAAAGTCGAGTTTATCAAGATTCGGGCGCGATTTCGAGTCTGCGCATCCGAAATAGTTACCTTTTTGGACCCAAAATTTTCCAAAAAATGAGCTCAAAAATTGAGGAAAAATGCGAATGGGCAGCTACACAACTCTGCGAAGGTACATATAAAATTGTACAAAGTTGATGAATAATAAATTAAAACTATCATAAAAATTATCATTTTCAAAAATTGAACGTTTGAACTCGTTTTCCGTGGGTAGGCTACATTTAAGTAACGAGTTTAAAATAATACTCTCACGCATTCAGCGTGAGAAAACCGACTTTTCGTAAAATAAAAATCTTTTACGAAAGAATTGATTCACTTTTTTTGAAACATTTGTACAGCAATTGATCTGTTTACAATCGAATCAAATCATTCACAAAACATTGGCGATTGAACAAATTGATTGATTTGTCGGTGAATCATTCGCGAATGAATTGATTCGTATAAGTGACTCGTTCGCGAACGAATCGGTTCGTATAAGTGACTCGTTCGCGAACGAATCGATTCGTATAAGTGACTCGTTCGCGAAAGAATCGATTCGTATAAGTGAATCGTTCGCGAACGAATCGATTCGTATAAGTGACTCGTTTGCGAACGAATCGATTCGTAAAAGTGACTCGTTCGCGAACGAATCGATTCGTAAAAGTGACTCGTTCGCGAACGAATTGATTCGTAAAAGTGACTCGTTCGCGAACGAATTGATTCTTAAAAGTGACTCGTTCGGGAACGAATCGATTCGTAAAAGTGACTCGTTCGCAAACGAATCGATTCGTATAAGTGACTCGTTCGCGAACGAATCGATTCGTACAAGTGACTCGTTCGCGAACGAATCGATTCGTACAAGTGACTCGTTCGCGAACGAATCGATTCGTACAAGTGACTCGTTCGCGAACGAATCGATTCATTTACTCAATTTTTGGTGAAACATTCGCGAACGAATCGATTAATTTACTCAATTTTTGGCGAATCATTCACGAACGAATTGAATTATTTTTCGTGAATCATTCGCGAACGAATGGATTCATATAAGTAAATCATTCGCGAAAGAATTATTCGTATTTATGTGACTCATTTGCGAACGAATTGATTCATAAATTAAAGAATTGATCAAATTGATGCCGAATGGTTCTTTCAAAAAATTGATCAATTCGTTCATGAATGATTCACCAAAAATTAAAGGTCGTATTAGTACTTTGTAGGAGATTTCAAGTTTCATCGAAATCGGTCCTCCCACCATTTTTTTCGTATCATGCCCATTATTCTTGGACACCCTGAATACTAATAAATTCCATCTCTACACCTCTGAAATATAAATTGGCAGATAATTGAGATTGAATCATAGTTCTCCAAATGCAAGTGAAGTAGGACCTGTTGTCTGTTATCTTGCATTGCGCACTCATTTATACCGTTTCCATACAAAAGCTTCGCATGATGACTCATTTCAGATAAAGCCGTCGAAAAAGAACGATAAAATGTGATGTGACAAATAAGTACGTCGTTCGGCCATTCGTTCAAAATTGAACTTGAACTATTATCGAGATTGTGCTTCGTGTTTCGGTGTGATTTTGGATTTTTTTTACTTACATAAGTACTTACATTAATTTCGGGTTCAAAAATAGTGTTGGGGGTCATTTTGTATCAGTTAATTATAATTTCGCAATTCCCGAAAAATACGAGTGTCTTTCGTTTCGGTTCGGATTTGCAGACGTGTTCGTAATTTCGAGTTCGCAATTGGTGGTCGTTCGAGGTGTTCAATCGAGTACTCCAGAAATATACCCGAAAGTGAGTGTCTTTTGTTGATAATTTCTTCACGATTTGGGCACAAAACTACTTCATTACATTTTAAATTGTGCTGAATATAAAATTGACCCTTTTTTAAAATCAAATTCTTATCCACCCTTCCCCCTTCCTCCAAATTTTCGATGTTCTGGTCAACCTGCATATTCTTCGCGATATGTTAGTGCAAAAAGCTTTTGTTCCGATTATTCCAACCCGTACCATACACACACTGGAAAGAAACGCTCTAAAAATATGAATTATTCAAAAGTAAATTCGTAAACTTGGATATTTTCGCTTGGACGAGTTTCTCCCATAATCATCTCTCTAACACAGCTTTCGAAAGAACACAAACGAAAACACCACCATGAAGATCTAAGCATGGCAAGGCATAAGTATACCTATAGAAGAGGATGATGAGGGCGAAAAAACACACACTAAATGTTAACTACAGTAAAAGACAACGTACAGTAGGTAATTTTAAATAAGCAAAGTGAAATTGCACCAGTGCTTTTGTTCGAATTCATATATTTATACGAAGCTTCGTCGTCGTCGTCGTATGAGCAACGAAATAGAAAATGTTCAGGTTCGCAGGCAATCAAAGAAATGGAAAAATATTTCAATTTCATATTCACGCTGAAAGCTTTCAAAGCTTTGTTTAAAAACTCTACGCGCTGATCTAATCAGCTTCTTTCGACAGTTATACAGGGGAAAAAATCCCGACGAAATTCCAAACAATAGAGTACAATTTGCTAGTCGTGTCAGCTGATTCGCGATGAGGTTGGCTTTTTCTTGCTTTTTGGTTGACATTTTATCAAAATTAAAATCATGTTGGTAGGTACATTGCTGTTTGTTCTCAAAGGTGATGCTTTAGTCATCTTCGTACTCTTACGATCGGATGTGGTAGAATTTTAGGATACCGACAAATGCTCCGAAATATTTCCTTATTTTTGAGCAAATTTTTCCATCTATTAAATGGGACAATTTTCGCGTAATTATCGTCGTCGCGTCGTATCGTTTGGAATTTTCATTCTGTTTCCCTGTGTATTGCTAAAATGTAGGTAACTAAAATACTCCGCAATCGAAACGTGTTCCCATTTTATTGTAATAAGTTTCATGCAAGATTACGTAGTACGTAGTACGTACCTCTGTGTAAGGGCATAAGGTACATAAACGAGACACAAAATTTAATGCACCCGTTAAGGGAACATTTGAAAAAAATGAACAGTAGCGAAATAAAGCACGTAGTACACTTACATAGAGAGAGACGTGATCACAACACCATTTCATATACACCTTACCTATCTATACGTATAGAACGACAGAGGAAAGGAGGAGTTGGAGAAAATTGTACGTACGAGTATATACATAACAACGACGACAACAACAACGAAGAAGGGAAAAAATTGTGAGAGAGAAAGAGAAAACAAAGTATTCGCGAAAGAAACTTGTTTCGATGCGAGAAAAAAAGAGAAAGAAACGTGAAATAGAAGGTAAAAAATACGAATTGTAATAGTGTGAAAAATGTTTAGCGAAATTTCATCTCAATTTTAAAAAATTGCTCGAATTTTTTTCATTTTAATTCCGTAAAAGTATGAGAGAGTTTCCAACGTGGGTCACGATAGCGAAGAAATTCCATCTTAAGAATACATTTTTTTCGCTATGCAGCAGTAGATATTTTATTCTTTGTACCTAATAATTTTTCTGTAATTTCAATGGAGAGAAAAAATTTGTTCAAATTGGTAAGATTTTGCTCGAGGGATAGAAAAATATTATTTTTTGAAAGGGTTTCCACGGTGTAGAAATTGTTGGCTGACGAAATTTCTCAGCTTGGAATGAACGTGAAAGTACGTAGACTCGATTGATGAATGATAAAATGAACGTGTGTGTGGTGGTGATATTAATGTATCATTTATCAGCGTCATATTTTGTTCGCTGTAAAGATGAAAATTACGTTGCTGATGAACATATTGAAATCGAAGAAGGTCCCGAAGACGATGATGCGATCACTTACGACAACAAAGAAAAGAAATGGTCGAAAGATTTTATCCTGAATGTTGGTTTTTATTTAAGATCTCATAAGTTCAACGGATATGATGCGAGGTGAGATGAAAATTATGTACATTTTCTCCTCAATTCCCCCACCCTTCACTCCCCTCGTTTTCTATTCGAGAAAAATGCGATTTCTACTTCAAAAATACAATAATATTCATTCATCAACCAGCGGACCAAAAATTTTGAAATTTCGGAGGTGTTTGAAAAAATTGAGATTTGGAGCAAATATGCGAATTTTGTTTAATTTTTAAGGCTCCTTACCCCCCCCCCCATCCACTCCTCCCCCAATTGAAGAATATGAGTAGATATTTGGGGGAGTTTTACATTTGTTTTCGAGCTCTAGCTAACATGAAAAAATCCAGGTAGATATTTCCTGATACCTAATTCACAACCTTCTGCTAAATTATTCATTTTCAAAAACAATTTCCAAATTTGCAAAATTTGTTTTTTTTTTGAAAATCTTGCAAAATTTATTTTTAAAACAGCAATAAGTATTAATGGAATTGCAAGATTTCATTTTTAAAAAATTTGCAAGATGCTTCCAAAAAGTTTTTATAAAATTTACAACATTTGATTTTGTAAAAATTGCATCTTCATTGCCAGAATTTCAAAAAAAAAAAAAGAAAACAAACAAACAAAACGAAACAAATAACTCAGTTTCAAGCAAAATTTTCAAAATTTTCTCATTTTTGAAAAGGTTGAAAAATTTATGCAAAATGAAATCTCAACATTTTGGTAGTTTTTAAACGATTTGCAAAATACATTTTTCAGAATAGTTTTCCAAAAGTCTGCAACATTTACTTTTGAAAAAATTGCAACTCCATTGTCAGAATCCAAAAAAATCCTAATTAGGTGCTCATTTTCGAGAAATTTTAAAAGTTCATTTTACAATTTTGCAAGATTTGCTGATTTTTTTAAAAAAACTGCAAATTTACTTTTAAAACTAGACAGCTAAGCAAAGCTTAGCTGCAAAGTGTGCGTAGCTAGCTGCCTTTTCTACAGCTATAACCGTTATTACATCTAGGTACTGCATAAGTGAATCAACCATGTCACAGTGATGAGAATTTTTGAAACTCTCACTGCTTCAAAATAATAATTGTTTTTCAGTGTTTTCATATTTTCCAAATTACAATGGGTATTTCAGAATAATTTATAAGCTTGTATTGCTTCTAAATTAAGAAATTTCTAGTTGTTTTTCATAGTTTGCATTGTTTTAAAATTTACAAAATTTCAAATCGATTTCCCGAATTCCCCATCGCTACAATTTCATAAAGTTTTCAATAAATTTTCAGAATTTTGCATTGCTGCTGAGTTAGGAAATTTGCAATCAATTTTTAGAATTCACATTGCCTCTAAAGAGTCAAATTTTGAATAATTTTTCAGAATTCTTATTGTCTTTAAATTAAAAAATTTCAAATTCAATTTTCAAGTTCATATTGTCCACAAATTGTAAAACGTTTACTCAATTTTTGGAATTCACATTGCCTCCAATTTTTCAGAATTCTCATCTTCTTCATAAATATTACAATACTTATTTCATATAATTTTCAAGTTCACATTATCTGCAACTTACAGAACTTTTAATCAATTTTTGGAATTCTCAGCGTCTCTAAATACAAATTTTCATATTATTTTTTTTAGAATTTCCATTGTCTTCAAATTTATAAATTTTCAAACCAATTTTCAGAACTTGCTTTTTATTCTAAATTAAGAATTAAATCTTATAAAATACCTATGTTAAGAATTTGCATTGCCTATTACACAAAAAAAATATGGGTAATTCTTACAAAAAATTTTAACTAAATACTCACAATTAAGTACCAGATCCCATTCAATAATTTTTACCGTAATCGTATAGTAAAACTTATCATTTTAATAAATTTTGCTATAGGTACCAATAGTAAAAATCATTTTGTTTTAATAATTTTTACTAAATCATGATAATAAAAATTACATGTTTCAATTGTACAAAAATTAGTTTAATTTCTCATTTTGAAGTAATTTTTAAATTATAAGTAAAAAGTTAAAAATTATTCATGTCAAGTAATTCTTACTTTATACTTATGGTTATAGGTAGACAAAAAATTAATGAAATGAATTTTTAGTTAGCAAATGATATCATAATTCATAACTCAGTTTCAGCATTGTTTTTGCCCCATTACCATGTATTACATAGTAACTCCAAGGCATTTACCTATCCAATTTTCCTACGAAAAATCCGTCACCTACCTACTTACCTCACGGGGATTCGAACCTGGGTCCCTAAATTTCCTATTCCTACCTACATGCCCTAACCCACTCAGCCACAACTTTGCTACGAGGGTTAGGGCATTAAAATAATATATTTGTTTGGTAAACGCCCCACCAAACCACGCCCACTTGGAATTTACAGCTAACAGACTGGGGGTGTAACAGGGTACAATGAAACACAGCTGGTGATGGAATAGACTGGGGGTATAGCAGGGTACAATGAGCGGCAGGTGTTCTACAGTCCCCTTTTCCCTTTTTTAGGATTTAATGCATTAAAATAATGAACTAAAATTGCAATTACTCAGCAATTACCCATCCGAATTGAATGAAAATTAATCTATTCCCTCCGCCTTAATGATTCTCAAATGGTGTCCAATAGGTACAAAAAACGGTTGGATAGCTTAAGAGAACATTCAGTTCCAATAAAATTTCATTTCTCAAAGCGAAACCAATAGTGTGCTACGCACACTAAAAATAGGAACATTTTTTTATGAAATTGCGAAATTTATTCTGAAAAAATCGCAAAATGAATTTTAAGGTTTTAAAAATGACCTTATTTTTAGAGATATCAAAAAAGTTTGCAAACGTTTTCAAATTTGCAAGATTAAGTATTCTCAAGAAAATTGCACAACCATTTTAAAACATTTGTGAAATTCATTTTTTAAATTTTAATATTTATTTACATGAGACTGAAATTAGCATTAGCAACTTTCTTTGCAAGATCAACTGAAAAAATTTGTGAAATCCAACTTCATTCTTCAAGAAACTAATCTTTCCGCCTTCTTGTCTTTTTGTCTTTTTGTCTTTCCCTCTTCTCAACTTTTTGTCTTATCATCTTTTTGTCATTTCATCTTTTTGTCTATTTGTCTTTTCATCTTTTTGTCTTTTTATTTTTTCATCTTTTCATCTTTTAGTCAGTTTGGCATTTTGTCTTTTCATCTTCTCATCTTTTTGTTATTTTGTCTTTTTGTCTGTCTTTTCATCTTTTTGTCTTTTCGCCTTTTCGTCATTTTGGTTTTTCATCTTTTTGTCTTTTCGTCTTTTCATCAGTTTGTTGATTCGTCTTTTACTCGTTTTGTCTTTTTTTCTTTTCATCTTTTTGTGTTTTTGTGTTTTCGTCTTTTTGTCTTTTTGTCTTTTCATCTTTTCGTCTTTTTGTTTTTTCGTCTTTTTGTCTTTTCTTCTGTTTGTCTTTTCATCGTTTTGTCTTCTTGTCATTTTGTCTTTTCGTCTTTTCATCAGTTTGTCTTTTCATCTTTTTGTCTTCTCATTTCAAAAATAAAAACTGCATCTTACGTGTGGTTTGTTGGGTTTTCACATGTGTTGATCTCGAATTTCAACCCACTTTTTTGGTAATGAGCGTTCCTTAACCTTGTGTAGTAATACCCAAGATTTCGTAAATTCTTATTTTTTTGCGTTTTCAGATTTGCTGATTTTTAAACATCAAGTTTGTGATGAGCAGACATGCCCTAACTGCCTGTGGTAGTTCTAATGTAATTTACTCTAGGGTGGTTATTATTAGAATAACCAGTTTGTAGGTGAGGGTACAAGGTTATGTGAGAAATACCGCGATCCTGGGTCTGGACCAGGATTGCGAAGAATATCTTCTTCACTACCTTGCTAGATCTCGAGCTCTTGGTAATGTAGTCAACTTTTGGTCACTTAGCCCGCATGGCTCTTCGCACTTTAATAATTCAATAATTACCCGCTTGTTCAGTTAAATTTGTGTATATTAACGATGTTCGCGGTATGTTTCGAATGGAACTTTGTGTCTAATTGGTAGCTTGGTATGCCTCCTATTTGTCGACCATAGGAGAGCATACTAGTATCAAAGTGTATTCAGAGATTTTATTCATAATCATCGCTGGGCCTAGTATTGGTGAGCCCCCGAAGAGATGATTAACATGAACAGTTGGGTAAGTGTTGAAACACGCTTCAAACGATCATCATTTTAATTATAATTATATCGTAATTAAATGGTAGAAATAACTCAATGTAGTAGAGCATTTGCACCTAACTACATTGAGTGATATATGAATTAGATGTTAAGGAATAGATTACTGTAATTCTGTTCATGTAACTATCATTAGACCAGGATTCGTCCTGAGATGGATGTTTAATATACTAAACATAAATCTAGGTCTATTCACCTGTTTATGAGTATTACATTAATTATCCTTACGATAATTAATGTTTTATATTACATATATGCACAATTAATTACATTATTTTATTGGTATTTACGACATCAATAAATGACTTAAAATGGTTGTCTCTCGTAATTTATTTATAAATTACTAGTGTGTAAGATAGAAAATGTAATACAAGTTGCATAGTAACATGCAATTAGGCATAGGCAAATTCTCACCCCTTAGGAAAATATTTCAATACTTCATTCTATGTAAAAATATATACCCCAAATTACCTATCCCCATCTTTATATTTCCGATCTTTACAAGTTCAATAATTTAATAATCTTCGTGAAATCAAAAATGTTCTTTTCATTTTTTTTTCAAAAATGCATTCACAAATTTTCTGACTTTTCATAATTTTTTGGACATACTGTGGGGTCTAGGCCGCTTAGTATTGAAAAAATGTTGAAATTCAAGATCAGCGCTACTGAAAACCTAACAAAAGATATTCCACATCATCACCTTTTGTTTTTTTTTTACAAACTTTTTCCAAATTGAGGAGAACAGGGCTAAAGAACTCCAAATCCTGAGAAAAATAGATCGAGTATTTCGTCACATTCTACAGCTTTTCCAAGTATTTTCGAATAATTGGTCTTCAAGGAGAGGTATGAAGGGAGGGGGGATTGAAAAAGTTCATATCTCTGAAAGAAGTGATACGTGCTAATCAGTTCTGAGACGCTGCTTCTGATTCTGAAACCCGTTCAATTCTAAAATCAAAACGAAGGTCGCTTAAGTGACCTTCAGGGAGGGAGGTTAGAGCACATTTATTTTGGAAAATGATTTGTTGGTGCGTTAAAAGCTGGGCTTTCAGATGTGTTGGTCGTTTGCTACCTTAATGAGAGGAGGGGTGGGGGTGAAATAATAGTGGTTTTCGATGATTCAAGCTAGTTTTTTTTTGTAGTTTGAAAATTGCAAAAATTCGCATTAATGAGTCCTAAAAGACTTTTCCTGCACGTTTTCTGAGATACCGAAATTTTTCTTTTATTGTAGCACATCTCAAACCGAAGCATTATTTAATTATTATGAATTTACTGATTTCGTTGCAATACATATATTTTCGAACTAAAAAGTAATCCCAACATTTATTTACGCTTTTATTTCAGATTTTTTCAAGAAAAACCCGCGCCAGAAAATCGCAGCCTTTTTGGTCATTTCGTCGAGCCACCTTTAAAATACTTCCATTTCGATACGTTTCAAAGCTGCAAAGAAGATTTTACAAGCTGCGTGAGATATTTATACGAGACACTTCAGGACGCTTATTTGCAGGTAAAACATATCCAAACCAACAATTTAAAAGCATATTACGTAGCGTGTTTAATTTATTCGCGATGAGGTAAATAGGCACAAAAACTATGCTTTTTTTCGCCGCACATTCCCTTTTATACCGTAGAAGAGTTTATATAAAATAAAAAAATTTCATTACTGTCTGATTCGTAACGGCCTCTTTGCCTTATAGTGCCAGTTTCTCGCACAGTACGAGTTGGAAATAAAGTTTAGCACATGTAAAAGAGTAAACACCAACGCGTTTCGTGCTTGTGGTAACCGCAAAACGGTAAATTCTTCGTTTTAGCATTCAATTCAGGTTGAATATTCTTCTTTTATAAATAAAACAGCGAGCAAATGAAGCAAATGTGGTATTTTTCGAATTGCGTTTCCATATATAAATCTCGGGTCTGTCTCTGTCTAAAATTCGACGACAATAGAGCTCGTTTAATTCAACTGCAAAGTCACTCGAGTCACTGTTGTCGTCGTCGTTGTCGAGGTCAAGACATGGTACTCGTATACTTCATACTCTGTGAAGTCGTCATCGTTTGCTAAATTAGCATTTCCTTTTGATTGGTGGTGGCAAACTGGCGATTTTTGCGAATATGGAAACAGCGTGAAAACTTTTCGTTATTGTGCAAGTATCGCGAAAAAGAGGTGGGAAAATGGTATAAGATATCTTGATTATGTTTTGAGAAAAAAAAATATACAATGTTGAATTGTAATCGCGATTATTCGAGGTGTGCAAAATTCTCTATTCAATTTCATCATAGTCGAGTCGAGTCGAGTTCGAATTTGAAATTATTATTCTCGAGTTACTTGCTTGTGACTTGATGAGAAAACTCATACTGTGGATGGAAATTACTGCGAAATGAATTTATTTAGTACGTTAAATAAGTCGACGAGTTGATAAAATCTGTTGTGTTTTGTGTGATAACTGAATTTTTCGCGAAGCGCGAGACTCGAAGGTTGGATAGAGTGGGTGAAACTGGAAGAGGGAAGGGGAGGAATCGTTTAACAACGTGTACTTCATCATTTCATTTGTATTGTACATACTACATAGCTTTTCTTACGACTTCTTCGAGTAAATTGTGTAATATGTAGGTACTACCTACCTACGTACCTAATTTTCGTTTTTTTTTTCATGTTACGTTAACGCTCATGTGAACACGTGACGAGTCATGACTTTGGGTGCTTTCTTTGATGAGAGAAATTTCGCGATTTTTCACTCGAAAAATACGTAGGTACCTGGCACCTACCTGCCTACCATTACCGAGGTTGTGCTTTGTATACGATTGCCAGACGTTTAAATTGCGGTTGCACGTGGCTTTATTGGGAAAATTAATCAAGTCGCGTATTTATGGTGCTGGGCTGGGTTTTTTTTTAAATGTGAAATTTCAAGTATAAATGAAAGGCATCGAGTGAGGTGCTTCAAAATCTTGTACACATATTCTGTATGATGGAAATATTCTGAACAATATAATTGTTAGGAGTTTGTACGATGGTGACAGATTTTAGCTTCATTTGGAGTTGTAACAGCACTGCTATGTAGCCACTCATTTAGCTTCCTAGTGATCATGCTGGACAATTAAAACTGGAACTGCAGGAATGAAGAATTTAAGCTAAAACTGAAACTAAAACTGAAATGAGTAAAACTGATTTTTGGTAGTTCATTTTTAGTCTGATTTTCCTTGGAACGAAGGAAAAATAAGGCTTATACAGCCTATAATGATTCCACGATTAGTGGTTGGACCAATCACCAAATACTTTTTGGGACCCCAGGAGTACAAATCCATGGATATTTTGCATGCCTGATTTTTGTATTAAAAAAAAAATTGCCAGAACATAAATTGATCTCAGCTGTTGGAATTTCAATCAAATTCGTTCAAATGAGATATTTATAGGCTTACTTTGGCGTACGAATCAATGGGTTTGAGTGGGGATGACCTTGGGCCAATACTTGTGGATGTAGGAATTTTTAGGAAGAGATAGAGAAGGGTGACAAGACCTAAAAAAGTCAAACTAAGAGTCAATTGATAGATAATCAAAAGCTGTATGATGTATCCAAAAATCAGCCTCCTAAAGCAATTTGAAGGGGAGAAAACGGATTTTTTCATGTTTTTTTGGAATATAAAAAACTTGTGTCACGCTCTTCAGCCCTCCAGAATAGATCCTAGGAGGCTGAAACTTGGCATGTATATCGGGGGGGGGTGACCAAGATGTGCCTGATGTGCCTCTTGTGGGTTTAGACTTTTCAACCCCGCCCCCACTCAAAAAAGACCTTTACAGTTACAAAATAGACTGGCGGGATTTGAAAACTTCATAATTTGCAGCGCAGTAATTCAAATGAAAATAAAAATAAGTACACCATGTTTGAAATCTGAAATATCCTGCCATCATTTCAGTAAATTAAAATTCAAATATATCATTGAAAACCTCTTTTCTTCCTCTTTTAGGTGCATCCTCTTTGAACTTAACTTCACAAATTCTGATTGAAGCGCCTGATCAAGAAAGTGACCAAAAAAATATACTGAATATAGTGTTGGAAAGAGGAAGAAAAGATCTTTTTATGGATGTATTTGTTTTTAAACCAACTTTCAAGGTCATGGAATATTTTCATTTTAAAAAAAATATTCAGATTAGTTACCTATTTTTCATTATTTTTTTTTGGTAAAAATTTTAAGTTGGCAACATTGCTTAACCATGCAACTTATAAACTTGAAAACTGCATAGAACATATTTTTTTGACTGCCTGCAAACAACCTTGGCATTATTATAGAACTTTTCCAATACAATTTTCAAAAGGTGGATGTTATTAGGTCCACTTACTTTATGAAATGCTATTTAGAGCAATAAATTATGTAAAATCAAAATATTTTTTTCGTCATTTTTTTGGGAATTCGTTTCATTTTGGCGGGGGGATTTTTTTTTAAGTTTTTGTTTTCAAAGTTGTTTGGATTTGTCAAACTTTTTTTCTGACTGTTTTCCTTGTATCGATATACTAATCCTACTTATTTTCAGCTTTTTTTCTCATGTACTTTTTTCGTTTATCTTTTTCAAAATTTTTGTTCTTTGAATATTTTTTTCAATTTTCATCTTTTTAATTCAAAAATTTTTACATTTTTACATTTTTAAATCTTTGTAAAAAAAAAAAAAAAAAAAAAAACAGAAAAATGTTTTAAAGTTTGTTGCATATTTTGATTCTTTTTTCTATTTTCAGCATTTTTTTTTTGAATTTTTGAATTTTGAATTTTTATCTTAATGTTTCTGTTTGAGTCAATTTTGTTTTCTGATTTTTGTTTGTTTTTCATTTTTTTTAAATGATGATTTCACTTCAAAATGTGCGAAATATAGAAAGTGAAAAAAGTACTCAACTTACGTAGGGAATGAGTAATTTGGTAATTGAGAGTGAGGAGGGTAATAATGCAGTCAAAACTTCAAGAAAAAGTAAAAAAGAAATCAAAAACATGATAAATTATTTTTTTTTAATTACAAAAATTACTCATCATTAATTGACGAAAAAGTGTAAATTTTTTGTGAATTGGCAACACTGACGGAATATGCATTTTTTTCATGAAATAATATAAGTACAATTCATTCATTTTTGTAGGTACCTAGTTTCGATTTTTTTTCTCTAAATAATTTGAAATTTATGGTGCAATATATTTTTTAGGAGGGGAGAGGAGGGCGGAGATTGAAATATTTTCAAACATGTTGTAAAAGTATATGCTGAAAAAGCAGTGATCGCTCAAAAAAATCGTTACGTACCCTGGGAATGCTCCTCCGATGATTTTGAGATAAGAAAAATAATTGTTCAAATTGACGAGTTGTTCGCTTTATTAACAAAAAACCAAAAAAATTACAGTAGAGAAAAATTGTTCAAATCGCAGATGAGTTTTGCTGCAAGTGTTCAAATCTTATCTGGTGCCGATTTTTAAATTCTAAAAAAAAATGAGAAGAATTTTCCAGCCAAGTTTGCCGCATCCAGCAGATTTTGAATTTTTCTCCAATTCAGTTACCTATGCAAAAGTTTTGTAAGGAATAAGACGTGAGATGAGGACGTGACTACGTACTTTAGTGCCCAGTCAATGAATTTCTGTACATTTCATTCCAGAAAATGTTTGTTTTTACTATCTCACATCAGCCTGATGGGTTAGTTATTGAATGTAATCTGCTTTATTTCTCCGGCCGTAGCATACTTTTTCAAAATTTCCGAAATTCGAGATCAATGGTATCGACATTTGAGCAAAAATTTCAATCTAAATTGAATATTGTATTCATTTTTCTCAATTCTATCCTAGATATTATCCATCATTTCTCTGTTCTCTCATCTCCCCTCTCTTCACGACGATGATGGTTATTATTTGAAGTGCTCCTGGCGCAGAACCCGTCGCATCAAAATCGTGTATCTTATTCGTATTAGGTGGAATTTTTTTCCAGTTTTTTGTGCTTCACTTTCCCTCACCTTCCTTAGGTGTAACCTCGGGTGAGAAAATCGTGCCGTGAAATGTTCAGCCCTCTTGTTGAAAAATGTTGATGTCGATGAACCCTTCGAATTTTCATAATGTGATCCATCATTATTTTACCAAGTATTTTTAATATCTGGAACATTTTATTACAATATCTCAATTTTATTTGAACTATTTTTCCATTTTATTAATTTTTTTTTGTCTCGAGTTGAACTTTTCAGGTATAAGTTTTGTATGTACTTACCTAATTTTCAAGACATTTTCATAATTGTTCACATTTAATATCCTTTTTTTTTCAACATTTTCAACATTTTAAATCTTTTTTTCCAGCTTTTTTCTGTCATAGAAATATTTCTAAATTATTTTAATTTTTCTGATAATTTTTTTTTTTCAATTTTTCAATGATTTCCGATTACTTTTGGTCTTTTGTACCGTTTTTTTTTTAATCTGAGGATAGGTGTTTTCTTCTTGAATGAATAAAATTTCAAATTGAATCTGGTTGGGTGCTTTTCTGCTAGCTTTTTTTCAGAATTCCCTTCCCCCTCCTTTCTTCTCTTGTTTAGAGGAAATGAGTGTTGAAAATAATGTAAAATTCGAGTCATTATTTTTAATTAATTTATTTCGTCGTAAATACGCGTAATTCTTCGTATTATCGCGATACAATGTATGTGTAAAGTCAACAAACATCTCCGATGACTTTTAGATTTTTTTTATTCAAATTCTCCGCGTTTCTATTCGAGTTTTACTACCGTTTTACGTTTCCATTCGCATTATGGCGATTTTCCTTCGTTTTATTTTATTGTACATTTTGTATTAGTGTAAATATGTTCAAATACATTTTTTATTTCGAATTGTGCACCGTATTTCAATAGGTTATGGCAAAAGACGCGCTAAACTGTGCCTTTTGAGATAAAACGCTAATTGTGATGTATTTCGTTCGGTTCGTTATCTAATTCGAATTCGAAGGTTCATGTGCGGTTGTATTATTCGAAAATTAGATCGCAGTCGTTAGCTGTTGATATCTAATCACGCGTTATCATTCGACGTACAGAGTGTGGATCGCAGTTGTGAGCTGTTGAAATCCATATTCGCCTAATTGTTATCATGGATTATATCAAGGGAATAAAGCCTCTGTCCTGTTCCAGTGATTGGCCGTCATGGAAAGATAAAGTGCTCGACGTACTCACCTTGTTTAATGCCGTGGACATCGTCGAAGGTAAATCAACCTGCCCAGATGAACCAAAAACGACCGATACCGCCGCTGACGCCGCCGAAACACGTAAGTTGATTGCAACATGGCAAAAATCTTCTCATCAAGCGAAAATAATCATTTCTCAAACCGTTTCCGAAGAGCTACACAGTCGAATCGCTGGTAGACTATCCGCACGCGAAGCATGGTTAGTGCTTATGAAGGAATTCGATGATAAGGCAGAAGACCAAATATTCCGCGAATGCCTGAATTTCTTTAGTACCGAGTGGAATGATTACGAAGATGCGCCATCTGTTGTTGCTCGAATTAAAAATCAACATCGTGAATTTCGAGCTGGTCTGGAAAATCGCAAAATCGAGACAGTTGATAAGCTGTTAGAAATTTTATTCGTTTCGAAAGTATTACACATTCTTCCGAGTCGTTTCGAAGCTTTTAAATCGAGCTACCTTCTTCTCAATGCTCAAGCTGATAAGTCACTAAGTAATTTGTCCGATTCGCTTATCATGCACGAGCGTAACGTCTCACCAGTACATAGTTCAACGTCGTCATCGTCATCCGAAGCTATGTTCGCTAAATCTGGTCAGAAGAGTGGTTCGAATGTCGTCGCGAATACGTCTGGTGATCAATCCGTTCGAAATCATCAGAGAAACGCTCAAGTGTGTAAATACTGTTCTGGGAAAGGGCACTGGCTCAAAAAGTGCTCACAGTGGATCAATGACGGTAAACCACCCTTTTCTGCTCGAGCTAACGATACTTCTGGTTGTTCGCCTCAAGTCAACGTTTCTGGTTGTTCGCCAAAACTCAACGATATCGATTCAGAACCTAAAAGCGCTCTACTCGCCAATTGTGAGCAACTGAATCTCGTTACATCTTCGTCAGATCAATCTTGGTGGATTGATAATGGTGCAACGAAGCACATTACGTCGAATCGAGAATGGTTTCACACATACGAAACATTTTCGAAACCGAATTACGTCAAAGCTGCTGGCAGTTGTGTCACAGCAGTTGGTCATGGATCTATCGAAGTTGCTAGCTTCGTAAATGGTCAACTTGTCAAGTTCGATTTGACTGACGTATGGCACGTTCCTGGTATTTCGAAGAATTTGTTCTCAGTCGTCGCGGCTCACGATAAAAAGCCAGAGAGCAGATTTTATTCAAATCCAACGTTCTGCAAATTCGAAGCAGATAATCGCGTCATGTTCACCGGTACGAGATCGAAAAATGGTTCTCTTTTCAAAGCGTCGTTCGAGACCATTTTGCCAGAACCGCAGGTGAATGCTGTTGAGAGCAGCGAAATCGTGCAACTTTATCACGAACGATGGGGCCATGTAGATAAAAATCATGTTCGAGCTAAACTTGCAGAATTGGGCCTGAAGAAACGATCGAAGGAAACTAAAACCAATTCGAGCAATCCCTGTCAGTTCGATAAAGTTCATCGCGAAACGTTCGAAAAACATTCTTCGACCAGAGCAGTTGGTGAGCTGCTTTCTGGTGATATTTGCGGGCCATTCGATTGTTCCTTTGGTGGTCGCAAATATCTCATCGTTATCAAAGATGATTATTCGAATTATCATCATACGTTCGTCGAGAAGGAGAAAACCGCTGCAGTAGTATCTCGTTGCGTTCGAGAGGTACTATTCAAAGCTCGCGCCCTTGGTCATCGAGTGTTAGAATTCCAGTCTAGCAGCCAAGGCGAGTTCGATAACAACGCGGTACGTTCAGTATTACGAGAGTTCGATGTTCGTCAACGTTTTACGCCACATGCAGCTGTTGAACGCGGTAGCAGTGCAATTGTCGAGTTGGCGCGAACATTGAAATATTCGAATCCAGAGATTACGTATCCGATCGAAATCTGGGCTGAACTCACTACCACCGCTACGTATTTGCTAAATCGAGTAGGCAAATCATCGATCGACGGTTCGACTCCTTACGAGATGTGGTTTGGTATATCACCGCAAATAAAACATCTTCGAATTGTTAGTTCGAAATGTTACGCTAACGTTACGATCCAGTCACGTCAAAATCTGGATAAAAAGGTTCTCGAAGGTTACCTCGTTGGATACGATGGTGATGAGCAGTATTGAGTTTACGTTTCAGAGAAACGTGACATTGTTATTTCGAAAGATGTCACTTTCTACGAGAAACTTCGAGATTGCGACCAACGAGTTACCATTCCGATCACTCGAGATTTGTTAGATCCGATTGATAACGATACCGATACCGAAATAAGCGATGAGAAGAAAAGTTCACCTTCTACGTCGAAGTCATCACTTGTTACGCCGAAATCTTCGACCAAATCGACTCCGAAAAGTTCGCCGAAATTGACGCCGAAAAGCTCGCTGAAATCATCGAATAGTTCTTTGCTTGAGAATGACGAATTCGATGACGCTAACGATATTATCAACAACGATCTAGAAGAAACCGAGCTTCTGTCTAGATGGAGAAACTTACGCGATAAAAATCGTTCGAAATCTCAAGACGTCAATGATCACGCTAATTGCGTTGAGATTGAGATTTTCACGGCTGAAATAGAAGCTTCAACGAAATCGTACGCGGAAGCTGTTCGAAGCCAACCTCGTTCCAATTCAAAAGACCCTATGGATACCGCGATCCGTTCCATAGCCGCTAACGACGCGCTGGATTTGCGTTCAAGATCTCCGGGAAAGCGATCAGACATCGATAAGTCTGATATTTCGATTCGATCATCGATCAGCAGCAAACGAGCTGCTGTTACGTCGCCAGAGACACGTCGATATCTCTCTGGAAAACCCTACCAACAAAAACGTCAGCTGTCTACATCACGTAAATGGAGACAGCTCTAGTGTTCCAGCTTGCCAGATGTCTGAGTTCGATTCACTCGACAACTGGCTTATCTTATTCGAATATGCTGACGCGGCGATTTGTGGATCCAGGTAGCTGATCGAGTTACTTATCCGAGTTCATCGCCGCTATCGAAGCATCTTTAACATCGACCGAATTCGAGGATACATGATCAACGTTTTTCATGTCGTACGGAGCAGTTTTTATTTTTGCTCGATAATTCTCGAATTAGGGAAAGTGTTGAAAATAATGTAAAATTCGAGTCATTATTTTTAATTAATTTATTTCGTCGTAAATACGCGTAATTCTTCGTATTATCGCGATACAATGTATGTGTAAAGTCAACAAACATCTCCGATGACTTTTAGATTTTTTTTATTCGAATTCTCCGCGTTTCTATTCGAGTTTTACTACCGTTTTACGTTTCCATTCGCATTATGGCGATTTTCCTTCGTTTTATTTTATTGTACATTTTGTATTAGTGTAAATATGTTCAAATACATTTTTTATTTCGAATTGTGCACCGTATTTCAATAATGAGAGTATAGTTGTAAGAAACTGTTCGAAAAATCTGCAGGGTAATGAGAGAAATGAATACTTTATTGTTCTCCAAGAAAAAAATAGTTGTTCATTTGTTGTTTTCTTTTGAAATATTCATTTTCAAAACGAGGTGTTTGGATGAGGTACATATTATTTGCCAATAATTTAAACATGACCTGTATTTCGGATATCTTCTTTTGAGATGGCTCATTATTTTTTTTTATAACTACCTAATTCTTTTTATGTTGCTCTATAAGTATTTCCAAAAACTGGGTATGCATTTTTGCCACCTTTCTGAAAAAATTTCAAAGAAAAAAAAATATAACAAGGTGTTTCGAAATTTGCGCTTTCTCGCGCACTCGACGCTTTTCTCCGCACCCTTGAAAATAATATAAACTCAATCTTGGGCAACTACTTTCTTCTCACATCTATAGTATATATTTTATTTATGACTGCTCGTATAATTTTCTTCCTTTTTCCTCTTCCTTTCCCTTATCCCCTTGTACTCTTACTTATCTACCCACTGCATGAGCTCAACTTTTTCTGTACATATTATATCGATTGCGACGCATGTTGCAAGTCTATAAAAGCGAACAATTTACCACCCCTGAAGTAAAGTGTAAGATGGAAATCTTATTTCATGCAGCAGACTATATTCTAAGAGCACATTGCGGTGAATAATGTATCAAAACGAATAGGTGTAGGTGCATGGTCGGTCGTCCTCCGGTCCTCATCGCCGTATTTTACTTCGTCGTTTTTGTTATTGTTGTTGTTGTCACGCTAGAGTGAGCTGTGAGCCTATTTTTTTTTTTTTTTTGTAGTATTTTACGAGCTTTGGAATTTGAATAGCGAGGTGTTTAAATATGCAGTATTTTAGTACCTCTACCTATGCTATTAAAGCCAGCTATAAAAAATGTATGATCGAAATGATGAAGATTGACAATTTAATCAGAGTTGTGCATGTGCTTTCTTCTATATTTTGATGATGTGCTGGAGGGAGAATATGGGGTACTTTGGTCAAATGATATGTTTGTTTGCCGATTGGGCTTCAGTTTGCATATAATGAGGTGAACGAAAAATATGATAAGCCAATATAATATTGCTGCAAATTATATTCGAAGTAATTTAGGGACAAGAACGCAGGCAACAGGCAACACGTCATCGACAGGCTGGCAAAACGATGATGGTGGTGGTTACCACAGCGAGAAATTACCAAAAGCTGCGTGCAAGCGAAGCACCGAGGCGAAGGCACAGAGGCCTTAAACTCGTAATATAGGTAGTATAAAAATGAACTAGGTGAGGAACAAACTGAGCTCCCAGCATTTTAGAGTGATGAGAAGTGAACAAGGGGCGCATATATACGTACCTATAATGTCGATAAAATATGGTTAAATTTCCATCTTGCGTGTAGCTGTTTTGTTATATATATATATATAGGATACGATACGTCGTCATCGTCATCGTGGTTGGATTCTTGTTGGCGCTTTTATTAGTGTATTATGAATGAGGAAAATTACCAAATAATTTCACGAAGTTCATTAATTCGCGAGCTCGAAGCTCGTTGAAAACGTTCGCTCTCTTCTCGGGCGCGCAACGAGTCGCGTGCGTTGAATGTGTAATACTTCGTACATATAACGATGACTAATTACGTGCTTACGATTAAATTATGTTTTATATTATTATTATAGGCTATATATGTGTGAACTGTGTTCGTAATAATGTATTTCTATTGAACTTGTCGTATCTACTGTAGATCTACTCGTATAATTTGTAGCGTTCCATTGATACTATTTATCTCATGAGGAAGAATAATTTGACTTTGATCGATAACGCCGAAGAAATACGAAATATCGATCAAGAGTGCCATAGGTTGAAGGATTTGGATGAAAATAAATGCGATCCTTTTGAAGATTGTGTAGAGAGATTCCAGTGGAGTATTACGGCCAGTTATTATATGTGTTGGTTTACTTTAAAGGTGAGTTGTGGGAAGTGGGAACTGCAGGTTTGTGTCGATTTGTTGAGATTTTTGATCTTGTGTGTATGTGTGATGTGTGTGGAGTCTGATGACTCTTCATTTCCCTTTGCTTGAAAAAAAAGATGATCTGCTCTCACTTGGTGAATAAATCATCAAAAAACTTGGTCGATTTTTTGAAAAATAAGTCAGATTTGTCGAGATGGATTTTCACCTGAAATCAAAATTGAAGGGTACAAGGTGTCTAACAATCTTGCTAATCGTCCTTTTTTTCAATCAAAGTTCGATTTTTCAATTCTTATCCTACCTGTTTGAAAAAATTTCATTGTGAAATCCTCAATTTGCCAACTGGAAACTCTGAATTCAAAATTTTCACCTTTCCCAAACTTCCCATTCAGCGCAGCAAATGATAAATTAGAAAGTTTTTTCACCCTCACTTCACTTGGTCAGCATAAACAAAGCCCTATCCTCTGACTTGAAGAGCGAATTTTTATGCACTGAAGGCTTCAAAACATGCACAGAAAACGTGTATTGATATTTCTCGGCCAAAACATGTCAGAGTTACGTAGAGTGCTTATTTTAAAAAAATCATTTCCAGATACGAAACTGAGCATTCTGGGCGGGGGGGGGGATTAAAACTTTGCCGAATTGTATGAGGAAAAAATGTAAATTTTTCTGAATTAAAAAAAATGAGTTTTTTAATGTGAAATAAAAGATAAGAAGACAATGTTACCAATTGATATAGGATGTAGGTAATAAAGTTATGTTCATTTATATAGCCTTTTATGACTCATAAAAAATTCTTGTTTTCATTTTTCAATTTTTAGAAGCCTCGAACATAGAATTTTTTTATTTTGTAAAAAAAAGTAGCCCGAGTGTAACGAGATGAAAAGCTTTTAAAAATTCCTATTTTGATAAGTGAAAAAACAATTTTGTTATGGGAGGTGGTCAATTTTTTGGCTTCAAAATGTCAGCTGAATTGAATGATTTTTTTCAGAAATTTCAGTTCTGAAAAAGGAAAATTAAAAAAGTCGGAACGAAGTGAGAGCAAAAGCTTTTCGAGGACTAAAAAAAAAACACATTTTTTTCTGCGCGAGGAGTTTATTTTTGGATCCATACGTTTTTTGAGTTTGAATGATAGATTTTCAGAAAGTTTAATTTTGAAAAAAGAAAAATCAATAGGTCTGAGCGAAGCGAGGGCTGAAATTTTTGATAATTTATAATAGCAAAAATTTTCAAAAGTTTACCACCTATGTATTCAATATTCATGTTTCAAAAAAATCAACAAATGAGCCTCTTTTATAAAAATTAAAAATTTTCGAGGAGTTTCGCGACTTTTTCAAGATTTGACCCCCCCCCCCCCCTCTACAGTACCATAGTTTTGTCTCTGATTATAAATAACTGATTAAAAACTTGAAAATTTGTTAATTTTGTTGAAAATGCGTAAAAATTTGGCACGATAATAACAATTGATACCTTTCAAGTTTTCCCCTCAAATTTTGGGACATTTTTAATTTTTTAGAGGGGGTGGAGAGGAGGATCGAGGATAGTTTTTTAAAAAAATTGTTGATCAAAATTTGAAAAATGAACGAAATACGTCAAAATATGCACTTAACGAGTCTAAAATATACCTAGGTACTCATAATTTTATGCATTTTAATCCAAAATGAATGCAAAATGAAATTGAGCTCATTCACTCCAAAAGTAATGACTCGCAAAAATAAAGTTTATATGTCCAAGATTGCATGTTTTAAAATACATCTGATGAAAAAGTACCTACGATTAAAAGGTTTGTCTTAATGTCTTAAACCCAAAATTTTCCAAAAAATCCACTCAAAACACGTTCTCTCCCCGAAAAAAATCAAATGATCAATTTGAATTTTTTTAGAACAATCACATTGAAAAAGTACCTACATATTATGATGATACAGAATGCGACAAAATTACCAAAATAATTGTGATAATGTAAAAATTTTATGGAATTTTGTATTCAATTCAACGTTACATAGTTTCGTGGTCTTTTCAAACAGAAAACGAGGCAACGGAAAAAATTTGTCTCTCTGAAACAAACGTTGTTCAAAATATTTGAAAAATAAAAATAAAAAATTATTAAAAATTGAAGGATTATAAAAATTTTAACATTTTTTTCTTTCTATATTGTTGTGAAAAATTTCGGGTGTTTTTCCTTGAATGACTCCAAAATATTAAACATTAATTCTTTAGGATGGCTCTGATCGAGATAAAAAGGGGAAAACTGCAGAGAAATGGAATTTTATGTTGAATAAAGAATTTACATACGAAAGTCGAAAAATCTGGTGAAAATAATCACATTTTTCAGAACATAATGGCCTGGAAAATGTGTGAAAAACAGGTAAATTTTTTTCCAAAAATGTCAGAGTAAGAAAATTTTGAAAATTTTCCAAACTTTTCTGCCCTACCTTTCGTTTTTTTAGAAAGAAGTTCGCAATAAGCTATTTTTTTTAAATTTTACTCGAACTGAGGCTGGAGAGAGAGCATTTCCAACAGCAGTAAAAATTTAAGAGAAAAAATGGTGGAAAAATTTGATTTTGAAAAAGTTCAACCGTTCTCTTGGTTTTTTTGTTCGCTGTTTTTTCATTTTTCTAAAAAAAATAGGTCATTTCAAACATTTAGCTACAATTTTCTAAGCTAAAAATTTCTTGGCTGACTTGAGTAAAAAAACTAAGGTAAGTTTCGTAAAATTTTGAAAGATTTTCGCTGCTTATTTAATAATTTATGAGTATGGGGGGGGGGGATTTTTCATAACTTTAATCAGTCTCATGTTTTATTTTTGGTGCTGAGTTGTTTTAAAATTTTTCTATTTAGTGAAGCTTATAGTGAAAAAAAATTGCCAAATGATCTCAAAAAGACCTAGATAGGGAAAATGACAAAGTTTTCTAATGCATTTTGCCCCCCCCCCCCGCACACATTTGACGAATTTCCAAATTTTTTGAACTTTGAACTCTTTCAGGGAAAATGGAGGAGTTGAACATTTTCCTGTAAAATTTGGAATTTCATTTTTTGACTTTTTAGTAATTTTTTTCACTTCGAATTTTTGGGATCAGTTCCCAATTGGGTCTATACTTTCTTAATGAAGCGTTTTCATAAAAATTAAATCAGATCAGAATCTTTGATCTATTTTTTGAAAGATTATCGTCGCCCTAAAAACATTTCTATCCTTCAGCGATTGGAAGATACTACCCACCTGATGTCAGAATCTCAACCAATTGGCATACAACTCCATTCTTCAGGAAGGGCTGAAAAATGGCGATTAATCAATTGTAGGTATTTGTAAGAATGATGATAGACTACTGACAATATTACAGGAGCAACCAGAGCTGATGCATTTCGGCGAATCTTGCGATAACTTCGCGAATTGTCTGCAAAATGGCGATTCGACGACCAATTACGATATTCGAGCCGACGACTCGATACCTTTCCAATGCGCCATGTACAGTTTCTGCCCCGATCCTTGTTGCTCGAGTAAGAGGCTGTTGCTGGCAAACGACTCGTGCCAGTTTACCGATGGTAATCCTTGCCGGAGTTTAAATAATCCAAAATGCTCGTTCAACAAAACCTTGAACAGATCGTTCATTTCGGTTGTGTACAATGAATGGAATGTTAGCTGCGTTTGTCAAACAGACGGATATAGATGGAATTCCAGGTATGTTGTAGTACCTCTCCTCTACCTATACCTCGTACCTACGTTGAAACATTCGCGAGTTAACTCGCTATTAAGTACTAAAAATGAACGTTGGGGTGGGCTTTTGTATGTATATACGAGTAGTACATGCGGATGCGGAAATATGGCTGCGTTTAATTTCACCTCGCTCTCTTAATCACCCTTTAACTCGGCTCGTATTGCTTTTCCTGCTCGCGGTCGGATGATGAAGGCGCGAGAGAACAAACAGATGCGTAACCCCTGCCCCTGGTACGTCTTTGAAAACAAAAACTTACCAAAGTAGGTATATTTTTCAACGGGGTACGCTGGCTGCGGATCTGAGTTGTTTTTTTTCTCGCTTTTCCAACGCACGAAAATACCAAAATATGACGAATTTATAACGGATAAAAAATTCAAAAGTTTTCTAATCTTTGTAAATCTGCGGTAAACGGTGGTGGGCCTGGGCCCCTCGTCGTCGGCGTTGAATTTAATGCGAAAATCATTTCCAGCGTTTTGGGCAAATTTGCAAGTTAGACGTGATGACGATGACGAGGACGAGGGGGGGGGGATGCGTAGGACGATGAGAGTGTAACGTTATAGTAAACTAACCCGACGTTTAGTACGAGAAAGAAATGTTTTTACGTATTTGACGAAAATCTGCTTTCGTCGAGTCGAGCCGCGAAGCGATTCGCAAACTTACTCGGGCTCGTGTTCTTTTGAAATTTTCAGCAATATTTTGATTAAGCTTCAACTTTGAATTATGTTTTTTGAGAATATTCGCTACGCGACGCACACGACTCGTGTTCCTGTCCCCTCCCCCTTTCTTCCCGCGAACCCTTCGTCACGTAGAAATATACTTAGAGTGTAGACTTATTTGCCTATACTCTGCCTTACAGCTTATGCTTACGTTGGGTACGGAATTCATCGTCGTCTTGTGGGTGCGGTATCGCGAATGTTGTTTTAGATATTACGAAAAGGTGAAAATTTGAAAGGGTACACCCGGATAAGATAGGCAAAATGCCCTTAACCTCGGATTTCGATGAAACTCACAGGGTATGTTTAGTACCCCCAAAAAATAATTTTGGGCTCATAACCCGCTCCCCACCCCACCCCCCTTAAGCAGGGGGGCCAAAAAACGCGTTTTTCAGGGGAAAAATTCTACATCAGCGAGTAATTGAGATAAATTTATTCTGTAAACGAATATAGTTAGAGGATACATGGGGGTACCTCCCTGAATTTTTTCAGAATTTTTCATCGCATGAGGGGAGAAGGAGGGACAAAAGAAAACTTTAAATCGACATTACTCCGAAATGAAAAAACATACCAAAACGATTTTTTCGTCAAATATGTATTTTTAGGTCTACTTTCTATAGAAATCATCACCTGGCCATTTGGAGTGGTGGGTCAAGCTCAAAAGTTCAAAAAACTCTCAAAAAACCACGTTTTTAACGTTTTTCTCCAAAAATATGGACAAATGGCCGAAATCGAAGGGAACCAAGTTGTTCAGCGTGAAATTTTACCTCAGAATTGTGTAATTGAAAATTCATTTACACCGCGTGATCGAAGTATTTGTGCTTGTATCAAGATAGCTAAAAGGGTATTACTGGGTAAAATAGATGAAATGCCCCTGTCCTCAGATTTCTGAAACTTTGATGAAACATCGTTGGGTACCTTAAAAAAAAATGTTGCAGCCAAAAAAAATTCCCCCACCCCACCTCCCTTGCTCACATTAGCAAAAAACGTTTTTTGGGGGGAGGGATCATGCTGCAACGAGTTTTGAAAAAAATCTGTATTCACTCAAAATATGTACTTGAAGAAGATATGATTCTATAGTCTGTTTCACGTAAGAAGACCAACGCTCTAACTGAAAAGTTTCTATTTTGTAGCCAAATAATTCTGGCTTTTATTGAAAACTTAAGGTGCTTCACCACTTGCGAATAAATGTAAAACAGATTTTTAAATCATTTTTTATTTTTAAAGCCATTAGATGAATTGGGAAGTGTAGGAGAAAGGAAAAAAATGAAGTAATATGCAAGATTATAAAAGGTTTTTGCCTAAATGAACGTAAATAGATCAAAAAATTGTTTCAAATTTTCATCTCTAGTATTGATGCACCCTAAGTTGACAAATAAATATGAAATTATTTGGCTACAAAACAGAAACTTTTCAGTTAGAGCGTTGGGCTCCCCAGGGGGAAGATATTGACAAAAGAAAATTTGAAACTGCCGTATGCACATGAATTTTTTTTTCAAAAATATATCAGCATGAGTACTATAATTGGTATTTTTTTTCAAATTTTCCCTCCAGGTGGGTCATCTTCAAAAACTCAAAATACACTCAAAATTGTGTTTTTTGGGTCACGGCACCATCAGAAAAAAGCGATCTGTATTTTTGCATTCTGGCCTCCAAAAACAATAGAAAACCAACTAACATCTTGAAACTCCAATTTTGGGGCCTTAGGCACCCCCTCTCACAAATTTTGGTGCGAAAGTAGATTGAAAATAATTATGGGTATCGTTATCATATGAATCGAACTCGCTGAACACGAATATGAAGCTTGATTTGCAGTTGGATCCTCCTAACGGTCACATTGTGAAGAGGGGTTGCCCAAAAATTAGATTTTTTGTGAAAAATGCTTCATTATAGCGCAATTAACGCCATGTAACTTCTTAATCAAGATTTTCTTGAATTACAAGTATTTTTCAAGTACATTGTATCTAACTCAAAACTATCAGAAAGGTTCCTTTTTGGTGTCGACCATTAAATTTTCATGTGAGTTACCTACCAAGTACATTGAAAACACAATAAGTATACCTACCTAGTAGATTGGGTGGATCGCGAAATAACAATGGGGAAAAAACTGAATTTTTATCAATTACAGCAAAAACCGTAATTTTGAGTTGAAAGTTGTACAGAAAAATTCTAGCTGTAGAAGTGCCCCTAAATGGAAAACATGGGCCCTCAAAGTTGGGGGTATTTTCGAAAAAACCGTATTGTGTAGCCCCTGTACCCAATTTGTTTTGAGAAAAATGACGACCCAGTTCCAAATGAAATTATTTGAGATTCTGCGTCCATTCTATACTATTATTTTTATGTTATTGCAAATTTCGAAAAATTACCCACAAGTTAGGAATTTTTTGCAATTTTTCTCGAATTTTTGGCGTCACTGCGTTCCAAAATATTTCCTCAGTTTCAAAAATATATCTTTCAAGCGAAAAATTTGCGAAGAAAATATTTTCAAAACACCAAATACTAATACCCCCCCCCCAAAAAAACCGATTTGCAAATTTTTAATCGCTCAGTAGGACTCTAAAAGGCATAGATCAACGCAGAATCTCGAATATGTACGTACTTTCATTATACTGTCTCCTCCATATATTTTGACTGAATTCAAAACATTTTTTTTTTTCAAAACTCGTTGCAGCATGATCCCTCCCCCCAAAAAATGTTTTTTTGCTAATGTGAGCAAGGGAGGTGGGGTGGGGGAATTTTTTTTGGCTGCAACATTTTTTTTTAAGGTACCCAACGATGTTTCATCAAAGTTTCAGAAATCTGAGGACAGGGGCATTTCATCTATTTCACCCAGTAATACCCTTTTAGCTATCTTGATATAAGCACAAATACTTCTGCGCGTGTAGTTTTACGATCACGCGGTATAAATGAATTTTCAATTACACAATTCTGAGGTAAAATTTCACGCTGAACAACTTGGTTCCCTTCGATTTCGGCCATTTGTCCATATTTTTGGAGAAAAACGTAAAAAACGTGGTTTTTTGAGAGTTTTTTGAACTTTTGAGCTTGACCCACCACTCCAAATGGCCGGGTGATGATTTCTATAGAAAGTAGACCTAAAAATACATATTTGACGAAAAAATAGTTTTGGTATGTTTTTTCGTTTCGGAGTAATGTCGATTTAAAGTTTTCTTTTGTCCCTCCTTCTCCCCCCGTGCGATGAAAAATTCTGAAAAAATTCAGGGAGGTACCCCCATGTATCCTCTAACTATATTCGTTTACAGAATAAATTTATCTCAATTACTCGCTGATGTAGAATTTTTCCCCTGAAAAACGCGTTTTTTGGCCCCCCTGCTTAAGGGGGGTGGGGTGGGGAGCGGGTTATGGGCTCAAAATTATTTTTTGGGGGTACTAAACATACCCTGTGAGTTTCATCGAAATCCGAGGTTAAGGGCATTTTGCCTATCTTATCCGGGGGTACCCTTTGTCAACCAACTGACAGCCGAAGCTTTTTACTGGATTTGAATGTAATTAAAATAGACGAACGGAAGTTTTTTTGACTGGAAATTAATTCGAATGTTCCGCGTGTTTGGAAATTACGCAGGTACTTGTTTGTGTACGAATTCAACGAATTGATTTGAATTTAAGTGGTGTTCAAAATTGGGTCGGGTTAATAATGGAATTTCGATCGAATATCGTTGTTTATAATATTGGAAGTCGTAAATGTAACAAAAATATGATGATAATCGATCGATGACGTAAAAAATTAATATCGCGTTATTCAAAATGAATCATTCGCGAACGAATTATTGAAATTGGGAACATGGAGTTGGGCTAATGTAGGTACCTAAATGTTTTTTTTTCTAATTTGTGATTGTATTTGAAAAATAATTGATTCCGATGTGAGGTAAGATGAAAACTGCATTTTCATCTCAGAACGAAGAAAACATGCAGTGAAATTCACTTCTTGGAAATTAATCGAAAATGATTCGGGTTCTAAAACTCATTCACTAAAATGAATTTTCTCATTCAGGGAAAAATACATGAAAACCATGATTTTTCTAATAATTTTCCATAAAATAACTCGTATTTTTTAATTTTATTTTTCCTTCTCAAAAAGGATTAGACTATGTAATTATTACTTTTCTAAATTTTCTATCGATTTTATTCTCAAAATATCTTACCTGTTGAATTTTTCGTAGTAATTTTTAAAATTTTTAAAAATCTTTTTTTCAGAATTTTTTCAGATATTTTTTAATACAAAGTTTGCTTTGATTTGTTAGTATTTTATCAATTTTGTTTGATTTCTTTTTGGGTTTCAAATTATTTTTGATTTTCTTTGTGCAGTTTTCATGACTTCTTTTCATCACTTTTGTAAAATTGTCTCATTTTTTTCAAAAAAAATTATTCTTTTTTGTTTTTTGAAGTTTTCTTCCTGTTTTTGTGATTTTTTTCTAATTTTCTGTAAAAAGAAAACTGTACTTAGGCCATTTTTTCAAAATATTATTCTCATTTTTTTAGTTTTTTTATAATTTTTAATTTTTCTTACGTTTTTGTCAATTTTGTAGAATTCTTAATTTTTTTCTCAAGTCACAATAAGTTTCTTTCATTTTTTTTTTTTTGGCGATTTCTCAAAAAAGTAGTATGTATAAGTTTTGGACTTGAAAATTAAACGCTATATTTTTATCAAATTGTCTATGCACATAATTTTTCAATTTTTCATGTTTTAAAAAAAAATTCCAACATTTTTCAAGTTTTCTTTAATTTTTAATCAATTAAGTAAATTTTCCATGTATTTTTACTACTAATCCATTACATTTTTTTTTTGCTTTTATCATTTTTTGGTATTTCGTGTACGTACATTTTTTCAAGTGCCTTAATTTCTTCTATTTTTTTTTTTTTTTGTGAAGGCTTTTTGAAATCATTTTCATTTTCAGCTTTGTAAAAATTTCTGCTGTGATATGAATTACAAATCCATTTCTTGGTATTTTCATCTAATAATAGTTGTGACAATTTTTTGAGTTTTAAGTATTCTTGTTTTGGGAGGAGGGGGGATTTTTCATGTTTCTTTGAATTCTTTAATTTTTGTTTACATTTTTTCATCAATTTTTCAGATTTTTTTTCAAATTACATAATTTTTTATTGTTATATAAGCTCATCTATTTCTTCTCAATTTCTCTAATTTGCTCATTTTTTTCAAAGTCTGATATTTGTTTTTTTTCAATGATAAGAACATAAATTGTAAGTTTTTCCACCTATTTTTTTATGTCAGTTTTTTACATTTTTTGTTATTTTTCCGTTTTTTATTCGACTAATTGTTTTTTTTTGTCATTTTAGATATTTTATAATATTTCAGAGTTTTCGCAATTTTTTTCAATTTTGTTTGAAAGTGAAAAAAATGCTTAATTTTCAGGTTTTTTTTTCATCAGATGGAATAAATTTTCAATCGCTGCATTTTCTATTTTTTTTCATTCGTTTTCTCAATTTTTTTTCACATTCTGTAGTTTATAATTTTTCTTAGTTTTCTTGAAATTTTCATTCAAATTTTTTATCATTATTCAGGCTTTTTCAGAAAGAAAAACTATGCCTACTTGAGAAAAACTTATGTTGCTGTTCAAAATTTTCATTTTTTTTTGTCATAGAAAAAATTTTGCTTTTTTTTATATTTTGGTGGTTTTTTAGTTTTCTTTTCATTTTTTATATTCAATTTTAGTTTTTGGAAGTGGAGAAAATATTCCACTCTTTTGACAGTTTTCAGCATTTTTTTTCTTTTTTTCATTCTGTGAATTTTTTTTTTCATTTTTTGAACTGGTTTTCTTCATGTTTTCTTGTCATTTTCATGTTCTTAGAAAATTCGTACATGCAAAAAATGCTCTGATTTTTCAACATTCTTGTTGAAATTTTTCTGTAAGTATTCCAGAAATGTTTTTTCTGAAATTTCTCATGTTTTTTTTTTCGTTTTTTCAAATTTGTTCAGTTTTACCTATTTCAATTTTTTATTGGGGGGGGGGCTTTTTAAAATGTTTTTTCCAACTTTTCGTGTTCCAAATTTTTTATTTTCCCAAATAGAATACCTTTCAGTGCCTCTTCTTTAGAAAGTAAAAAAGATAACATTACAACAATTAAATATAGACAGGTCGCTTTATAAACTACCTAAATAGTACAAAGAAGCACAAAATATCGCATTTTTCAAGTAACAAAATACTAAAGATAATCTATCGTACTATAGCTAAGGAAGAGGAAAACTCGAAAACAAACATAAAAACAGCACATTACTGCATAAACATAGTATGGTACAGTATACAAGTACGAAAGCGAGACAGACACGCTGCCACAGCTCTCGAACTAAATCTCTATACTACGAGAGGAAAAGTGATTTTATTGAAAAGAATTTAAAACACATAAAAATAACATCGATAAAAGTATACGATAAACTGCCATAAATGATTCTTTAAGCTTCTGTAAATGTTCTTATACATAAAAACAAAAACATAAGAAGAGGTGGAAAAAAGGAGGAAGCTTTTCGAGCTTTACGATATCCCCTCGAGAATATAAAATAAACTCGAGATATTTTGTTGATTCTTATAGAATATCGTATGCGTTTAGTCTATATTTTCCAAAAAAAAAAAAAAAAAACGTGGAGAAGTTTGCGAATTATTTTTATTTCTGGAGTAACGGTTCCGGGTATTTTTGATGGGGTGGTATTTTAATTGCGAGGGTTTCGTCGTGTGTTTTTTCCTCCTTTTTCAAATTTCAAGATGAGCATTTTTTATAACTACCTACGTAGGTCTAGGTACATATTTAGAGATTTTATCAATACTATAGTGAACTATTGATGATACGCAGTTTTTCAACAGGTATGGGCAATGTGTTGATCATAACGAATGTCGTCATCCTAATCCTTGCGATACTCTCACTGAAGATTGTATAAATGTCAATGGAAAGTTTCATTGTTCGTGTAAATTGAAGTACAAATGGTCTTCGAAGGAGGAAAAATGCGTGGAAAATGATGTACTGGTCAGAGCAATGAAACGATTTAGTGGTGCTGATCTTGATGGAGGTCATTGTACGAGACCGAATAATTTGCTTTGTTTGATCTTAGGTGGAGTGTTTTTGATGGAATACCTTACGAATAAATTGTGGCTATTTTGATTGTCGTTGAATGTTTATTTTAGGATTATTCTGAGTTTGATCAATTTTTGCATCATTAGGGATGTTTTTTCTACCTGCGCTGTGTTTTTTTGGGGAGGAGGGGGGATTTTTCGATTTGGAAAAAAGAAATACGAAATTTTATTTTAGCTTTATTGTCATAAAAAGGTTTTTTTTTGTTGAAATAATAATTATGTACCTATGTATTCTCATAAAAATCATTTTGCCTAATCAAGTGTGTTTTTAAGTACATAACAGGTAGATATAGAAAAAAATTGAAGAGATTGGCAAGACACTGAGTTAATAAATATTTGAACTGTGTGACCTCGAATTATGGGACTTGATACATCACACATTTTTTTCAAAATTGAGGAGACTAGAGAGACATTGAGGACCTCAACCTGAAAAAAATGGGTAAATTTGAATTCAGCGATTCAGCATCCTCACAATCATTACGTCATGTATCACTTCATTTTTTTTAAATTTTCGAATTTGATCAAAATATAGGGCCCTTGTGCCCTCCCCCCCCCCAAAGTTAAGGTGTGATGTTTTAAAAATTACTCGTAGTTTGTTAAAATAATAGTTAAAAGAAGGATACGTAGTTTTCATTTTTCTCTTACATTCAAAAATGGAACTTTCACTTTTAAAGTTCAGTTTTTAGCTTTTAAAATTTCAATGACGGATTAAAATTTTCTAATTTTTTTTCTTCACGATTTTGCAAACAATTTTTTTCTAAGTTTAGCCAATCTCGAGATGTGAACCTTTAATGTTTGGAATTTTTGCAAAAAAGTGCAAATAAGTGAGAAAAAATGTTGGCCCCTCCCTCCCCCCTAAAAAAAAATTCCTGACTATTTGCTAGAATGTTCAACAAAACTTGTAAATTGGCCCCACTTTTAGCTCGAATTGATGTTGTAGAGGGTATTCGAGGACCTAAGGACCTAAGTTACTCGCCATAGCAGGGAACTTTATGCCCCAAGGTCGAGGCTGCACTGCGAAGCAGCGCGGCGCGCTCTGGACGGATTAGTTCGGGCAGAGTGCAGGACGAACATTACGGACGTCTGTGGCCTCATTATATCTTTATGCTATGGTCTTGGTCGCATGCTTGTGCAGAAGTGCTTACGTTTAACTTGTACATGGTCGTCATTCTATAATTAGATAGAATATAAATAATATTTTGTACAAGATACTTATATTCAATAAAACAATCGTGCATTGAATATCGTATTATTGAGTATTATACTAGATAAAGGTACCTGACGAAGCTTAGGCTCGGAAGGGTGGGAAGTCACATTCTAACTTGTCCTGTCTTGGATGGCAAGTTAGAGTATCAGTTTACCTTTACAATGTGGAATACGAATTAATTCATACTATTTACGGCGAACTGGTTATGCAATTTTATTAACTTGCACGAATTGTGAGTATTTCATTTTTGGAAGGCAGTGAAGTGAGAACATTCTATGCTGATTCGATCGATTTCTTGACTGAAGACCTCTTGATTTTCTTCAAGTTTTTCTCACTTCTGGCCAAAGAAAATGTCATTGGATTACTCCTAGCCCTAAAATGAAAGTGGGGGGGAGGTATTTACTTTTCCAAAGTTTAGTGGCACTCGTCTTTATAGGAGCTTATAACTCCGCGGCTATTTTACTTGGCTCTAAACTGATTTCACCGTTCAAACCTACACGTTGAAATTCACGTCAGAAATTTTCCATGAAAATTTTCAAAAGTTTAAAGTTGAACTTTCATTTCAAAGTTCACCTTTCAAAATAGAGCTGCAAGTACAATTGATTATTCAAAATTACGCTAAATTATCATTGATGTATCTTTTGGTGTTATTTTGAAATATTCTGTTTTCAAAATGGACGTTTTCTATAGTAGGAGGCAACCCCCCCCTTCCCGGCCACAATTTTGCACTAAATAGTAAAAAATTGTCGAAGTCGTGTAATACATATATCGAATGATAGGTTTTTGAAGGTGCTGAACTCGAATATGACCTTGATTTTTCGATTCGATCCCATCCACCCCTTCCACAACTCATATTTGGAGGTCAAAAATGTGAAAAAATTGACAAAGTCGAGTGATACATCAAATGGTATGTTTTTGAAGGTGCTGAACTCGAATATGGCGTTAATTTTTCGAATCAACCCCTTCCCCCACCCTCCAGATCTTATATTTTGGGTTCAAAAATGTGAAAAATTTGACAAAGTCGTGTGATACTTCAAATGATAGGTATGTGTTTGAAGATGCTGAACTGGGAACTGGAATATGACGTTCATTTTCGAATCAACCTTCTCCACACCCTCCAGACCCCATATTTTGGAGTGAAAAACGTGAAAAAATTCGCGAAGTCATGGAATAATACATCAAATAGTAAGTATGTTTTTGTAGATGCTGAATTGGAATATAAGGTTAATTTTTTTTAATGAATCCCTCCCACCCCCTCTAGACCACATATTTTGGGATCGAAAATGTGAAAAAATTGACAAAAGCTATGCGATATATCGAATTGTATGTTTTCGAATGTGCTGAATACGAATATGGCCTTATTTTTTGACTTCCACGCCTCCCCCATCCCCATATTTTGGGTTTAAAGGGTGAAAAATTGATAAAGACATGTGATATATGGAGTGGTATGTTTTTAAAGGTGCTGAAGAATACGAAATTGGCTTATTTTTTCAATTCGACATCTTCTACACCTCCTCCCCCCCAGACACAATATTATTACATTGGCGTCAAAAATGTTAAAAAAATGACGAAGTCATGTGATAAGTTCATCGATGCGTTTTTTAAGGTGCTAAATACAAATCTGAACTGATTTTTCCTGTTTTACCCCTTCTACGCCCTCTGTGGCTCCTTCATTGGGATTAAGTGCTGAAAAATACCACAAAACAGTGCGATATGTTGAATTTTCTAATGATTTTGAAACAGCTAAACACGAATATCCCGGGGAAAAAAGTTCAAACTTGGCCATACATGATCATGTATGGTGGATGAACTCGAGCATACATGATCATACATAAACCGAAGTTTCCATACATGCTCATGTTACAAAATTGTCCCCCACATGATCATACATGTCATATATGATCACGTATGATCAAGTATGATTTAGTGTAACCATGATCATGTGTAAATGCGGGGATTTTTTTTAACATGAACATGTATGATCATACTTAAAATTCGAGAATGTATGAATTTTTATAATAAAAATATTGTCAGTATAAAATATATGGGATGATTTGCTGAATGGTATAAGTACATAAGATGTGCTAAGAATGCAAGACAAATGTGGATAAATGAATTTCAGACATTTTTCCAGATTATAGACACTTTTCTAGATTATAGAATAAAATGTATGATATAAAACATGCAATTTCATACAAATGATCCATACATGAGCATGTGGGGGACAATTTTTTAGTGTGATTATGTATGAAGTCGTCATACATGATCATGTATGACCAAGTTTGCACTTTTTTCCCCGGGATACCTAATATGACTTTTATTTTTCTATCGCACCCCTCACAATTTCTTGGATTTTTCTGGGGACGACGCTACCTAATTGAGAGCTGTGAGGGACATAGAAAGAATCAAATGGAATAAATTTGCTGTATCACTGGGCAAGTCATGCAGCCGAAAACATTGACATTCTGGCATTCTATGAAAATATCTCTGTTATCGCCAAAATCAAAGGTAGGTACCTGAAAAAGAGGAAACTTAACCTTGTTGACAATGTTGAAATGGTAAAAGTTGAAAATTGTCTAACTTTCTTATTACAACGTACATCTACGCGTTTTTTTTTTTTTTTTTCGTTGCGTCTTTTTCTTTCTTTCTTTCTTTTTTTTAAGTACAGAAAAATACTTTTGTATTCTCAACCATGATAGAAGTTTTATTCGTTCACCACTGAATTATGATAGAAGTCTCTTCATTTTGTAAAAGTTATTTGACATAGCGCGAAATTTCGTGCCAGTCATATTAAACGGCTCGGTATACACGTATATTTTTTTCAACGTTGCAAAAATGCTAAACTAAACCTCCTTTACCGGTGTATTAAATTGCGACTTGCATGACTAGCCGGCCTATAAATCATACTAGATTTTCACCTTCCTACTCGTATAGTATTACTTAGATGAATTAGCTAATAAAGGTATTGAAAATGAGGATCGTGAATTTTCATCAAAAATTTCTATTCTCTATATGTAGTTTTCCTCTTCTTGATTTGAATTGAATGAGATGAACTATACACAAGCAACAATTCAATATACCTACTATTGAAAAACTTGACGTGGGTGGATTGCCACAAAATCATCTTCAGTTGTTGAAATATTTTATATTTTCGCGACAGTCGAGCTCGAACGAGAAAAGTATGAAAAAAACGTTGGGAAAAAAGGGTGTATCGAGAAACAGTGAAATAAATTACGATGATTAATGTTTTCATCATTTTCACGTTTATAAAGCGACTACTATAATTATACCTACGACTTCCTGGTCTTCTTTTTTCACCGGTTAATGCGATTTTCGAATTTTAAAAAACTTATAAGTTTAGAGTGTTTTTTTTTATTTCGAACGCTTTTGAAATATTATAGGTAGGTACGTCCATTTTAATGAATTCGTTTTTTTTAACGGTAAAATTATTTTTTAACGATGGCAATTTAAAGGATTAAACCGAACAACCGGTGAAATTTTTAATAAGGATGTTCTTGTGTAAATTTTGATAGAAGCCGATTTCGTAGTGCTTTGGTTGGTGTGTTTTTTGATTTAGTTTTATTTTTTATATGTTTACATTTTTTTTTTATTGAATGTTGTTTCGAATCAGACCATTATTACATATGAGGAGCTGAGAATCAAAACTCACATTTGCAAAAAAAAACAAAAAAAAAACCGTTTTATGGCAGATTTGGATATACCGTTTTACACTCTATAATGTGACATATTCGGTTTTTTTGGATCAAAGTCATTTTGGTGTGAAATTCACTTTCAAAACCAAGGGTTAGAATCAAAACTTAGTTTTGTTTGCAAAATTCCATAGGGAAAAGTTTGATAACAAGCTGAATTTTGGTACACGGGGGTTTTTTGATACGCTGAACACGAATTTAGGGTGTCCAGGTGAATGCGGTGTACGCTTCTTCCTTTTTTGTGGACCTTAAGCCCCCAAATTTGTTTTTAAGCGTTCAGGTCCGAAAATATGCAATTTTATGCAAAATGCTTCTCATCGATTTCGTTTTACTATTCCACGTCGAATGAAGAGTCAGCGAAGTTTCCCACCCCAAAGGGGGTTGACCTACAGTCACTCAAAGTAGGGGTGCACAGTGGACTGTGAGCACCCTCAAAACGGGCGTAATTCAAAAACATACAATGAACCCTAAAAAAATGGTACAATGGTATCCTCCCTTATGTTTTTTGAGTCGCAGAATACGAATTTGACAATATTTTTTTTGTAGGGGTGGGGATGAGGGTGTGAGGGGGCGAGAAATTCAAAATTTTACTATAATGATGTGTGATATGTCGAAATGTATGTTTTTGAGGGTGTAGATCACGAAATTGACAATATTTTTTTCGTAGGGGTCAATGGGCTGAGGGGTGAAAATGGTTAAAAATTCAAAATTTGACTATAACAATGTATGATATGTCAAAATGTATGTTTTCGTGGTTGTAGACCACGAATTTGACAATATTTTTTTCGTAGGGGTTAATGATAGGGGATGAAGGGGGTGAAAAATTCAAAATTTGACCATAATGATGTGTGATATGTCGAAATATATGTTTTTGAGGGTGTAGATCACGAAATTGACAATATTTTTTTCGTAGGGGTCAATGGTGGGGGCTGAAGGGTGAAAATGGTTAAAAATTCAAAATTTGACTATAATGATGTATGATATGTCAAAATGTATGTTTTCGTGGTTGTAGATCACGAATTTGACAATATTTTTTTCGTAGGGGTTAATGATGGGGGATGAAGGGGGTAAAAAATTCAAAATTTGACCATAATGATGTGTGATATGTCGAAATGTACGTTTTTGAGGGTGTAGATCACGAATTTGACAATATTTTTTTCGTGGGGGTTAATGATGGGGGATGAAGGGGGTGAAAAATTCAAAATTTGACCATAATGATGTGTGATATGTCGAAATGTACGTTTTTGAGGGTGTAGATCACGAAGTTGACAATATTTTTTTCGTAGGGGTGAATTGTGGGGGATGAAGGGGGTGAAAACGGTGAACAATTCAAAATTTGACTATAATGATGTGTGATATGTCGAAATGTACCAAGTATGAATAATTCAACTGAAAGTGAGTAATTTTCATCAATTTACTCGATTTTAGTTGTTATAATGTCATTATAGAGGTTTAATTTACGTTAAAACTCCGTTTTTTGCCTACTCTATAGAACAAATTTTTGCACGTAGATGCACGGGAAATCCCAGGGGCTAGTACTTAAGATAGTGTATTTCAAGATATCATTTGCCATTTTTGCTCCCGAATGCCCCGGCGACCACAACAGTCAATTATAGTGAAAAATCATGGTGAATTTTGTTTAAATGTTACAAATTTTTTCTTCCAGGGACTTTGACGGCTCTCCAATAGAAAATTCTCCATCCCCCACCATTCACCTTTTCTACACCTTCAAAAACATACATTTTGACATATCACACATCATTATGGTCAAATTTTGAATTTTTCACCATTTTCACCCTTCAGCCCCCACCATTGACCCCTACGAAAAAAATATTGTCAATTTCGTGATCTACACCCTCAAAAACATATATTTCGACATATCACACATCATTATGGTCAAATTTTGAATTTTTCACCCCCTTCATCCCCCACCATTAACCCTTACAAAGAAAATATGTCAAATTCGCGATCTACAACCTCGAAAACATACATTTCGACATATCACACATCATTATAGTCAAATTTTGAATTTTCAACCATTTTCACCCCTCAGCCCCCACCATTGACCCCTACGAAAAAAATATTGTCAAATTCGTGATCTACACCCTCAAAAACATACATTTCAACATATCACACATCATTATAGTCAAATTTTGATATTCTCACCCCCTCACCCTCTCATCCCCCACCCCTACAAAAAAAATATTGTCAAATTCGTATTCTGCGACCCAAAAAACATAAATTTTGCATAAAATTGCATATTTTCGGACTTGAACGCAAAAAAACAAATTTGGGGGCTTAAGGTCCACAAAAAAGGGGGAAGCGTACACCGGATTCACCTGGACACTCCAAATTCGTGTTCAGCGTATCAAAAAACCCCCGAGTACCAAAATTCAGCTTGTTATCAAACTTTTCCCTATCGTCGTAATTAAAACAGTGAAAAAAATTTGATCGCAAATCTTGGAGTCAAAACTCACATTTGCCATTCTTTGTCTGGATATTAAAGCAGAAGGGAGCTAGGTGAAAATCAGCCAACACACGGAATCGTGTGCTAGTAGCGCTATCTAATGATTCATTTTGGTATTATAAGTTTTTTCATCTGGCAACACTACTAACTCAGTTTTTCGCGTTTTTGTCAAAATCGTTTATGGTGGCAAAATAAATGTGAGTTTTGATTCTCAGCTCCTCATATAAACTTTTTCCTTCGAGTGAACTTGAAAAATATTTTTGAAATGATTACGTTGGCGTTGGAATTAATTTTTGTATTTCAGATGATTTTTAAAAAATATTTTACAATTTTGGGTGTATTTGTTTTTTTGAAAGTAATTTATTGGACTTGAATAATATGGCTACTGTTTAGTCTATATTCTATACCCTAAAAAGTGCTCTAGAAATCAACTTTTTTTAAAACCTCTCGGGGACTAAAAAGTTTTACATTTTATGGGTATTCACAAGCACCCTCGTTCCAAAAATGCAATGTTCCCAACCCTAAATCTGTGGGCTCACCCCCTGGGGGGCTCCCGAAAGTCGACTGTAAATACTTTTCGGGGACTATGGGAACATTATATTTTTGAAAAGGGCATATACCACTGATTGAAAAAATAAAATGTTCCCACCCCTCCGACCATGGGCTGAGGTACCACCCCCCTGGAGGGGGTGTGAAAGCCCGTCTTGTGGTGTGTATTTTCGTAATTTTTGGGTGAAATCTATACTGTCGTATTGTTATAGTTTAAAAATAATAAATACCCCCTTCCTCCCCCACCCCTAAAAAGGGTCCACCCCCCCCCTCAAAATTGAAAATGCGTATATTTCCTGATGCAATGCACTTATTTGAGTGAAATTTTTTTTGTTAGGTTACAATTAATGCTTAGAATCTGATAAATATTTTTTCCACTCACCCTCACCTCCCACTCACGCCTCATCTTCTTACTCAGATAATTGAGATCACACAACTTTGGCTGTAATGCAGTTATTTTCGCGCGGTTTTCGCTATTAACCTTCAAGTTAAACCTGTAATGTAAATAAAGGAACACTTACATCATCCTTTGTACTCCTGTTTCATCCTCTCCCCTCCATTACTTCAAAATTATCTATTTTAGGTCACATTTTTAGCAGTTTTGCCTTCTTTTTTTTGTTTGAAATTTTTCATAATAGTACTTCAAATAGGGAACTAGCTTCAGATGGTTACGTATAAAATTTATTATTCAAAAAATAGAACGACATCATTTTAGATGCAAAAATTTAATTTTGCCGCATTTGAAATTTTTAAAACTTCAACAATTATTAATGCTTTCAAACATTTTAATTCTAGAACAGAAAAGCTAATTATCCCGAGCAAAACGAGAAACGAAGGCAAAAGTTCCAGAAAATTGGTCATTTAAAAGATTGAATAGCATCAATAAGAATAAAATGAGCAGGGCTCGTATATTCTTTCCCTAAAAAACCTAAAATATGCGCTTGAATATTCCCTAAAAAAAATGCCAGAATATGCTCTAAAAAGTAAAAATATTCCATAACGATATGTGCATTGTTTTACAGGAAAAATCAATTCCTATAGGTTTTTACAGACCTACTTACTTTATATTGTTGTGTAATACCAAGAATTCACAAACAAAAATACAAAATAGAGCGTTTTAAAATCACGAAAAGGTGATTCGAATTTCATTATTAAAGGAATAAAAAACAACTAAAATGAACAAAAAATAATAGGTAACAAGTGGGTATGGGTGAGCTATATTGACAGTTTTACAAATTTTGCAGGGGAAAAAATGAAAAATATCCAGATACCTACTAATATGATGCAAAAATTTGAAATTGAGCGAAAAACATTTCCTGAAAACTGTTAAAAACGCAAAATAGGTATTTCTTAAATATGCTGAAATTTATGCTTTTATGGTAAAATAGGCTATGCCAAAATATGCTCTAACAAATTAGGCTCATTCTACTTGAAATCTCATAAATCGTGGAGATAATTGGAAAATTCCCTATCCCCTATGCATACAAAAAGTATGCTCCAGCTTAAAAATCCGAGCCCTGAAAATAAGTTAATTTTATGGGCCTTGAACCGTGACATTCTTCTAATTGAAAAACTCAAAAATTGAGAAAAGGAAAATCATGTAGGTACTTTGTCTTATTTTCGAAAATAAGTCAACTAGAGCAAAGCAAACCTAAAAGCTTTTGAAAATTTATAATTCAGAAAATTGAATACATAGCATTACTTTCAATGTAAATAATAAGTAGGTATGTAAGTTGATTCTATTGGCTTTAAAATTCTTCAAATTTAATGGTTGGTAAATTTTGAAACGAAAAACGATTAGCCCAAGCGAAGCGAAGGCAAAAGCTATCAAACATTTCTAATTCTAGGATTTAAAAATGTCAATTTCAGAATATTGAAGAAACTTTGGCCTTAGAGCGAAGCGAGGGCAGAAGCTTTCAAAAATTCATAATTCAAGAACTAGATAATAGGCCTAGGTATCTTTTTAGACGTAAAAATACAATTTTTCTGGTTTTAACATTTTAAAAATTTGAAAAATAGTTTTCAAAAAATTTCAGTTTTGGAATAAAGAAATGAATGCGAGTGCAAAAGCTTTTGAATTCATAAATTTAAAAAAACTGCATCGTTTTGGACTTGATTTTATTGGTTTTCACTAGTTTAAAATTCGAATAAGCATTATTTTATAATTTTTTAAAGAAAACTTTTGGATCTTCAGCATACTCTACATTTCGCACACCTTTTCCTATTGTTTTCGAATTGTAAATTCCCCACAATCGTTCACCCTCGCCTCGCTCAGGCTAATTTTTTTTACTCTCAAATTGCTATCCATCCATTACGTACATGAGAATCTCATCAACTTTCAAAAATGTGAAGGTTCGCTAAAAAATAGACAAAATGTCAAGAAAATCGACCACTTCATTAAAGATGATGTAGTTTCTCTTCAAGAATTACAAATTTTCTAATAAATGACCTATACTTAGTTAGTAGTTATCTCGTTTTTCGTTCCAAAAAATTTAACACCTTTAGGAAATTAACAAGTGAAATTTGAAAAATTTTAAAGCCAACAGAATCAACATACATAGGTACCTATTATTTACTCTGAGAGTAATGCTATTCGATTTTCTGAATTATCAGTTTTCAAAAAATAATGTATTAGGTTTGCTTCGCTCCAGTCAACTTATTTTCGAAAATAAGATTAAGTACCAACATGATTTTCCTTATCTCAATTTTTGAGAGCTCCGCTGGTGCTGATTCATTTCTCTTTCAGAAATTAAAATTTTTATAAAATGCCAGCCGCAATTAGAAGAATGTCAAAGCTCAAGGACCATAAAATTAATTTATTTTATTCTTATTGAATTATTGATGCTAATCAATCTTTTAAATGACCAATTTTCTGGAACTTTTGCCTTCGTTTCTCGTTTTGCTCGGGATAATTAGCTTTTCTGTTCTAGAATTAAAATGTTTGAAAGCATTAATAATTGTTGAAGTTTTAAAAATTTCAAATGCGGCAAAATTAAATTTTTGCATCTAAAATGATGTCGTTCTATTTTTTGAATAATAAATTTTATACGTAACCATCTGAAGCTAGTTCCCTATTTGAAGTACTATTATGAAAAATTTCAAACAAAAAAAAGAAGGCAAAACTGCTAAAAATGTGACCAAAAATAGATAATTTTGAAGTAATGGAGGGGAGAGGATGAAACAGGAGTACAAAGGATGATGTAAGTGTTCCTTTATTTACATTACAGGTTTAACTTGAAGGTTAATAGCGAAAACCGCGCGAAAATAACTGCATTACAGCCAAAGTTGTGTGATCTCAATTATCTGAGTAAGAAGATGAGGCGTGAGTGGGAGGTGAGGGTGAGTGGAAAAAATATTTATCAGATTCTAAGCATTAATTGTAACCTAACAAAAAAAATTTCACTCAAATAAGTGCATTGCATCAGGAAATATACGCATTTTCAATTTTGAGGGGGGGGTGGACCCTTTTTAGGGGTGGGGGAGGAAGGGGGTATTGATTATTTTTAAACTATAACAATACGACAGTATAGATTTCACCCAAAAATTACGAAAATACACACCACAAGACGGGCTTTCACACCCCCTCCAGGGGGGTGGTACCTCAGCCCATGGTCGGAGGGGTGGGAACATTTTATTTTTTCAATCAGTGGTATATGCCCTTTTCAAAAATATAATGTTCCCATAGTCCCCGAAAAGTATTTACAGTCGACTTTCGGGAGCCCCCCAGGGGGTGAGCCCACAGACTTAGGGTTGGGAACATTGCATTTTTGGAACGAGGGTGCTTGTGAATACCCATAAAATGTAAAACTTTTTAGTCCCCATACCGAAAATTTTTTTTGAACACTTTTCGGCCCATAGAATATAGACTTAGGCACCATGAAAATACGTCGACGCACAGATCAAAAATGCATTTATTCAAAATTGAGTACATAATTATAATATACTAGGTACATATTCATGTTTTTGATTAATTGTAGGTACAATTTTAGTGGGTGCAACAATAAAAAAATTGGAAATTTCTAATGCAATTGTTCATCTTACAATCTTAGGATAGTAAATAATAGTTATAATTTTTTACTTAAAAATTTGGCTAAAAATTAGATTAGGTATGATAATTTGAATGTAGTGGTTTTCTCCTTTTTCGCACATTTTATAATCAAAGAACACATCTCAGCTTGGAAAAATAGACATCTAGGGAAAAGTAATTTTGCTGACCATCTAATAAATTCAGGCCATGACTTTGTTCCTGACTCAGGCATATCAATACTGCACACAGCTGAAAAAGGTCATCGATTCAACACCCTAGAACTCTTGGAAATAAAACGCCATGAAAACTCAACACAATTCAACATGGTCAACGACATCTCACCAAACAGTATTATCGATTCTCTGCTTCCAATTTTAAGTCAACCCCTTCCTTGCCAACCTCGATCATAATATACGACGCAATTGATCTCTGTAATTGTTACCAATCCCCCCTCCTCCCATAGATATTTTCTCGACACATCTACACATCTTCTACAATGTAACTCGCAGTTTTCATATCTTCGTGATTGATAATGGTCGCTACGACGACCGAAACGCGTCTCACTTTAATGTTTTTGTAATAATTTTTTTAATAATTTTGTGTGAATAAAAAAACTTTTCGTGCTGTAAAAGGTGTAATTAATTGATTAGATTAGGTATGATAGTTAATTAAAAAATACAATTGTACATAAATTAGTTTTAACAACATTTAAAATTTCGTAAAATTTGTGAAAAATATGCGAACACAATCTCATTACGATGCTTTTATTAATAAACGTGCGGAACAGTGCAAATAATAACACGAACTTACAACTTTGTCACCTATCAAAGCTGAAACTGCAATATGAGCATAATAAATATGACGTCATTCGTCATAATTCTAAAAATACATATGTACTTACCCACCTATGCCTGGTCGCATTTTCAGCAAACATAGGTATCTCATATTTATCTACTTGAGCATATTCATTTCACTTTCATCTCCAAAATTCGTGCCAATTTCGCATATTCGAAAGCGTTGTTCAACAAATCAGGGAATTTTTCCAAGGATAGTGGAAACACTTTAAAGATCTGTAGTTTTGGGCTGTTCTGAGACAAAGCGAGAAATTGAAGCAGAACTTTCTGGTGCTTGATCGGCAGATGATACCATGGCATTGAGTAAATCGCCGTTGAAATATCATCACTCTGAAAATAATACCAATAATTTTACATGCGTAATAGGCACAGCAATTTAGAAAACTAAAAAATAGCTGAAATGTCCTCTTTTCAACCTCTTGAATCGATCGAAATCGTTTTCGAACCGTTTAAAGCAGTTCTGGAGCCCCAAGTTTGATGTGTAGTGAAATTGAAATTTGGTTTGATGAACTCGTAATCTTTTAAATTACTCATTTGATGGAACAAGGCGTGAAAAGTATCTCGTTTCCAATAAATCATCAGACATTTTGCTACCAATAGGTTGATGAAAAATAAAACCAACAAGCAGAACACAGTTACTTGTGTGTTGGATTTTTGTAGTTGGAGAATTTTCGAGACTAAGGCCCATGTCGCCCATGTGTATTGAAAGCCAATTAAACCCCCGAGAACATTTGAATTTACTTGTTGCGCACTTCTCGTAGAATACTGCTCCTGCCATCGAGTACGCGAAGTAAAAATATGTTTCATGGTAGATGACATTTCTTCGAAGAACTCCGAGTGTACATAATATTATATTTTCCATTTTTGAAACTCGCGAAAATCAACTTTCGTAAAATATGAACCAAACATGTAAAACGTACTGGTGGATTTTTAGAAGTTCAAAGAGTACTTATAGGCTGAGGTAGGTACCTATTCACTTGAATAATGAGGTATTTTGAAATTCCGAGATAGGTAATTGTTGTTTTCAATTCAAAAGATAATTCGAATCGTTCATTTGTAAAGAAGGAGGGTCATTATGGGCCTTTTCGTGCCCCTCGCTACTTCGAGACTTGAATGGCCTTTTCTTATAGGGGATGGTAGCTAGTATTAATATTAGGCGATATTTTCCCAGAAAAGCCCATAGGGGGGCTGTGGGGTGGCCCCAAAGTCGAAAATTTCAAAAAATTTTAGAACCACTGCTCGAAAATGTAAAAAATTAAAAGTAGCGAATATATGTTGCTTTAAGGGTAAGCAATGCAGCACGTAACGCTTTTTTCATTTTTGACCTTTTTGGGGGTTGTGGTGGGGGTATTTCTATTTTTGAAAATTTTGAAACCCCCTTTTTTGACCCTTCCCGTCGAGCCACCCTAATGCCCTTTTCATGGTTTATTGCTACTAGTAGTAAGTTCAATTGATATCATTTGCAACCCCCTCACCAACTTGGCTCATATCGAAAAATTCAATTTTTGACTTTTTTTTGAGGTCCATATTTTGGGAAACCATGAAAAGCTATCGAGGTCCGGTTTGCGGCAAATATGTTGAATTTTACTTCTTAATCGACTGGCATGCTTGAATTTTTATTTCAAGTCAATTTTTGACCTCATTGTTGCAGATCACTTTTGGGGGTGGCGAACTTTGAGAACCCCTGAAAAAAGTTCTAAAGTGAATTTTTTCAAACTTTGAGCTGAAATGGTCTTAAATACATGTGTTTAACCAAGATAATATGCGAATGCGATATTTTAATACAATTTAGTCATTTTGGGTGATTTTATCAATAAAAGTAGTGTTTTAACAATAGGCATAGCTTTCCGGCAAAAGTTAAGCTACGTGTATTCGTGGTGTTGTCCAGTCATTAAAGACATTTTTGCAGGAAAAATTAATATCAAACCGATCTTTCGCAGATATTGTTCACAGAGGTCCCCTCAACAACCTACTAAAAGTCCTGGCCCCTACGGGGTCCGGAACCCCCTCAAAGGGGGTGGAACCTCCCCCGAAAGAAGTTTTTCGCCATTTTCTCCCCCGCATTGCATTTAGCGAAAAATATGTGGCTAGATAAAAGAATCTATGTCAAATTTCCGATGTAATGATGTATCAACTTCCCTTGTATGTTCAAGAGGGGCGAAACTGCAACCATTCAAATGAAGGTGTTTTCTGAAAAATACATAAAGGCTATAGGCGCCTAAGATGGGTGAAATGGTCACCGAAATCGTTCGAGTTGATATTAGCATGGGAGGTAGGTACCATTGAGAAACTTCCGCGTGGAAAGTTTCAGATCCACACCCCCTCCCCTTTTTGGAGAGCCCCCCTTTTCTGAAACTTCAATAACACTTTTCTCAGCCCCATTCCAACCGATTTTGAAAATTTTTCAGGTTATGTATAATTGTATATCCTTATTAGGTATCCCCACAAACATTTTTAACCCCCTCCCCTCATATTTACCATTCAAAATGGTGTAAAAATGTGTCATAGGGAGGGTTGGGGGTAAAATGGGAATTTTAGGGAAAATAACTAAGAATTAATGAGTAGGGTATAGTTTTCTTATGATTCGATAGATCGATACCGCTGAGCACGACTATGACGTCAGATTTTTTGCTACACTCATCTAGCCCTCTACAGAACACTTGGCCGCCTCAATTTTTATTTTTTATTATTGTTAAAAAGCATAATATTAGTTGAAATACGCCATTTTAAAGGGTAAATATAAGGGGAAGGGGTTGAAAATTTTTGTGAGGATACCTAATAAGGATATACATAATATACTGAAAAATTTTCAAAATCGGTTGGAATGGGACTGAGAGAAGTGTTATTGAAGTTTCAGAACTTTTGCCGGAAATGCTATGCCTGTTGTTAAAACACTACTTTTTTTGATAAAATCACCCAAAATGACTAAATTGTATTAAAATATCGCATTCGCATATTATCTTGGTTAAACACATGTATTTAAGACCATTTCAGCTCAAAGTTTGAAAAAATTCACTTTAGAACTTTTTTCAGGGGTTCTCAAAGTTTGCCACCCCCAAAAGTGATCTGCAACCATGAGGTCAAAAATTGACTTGAAATAAAAATTCAAGCATGCCAGTCGATTAAGAAGTAAAATTCAACATATTTGCCGCAAACCGGACCTCGATAGCTTTTCATGGTTTCCCAAAATATGGACCTCAAAAAAAAGTCAAAAATTGAATTTTTCGATATGAGCCAAGTTGGTGAGGGGGTTGCAAATGATATCAATTGAACTTACTACTAGTAGCAATAAACCATGAAAAGGGCATTAGGGTGGCTCGACGGGAAGGGTCAAAAAAGGGGGTTTCAAAATTTTCAAAAATAGAAATACCCCCACCACAACCCCCAAAAAGGTCAAAAATGAAAAAAGCGTTACGTGCTGCATTGCTTACCCTTAAAGCAACATATATTCGCTACTTTTAATTTTTTACATTTTCGAGCAGTGGTTCTAAAATTTTTTGAAATTTTCGACTTTGGGGCCACCCCACAGCCCCCCTATGGGCGTTTCTGGGAAAATATCGCCTAATATTAATACTAGGGACCATCCCCTATAAGAAAAGGCCATTCAAGTCTCGAAGTAGCGAGGGGCACGAAAATGCCCATAATGACCCTCCTTCTTTTGAATGATTTCTAAAGTATTTTCGAAGACCAACAAACAAAAATATTTTCAACTTGTCGATTGAAGTGGTTGTTCGAGTAAGTATAAATAATTTTCTCAGGCACGTGAAATGAACATCAGAAAACAATTTTTGGACTTTTTTCTCCACATTCAGTTTTGATCGGTTTCTTTCTCGTGAATAAATTATATGATCTCGGAAAATTTCAATAATCTGCGAATATTTAAAAGACAAATTGTCACTGTTTTCGAAAACGTACAAACGGTTGGTGAAAAAAAATGTGGAATCGTGCCAAAAAAAAACATTGTAAAAATTTCAGGTTTCGATAACTTGCTCTTTTATATCCTCGGGGAATTAATAGGTAATCTATCTACAAATACAAAAATTTGATCCAATTTTCCCCCTTATAATTTCACTATCCCCGAAGGCTATCGCTTTGAAAATTTATTCCTATCGATAGTCAAACCAAGCTGAAAATTCCTCCCGAAAGTTTATTTATTATTTTCTCGCATTATTGTGTGTATTTTCCATTCGATGAAAATTTCGCTCCGAACCGAATAAACGTTCATCAACGATAGAAAATTCAACATTCTGCATGGTCGTAACCGCAAAATTGTCGAAAATTTACCATTTATGAGAGGTTAACAACTATATGCTATAGATGGGAGTAAAAAAACCACATGAAAGAGAGCAATGCTCCTGGTACCACGTAGAATCAAAGTATTTAATAGTGTACCTATCCTTTTACATCATTTTCGCTACATATTCTTTATAATGGCTGGGCAACATTTAGCATTGTGCGAGTAACAGACGGATACCGTTAACATTTATTATACTGGTGTAGCAGTTGCGAAAAATTCCTTATTTGTTGTAACCGTGAGTAATAATCATTTAGGGTCTTGTTTGTTGTTGTTTTTTTTTTTGTAACGTTTGAACTACATCAAAATCTTTTTGCGATAGAATTACTGTAGAGACGAGATGCGAGTATCGTGTGTGTATGGTGTTCAGTGGGTGGAAAAATGTGTTGTTTTGGGTATTTTTTGTAGATTGGAAATTTCAAGTTGAAATTTTTCAAATTTGAAGTAGGGTATGTATTTTGGGATAAAACAAGGGTGCTTTTGTCAACAAAGATGGTAATTTTCGAGACCTCAAACCCTCTTTTAATTGGATGAAGGCTAACTTTAGTCGAAAAAAAAGAAAAAACAGAATTTTAACCATTAGATAACGTTCTTGTGATTTTTGAAATATGTATGTACTTGAGCATACGCAGTCCAACAAGTGCAGAAGATCATATTAAATTTAATTTAGAGTTGAATTTTTTTTTAGTTGAAAGTTTTTTTTATTCGGAATTTATATGTAAGACGTATTTTTTTGTGGGGGGAGGCAGGAAATGTTTTTAATTTAAATGATATTCCAACTTTTGTCATTTTCATGTCAAATTACGTCAGAAAAAATGGAATTGGATATTTTCATTCCAACAAGTTGAACAATTTCTGGCCTTAAAAATGTAAGTAAGTATTTAAAAACTCAAAATTCGTAGATTTATTCTCCCCACCTTATTCAAAATTTTATGGTCAAAATGTTTGAGGATCTGAAACAGCGTTTTTAAAAAATTTGCTTCTCGAATCAGACGCCTTCCATTTTCCTCTTTGTAATATATTCGTATCTACACACGTAAATAATCACATAATCACGTTGTCAAAGTTTATTCATAACTGCCATGTTGTGCAGTGCTACCAACCTAAAACTACCACAATTCTCTATACGCTACATATCCTATAATAATACAGTAAACTTCGCTTAATGTTATAACGTTTGTCCCAGCCCATTTTAATAACATTAAACGACTTATAACATAAACCGATTGAAATGTAATGGGATATAAAAGATCGGGACCAGACAATTTTAATAACATAAAGCAATTTATAACATTAACCGTTATAATAATAAGCGAAGTTTACTGTATAAAAAAAAAAAAACAACAATTTAAAAAAATGCCGATGACATCTTCGAGTCCATAACGAATCTAATAATACGGCGAGCTGCATTGACTTAATAAAGTATAGCATACTCTAGGTCATCATCCTCACTATCATCTGCTACTGATAACGCGTTTATCAATGCTGTTGTTTCAGCTGCTGATGTGATGATGGATGAACCTTGTAGTTGAGCTGATTCCAGTAGATTGGCTGTTTTCACAACATCATTGAATGTTGCATGTTCGTCTGGATGTTCGGCTAAGATTTTTTCGAGCATTGACAAATTGTTTATGCCAACCAGGAATTGATCTCTCAACCTTTCGTCCAGTGTAGTTCTAAATTTACATGGCACTGCTTTTGAATGTAGATTTTCAACGAATTACGAGATGTTTTGCGTATTTTTTCTATGGTTTGGCCAAATTTTACTCGCTCTGACAGATAGTTTGTCGTAGGGTGGTAGTATGTGTCCAGAAATTGCACAATTGATTCGTAAGTGAGCTGAGTTATTAGCTTTAGATCGAAGTGATCACTTACCATTAGGTAAAGATCTTAGCCAATGCATTTCAGCAGTAAGTTGCGCTTTGCTTCGATTTTGTCATCTAGTCCTTGTAGACTGATTTCTAGTTTGCATTCTTTGGATTGTGGAGAGAATTCTGCGAATCAAAAGTTTGAAATGCGTTATTGTATTGTATAGGAGTTTGTCTGAAAGCGTGGAATGAAACCAGCAAAAGGTGTCTCTTCGTATGTTGGTGTCTTTGGCTGCTTATTTTTGAGTCTAGGAGCCATTGTCTGGTGTCTGGGTCTGGTGTCTGGTGTCTTGTTTGCGAACACAATTTTTTTGTAAAAAAAATTATTCAAATAACCATTTTCCTCGTCGCCAAATGTAATATATTCGTACACACATAAATAAGCACATAATCACGTTGTCAGAGTTTATTCATAACTGCCATGTTGTGCAGTGCTACCAACCTAAAACTACCACAATTCTCTATATGCTACACTCTTTGTAACTCAATTTCCATTTTATGCCAAAATGAAAAAAATCCCCTCACTTACAACTTCATTTTGAAGAACTATTTAATTTTTGAGATCTGATCGAATCATTTCAAAAATGGATTTGGGTGCTCGAAATTTTTTGATTAAGGTGCCAGCTGATATGTTTTTTTAAAAAAAAATTCGCCTCTCTGTATCTCCTCTCTTTCTTTTTGAGGCTTGATTTTCATTTTAAGGCCAAAATGTCTACGTTGAAAATTCAAAAATTGTGACGCAAGCAGCGATACCATACCATATGTTGGAAAACTTTTTTTTGAGATAATCGCGTTTTCATGGAAAAAGTCAGAAAATATCAAAAACAATTTTTTTGTCGATTCATATACTATGAAGCCTATACTTTGGAATGGGTGTACCCACCGATCTCAAACACGTCGTTTTAGTGGTGAAAAACCGGTTTTACAAAAGTGCTTTTCACAAAAAAATGTCAAAAAAAAAATATATATATATTATGATGTAAAACCATTAAAAGATGAAGAAAATCAAAAAAAAAAAATACTGTTCACTTTTTTTTAAAAATGTTACAAAAATAACCCAAACTTTCAAAAACGTTTTTCTCAGAATTTTGGTTTTTGAATTTCAAAAAATACGCAACTTTGAAATTTTGCAAATTTGTCAGATTTTAATATTTTGAAAATCTGTTTGCACCATTGAAAAGAGGAAGAAAAACACTACCAGAAACCACAATAAAACGAAAAAATTTTTCGCCGACATATGGTATGGTATCGCTGGCCGCGTCACAATTAAACCTTTATCCCCCCCCATTGAAGCCCAATTTCAATTTTAGGGTCCAAAACCCTTTACACCTCCCTTTCGAAGCCGCATTTTAATTTGATGATCTGAGTATCATTTTGAAAAGCATTCAGAAGGTCAAAATTTTTAGAATTCAGTTACTTGGATGCGTTTTTCAGAAAATACTATACTGCCTTACACTCTCCTCCCTTCCCTTCATACGTTCTTCTGGGAAACAATTTTTATTTTAGAGTCAAAATAGTTATTTTCAAAAATCGACTGAGGGTGCTGAGAGCTCAAAAAATATAAATTTAGATATTTTATTTGCGTACCTATTTCGAAAATTTGATCCTTTGTAAGTACATCTCCCTCTTCTTCCTATTTGAAGCCCAGTTCTTTAAAGTCAAGATGGTTCGATTAAAAATGGATTAGGAGAATCAAAAAAATATTCAAAAATTTGTCCTTTCGTATCTCCCATTTGAAGTTCGATTTCTTTTAATGATTTTTATAATTATCGCATCAAAAATAGATTCAAAACCGCAATATCTGTGGATTCAAAAACCAATAAAACTATGTATATTCAAAATATGTCAATTTATAAATTACGTACTGATGCATTTTCCCAAAATTTGCTCTTGTGTGCTCTTTTTGAGGGATCAATTTTCATTTCAAAATCCAAGACATCTCAATACTAAATTGATGAGTTCAGAATTTTAAAATTTCGTGCGTTTTTTCAAATACTATTGTCTTTCCTCCTCCCTTCCCTTCCCTTCCCTTCCCCTCCCCTCCCCTCCCCTCCATTCCACTTTTGGATGTTCAATATTTATGTTCGGGCTAAAATTATTTGAAAAATTGATCAACGAGCTCAAAATGAAGGTACCTAGATATTTTTTTCATGTAGTCTAGATAAGTGAGTTTTTTACTGACTTTTTTGAAAATTTGTTTTTTTTTGTTGGCGTCTTTTTAAGACCCAGTTCTTGGTGCCCAATTCTCAAGCGTAAAAATTATAGCACTTCTAATAGCCTCCTAAAATAGCGTATACTTTTGCCGTACATTTTAAAAATATAATTTTTTATGTGATCATATCTGAATTTGAAGTTCTGTTAGGGGGGGTTTTCTCTGGAAGGTTCAAAATTCAAACCATGTTGCCATTCTGAAGTTTTAGTCGAGAGTAATGAAAAATTGTGAAAAGGTGGCGATTTTTTTTAGGAAGGGGGGAGTGAGGGGCAGAAGGGAATAGTCAGAAACCATAATTGACATTCTGTTGAGTTTAGTTTCATTTCAAACTCTTAAATTATTATTTTTTCCAATGATAGATGAAGGTGTTTGTTTTATTTACATTATTTTATCGCTCATTTTTTTTTTGAACTTTTTAACCCTTCTTCAAATTTATGAGCCTACTTCATTTTCAAGTTACTTCTCAGCTTTATTTCGTTTTATTTTCAATTTTTACGTCTTTTTCCATCACATCATTGAGTTTTTTCTAAAAATTTACTGTTTTTGAGAGTTGTAAAAAAAAACGAAATATGAAGCATAAAATTGCCTTGAATGACTATCTAAAATAAACTCTTGCCATTTTAGCTTTTTTTCTCAAAAAAATCAAATTTTTCTAAATTAAATTCAAAATAGAGAGGGGAACGATTTTTGATTGAATGCCATGGTAAATTTTACGAAACCACCCTCCTACATCTCACCCTCAGTCCTGCTTAACCAATCATTATAATGCATGTAAATGAGTATCTGATTTGCATAGGTACCTACCTGTTGAGTGACACACTTTCTAAAATCTGGAAAATACGGTGCAAGTTTTCTAATCACTGCCAAGACGTAGATAGAGATACAACACTATAACATTTCAAAGCTTGCAAGGAAAAAAAAAAAAAAAAAAAAAACTGAAATATAAAAGTAAATTGAGATAAAATGAGAAAATTTGTAAAACGAGATGGTAAAAATAACGTACAAGGCGAAAATATCGTGTTTATCGCATTAAAAAGTATTTTTATAAATATTTCACCCGGTACATTTAACCCGGATATGTATTATATGTTCGCTAAAGTACAAATACCCGTTACCCGTACAAAAAAGAAAGAGTTATGCAACATTATAAAATGATTTCACTCGGTGTATGAATTTTTAAAATTGCATTTAGTCGAGACAAATTCAGCGATTTATTGAATATGATTTTTTGTGCTTAAATGAATTTTATTTAATCTTTTTTCATATAACTGGATTGTGTGTGTTTTTTTTTAGTACGTATGTTCCCTTTTTGAGTATAGAAATTTGTTTAATAAAGTAGTGTATGATTATTTTCAATGATATCGTTAGTAGAATTAAATTAAAATTTACTCTCGTAATGGTTTTTAGTATATGTTTGTTGGTCTTTTGTTTTACCAGTTTGGTCTCAATTTACCATAAAGCTTTACCCCCACCATCATCCCCTATCTTATGGTTTCATTTACAATGATGAATACCTATTGTATGCTATGTACATATACAATGACATGATATATTTTGTGATAGGTGGGAATGAGAGGAAGGGAGGCATTGGAACGTGACCGGAAACACGACGGGTGTTTTTTTTTTTTCACCGAGCTTTATCCTTTATTCGGTATTTATTTTAATGAAATCGCGGTAATCTGCTTTGATTTTATAATCGTATAGCGAGCCGATTGTGTGTTGTGTTTGTGAGGGGGTTAGGAGGACGTTGAACTCGTAACATATGGCGACAAAAGTTTATTCCTTGGCGGTATAAAATTCGCATTTTTGGTTATAAAATGGCGGTAGTTTGGCGGGTAATAAGCGCATTAGCGGCGCTATAAAAAATGTTATTTGTCTGCTTTGATCTGTAGTGAATGGTGCTGGATATTGACTATATAGTGGTAGATGTTGCTAGATGGGTATTTTCGCGGCGTAAAATGCCAGTATCATTTGATAATGCTTTTATGGTACGATTATTGGTAGTGAAGTTGCACGTGGAAGACGTTTTATTATGCTGAAAAATGCGTAAAATGTACGAATATTATGGTGGATGGATATGTGTGAGCTGCGCTGTGCAGTATGGTTGTATGATGTAAATACGAGTGTTTATAGGGCGAATTGATCCACGGACGTCATCGAGCTGAGAAGTACGTTTTCTGGTGTGTAAGGCAAGTCTGCGAACAGAAATGGGGTAGTTTTAGTTTATTACATAGGTGTGGAGATGGATTGAATTTTGGGTTGCAGTTAGATTTTAGAGTGAATGTAATGTAGAGAAGACTGCAGGGAACTGATTTTATCTAATCAAGTTTGTCTAAATACATAGGTCTGATCAAATCGAATTATTAAATTGATCTGATCAGATCATAAGATTGGTAGTATCTATTTGAGCAGATCTTATCAGACCTCATGAAATCTGTGCTCATCAGAAGAGATGAAATAAAATGTGATTAAGTAAATCCGATCCGATCAGAGCAGATCAGATTTGGACATTCTCTAAACCTAATTTTATTTGACAAACTTGCATGAGATCTGATCAGATCAGTAAGTTGGCCATACCTGAATAAATGTGACTCAATGTACTTGATAAGTAGATACAATTTGATTTGACCTAGCTTTTAGATTGAAAATGATTACTTAGATCAAATCAGGTACGGGCATTCCATGGATCCAATTTGAACTGATCATATCAGAAAATTCGTCAACCGATTTTATCTGACCTGATAAGAACTTTTAAATCTACTCAGTAAAAAGAGATCAGATCTGAACGAGTACATTGGCCCGTTTGGATCAGATTGATTAGATTTGTGCAGACCTTTTCAATGTTTGATTTGATCTAATTATATCCGATCACAGCACATCGTATCTGGACATTACAAGAGAGTGATTAGATCTGATCAAATCTAACTTGTTTGGTTGGATCTGATACATCACATCAGATTAGATGATGCACGTGTGCCTGAGCAAATTGCATCAGACCCAATAAAATTTGTGCTGATCAGCAGAAAATTGAAATTAGAATTGAAGCATGTGTTTCCAAAACGCACTAAGTCCATTTTTTTGATTTCGAGATAAACACAAAAAACTGTGTCAGACTAGTACATCGCGTGGTTTCACATTCTACTCTAGCAAAAGTGCTTTGTGTATCCTTTCGGATACTAACTCCATTTTGAAAAAAAAAAAATCACTTTAGTGCGGCAGTAGAGCGTGTGTTATGTTGCAAACTCGTGGACTTAGTGCGTTTTGGAAACACAATTTTTGCTGGTGTGGACTTAGTGCGTTTTGGAAACACAATTTTTGCTAGTGTGGACTTAGTGCGTTTTGGAAACATAATACTTTCGGGAAAGTAAAAACGCTGAAAATAATATTTAGTGCCGTTTGAAAAAGTAGGTATTATTCTCGTCCTAGAAGAGCAAAGTTGAAAATGATTTTTTGATAATAACACTCTTTATTCTGATCGTTTACACGAGACAAAATATAAACTTAATACCTAAAGAACAATATTTGGTTTAAAAATTTTATGAAAATAACTAATTGAATTATTTTGAAATCAAAATAATTCGATGTAACATGCAACAGGTTTTCTCTTTCACAAATTTAAACACCAAAACGTAAAACACACTCCTGATGATATTAAATCTCTAATCACTCACAACACATTTTCTAACTGGCAGAACTTTTGGTCACAACAAACTTCAAACAAACTCTTCCAACATAAAAAAACTACTCTCCCCTGGAAAAATCTAGGCCACCTGAACAGAAAAGAAGAAATCCTGATTACCAGACTAAGAATAGGCCACACAAAAATTACTCATAACCACTTATACCAAAAAGAACCAAAACCCTCATGCCAATTTTGCAGAAACGAACCCACATCCATCCAACACATACTTTTCAACTGTCCCCAACTAAAACAAAACAGACTTACACTACAGATAAAAGAAAACCCACCTACTATCCCTGACGAACCCTCAGAAATACAAAAATTCATCTCCCTAGTAGAAAACATCGGCCTCACAAATCAAATCTAGCCCCCCCCCCCCTTACGGGTGTAATAATCTTGTAATTATAAACACCCAAAAAAAAAAAAAAAAAAAACGAACGATTCTCATGCTGAACTTCTTACCATTATTTGTTATTGGACTTAGTGCGTTTTGGAAACATAGAAATGGCGCACGTGGTTTTCAATGATTCGTTTCTCATGGAAAAAATAATTTTTTTTAAAAATGTGATAGACCATTGTGTTCGGGAAGTGATTTCACGATAGATAGCGTTGTTATCTCAAAAATGTTAAAAATGGACTTAGTGCGTTTTGGAAACACATGCTTCAATTGTATCTAGCCAGGAAAACGTGATCAGATTAAATTGGATTTACTCAGATCTCAAGAAAGCGATGAGATCTGATCTGCTCTGATCTGCTCCGACCATTTTAGATCATCTTGATTAGACCCGATCTGATTTGATCCAATTTAATCTGATCTGATCCGATTTGATCTGATCTGGTTTTTAAATAGATTTAAAAACTACAACAAAAACCAGATCTGATCTGATCTGAACTCAACTGATCTTATCTGATTTTTTTGTCCCCATTCCCCACAAGATCTGATCTGATTTGATCTTATCTGAACCGATTTAATCTTATATGATTTTATTTGATCTTATCTTATTTGATCTGATGTGATGTGATTTGATCTCATCTTTTCTTGTTTGATCTTTCTTATTTGATTTGATCTGATCTTATTTAATCTGATCTTGTTTGATCTGATTTTATGTATTTTTGATCTGATCTTATCTGATTTTATTTGATTTGGTCTGATGTGATCTTATTTGATCTGATCTGATCTTATTTGATCTTATCTTATTTAATCTGATCTAATCTTATCTTATTTTGATCTTATCTGATTTGATCTGATTTGATCATATCTTATCTTATTTGATCTGATCTGAACTGACTTTGTTTGGATCTGATCTGATCTGATCTGATCTGATCTAATCTTATCTTATCTGATGTGATTTGATCTTATCTTATTTGTTTTGATCTTATCTTATCTAATCTGATCTAATTCTATCAGATCTCATCTCATCTCACCTTTTCTGAACTGAACTGAACTGAACTGATCTGATCTGATCTGATTGGATTTTATCTGATCTTATCTGGACTGAATCAAACTGAGCTGGTCTGATCTGGTCTGATCTGGTCTGATCTGATCCTTTTTTTTGTCCTCATTCCCTGCAAGTTCTGATCTGATTAGATCTGATCTGAACTGTTTAACCCTGTTTGATCAGATCTGAATGTTTCCTCACGAGCACCCCCCCCCCCTTCCATTCTATTTCACCAACCCTCATTCAATCGGACCACATCAGTAATTTTAACGCTCCTGAATAGATGTGATTTTACATGCGCTTATCTGAATAGTTGAAGTCTACCCATAAAAATGTGATTTCAAAGATCTAACAAGATCTGATCAGCCCAAATCTGTTTGATCGGATGGCATTAGATCAAATCCGAGCATTTTTTGAATCCGAAATCTTATGATCATATCAGAATATTAGCCATATCAGAGCAGGCTTCATGAGAACTGATAAAATCTGTGCTGATCGGGCCTGATACAATCTTATCGACTCAGGGAATAAAGTGACCAGATCGGATTAGATATCCTCAGACTCGGAGGAAGTGATCAGATCGGATTAAATCGACTCAGCCCGGTTCTGATTAGTTTAATTACCTACAATAAAATAATCTGATCAGACTAGTTTAAAACCTCCTTGATAAGATTTGATTGGATTAGATCATAGCAGATCAGATTTTTGTGTATTCTCAGAATACAATTTCATTTGACCACACTCTGATTGGATCTGCTGGTCCGGTCAGATTTTCACCCATCAAAATTCAGAATAACTTGTGCAATGTTTTACAAAAATTCTGGTCCGTTTTATCAGACTTCCGTTATTTTAAATGATTTTTCAGGTAAAATTTGATATTCAAAAACCGATGAATTGTTTTGAAAAATTAGGGAACATTTTAAAATCATTTAGGTAGGTACCTACAATTTTTTCCAAATAATTTTTCATTTTTTCAAGACATTTTCATCAATTTTTATGTTACTTGCCAGTTTAATTATTTCTGGTTGTTTTTTATCGCATTTCGACGTTTTATCAACTATTATTTTGCTAGATTATTCTACAAATTTGTTCATATTTTTGAGAATTTTTTTGTGCAATTTATAGGTGCAATATTTTATAAAATTTTTGTTTTTAAAAATTTTGTTTTGACATGTTCAATGTTTTTTTTTTTTTGACATTTTTGTTACGTTTCTAGTGATTTGTAATTTTTTTGGTAAAAAGAACCACATTAAGATTGAATTTAGGAAATCTGCGGATATGAAACACTTTGAAAAGGTCTGCTCAGATATGATGACTTGTCTCTGAGGTAAGTAGGTAATTGTGATTTGACCTGTTTTGACAGGCACAATTTATGTTAAATGAGATCTGGTCGAACTTGATCTTACTCCCGGGAATCAAGATTTTATGACTATGTAAAAAATTTAAAAGAATATTCTAAGAAATTACTCAATACATTTCTTAATATTAGGTATTGTTCCATAAAATTCGGATATTTCGTTGATTCGACTTGCTTTTGACATAAAAAAGAACTCGATACTCACTTATCTGAAACCAAGGATCTTTCGACCCTGCATCTTCTCTTCCAGACTGTAACGCATTTCGAATTGCAAATACCACGCCTATGCTTAAGCATAAAGGAGGCTCCCCTGTGTCTGTAAAATTATGCAAATTACGATACATGAGAATTTTTCAATTTAAAAAATCACACGATTATAAATGATTACTTTTCGCTCTCAGAACACCAAATGGATTTGGAGCGTTTCTTCGGAAATAAACTCTGAACTCGACTGGAATATCTTTGGCTCCTGGAATCGTGTAGTTCTGCAAAAATACTCTAGGATTAGTCGAGTGCAAAATTAACGTTTGTACTCGTATTTACCCGAGAAAAAAAATTCAAACTGACCCATGTACGATTAGTCAACAAAGCTCCGGTATTTTGGTCGAAAATTAATTTTTCATTTAACCAGTAACCTAAACCCATGACATAGGCGCCTTCAATTTGACCTAGATCTACAGTAGGACTCAAGCTTTGACCTACATCTTCGAGTAAATCTACTCTGGTGATCTGTAAAATGATGAAATCAGAAAGCTGAAGAGCACGATCAAGGCAAATTCCGTATTACCAAATATTGCCCAGTGAGCAGATCAACTTCAACTTCGGAGACGGCGGCGCCATAAATGTTGTAGTTGATGTTTTCTGAAGGGGAATACCTACGAAGAATTGTGTTATTTCAGCGACTTAAGCATTTAAAATTGGAACCAAATTATGATAAATTCTATTAGGTTTGCTTACATATATTCGCACAACAGATCGACATTTTCAGCAGCAGCTGCTGCGATCAATTCGGGCCACGTTTTACCTGGATTTTTTTGCTTTACAGGTTCGAGTCTGGCGAGTAATATTTTACAACACTGCAAAGCAGCCTGAAAACAAGCAGCAGAACATTCGAAGAAATTGTGAATTGAGATCACGTACCTATTGCAAATGCTGGAAAATTCGAGTACTTACGTAAGTAACACCATCACTAGCCATACTAGCTCCAGTTTTCCCATTATTTGGGCTGGTTAAAGATGTCGAAGCTTTGATTTTAATCATATTTACATCGATTCCTAGACTGTATGCTATAGCTTGAGCAACCTTTCCCAAACAAAGTATTACTGTTAATCATTTAATTAGGGTCTGATGTTCAGATATTGGTGCAGAAGATGCGTACTTACTTTGGTATTAACACCCTGCCCCATCTCAATGCCTCCGTGGCTTACGGCTACAGATCCGTCGTACATGTAAATTGATATGAGAATATGGAATGGCATAAAGACTGAGTGTGGATAATTCATCGCTACAAGAGAAATGCCTCGTTTTTTCCATCGATTGGCCTTTTAGTGAGGAGTTGAAAAACTATTTTAAAAATATAGGTGATTAATTGGGTTTTGGGTAGTATGAGTTTTTACCTTATTGAAGTCTTCGATAGACTTTCGACGATTTATTAAATCAGAACTGAGTTTCACGTCCTCAATCATTGGTGCTATATCTGAGTACAATTCTGGATTCGTGTTCGACAATCGTACCAAAATAGGGTCAACATCGATAACTCTGGCGATATGATCCATGATGCATTCGATTAATGCAATTACTTCTGTGCTGCCTGCGAATTAATGGGCATTAATTTGCTTATTTATAAGGTTCTTTTGCAACCGGATATTTTGAAATCGGTTTGGTTGATGATGAATTCTTTGCATGACATTGAGGTAATGATGTAGAAAATACCTGGTCCTCTGACATATATATTTGTCGTACAATCAGTTCTTATCAGATGGTGGGTGAATGTCCAAGTGGATGAGTCGTAACAATTTGAATAATAGATCATTACAATTTTATCTATAGGGTGACTGTTTTTGGCTCCGACGTCGGTATACATATCGATAACCATGCGTTGGATTTCACCTTTTTCATCAGTTGATACCTGGACCAAAAAAAATGGCATTTTTTTGCAAAAGAAAGGTAGAATTTTTCATCCAAATTGGTGGATGTGAAATTTATAATGTGGTGGGTATCCAATATCCATAGGCTTTGAAATACCTCGTATTTTCCGTACGTTGGGTATCGTTTACCGAATGCTTCCATATTTGTTTCTAATTTAGCCACCATTCGAACTGGCACTTGCATATTGTAAGCTGCCACAGCGCATGCTGTTGTTATCAATGTGGATCTTTTCGATTTAGCGCCATACCCTCCTCCTAAACGTCTCACGCTCACGTTAATGCTGAAAAAAATGTTCAATTGGAATGCTATTGAAATGGAAAATTATATTAGTATTTCAAGTTATCGTTTTTAATCAAAAACGAAATTCAAAATGTAAAAAAATTAATTTTCTCAAAAAAATCAATTTTTTGATTAAAACTTTTATTGGTACTTTTTCATCATTTTTTCTTTCTAATTTAACGAAAATTTTGATCAATTTTATTTCAAATTTTCAATTTTAACCAAAATTAACTTGAAATTAAAAACGTAAAAAGATTAACTTTTTTCAAAAAAAAAAAATCAAGTTTTTGGTTTTATTTTTCAAGACTTTTATTTATTGTTTCTTTTTTTCTATCAATTTGATGAAAATTTTATAAATTTTAAAATCATCATTTTTAACAAAAATTGACTCGGTATTTTTTTTTTGACCAAACAAAAAATTCAATGGTTGGTGTACTTCGAAAAAGGACAGTCTGTAGAGTTTGAAAACGTGTTGAACTCGATTTTCAGAAATCCGACTTGTGGTGCCTTTTCGTTTGAGAGGTCACTAACTTCATCTTAAAAATCTGTCAGAATTCTGCCAAACAATCTCCCTTTAAAGAGAACCCCTTCCCTCGACTCTTGTCCTCTTTGAAACAAAAAAATCAAGAAAAATGGAATAGATGATTTTCAAAATTTTTAGCCCCCAACCGTCTCCTGAAAGCTCAGTTTTAATTTTGGAGTGAACAGATTTCAGAATCGAAATCGGTGCCTTCGAAACACTATAGCTCCAAACCCATACTGTATTGTTCAAAATTTTGAGTCTCAAGCCTGCCTCTAGTACTCTTGGAAGAAAGGCTTGAATTTCGATTTTAGGAGAATCAAAATCTGCGATATTTGAAAATTCAAAGAATAATTCGGTACCAGGATTGAATTTTTAAAAATTTTGAAATCAATCTCCCTGTAGGTGGATTAGTTAATTTTGGTTTTGGGGCCAACCTGGTTTCAGAATCAAAATTAATGCCTTCGAAAACACATTTATTTCGATATTCAAGTCACTTTCTTCGATGGCATAAATTTTTCTTCTGAATAATTTCCTTTTTTAAAAAAAACCTCTCCAGGGCCCCAGCTGGAGCCTTCCAAAATCGAAAAAACTTCTCTCGGTCCCAGAAAATATTAGTTCCCTTGTAAGGAGCACCCCATAGTTGGAGAAAATTTTGAAAATTAATACAGTGGTGCCAATTTTTTGGTCATTTATGTGTAAATTTTTGGTAATTTTTTTTCGATTATCTGAAATTGGAAATAATGACAAGAGAATTGGCACCACTGTGTTTCAAAATATTTCTCCAGTTTCAGGAAAGATATTTTTCAAAATTTTGGTATAAATAATGCGAAGTAAGTATTTGCCAAAAAAAAATAATTTCAAAATCCAAATTTACTCAAAAATAAAAGATATTTGCAAATTTTCGATTGCTGAATGTAACCCTAAAGAAAATAATGCATTCTCTTTGAGGGCCCAAATCTCCCCAGGGGTACCACCGGAGCTGAATAGAAATTGTGGATAATTTTCAGCCCAAAATGAAGGTCTCTGCTGAATTTGGTCAAAATCTGCTGACTTTTTTTTCGTGATTCCCCCTAAATAAATATTTCAAAAATTGCCAACACATTTCTCACTTTTTTGAACAATTTTCATAATATTTTTTGTTAAACCACTTTCTGTGAAATTTTTCACAATAATATTTTTCGAGAAACTTTCACAATTTGAATGGTTTTCGACTCTGAGACGTTCAAGTGCTATAGAAATTTGAAACATCAAGTTTAGTTACCTGTTCTGCGGCATGTTTAAAGCTAAAGATGCATTGAGCTGGACCATCTTAATCCATTGAGAAGCAGGGTAAATATCCATCCCATCCTCAAGTGGGACACACAAACAAGTTTGAGTCTCCATATGGTAATGATATTGACCTCCCATCAATAAGGATCCTTTTATATTATGCTTGAGATCTTCTGCGAAAAACGTTGAAATAATTCATAGTTCATATTTATAATAAAACCCCTCCTCTATCCTCTCCACCTTGGGACTTTTTGATGGGTGCCAAAAAAATTTAGTGACTATTTTGTAAGCTTACTTTTTTCATTGGTGGCGTTTTTTTGGACACGTTTGATTTCTCTGCTTTGATCACCAGACTCAACGATCCCCTTCAGATCCAAAACTGGTTTACGTATTTGTCGAATATTGACGATCACTAGGTCAGCTGCTTTGTTAGCCAATGTTTGAGTTTCAGCGATAACTACGCCCACAGGTTGACCAGCATATAAGATCTCATCGTCAGCAAAAAGCTACCAATTGAAATAAAAATTAATCCGATTGTGATTTTTTTTTCACGTAAAACCAGAAAACGAACAAAAAAATAAGTACCTGTTCGTCTTCTTCAGTGATTAATTCTTCGACGAAAGTATTTCTTCCTGGGATATCCTTTGCGGATAAGAATTTCACTACACCGGGCATATTCTGAGGGGAAATCAGGCGATTGATTTGTTGAGTTGAAATGTATGTACCTAATATGAATCATATTTTACCTTTATGAGAGTGGTATCTATGTTTATCAATTTCCCTGGGCCTATTTTAGATACTACAAAGGCTGCGTGAAGTTCGTTCACTCGAACTGGGATATCATTGACGTACTCAGCTTCCCCTGAAAACCATAATCAATGTTTCTCATGCGATGATTTGTGTACTTCTGAGAATTATTTCGGGAGCCCTTGAGCTTTACCAGCACATTGTGTAAAAGCATCTAATTGTGGCATCGGTTTGTTCACAGGCCACACAGATTTATCAGTCTGGAAATCCTGTTTGCCTGATGATAGTGGTCTAGTCAATAGAGAACCTCCACTGCGATACTTTTCTGAGATGGAATCTGGTGATAAACTGAGCACGAACTGAAATACAAATAAAGCCAGGTACATATAAATTGAATTTTTACTGCAGTTTTTTTCTTCATATTATTCAGAGAAAATGTGAACCTTGTAGAATAAATTCACAGCTAATGATTTACGGTATTCGGCTGATGCTTCGGTGGGGTGATTATCAGGCTCGAGTTCGGATTTGAGAATATTACAAGCTTCTTTGAAGACATTGGTGTCTAGGAGACTTTTATCTCTGATGTAATTTTCGGTTTTTGTGGCATGAACCTGTGTATAAACACGACAAAGACCAGCAATTACACTTGGAATAAATTCTAGAGAGGTATTTTTCAGCAGGAACCTACAAAATAGGGATTAATTCCTCCATAGACTAAGGCTGGTGTATCGATGACTTTGTAATTGGCAGTTTTGTCGACTTTGATGAGGAATCCAGCGTTGACGTAAGCGTGGGTATTCTGAGCTCTTTGCATAATCTAGGTACATAGAAAAAAACCATGATTTGTATTCTCAATATCTGGTTGCCAAAAAAGGGGTTAGAAAGTTGAAGAAATATATACTTTATACGAAGTATAAACGTGATTAGAAGAATCCAATGCTGGCAGTATTATTTTCAATATAATTTTACATCGCATATCTAAATCGAGGTATTGTGCCAGTGAATAAGTTGATGTTACCCCATCTGAAGAACCTGCAACATAATTCATGTATTTGTTAAAGTCTTGTCTGAAAATCTTAAATTCTGATTCGACAATTCTTTACTTAGGCACTAACCTATCACCAATTGAGCTCCAACAGTTTCCAATATCAAATACAGATCGGAAGGAAACTCTCGATGTGAATGTTTAATCGATAAATTACCAGCCAAGGTTGCCACCTATAAAAAAAATATGGCCCTCGTAGGTGAAAATTTTCACCACAGGTCGTATTAAAAAACTATTATTTACATTTCTAACTGGTACGTTGGCTATTAAATCGATGTGATTGGTGAGTTTTTTCAAGTAACCGAATTTTTTGGGCTTTTTTGTAGCCTTTTCATTGAGTATTTTCATTGTTTGAGTTAGAGACATGTTGGCTCCTAGGGTGAGATTTTCAGAATTGAGCGAATAATTGTGTAATTCGTCGACTCCATTTATATCGATGTAAATGTCTTGAAGTTCGGATCTGTGAACTCCTAAAATGAGATAAAAATATTTGCTCGTGATAAATATGAATAACAATGTTCTCGAAAGTTTCTATCTTCTCTCTCATGTTTAAATTTCTCGTCAACTGTGGCACAGCACTTTGTAAATAAAAAGTACCATACCTATTTAAATATTTGAGTGTAAATATCTATGAGGTAGATGTATTTTTGCCAGTCTCTCTATCTTATCTACTCTTTTAGTTGATAATTTTGTAAAATTACACCAATTACACGCAAGTCTCGAACTTTTAGTACTGTTCCTTTCTTATTCCTTTAAGAACCGAAATTATGAAAAGCCCTGAATTTTTTAATTTGTTCACCAAAATTTATGAAAAAAGAGCAAAAATGTATAACCTATGGTTACTACCTTGAGCTGTATTTCCACCCACAATCATGTACTTGGTGCCAACTCGAACCATTTTCTCAAAAATATCGTAAATTTCTTGGACGTTTTTCACTCTGAACCATCTTGCCCCTTGTAACTCGATCGAAATCGATTTGTCGAGTGTTTGTAACTCTTGATCAATACCCTTGTCGTATCCATTGATTTTGCACGTGCCATTGCAAGGTTTTTGGGTTTTGGAGCAGATTTTGAATTCTGTCATAACATCCTGAGGAAAGCGAATGAGGTGATAAGTTCAGGGTCAGGATTGGAAGGCTGATCGATGAAATTTGAGTTAGTAAAGTATCTACTTCAATATCTGCACATTTTTTCTTCAACTCTGGAGTAGCATCACTGGCTAGAGACTTGAAAGCATCCAAAATCGGTCTGTATCCGGTACATCTGCACATATTACCTCCGAAAGAATTCTCAACATCGTTCATTTTAACCTCCTCGTTTCCTTCGAGTAAGCTAAATTGAAACAAAATCTGTCTTTAATTGAACTATAGAGTTTGCAAAGATAATCTTGAGAAAATGGTATCAGACCTGAACATATTCATAACCATCCCAGGGCTACAGTATCCGCATTGAGTACCATTAAAGCCAGCCAGAGTTGACTGGACTTTATGGTAGCCTTCTCTTTTATTTCCTATACCTTCAATGGTGATGATATTCCACCCATGGCAACTAAATATGGGCATGAGACACTGCAAATAATGTTTAAATTATGAAAATTTCGTCCATGAATACCTAAACATCTGTGTGATAAATTTTCATTAACCGAGTTCACTGCGAAGACTTCCTCCTCGCCAGTTTTTGGATTTGGTCTTTCGACGGCAACTATGCAAGCACCGCAGCCCCCTTCCAAACACATGGATTTGGTGCCTTTGAGATTGGCATAATTCCTGATATATTCATTCAGAGAAGTCTCAGGAGGTACATTGGTATCCACTGGGGGAAAACAGTCAAAAATATACATGTAAATTTGTAAATATACAACCAATCAGTCTTCAGTTGTCAGTAGAGAAGAGAGTGGAATTTTTTTTAATGTTATAGAGCCTGCTGAAATTGTTTCCGATTATCTCAAGAAAAATTAGGTATTAAAAATCCCAAAACTGAACATTTTTCTTGTGCCCTCTCTCCCCTTCCGAAGCAATCGAATAATTTTTCGCGTAAAAGTAACATTATGTAAAGAATCTATGTGTACTTTAATTTAATTTTTTCAAAATATTTTTATCAGATTGGTATAAGATTGTACAAAATCGAAAGTTGACCTGCTTCAATAATTATGTTCTAATAACAAGAAAAAAGATCTAACCTGTATGGATAATGTTGTTGATTTTAAACTTGAACATTATTTTATTTTTTATTTTTTGAAGTCTAGAAGTTTTGAATCGTGCTTCTGGAGTCGGTCAGTTTTGGAGAAAAATCATTATTCAAAACACGTCCTGTTCTTTAATGAAAATTATATGATGTTATTCATTTAAAAATAGGTATAAACAGTGAACTCGTTTAAACTATCGCCAACATGTAGAAAATATTTTTTTGTCATTTATTTAGTCAGGTAGGTAAAACGCCTTATCGCGTTATGGATTATGGGATTATGATATGTAACTTAACATGGTACCTACCTAGAAGTGCATAAGAGAAACGTTCAAAACATGTACTTTGTCGCTAGGAAACTTCCATTTGGGTCGTAAAAATTTATGATCTCAAATAAGTAGATGTTCTTACGTTTGTGATTAGGTTGGTCTATCCCAATTTTGTATTTCGTCTCCTCTGATTGGGGTTTCAAGTATGAAAATTTTGATAAAGAAAAAAGAAACACTTCACGAATCTGATCTAAACGGAAGTAATCGATTTGGTACTGATCTGAAGTGATCCAATCTGATGAAATCGGAAGTAGGTGGTCTAATCTGAGCTAAATGAGATCTGAAGTAATAATTTTTGACGAGCAATGAGACCTGATGTTACCCATCCGATCTTATAAAATCTGAAGTGACCTGATCTGATCTGATGATATTTGAACTGATCGGATAAAATCAGATCCATAATTATCTGGTCTGATCTTTTCTGATGAGAACTAATGTAATCGTATCTGGTAATCTCTGAAGTGACCTGATCTAAGTTAGATCCGCAGTAATCTGATCTGAGAAGATTTGAAGTAATCTCATCTGATAAGACCTGCAGTAAAGTTATTTTGTCTGATGAAAATCTGAGTAATCCGATACAATAATTTCTAAAGTGATCTGACGTAATGAGAACTGAAGCAATTTTATCTGATGACACTTGAAGTGATCTGATCTAATATGATCTGAAGTGATAAGAACACTAATACGACGAAGTAATCTGATGAGACCTGATATGATCAGATTCAGATCTGATGACATCTGAAGTGATCCTATCCAATAAGATCTGAAGCGATGAAATTCAATCCTATCAGATGAAATCAGAAGTGATCTGATAAAATAAAATCTGAAGTAATGTTATCTGATCATATCTTAAGTAAAATCCGATCCAATGAAGTCTGATCTGATCCGATCCGATCCGATCCGATCAGGCTTGTCTGATTAAATCAAGTTTAATGGAGCTTTAGAATGATTCGAGTGAAAGTATATAGTAATAACAAATGACGCTGATAAATTTTTATTGTGTCAAAATTTATTATTGTGAAATCAAACATAAAACTTATAGTGCGAATTGATCAATCGAAGTGCCTGAGCTGAGATGTACGTTTTCTGGGGTATAGGGCAAGTCTGTAATGAAAAAACACTTCAATTATTCACAAATTTTAAAAATTCTGCGAGCACACATTACTTAGGGTTATTTCGAATTATTCTACTAATACTCAAACGAAAAAAATTAGATCTGACTGGGTTGGAAAATTAGCTATACCTGTGCAGATCTGATCTGATATTTGCTGATTTAAACAGGTCAAATCATATCTATCAGTAGAGTCAGATGTGATAAGATCTGATCGATTCAGATTATATCTGCTCAGATATAATTAGACCAGTTATGTTAGGGCAGGTTAATAGATCTCATCAGAACTTTTTCGATCTGTTTGATTTGAGTTGATCAGGCCTATTCAGATCTGATCAAACCTGTTTGTAGCTGTTTGCTGAGATCTGATTAGATGAAATCCGGTCATTCTTTGAATTCAATTTGATTTGAACGAATCAAAATTTTGGCTCGACCAAACCTGATCAGATCCAATTATTTTCTTTCAGTGCAGGTGGATGTATTCTTACTTAATTGGAACCAGTCATCATTCAATCCTGCATCTTTTCTTCCTGCCTCTAACGCATTTCGAATTGCAAATACTACTCCTACACTTAAGCATAAAGGTGGCTCCCCTGTATCTGTGAAACAAGAAATTTGAGTACCCAAATGAAAATTATTGTCGATCGATTTTTTTTTGTGGTAGTAAAATGAATTACTTTTTGATCTCAAGACACCCAACGGATTAGGTGAATTTTTTCTAAAATATACTCGAAAATCAGCTGGGATATCTTTAACTCCAGGAATGGTATAATTCTGTGGAAAATTTCACACGATTAGGAATTTAATTCAGATTATTTTGTTTGTCAACTCATTCTGCTCAAAAGAAAAAGTTCACTGTGTACCCAAGTTCGATTAGTCAGCAAAGCTCCGGTATCTTGATCGTATATCAATTTCTCACTCAACCAGTACCCTAGACCCATAACATAGGCACCTTCAACTTGACCCAGATCAATGGTAGGGCTCAAGCTTTGTCCTACATCTTCCAATAAATCGACTCTATTGATCTGTAAAACAAGAAGTCACGTAGGTACAGATCAGCCCTGGGTGAGACAATCTCAATTTCTAATTCATATAATTTCATACCAAACATTGACCAGTCAATAGATCAACCTCAACTTCCGAAACAGCAGCTCCAAACACGTTGTATTGATGAGAATAACTCGCCGTATGAGAAAAACTGTCAAAAATTAAGAATGTTTAAGTTTTACAGCTAGTCTGATTAACCTAGACTTGGTAGGAGGACATCTGGATACTTACAAAGATTCACAGCATAGATCAACATTCTCAGCAGCTGCAGCTGCGATTATTTCAGGCCACGATTTACCCGGATTTTTTTGTTTGATAGGTTCGAGTCTGGCGAGCAGTATTTTGCAACATTCCAAAGCAGCCTAAGGCCAGAAATTTTAGCTAAGTGGACATCGAATCAGCATCCATTAAAAGAATAGGTGCTCGAAATACTTACGTAAGTAACTCCATCACTCGCTGCACTTGCTTCTGTGGGTCCATCGTTGGGACTCGTCAAAGCCATAGATGGTTTGAATTTTATCATACTGATATCTATACCCAAAGTATAGGCAACAGCCTGGGCAACCTTTTACCATTAAAAAAAATGATGTAGGAACTATAATCATTTCAACTTGGAATTATGGAGATTTAAAAATTGTAATTTATAAATTACGTACTTTGGTGTTGATACCTTGACCTATCTCAATACCTCCATGAGTGATGGCCACAGATCCATCGTACATGTAGACCGACATTAGAGTGTGATACGATGCAAATTTACCAAGTGGATAATTCATCGTCACCAAAGATATGCCTCGTTTTTTCCATCGATTGGTCTATCAAAATGAATACATTTTTTTAAAATATTGTCGATTCAGCGAGCATTTGACAAAAGTGAAATTTCGTTTTACATTATTAAAGTTTTCGATAACTTTTAAACGGTTCTTCAAGTCTGAATTCTGCTTTATGTCCTCAATCATGGGTGGTATATCAGAGGAAAATTCCGGTTTAATGTTGGCCAATCGTACAGCTGTGGGATCGAGATTTGTGACTTTAGCTATATGCTCCATTATGCATTCTATTAGAGCGATTACTTCGGCACTGCCTGTGAAAAAATGCCTGCGTTCTAGTCAAAATGTTAAAAAGTTCCTTAATCTGATCCTTTGTGACCTACGGGGGTTTAATTCTTTTTTGGAAATTTTTTTCTAGTGGATTTGCATTTTCATGCCCTCAACTTGACTAAAAAAAAAAATGGGAGTTTTAAGAAGAGTCGAAAGAACATGCAAAAGTATGCACCAGCAAAACTTTCAAGAGCTGAAGTGCATTTTTCGATTTTTTAAAGAATTTTAAAAAGTCAAAATGACCAAAATTTTACCGAATTAACCAAGGAACCTAAAACTTGGTTTATGCCCCATTTTTCACCCCCTCAAATTGATTGGAAACAGTTTCGAGCCATTTTTATCAATTTATTGTAAACCGTCCAAAAGACTTTTTAATGTTGAAATTGTCACAAAATTTTACCAAATGAAGCTGGAATGCTAAAATTCACTTTATACCTTAATTTCAACAGGCTGCGTCCACATGAATGCGTTTCTGGCCGTTTTGGATCCTCCGGTAATATTTTGGAAATTCCAGTTTTCCACAAAAAAAGCCAAAAATTCTGCACAATTTCACTTTAAGACGTATAATGATTGATAAGATGAAAAAAAAAACAATCTTTCACATTAAAACCCATACCTATTGTTTTTAGTTCAATTTTTTTTATTTTTTGTAAATTTTGAATGATGAACTTATAATCATGCTTAAAAAGATGTGTGCTATTTTTGAGAAGAAGGGGGGGGGGGGTGTTTTTTGTGTACTTACCACTAAATAATAATTCATGATGTTGGATTGTAGGCCTACTTACCAGGGGCTCGGATGTATATATTGGGTGTACAATCGGTTCTCACGGTATAATGGGTCACTGTCCAAGTAGATGGGTCGTAACAAGATGGAATTCTTTTTATAATAATCTCGTCTAGTGGGTGATTCAATTTGGCCCCATGATTGCTGTATAATTTGACGATCAAGCGTTGAATTTCACCTTTTTCACTCACTTCCACCTATTCGCAGAATTTTAAATTAGGTACCTACGAGTATTTTTTTAACCAGGAGTATTTCCAACTGATCAGAATATCTGTGCAGTTGATTTGATATGCATATGTATGTACCTACCTCGTATTTTGCATACATGGGAATTCTTTTGCCAATAGCTTCCATGTTTGTTTCCAATTTGACGACCATTCGAATTGGCACTTTGAGATTGTAAGCTGCTACAGCACAAGCTGTTGATATCACTGCTGATTTTTCCGATTTCGCCCCAAAACCTCCGCCGCATCTTTTAACGCTCACGTTGATACTGAAATGAAAATGTGTTTGTTTAAGACCCACCTGTGGATTGTTCGAAAGTGCACTAAATAAAGAACCATTTTTACAAGTTATTTGAGAGACCCTATTGTCACATTATTGTAACAAAAATTAGTATTTTTATGAGGGCACCTTTTTTTTTTTTTTTTTTTTTGGAAAGGATTACTTATTTAAATTAAAAGTTAGATTTGATAGTTCAAAACTTAATTTACAATCTTACTTCATTTGATGACTTTAGTGGCGAGGAGAAAGGAATTCAGGGGAATCAATTTTTTTTTGTTTTGAATAAAATTGAAACAGAAAGATAAACTTTTACTGTGAAAGTTGTATTTTGAGCCTTTCAAACGATTGTAAATATGAACCTCCTATTTGGTCTATTTTGAAACTTCCCCAACAGATTTACTTCTTGTTCAATCAGCATTAGATTTATGAATCTTCAGATATAAGGTCCAGTAGAAGGTAACTAATAAGTTACCTGTTATCTGGCATATTCAAAGCCTCAGCTGCCGTATGTTGGACTGCTCTGATCCATTGAGAAGCAGGGTAAATGTCCATTCCATCTTCGAGAGGAACACACAGACAAGTTTGAGTTTCCATGGTGTAATGATATTGGCCCCCAGTTTCCAAAGACCCGCTGAACTTGTACTTAACATCATCTGCGAAAAAATACCTAATCGTAAATTAGTGGAGGCAAATTAGCATCATATTTCGAAAATAAAAACATTTTTGGCTACCAAAGATTTTATGATGAAAAATTGTCAAGGGTAGTCCCCTGAATAATTCCTGAGAATTACCACCCCACAGACCCCTTGCTAATTTTTTTATCGGGGGTTAAACCCCCCAAAATGGTTTTTTTGCAGTTTTATCCTCAGGGGTTGATTTTACGTCAAAAATAGCTTTATATTTCAGTTCTACGTCAAATTTCCGATCTAGTGACATATCAACTGCCCTTGTACCTTCAAGGGGGTGGAGCTGGAACCATTCAAATTGGAGGGGTTTTCTAAAAAACACAAAAAAGCGATCGGCACGTACGAGGGGTGAAATGGGCTCCGAGAGTGTTTGGGTTGATACTAGCATGGAAATATGAGGGGAGGGGGTTGAAAATTTTTGTGGGGATACCTACTAAGGATATACATAACATCCTGAAAAATTTTCAAAATCGGTTACAATGGGGCTGAGAAAAGTGTTATTAAATTTTCAGAAAAGGGGGGTTCCCCAAAAAGGGGAGGTGGTGTGGATCTGAAATTTTCCACGCGGTAGTTTCTCGATGGTGCCCACCTTCCATGCTAGTATAAATCCGAACGCTCTCGGCGGTCATTTCACCCCTCTTATGTGCCGATAGATTTTTTGTGTTTTTTAGAAAACCCCTCAAATTTGAATTCTTCCAGCCCCACCCCCCTTAAGGGTAGAAAGACAGTTGATATGTCACTAGATCGGAAATTTGACGTAGAACTCAAATATAAAGCTATTTTTGACGTAAAATCAACCCCTGAGGATAAAACTGCAAAAAAAACATTTTGGGGGGGGTTCAACCCCCCATAAAAAAATTAGCAAGGGGTCTGTGGGGTGGTAATTCTCAGGAATTATTCAGGGGACTACCCTTGACGATTTTTCATCATAAAATCTTTGGTAGCCAAAAATGTTTTTATTTTTTCTTATTTCCCTCCACTAAATCTCTTGAAGAGTTTTATTAACTCTTTAGAGATGAATTTCCCAAAACTTGAAAAAAATTAAAAAGAAGACCAACTTTTTCTTCGAGCAGCAATTTTCTCATCGTGTTTATTTATTCTTATTTCATTTCCGGAGTCAACAATGGTTTTGAGATCCAAAACTGGTTTACGAGTTTGTTCGACATTGACAATGACCTTGTCGGCTGCTTTATTAGCGAGAGTTTGAGTTTTAGCTACAACTATTCCGACAATTTGACCAGCGTGTAAGATCTCTTTATCAGCAAGAAGCTACCAATTATTTAAAAAATTTCACCATTAGTTTTTGTTTGTGTACGTATTCAAAGCGATGATTGTTGGAATTTACATATTGGATACCTCTTCGTGTTCGAGCTTGCCTTTGTATGCTGTTGAAAGGCAGACATTTTTACCTGGGATATCTTTAGCTGATAAAAATTTCACTACACCTGGCATATTCTGTACAGAAAATAAACGATTAGGTCATTTATCGGATTGGAACTCTGAGGTTATTACTTAGCTACGAGTAACTTGATGTGTTACCGCTTGATGTGTTACCTCTATTGCACTGGTATTTATGCTGATTAATTTCCCTGGGCCAGTTTTGGATACTACAAAAGCCGCATGAAGCTCGTTAACTCGTGCTGGGATATCATTAACGTACTCAGCTTCTCCTGAAAATCCAAATCGTAATACATCCATGATCCATATTAATGTCGTTGCTGTCTCATGATTCAGCAAGTATTTTAAGTCTTACCAGCACATTGTGAAATAGCGTTGATATTATGTATCGGTTTGTTCACAGGCCACAGTGATGGATCAGTTTGGAAATCCTGCTTTCCAGATGATAAAGGTCTGGACAATAAAGAACCTCCACTACGATACTTTTCTGAGATGGAATCTGGGGATAAACTGAGAATGAACTGCGAACAAGGTAAGATAGCACTCAGGTTTTCTTTCAAGGTACCTATTAAAAGAAAAAAATATTATAAATGCACCTACTTTGTAGAATAAGTTCACAGCTAGTGAAGTTCTGTACTCGGGAGATGCTTTTGGAGGATTATTATCAGGCTCGAGTTCAGATCTCAGAATTTGGCAAGCTTCTTTGAGGACATTGATGCCTAGAAGACTTCTACCTCTGATGTAATTTTCGGTTTTTGCTGCATGAACCTGTGAACAACACAATAGTCAGAAACGTAAATTCGAGTAAAGGTAGGGAATTTTTTTCAAAAGTAGGTAGATTACGAAATTAGGATGAATTCCTCCATAGACCAAAGTAGGGGAATCGATGACTTTGTAATTTGCATTTTTATCGACTTTGATGAGGAATCCAGCGTTGACGTAAGCGTGGGTATTCTGAGCTCTTTGCATAATCTAGAAGAAAGCAATAGTTTTTATTCTGAAATTCTGAATATCTGGTTGCCAAAAACGTGTCCTAGAAAGTTGAAGAAATACCTTATATGACGTATAAACGTAGTTAGACGAATCCAAAGGGGGCAAAATTATTTTTAGTATAATTTTGCATCGCATATCTAATGCAAGATATTGTGTCAGTGAATAAGTAGACGTGTCTCCGTTTGATGAGCCTGTAACATTTTGATAAATTGTGTCAAAGTGTTATAAAAAATTCTTGCTGGTATTTGTATTTGACAAAAACGATTAAATTATGCACTGACCTATCACTAATTGAGCTCCGACAGTTTCCAATATCAAAAACACATCGGAAGGAAACTCTCGATGCGAATATTTAATTGATAAATTGCCAGCTAACGTCCCCACCTACATAAAAAATATGATCATCATTGATATGGAATTTTAATGGAACAAATTCAAATCTGTTATTACGTTTCTGACTGGTACGTTGGCAATCAAATCAATATGATTGGCTAATTTTTTCAAGTAACCGAATTGTTTGGGATTTTTCGAGGCCACTTCGTGCATTACTTTCATGGTCTGATTCAGAGAAATGTTCGCTCCTAGGATGAGATTTTCCGAATTCAGCGAATAATCGTGCAATTCGTAGACTCCATTTATGTCGATGTAAATGTCTTGTGGTTCGGTTCTGTAGGCCCCTAAAATAAGAACAGGCTGTTAAATTTTGACATTTTCACGATTTTTTGATGAATTTTTTTTTTAGCAGATGCTACTCGAGTTGCCTAATGAACGAAGTAGGCAATATCAGTGCCTTTCTCTTTGTACTCGTTCGTACTTATTCGGCAATTACATGGATTACACTATAGATATCAGCGGGCTATATAGGTATTTGTTTCGAGCTCTACGAGTATCTTATCTCGTAATTTGGTTTATAATTTTTCGCGAATGGACTGCAGATAATAGGTGATTATAATTACCTATTATCTGCAGTAGTAATTTAAACAAGCTCTTCTTCAGTTGTTATCATCTTCTTATAAAACGAATTAAGAGCTAAAACCGACGATTAACTGTTCACGAAAGCATGGAATCCGTGCCTATCTAGCCTATTTCCAACTTATTACAAACATTTTATAAAACCTATCGAATTTTCAAGCATAATTATCGTCAAAACTTGTGTAAATAACCTACCTTGAGCCGTATTTCCACACACAATCATGTACTTGATGCCATCTCGAACTATTTTCTCAAAAATATCGTAAATTTCTTGGACGTTTTTCACTCTGAACCATCTTACCCCTTGTAATTCGATCGATATCGATTTATCGAGCATTTTTAGCTCTTGTTCAACGCACTTGTCGTATCCATTTATTTTACACTGGTTATTGCAAGGTTTTTGGGTTTTGGAACAGACTTTAAATTGAGTCATTATATCCTGAGAAAAGTGAATGAGGTGATAAGTTCAGGATCAGGATTAGTGAGCTGAGGGATAAAATTCGAGTTAACGAGTATCTACCTACTTCAATATCTGCACATTTTCTCTTCAATTCTAGAGTAGCATCGGTGGCTAGGGACTTGAAAGCATCCAAGATTGGTCTGTATCCGGTACATCTGCACATATTACCCCCGAAAGAATTCTCAACATCGTTCATTTTAACCTCCTCGTTTTCTTCCAGTAAGCTAAATTGAAAAAAAAATCATTCTTTAATTGAACTATAGAGTTTCTAAAGAAAATCTTGGGGAAATGGTATCAGACCTGAACATATTCATAACCATTCCAGGGCTACAGTATCCGCATTGAGTACCATTAAAGCCAGCCAGAGTTGACTGGACTTTATGGTAGCCTTCTCTTTGATTGCCTATACCTTCAATGGTGATGATATTCCAGCCATGGCAACTAAATACAGGTACTAGACACTGTGAATAATATTCAAATGATAAAATATTTGATCATAGAGACCTCTGAATGTAATTAATTGTCACCAACCGAGTTAACTGCGAAGGCTTCTTGCTCTCCAGTTATTGGATTTGGTCTCTTGACAGCAACTATGCAAGCACCGCAGCCTCCCTCCAAACACATGAACTTGGTACCTTTGAGATTCGCGTAATTCCTGATGTATTCATTCAGGGACGTTTCTGGAGGTACGTTGGTACCCACTACAAGCAAACAAATTTGAAAACGTGCTGGTACATTTACCAGAGTAAGGAGATCCATTTAAATTTTGTTTTTTTTAGCAAGTGTTGGAATTTTTTCTTAAATTTTTTCTAATTTGTGTTCGAATTTTTTTTTAATTTTTAAAACTTGTTTTTACATTTTTTTTAAATTTGATTTTAAATTTCTTCAAAATTTGTGAGCCTTATGAGAACTTTTTGATACGTCATTACTCTGCGATTTGAACATGACCAAGCTAGAGCGAAAGCGCATATTATTCTAAAACTCCTGTAACCAAACAAAGCTCATTTTTGGGTTTATAGCGAATTTTTGAACATTTGAAGCAAACAAAAATTTAAAAAACTGTTTCAAGGGCGATTTTTAAACTTCTTTATGAAACGCTAATTCTCTTGAGCAAAGTGAACCTGATTTACATTCTATGAAAAAGTTTACGAATTGTCCTCGAAAAGTCAAAACTGCTTTTTAAAATGTTTTCAAAATTTCAAAAATTCACCAAAAATCCAAAAATGAACATGAAGATCTGGAATTTTGGTGGGGAGGAGCTTTAGGATATGCTCTTTCTATGTACTTTGGTTTCGTTCAAATCTGAAATAGTGAGCTGAAAAGGCCCCCTTGTTTGGATAAATTTAGTCCTAAAAAATTTTCAATCAAGCTTTTCTTATTTTGTTAATAATTTTTTAAAATTTCAAATGTATGTTTTGATTTTTCAAAATTTATGAACATATTTTCTAATCATTGTTAAATCTATGTACTACCTCTTACTCCTCTTCCTCCTCCCACATGAAATAAAATAAAAGTCAATTGAAATTTTTTTGAGTAAAAATACTCACGTTGAATCTATTTTATTTACTTGACTCGTTTCAAAACTTCCTTCAAATTTGAAAAAAGGTAGGTACGTCATTTTAAATTAAAATTCCGTTACCAGAAAAAAATACACCTTTCCCTTCCCTATCCCAATAAAAAGTAAATGTGAAAATGAATCTAGTAATCATTAGAAATAAAAGCCCTTATTGAAACATTTTTTTAATCAATTTTTTTTGAAATATTGACTGGAAAACTCAGCTTTTTGTTCCTACGAGTATTTTTGAGAATCTTCATCCTTTCACTAATTTTTTAATCAGCTGCGTCGAATTTCGAAAAAAAAATTAAAATTATCTTACCCTAATTAATTAAAAGTTCGTATTATTGAAACTTTTTTTTTGATTGGTACCTAATTTTTTTTTTATAAATATTTTGAAAATTTTGGAATTTTGCTGGAAGATTTTCAGAGCCAAACATTGATCAAAAAGTTCAGTTTTTTGTACTTAGGTAGAGTACCTATTTTTGAGGTGATTCTTTCACATCAGTTTTTTTAATGAGTTGCGATTTCTAAAAAAATACTTGATAAGAATAGTCTTTTCCTAAAAATTACGTTCTTAAGAGTAGAAATGTGATCTACCTGTATGGCTGTTGTCGTTGATTTTGAACTTAAGCATTTCTTCTTGAATTCTATAATATCGAATTGCGTCAATAGAATTGATCAATTCCGCAAAGAATTTGTTTGGTCAACTTACACACTTACACTTTTGGGGAGAAATTTTCACTCGTGACTGTAGGTATGTTACTATGTATGTACGAGTACCTCTACCTATGTTACGCTACATACTATAAGTGTCCTACACGATAAAAAATTTGAGTGAATCACCGCTGAGATAAAAAATTAAGTTAAAAGGGCACAGTCCAATTCTGTGTTATTAATTTGATATGTAGGTAGGTACTTAATTTAATCTGCGTGAAATTCCGTTATTTTTTCGGATTAAGCAATGTAATCCAAGTATACTTATATCTACATTGTACATGAAAGAAATTAGGAATTGTAGAGAGTCTCGTATGCCTCATTTATTGAAAGTAAAGATAACAAATCACATTAGGGAATTTTTATTACGTCAAAATTTTACAATCGGCATAAAAGGGTCATATACGTGCATACGAGTATAAGGCTTTACATTATCGTGAGATAAAACGTTAGAAAAAATTACAGTGCGAATTGATCTATCGACGTTTTTGAACTGAGCAGTACGTTCTCCGGAGTGAGTGGCAGGTCTGTAAATAAAGAGATTTCGAGTATTTCAAATACATACATACCTACTTTGTATCTATATTATTGTATCGATTCAAAATCTCATCTTCGTATGTTTTGACTAAATCTACACTCACTTATTTGGAACCAGGTATCTTTCAATCCTGCATCTTTTCTTCCTGATTGTAATGCATTTCGAATTGCAAACACTACTCCTATACTCAAGCACAGAGGTGGCTCTCCCGTATCTGTAAAATGTAAAATTTAAGTAGTATTCCTGATGGGAATTCTGCTCTTGATTTTTTTTTTTTGGTAATACTTAAAATAATTTACTTTTTGCTCTCAGTACACCTAAAGGATTATGAGAATTTCTTCTGAAGTATACTCTGAAGTCAGCTGGAATGTCTTTAACTCCTGGAATGGTGTAATTCTGCAAAACTTCACGTTATTAGGTCTCTAGTTCGAATTATTTCTATAGATTTTAATCTAACAAAGAATCAGTTTGTACCCAAGTTCGATTAGTCAGCAAAGCTCCAGTATCTTGATCGTATATCAATTTTTCACTCAGCCAGTATCCTAGACCCATAACAAAGGCACCTTCAACTTGACCCAGATCAATGGTAGGACTCAAACTTTGCCCCACATCTTCCAATAAATCCACTCTGTTGATCTGTAAAACGATAAATCAGCATTGGGAGGGACAGTGTTGATTTTGAAAATGTAATTTTGTAGGTACCAAATATTGACCAGTTAACAGATCAACTTCAACTTCAGAAACAGCTGCTCCAAAAACGTGGTAGTTATGAGCATAACTCGCTGTTGGTGAATACCTGAGTATAAATTAATAATGTAGAAAATTAGTGTGACCAAATTTGGCTGAATAAATTCGATAATATGTTGGTAGATAGATGTACATTGCCTTACATGTATTCGCACATCAAGTCTACATTCTCGGCTGCTGCGGCTGCGATTATTTCAGGCCACGATTTACCTTGATTTTTTTGTTTGACAGGTTCGAGTCTAGCGAGCAGTATTTTGCAACACTGTATAGCAGCCTGCAACAAGAAATTTTGGGTTAATAATTGTTGAATTACTGTTGAATTACGATACGAAGACTATGCGTACTCTAAATAGGTAGTACTTACGTAAGTAACTCCATCACTTGCTGCACTTGCATCGCTGGGTCCATCGTTAGGGCCAGTTAGAGCCATAGATGCTTTAAATTTTATCATACTGACATCTATTCCCAAAGTGTAGGCCACAGCTTGCGCAATCTTTTATCATAAGTTGATGTTACTGAACTATGAATTTAACTAAGGAGGGAGGGGGTATGGTGGTTGAAAATTTGAAAATGTACGTACTTTGGTATTAATACCTTGACCCATTTCGATACCTCCGTGACTTATGGCCACAGATCCATCGTACATGTAGACTGACATTAAAGCATGATATGATACAAAAGGACCAAGGGTGTAATTCATCGCTACCAATGAGATTCCTCGTTTTTTCCATCGATTAGTCTGCCAAATTTGATAAAACATACGTGGAGTTTATTTCAATACTCAGAAGAATAACGGTAAAGTGCCCTATTGTCGACCACCTAGTTTATTTTTGGAATTATGAGACCTGTAATTGACGTAGCTGCGCGCACAATGGCTTAAATGATAGCCACATACCTCTAGTTTAATGCCATAAAGCCACTAAACGTAAAACCTCCCCACTAATTTTTTATGACGATTTTTCCAAAAAAAGAGAAAATCGAAAATTGCAAAAATGGTGTCCTAATTCCGACCACCCTAAAAAAAAAATTGAAAAACAGAAGGTAAATAATATGTCAACAATGTCAACATCGTTGTTTATTAATTGAAATGACACAAATAGAAAAGCAATTTATTATTTAAGCAAAGGGGAACAAATATTCAATTTTTTTTACATTTTTCTGACACCACATCACAAATTTCATGTCCCCATTTGAAACACTTGGAAATTGTTTGGACGCCTTTAGATACCCACATTCTCGTTTTCTTACAGCTTTTACAGCTTTGTTCATTGCATCGGCACACCATTTTTTACGTTTTGGCGTTTTTTTCGAAAATCCAGGAAAATAAAAATTTCAAGTATACAGCAAAATCATTGGTGGTCGGAATTAGGGCACCCTATGAAAATAAATTTGATGGAAAATTTATGCAACTTACCTTTAATCGATCCAAAAATTAATTATCACCTTTTATTCATAAGACTATGAACTTTTAAAATTAATCGGAGCTTTTTTAAGGAAGAATCACACATTTATGCAACAGGCGATTGAAGTTGCCGGAAAAGTTAATTTTGACTTTTTGAATTTCGTTTTTTGGCAATAATTTCACGAGTTTTGGGTTTTGGGTTGTGATTTTGGTCTTAATCGTTTTGTTTGTGAAAAATACATAAGAAAACATTTTTCCCCGGATAGTCGATGCATTATTGGCTGAGATATGCTGGTGGTCGGATTTAGGCGCCTGGTCGGCAATAGGGCACTTTACCCTTATGATTGAATTCGATCTGATTAAGTTTGATTTGATCCAAAGTGTTGATCAGATCAGATGTGGTCAGATGTGGTCATGAACTGGATCCAGAGAATTTTGAGATCTGATCTGATCTGATCAAACATGCCTGATTGGATCTAAATAGATCTGATCAGATCAAATTGGATTTATGGAATACTCAGAACTGATCAGATCTGATGCAATCAGATCTGATTAAACATGCCTGATTGGATCTAATTAGACCTGATCAGACCAAATTGGATTCATGCAATACTCAGAAGTTATTTGGTCTGATTTAATCGGATTTGATCAAACATGCCTGATTGGATCTAATTAGATCTGATCAGACCAATTGAATTTATGGAATACTCAGAACTAATCTGATCTGATCTGATAAAACATGTCTGATTGGATCTGATTATACCTGATTAGACCAAATTGGATTCATGGAATACTCATAACTGATCTGATCGAATGTACTCAGATCTGATCAGACCAAATTGGATTTATACAATACTCAGAACTGATCTGATCAAACATGCCTGATTGGATCTAATTAGACCTGATCAGACCAATTGGATTTATGGAATACTCAGAATAATCTGATCTGATCGGATGTAATCAGATCTGATTGAACATGCCTAATTTGATCCAATTAGACCTGATCAGACCAATTGGATTTATGGAATACTCAGAATAATCTGATCTGATCGGATGTAATCAGATCTGATTGAACATGCCTAATTTGATCCAATTAGACCTGATCAGACCAAATTGGATTTATTGGATTCTCAGAACTAATCTGATCTGATCTGATCTGATTAGATCTGATCAAACATGCCTGATTGGATCTTATTATACCTGATTAGACCAAATTGGATTCATACAATACTCAGAATTAATTTTATTTGATCTAATATCTGACCAGGTGTAATCGAACTTGATTAGATCTGATAATATTTGATCACTTTTCTGTGCAGACATAATTTTGGCAGTTCAGATTAATGAAGATCTGATCGAATCTGATCAAATCTTTTCAAATTTTTGATAATTTACTTGATTTGATCAGACTGAATTTTTTCCCTGTGTGGTGATTGAGAATGACCCATCATTTACGAGTAACAGGTATACCAACCTTGTTGAAATTTTCAGCCTCTTTCAAACGATTTATCAGGTCTGAATTCTGTTTCAAATCATCTATCATAGGTGGAATATCTGAAGTAAATTCTGGATTGAGGTTCGTTAATCGTACAGCCACTGGATTGAGATTAGTTACATGGGCTATATGGTCCATTATCTGTTCAATTAAGGCAATTCCTTCAGAACTACCTGGATAAGTGTACAATCAAATATCCGAAATGTACGTATGTATTAATGATCGAGTAATTATGAGTTCACATTCTGAAGTATTGCTGAAATGAGTGGCACCACTTACCAGGAGCTCTGGCGTATACATTGGGTGCGGAGTCGCTCTTTACATGGTATTGAAAAACTGTCCAAGTTGACGAATCATAACAATTCGGAATTCTATGAATAATGAAACCGTGCATCGAGTGATTCAATGTGACGCCATGGTTGCTGTATGTTTTGACGATCATGTGTTGGATTTCCCCTTTTTCATCAACTTCCACCTGTTCAAAAAAAATTAAATATGGGTATTTTGAAACTTTGGCAAAAAAAAAAAAGGGACACTTACAAGTTCAGCAAAAAAAGTAAAACATTTTCGAAATTTTGTAGTGTAATTTTGACTGAAATTAGGACTTTTTTGACAATCTTGTCCTGAAGAAAAGGACTATTTTGACAATTTTGGTAAATCAACAAGACTACCTAGTAGAAATTTTGAGGTGAAATTTAATTTTGTCTATTTTTTCGTTTTTTGTCATCATTTGCTTAAAGGTATAATTTTTTCTACTATATGTACTTATTTCGCATTAATTATGCCAAAATATTTTTAGAAATCATTCTTAAAAGAAAGGAAATATTTTGGAACGCAGTGATATCAATTTTTTGGCCATTATTCATTGGAAATTTTTTTAAAATCTCACAAGTTTTTGACCATTTTTCTTTTTGGAATCAACACCAAAACACGAATTTATTCGAAAATAAGCGATTTGCTAATTTTCAACCGCTCAGTAGAACTCTAAAAGATATCTTGGTTGAATTAGGTCAAAATTGGCTGATTTTTTTCGCGATACACCCTACAAGATATAATAATTAATAATGTGGTAGATATATGTACATACCTCGTATTTAGCATACATTGGGATCCTCTTGCCAATAGCTTCCATATTTGTTTCCAACTTGGTGACCATTCGTATTGGCACTTTGAGATTGTAAGCTGCTACAGCACAAGCTGTTGATATCAAACCTGATCTCTCCGTTTTCGCGCCAAATCCTCCTCCGCATCTTTTCACGCTTACATTGATACTGGAACGAAAATGGGTCTGATGTTATTAAAGTTATCAAAAATCCATTCTTTCGAACTGTAGGCAATGGAAAGCAGTGTGAAAAAATTTGCTTAATTTTTGGCTATTTTTCTCGATTTTATGACTAAAAAATTAGCACCGATGCGTTTCGAAATATTTTTCCATATTTTGGCTTGATCAATGCGAAATAAAAAGAAAAAAATTTCAGAAGACAAATTAACCCAAAAATCAGTCATTTGCAAATTTTTATTCGCTCAGTAGAACCCTAAAATTGGTCCTCTTTCGCAACTGAGCCATTTTTCTTAAAAGTCAGGTTGAATAGGGGCTTGAGAGAAAAAAAAAACACGAGTTTTTTGAAGATGTACTCTCTATGTGGACCTATATTTCCCCTCCGAAGGCTCCTCCAGGGCTCATTTTTTTGGGTAACTTTCAACTCAAAATTGAGATGTTCGCTGACTTTGGCCAAAATCCTTGAAACTTTTTTCGCGATCCATCCTAATAGATACACATAAATAAGTAGGTACCTGTTACTGACCTATTTTCTGACATATTTAAAGCTTCAGCTGCGGTGTGTTGATTTGCTCTGATCCATTGAGAAGATGGGTAAATGTCCATTCCGTCTTCAAGTGGGACACATAGACAGGTTTGAGTTTCCATATGGTAATGATATTGACTTCCCGTTGTCAAAGAGCCTTTGAATTTGTACTTTGTATTACCTGTGAAGTGGTAACGAAACGTTATGAAAAGCTTTATACATTGAGTAGCCATTTTAAAATTCGCCAGAAATGAAAAAAAAATTGGTATAGAAGTGCTAAAATTCAAAAAAAAAAAGGATTTAAAATTCTTTTTGAAAATTTTCAAAATAGCGAAGAAAGGTTAGATTTGATGAAATCTGAAAAGATCTAATTTGATCAAAATTCTGATTTGGGTAGATCTGGTCTGATGAAAATCGGACAAATTAAATGCAAATTCCTTCTACTGGATGTGATCAGATCTGAACAGGTTTAATCCTATTAAAATGTTGACCCGATGACATGAGTTTTTGGATCGAGTCAAATCAAATTGAATCGAGGGAATGTGCAGATGCTCCTAAAAATCCAATTTTGTTACCTAAATATTATCTGCTGGAATAGATTAAATATAATTATGAACTCGGTTACGTTTCGAAGGATGACTAACTTTTCCTGTGAGTGGCAATTTGTTCCTCATGTCGAATTATTCTACTTTGATCTCCAGTCTCAACGATTGTCTCGAGATTCAAAACTGGCTTACGAGTTTGCTCGATATTAACAACGACTTGGTCTGCTGCTTTGTTTGCGAGGATTTGAGTTTTAGCCACGACCACTCCGATGGTTTGACCAGCGTATAGGATTTCTTTGTCAGCAAAGAGCTAGGTAGCAGATTTTTAAAAAATCAAAAAAAAACTTCATCGCATTTTTGAATTATTGAAGGGTACCTTACCTACCTGTTCATCTTCAAGTGTGCCAAAAGGTACTGCTGATAGGCAAGTGTTTTTACCCGGGATATCTTTGGCTGATATAAACTTCACTACATTTGGCATATTCTATAAACGATAAAAATAATGTGTTAAAATTTTCTTCGAAATTCGGAATGCAGATAAGATATTTTAAGTGAAAATTCCATATCAATCAAGTTACCTCTATGGCGCTTGTATCTATACTGATTAATTTCCCTGGACCTTTTTTAGCTACTACAAATGCTGCGTAAAGTTCATTGACTCGTGCTGGGATATCGTCAACATATTCAGTTTCTCCTGAAAACCCAAATCGAATCAATCAAACGATATTTTCAAAATGATTTCTTGCTAATTTTTTTTTTTTTCGTCAACAGTGAACGTGAATAATTTCTTTTATATAACCCTCATGAAAATTCTTCAATATCTTGAGACTCGATTTTACCAGAGCATTGTAGAAATGCATTCACATGAGGTATTGGTTTGTTCACAGGCCACACTGATCGATCAGTCTGGAAATCTTGCTTGCCCAATGATAGAGGTCTGATTAACAAAGAACCTCCGCTGCGATATTTTTCTGAAATGGAATCTGGCGATAAACTGAGAATGAACTACGGTGCAAATAGAATAAGGTAAGATCACGTAATCAATTTTTTTTGTAAATTAAGTATCTTTGGAAAAATATTGGTACCTTGTAAAATAAATTCACTGCTAATGAAATTCGATACTCGGGTGATGCTTCGGTGGGGTCATTGTCAGGCTCGAGTTCGGATTTGAGTATTTTGCAAGCTTCTTTAAGTACATTGATGTCTAAGAGGCTTTTATTCGTGATGTAATTTTGGGTTCTTTCGGCGTGAACCTGCGAGTAAGTAGGAAGCATAGTTAATTCAAGATGAGTCCAATTTGTGAGAGGAGGGGGAAGTTAACAGATATCTTACGAAATTGTGATTAATTCCTCCATAAACTAAGGCTGGTGAACCAATCACTTTGTAATTTCTATTCTTGTCTACCTTGACGAGGAATCCTGCATTGACGTAAGCGTGGGTGTTCTGTGCTCTTTGCATAATCTATGGAAATAAAATCGAAATAATTTTCATTTTTTTTTTTTTAGAAAATTATAGGAGAGCAAAATTTGAAAAAAACACACTTTATAGGAAGCGTATTCGTAATTAGACGAATCCAGGGCTGGTAATATGATTTTCAATAAGACTTTGCATCGCATATCGGATGCGAGATATTTTGCCAATGAATAAGTAGTCGTCTTTCCACCTGGAGCACCTAGAATGCATTTTCATGTCGCTTAATTGTCCATATATTTTGATCTTTGGTACCTTGAGAATGACTCACCAATCGTTAATTGAGCTCCAACGGTTTCCAGTATGATGAACAGGTCAGAAGAAAACTCTGGGTGGAAATACTTAATCGATAAGTTACCTGCCAACGTTCCTGTCTGTAAAAAAAAAAAACAAAAAAAAACTGTAGGTGAAAAAAATACTGATGATTATTGAGGGTTTATTGAAGCTTGTTTCAAATTTTAATCACTCACATTTCTGACTGGCACATTGGCGATGAGATCGATGTGTTTGGCGAGCTTTTTCAAGTAGCCAAATTTATTGGGATTTTCCGCTGCTACTTTATCCATTATTCTCATGGTCTCTGTAAGAGTCGTATTTGCTCCCAAAATCAGATTACCAGAGTTTAATACGTAATCGTGTAATTCTTTCACTCCATTTATGTCGATGTAAATTTTTTGTGGTTCGGACCTGTAGACCCCTGGAAAAAGTAGATTTTTATGAATACCCAATTACTGAAATTTTTAGTCTGGATGAAAAGTTCAAAATGATATTGTCGCAATTACTGAATTAAAATCTCACTTTCAGGTTTTAATTTTGCATATTTTCAGTTCTCAATTTTATTCTCAAAATTTTCTGTTTCAATTACTTTTTTTATTTCATTTTCAGTTTTTGACCTGATTTTCTGGATTCAAGTTTAATTTTTAATTTTCTCGTTTTATTGCAAGTTTTTGATTTTATTTTCAAAACTTTCAAAAAAAAATTAAAACTGAAAAAAATTGAAAATTCAAAAAATTATACTAAAAACCGAAAATAAAATCGAGAAAAAGTTTGAAAAGAGTCAATAACTGATTATAAAAAAATTAAAATTTGAAAATACGAAATCGAAAATTCTGAACACCGGATTGAAAAATGAAAACTGAAAACGATATAGAAAAGTGAAAATAAAAAATACAAAATTAAAAACTGAGACAGAAAATTAAAATTCAGAAAAAAACTAAAAAAATAAAATCAAAAATTCTCAAGGATTTTCGATTTTAGTTTTTTAGTTTTTTTCTGAATTTTAATTTTCTGTCTCAGTTTTTAATTTTGTATTTTTTATTTTCACTTTTCTATGAATCGTTTTCAGTTTTTAATCCAGTATTGAGTGTTCGTAATTTTAGATTTAATTTTAAGCTTTTAATTTTTTTATTATCAGTTGTTGATTCTTTTCAAACTTTTTCTCGATTTTATTTTCGGTTTCATTTTCAGTTTTTAAGTTTTTTTATCACCCGTTATTGATTCTTTTCTAACCTTTTCTCGATTTTCTTGCGGATTTTAGTCCAATTTTCTAAATTTTCAATTTCTTTTTCAGTTTTGAATTTTTTATCGTTAGTTTTTGATTTCATTTTAAAAAATTTTTCAAGAATTTTCGATTTTATTTTTTTAATTTTTAGTTGCATTTTCTGAATTTTTATTTTCTGTCTCGGTCTTCAATTTGATTAATTCTCAGTTTTTGATTTCATATATTTTCAGACGTTTTTATTTTATCTTTAGCTGTTGATTTTTTCAGAATTCTCAGCTCTATTTTGAGTTTATTTCAGTTTTTGATTTCATTTTTAAAAATGTATTCTAATTTCAAAATTCTTAATTTAATTTTATGGTTTTTCAATTTCGATTTCGGGGGGTTTCCTAAAATTCTGAGTTTTGGTTGTAGGTACATATTTTAACTTTTTTTGATTTTTAGCTTCAGCTACTCACACTTTGAAAAGTTATAAAGTTTTTGCTTGGAATGGAAATGACTTTCAGCCCAATTAAATACAGGAAGCTAGATTTTTGATTTTGAGGGAAAACACGTTCAAACTCCCCCCCCCCCCCTACATACCAAAAATTTTAGCACTTCAAAGTAATTTTTTATTTTTTTGACGAATTTTTCAAAAAGTAATTTTAAACTACATAGCTACCTACCTATTTTCCGTGAAAAATACCTACCTACCTACCCATTTTTGCTTTTACAACCGATTTAGAATCTTCAGCAAAATTTTGTTGTTTTCCTTGAATTGTCTTACTTAATTTTACCAAAAATATAAAAGGTAATTGGAATGACCACAAATTTGATTTTCATCTATATTCGCACGATTTAAAAACCGAAAATCTACGCACAGATCTTAAGAAAATCGGTTTTTGTTTCTGGTTTGGGTAATTTTCTGAATTTTCGATTTCTTTTTCAGTTTTTTGATCGTATGTGTTTTCAGAATTTTAAATTTCATTTTCAGTTTTCTCTTTAATTTTCAAAGTTAGATTTTTCAACCGTGAAATAATTCATTAAAAGCGTCTGATCATAAACTAACGTAGGTAATTTCCTAGACAGCGTGTGCGTCAAGCTTTATCTTATCTCGTCACATGTATAACAGAATTAGATGCTTTGTATACACTTTGTAGAAGAACTCTGATCATGCATCTTATAGATGGCACTTTAGCTCAGAAAATTTAAAGCTGTGATGAATATATGTAGGTAAGGTACCTTTATTGGTTCGTTTACCTACCTTGAGCCGTATTTCCACCCACAATCATGTACTTGGTGTCATCGTGAACCATTTTCTCGAAAATGTTGTATATTTCTTGAACTCTGGTCACTCTGAACCAGGTAGCTCCTTGTAGCTGTATCGATAGACCTATCGATTTATCGAGTACTTTAAGGTCTTGATCAACGCACGTGTCGTATCCGTTTACTTTGATTTTACACTGATTATTGCAGGGTTTTTGGGTTTTGGAACAGACTTTAAATTGAGTCATTATATCCTGAGGAAAGCAATTCAGGTGATAAGTTGTGGATAAAAGACCAATTAGGCGAGAGCAAATAAATATCTACTATTTTACTTCGATATCGATGAATTTTTGCTTCAACTCTGGAGTAGCATCAGTGGCTAGGGACTTGAAAGCATCTAAAATTGGCCTGTATCCGGTACATCTGCACATATTACCTCCGAAAGAATTCTCAACATCGCTCATTTTAACCTCCCCCTCGTTTCCTTCTAGTAAGCTAAATTGCAAAAAAATCTGTCTTTAATGGAACTATAGAGTTTGTTAAAAGTCATCTTAAGAAAATTAGATCAGACCTGAACATATTCATAACCATTCCAGGGCTACAGTATCCGCATTGAGTACCATTAAAGCCAGCCAGAGTTGATTGGGCTTTATGGTAGCCTTCTCTTTGATTACCTATACCTTCGATGGTGATGATATTCCATCCATGGCAACTAAATACAGGTACTAGACACTGTAAATAATATTCAAATGATGAAAGTTGCGATCGTAGTGACCTCACAGAGTAGTGGATTGTTGCTAACCGAGTTCACCGCAAAGACTTCCTGCTGATCAGTTATCGGATTCGGTTTCCTGACAGTGACTACACAAGCACCGCAGCCTCCCTCCAAACACATGAACTTGGTACCTTTGAGATTGGCATGGTTTCTGATATATTCGTTGAGCGAGGTCTCAGGAGATACATCATTAGCACCCACTGAGGGAGAAAAAAATGCCAAATATAGTCGTAGGTGACAAAAAAAAATTAAAAATAAAAGAGATAAAAAAATCTTACCTGTATAGACGTTATCGTTAATTTTAAACTTGAGCATTTTTTTCGAGTAGGTACCGAAAGAGACGTATCCGATCGTGTGACCAAAAGTTGTCAATTTTTCGACGATAATTTCATGATTTGTTGCTATATTTTCGAAACTCGGTGGTCATTTTTACTCAACTATGTATATTTGAGACCAGCTCGCGGTGTAAAAGTAATTAAAAACTTGTTTACACTATCACTCGTTATGCGAATTAGAACGAAACTACAGACATGGCGAGTTATTTATTACATTAGACTGTGTATACAGTTCCCCACTTTCTTATGGATTATCAAACAGGTTACAAGAAATTCGATATCATGTGTGTATTGCTGTTATCATGTTTGAAAATAAGAACGAAATATAGGTAACCCGTGTAAAATGTATGCAGAATTATCTAGACTATTCGTCGGCGAGGTTGAATTTTTGTAAAAATTATGCTCCACAATTACTGCGATGAAAATTTCAGCTAAGTACACTTCTCAGCGAAAATATTATTTATTTTTATTATCTACTGTGAGGAAATGGGCCACACGAATGAATGAGATGAAAATAAGTAGGTGTAGGTAGCTACTCGTATCAAGCAGACTGATAAAAATTGACCTTTATTGTCGACGTTATTTTTGAATGCCTAATTTCACACTTGGACAATCTTTTTTGAACCTTATAACGGTATCTCTGACAGAATGATCGATCAATCAACTTGTATGTATTACAGAATTAAAATTTTATTATTACCTACGTAAAAAAAAGTGTAAGTATAAATAATAAATTGAGCCCAACATTTAGACAGAAAAAAAAATGCAAACATACAATGAATACGAGTATATCATAGAGCAAATTGATCCAGTGACGTCATCGAGCTAAGTAGAACACTTTCTGGAGTATAAGGTAGATCTGAAAAAACAGAATTATTTCAATTTTGAAAATTCCAAAATCAAATAGGCTTAAACTTGGGTCAAAAATACTCACTGATCGGGAACCAGTCTTCTTTAGATCCTGCTTCTTTTCTACCAGAAAGTAATGCATTTCGAATAGCAAAAACTATGCCAATACTTAAGCAAAGTGGTGGCTCTCCAATAGCTGTAAAATATGGAAATTAATTTGTACATATAAGCTGTCATTCAAATGCATATGAAACTTGAGGAGAAATAGGGAGAAAGATTTTATCTCCTGTAGAAAATTGTAAGTAAGTACCTTTTGATCTGAGAACACCTTTTGGATTAGGAGCATTCCTCCTGAAATATACTCTGAAATCAACTGGGATATCTTTCGCTCCAGGAGGTGTATAATTCTGAAAAAATCAACGCAATTTTATTTGATCAATGGTTGGTCTAGGTACCTAATCATTTGGCAAATGATGAGAAAACGTGACCATCCCATACCCAAGTTCGATTAGTGAGCAAAGCTCCTGTATTCTGATCGTAAACCAATTTTTCGCACAACCAGTATCCCAATCCCATGACGTAGGCGCCTTCAGCTTGACCAATATCCACATCAGGACTTATACTTTGTCCCGCATCTTCCAATAAATCAACTCTGTTGATCTACAAAATAATAGGTACCTAAATTAGTGTCGATTTCAGAATCTGTGGAGTACAATTTTCATTCTATGTAGGTTCTCAGTTCTTACCAAGTATTGTCCAGTCAACAGATCAACTTCGACTTCCGTAACAGCAACTCCAAAAATGTTGTAATTGAAGTTATCTGCGCTAATCGCTGGAGAATACCTGTTGTGTGTAAACATAATTATAAACAATTTTTTAAAAACGTTTTTCAAGCTTAATTATTAGGTACGGAAGTGGGGAAAATCCGATTTTTGGTGTTCAAGAGGTGGGGAGGAGTCGAGAAGTCAAAATCACCAAAATGCTCATCTGGGCACCCGTCGAATTTCAACCTCCTTGATTAATTTGGATAGGTGAAGAGGTGACACAAAGTTTCTCAATTGCTCTGCCACTCATTCCTATTGACTTTTTTGGCTCTTAATTTTCACCTCCCTCCCTTAGACTTTTGCGAAATCCAAACCAAGTCTCAGTATCAAAATTGAGCGAGTTTGGTTGAAATTCTTTCAGATGAAATGACCTTACAGTTGAATTTTGGAAAAATATAATAAATGCCCAAAACTGATTTTTTTTTAAAAAAAGACCTTTTGAGACACCAAAACTGATCCCTCCTCCTTATAATCGAAATCTTGGTTGATATGACCTTCTCCGGCTTGAACGAAACTAAGCACGATCTAAAGAGCATTTTTCAAAATTGCCATAACCGAAATTTTAGACGTTAAAGTTCATTCCTAGATTTTTGAAGAATTTTTGAAAATTAAAAAAAAAACTAAAAAAGCTGTCGTAAGCGTGATTTTTAAATTTTATCATGAAGATACATTTTTTGTGAAAAGTGAACAAATTCAAGTAATTTCTTAAATTCAACTCCCACAGACCAACAACAACTTGTTTTAAGCAATTCTGTAGCCTGCAGAAATTTTTCAATTCTCTCCAGAAGCTTCAATCACTCTGGAGAGGCCAAAAATGAACTTTTAGAACCTGTAAATTTGGTCGATGCTTATCCCCATCCCTTCGACCTTTTTTTGATGGTTATCTCAAAATTTCAGAAAAATTTGAATTTTTGACCAATCAAATTTTAACGAGCTTTTTTTTGCAAGATATAGTCTGATGAATCTACTCTACATGACCACTCGACTCAAGAACAATTTCTGCTGGAGCTTTTTGAACCTTCCAGCAATTTTTCAGATTTCTTTAAAAATGTCAAATTTCGATTCTTTTTGAGGATTGTTAAAGGCTTTAGAATACCTTTAATGTGCGAGAGTTGAATTGAAAGAATTGCCCACATTGGTTCACTTTGCTAAAAAAAATACATTTCATAGACAATAAGACTTTTTTGAATTTTTAAAATTTTCAAAAATTCGCTAAAAATTTTAAAATGAACTTTAAGTTTTGAAATTTTGGTTATGGTGGTTTTAGAACATGTTTTTTGGATCTAGATTGGTTCCGTACAAATGGACGAGTATGAATTCAAAAGGTTCCCTTAAGTTGTTGGGAAAAATGAGACCTTGAAAAATTTTCAGCCAAGTTTTTCATAGGAGCTTTTTGGAACTTCTTACTAGTTTTCAGATTTCTCCAGAAATTTCTAATTGCTCTCAAGTGGGCAAAATGAACTTAAGATTCTACAACTTTGGTCAATGCTTATTGAGCATCCAGAAAATGTGAAAAAATTCATTCATTTTTGATCCCTTCGGGGCTATTTAAAATTTCTGGAGAATTTGATAACTTTCTGGAGGCTTCAAAAAGATCAAATTGCGATTATTTCTGAGTCAAGTGGTACAACAGGTGATATCTTGCCAAAAACCATTCGTTACATTATCCTATTTAAAAGTTTGATTTTCGATCTAAAATTCACTTTTGAACATGGCACTCCTGGATTTTTGTTTTAACCACCAAAAACAATTCGGAGGGTGCTTATTGAGCATTGACCCGAGTTGTAGGTGCTGAAGTTCATTTTTAGCCTTTCCAGACTGATTTGAAAATTCTGGGGGAAAAATCGCCGAAGGCTCCAGAATGGCCTAAATCTTCAATTTGCTTGAAAATGTATATTTCATGTTAAAGGTTGAAAATAGCCCACAAACAGTTTCTTTTCGTTTTTACCGACTTTGCCGTGAAACGGAAAAGTAAGGTATTGTATTTGTCATGATGGTTGAGGATTTGGGTGGGGGTGGGTTTTCTTGACGTTTTGAAGTGTGCTGATCACGATAAGACATATGGCGCAAAACGAGATAAGTTTATATATATATATATTTATATATTTATAGGTATATCAATTTATGTATAAATTTGTGTCACGCTGAACTCAAAAGCTCCGAACTTTAAGTCGAAACTAATGATGGCAAAATATTGCTTTGATACTGAACTAGAGAAATTTTTAATTTGGTCGAAATCGGTTCAGCCGTTTACGAGATATGAACGTTTAAGTGTGTTTCAACGTTATGGATAAGCAGAAATTTGTGTAAACCCTTATATCTCGCAAACGGCTCACCCCCAACAAACAGATGGGGTGGTTAGGGTGTGTAGGTTGCAGATTGGTACGCCGAAGGTCGGGTGTTCGAATCCCGCGCGAGTCAAGAGGAGAAAATTTTTTGTTGATTTTTTTGTTAATTTTTTTGTTAATTTTATCCGTCCAAAATTTTTTTGCCATAAAAAATCAAAATTTTTCAAAAATTTCTAGTGTAATTTTTGTTTTAACAAAAAACATTATATATATATTTTTTTTTTGTTAATTAATATCTAGTAATTTTTAGTAAATAAAATGATTAGTTATTTTTGGTGAATTACTCGTAATTAAAGTTGGTCGAAAATTTTGGTAAATTGCTTGGGTAATTTTTGGTAAATTGGTAAAGTTTGGTAAATTGGTAAAAACCTTTGACAGTAAATTACTGGGGTAATTAAAATTCGGTAAAAAATTGGTAAATTAGTGAGGAAATGTCTCGTAAATTACTGAGGTGAATGTTGGTAAATTGCTGGGGTAATTTTTGGTAAAATGGAAAATTGGTAAATTAGTGGGTAATGTCTGGTAAATTACTGGGGTAATTTTTGGTAAATTCGTAAATTTTGGTAAAGTGGTAAATTTTGGTAAATTGATAAATTTGGTTAAATTTGTAAGTTTTGGTAAATTCGTAAAGTTTGGTAAATCGGTAAATTTTGGTAAATTAGTAAATTTTAGTAAATTGGTAAATTTTGGTAAATTGGTAAATTTTGGTAAAATGGTAAATTTTGGTAAATTGATAAATTTTGATAAATTCGTAAATTTTAGTAAATTGGTAAATTTTGGTAAATCGGTAAATTTTGGTAAATTGGTAAATTTTGGTAAATTGGTAAATTTTGGTAAATTGGTAAATTTTGGTAAATTGGTGAATTTTGGTAAATTGGTAAATTTTGGTAAATTGGTAAATTTTAGTAAATAGCTAAATTTCAATTCTGGATAAAAATTAAGCCATTTAAAACCTTTAAATTTTGGTAAATTGGTAAATTTAGGTAAATTGGTAAATTTAGGTAAATTGGTAAATTTAGGTAAATTGGTAAATTTAGGTAAATTGGTAAATTTAGGTAAATTGGTAAATTTTGGTAAATTGGTAAATTTTGGTAAATAGGTAAATTTTGGTAAATTGGTAAATTTTGGTAAATCGGTAAATTTTGGTAAATCGGTAAATTTTGGTAAATTGGTAAATTTCGGTAAAATGGTAAATTTTGGTAAAATGGTAAATTTTGGTAAATAGGTAAATTTTGGTAAATAGGTAAATTTCAGTAAATAGGTAAATTTCGGTATATAGGTAAATTGGTAAATTTTGGTAAATAGCTAAATTTCGGTAAATTGGTAAATTTCGGTAATAATTTTGTTTTTTGTCAACAATTTTCCTGATATATTATTCCACTTGTAATATGACGGTTACGTCTTCATAAGTACGCTAATTTTTATTAGAAAATCAATTTCATAAAAGTGTAATATGATGGCTACTTATGATTGACTATTTTATTTTGTTGATGTTTTCGACTTTTCGTATTCATTAAATCGGTAAATTTGGGTACTTCCGCGCATTTTGATAAATTGGTAAATTTTTAAGTAATGTCTGGTAAATTACTGAGATAAATGTTGGTAAATTACTACAGTATATTTAGAGCAAAGTCGGTTGATCTTGCGAACTGCGCAAGATGTTTTTAAATCTTTAAAAATTTGCCTAAAAACCCGAAATTGAACTATAAGGTCTGAAATTTTGCTAACAAGGGTTTTAATACCTACCGACAGATTTTGATCATGTATTTTATATTGCGATAATGGTCTAAACTTACATATATTCGCACATCAAGTCAACACTCGCAAGTGCAGCGGCTTTAATTATTTCAGGCCACGATTTACCAGGATTTTTTTGTTTTATGGGTTCGAGTCGGCCGAGCATTATTTTACAACATTCCAAGGCAGCCTATAAAATAAACATCGTCCAATAATTAAGAACGCATAATTATGCTTCTGAGTCATCTGGATGCAAAAATGATTCAGCAACTTACGAAAGTAACTGCATCACTACCCATACTTCCTCCGGTTGGTCCATTGTTAGGGCTTGTTAGAGACATCGAAGGTTTGATCTTAATCATGGTCACATCTATGCCCAATGCGTAAGCTACAGCTTGAGCAACCTTTTTGAATAAAAATACATAAGTAGGTATACAGTGGACGAAAGAGTTGATTTTTAGAGATCTTTATAAGTACGTACTTTGGTATTTATACCTTGACCTATCTCAATACCTCCATGAGTGATAGCTACAGATCCATCGTACATGTAGACTGACATCAGCGTGTGATAAGGCAGAGGAATCTCATAAGGGTAATTCATCGTTACCAGAGAAATGCCCCGTTTCGTCCATCGATTAGCCTTTGCATAAAAACAACAGCAGCTGATAAAATTTGAGGAAAGAAAATAAGGGATGAGGAAATATCAAAGTGAGATTTTTTATTACCTTGTTGAAATCTTCGACAGATTTTTGACGATTGATAAAATCTGAGTTTTGTTTCACGTCGTCAATCATAGGTGGTATAGATGAGGAAAATTCCGGTCTAAGGTTAGCCAATCGTACGGCAGTAGGATCAAGATTGGCTACACTGGCGATATGATTCATGATGTATTCGATAAGTGCTATTCCTTCAGCGCTACCTGAAAAATTATCGAGAGGAAATGAAAAACTCATAGGGTGTTTCCCCATACTTAAATACATCTGTTTAATCCCAAGAGGGGGGGGGGGTTAAATCCATCAAAACGGGGAAGTTCCTCCGCGAAAAATGTTTTAAAAAGGTGCAGAAAAAAATGGAAAATATTTTTACTAAAGTTGAGATTCTTGAATTTTAATGAAATTGAAAAGCCCCCCCCCCCTCCGCCCATACAAAAATGAATATACGAGTAAATTTATAGTAAAATTAATGCTGTAAAATATAATCATTTTTAAAAAAGTAATATTATAGTGTTTGAAAAATAATGAAACTTCAAATTGGAAAAAAGATGTGACTTAATGACCTGAGAATTGGAAAATTTTGACGTAAGAAATTAATTTTTGAATCATTTACAAATGGGCGAAGGACGTTTTCAATTTCTAAATCATCTACAGCTCTTCTTTAGTAAAAAATGCACGCAAATGAGAGAATTCCAAAACACGAAGATCTCAGAACTTGCTCAAAGTCGACCTTATCCTAGCTTTAATATCGATAGATCGATTTGAGATTAATCTAAAGCACGTACCAGGAGCTCTGGCATGCGTATTTGTGGTGTAATCTGTTTTCACATCGTATTCAACAATATTCCAGGTAGTCGAATCGTAGCAACTTTGAACATGCAATACGATTCTTCCCATGAGGGTGTCGTTCAAAGTGATGCCCTTATCAGTGTACGTATCGATGCTCATGCGTTGAATTGCACCTTTTTCGTTAATGGCTACCTGGTGAACAAAAAAAAAAAAAAAATATAGAAAAGTGATGAAGAAATCCAGCTCTTGGAAATGGAAAAACGCTCCTTTCAAATGTACGAGATTTCTGTAGCTTCAATAAAATACCCCTAACACATCATTCTACTTCTCCCTTGATTTCTAGAAAGAAGTAGCACTCAACTTGAAAATAAAGCAATCGAGAAGTCATGTCATTAGTAATCTATCGTAGATACCTCATATTTGCCATACATTGGGAACCTTTTTCCAACTGCTTCCATATTGGTTTCTAATTTCACAACCATTCGAACTGGAACCCTCATGTTGTAAGCTGCCACCGCACAAGCTGTTGATGTCATTGCAGATCGTCCCTGTTTGGCACCATATCCTCCTCCACATCTTTTAACGCTCACGTTAATGCTTAAAAATAAACCAAATTTCATTATTAGGTAGGTCTAGGTATCCAAAGATAGGTATATTACTCATATATTGAAAAATTCTTCAACCAGATACCTATTCTCTGGCATATTTAAAGCTGAAGCTGCACCTTGTTGAACTGCGGCAATCCATTGAGTTGCTGGGTATATGTCCATTCCATCTTCAGTTGGGATACAGTAGCAGCTTTGGGTTTCCATTGTGAAATGGTATTGGCCTCCCATGTACCAAGAACCGTTGAACTTGTACTTTACGTCTTCTGTAAAACCGTGAAAAGTGTGCATTCAGTATAGGTAAGGATGAACCTTTTGACACGGTTTTCTAAAGAATTTTTTATCACAGCTGGTGGGGGTGAAATTGACAAAAGGAAACTGTGAACCACTATCGCTCCAAAATGAAGGGGTGGACATAAAAACTGAGGTGGGTTGGAAGTCGGAATTTTGGTTTGAAGATTTTTTTAGAGGTACCTACCCAACAATCCATCATAATTTTTCAAATCTAGGAAGAAGGGCAATTCACCTATCTTACCAAAAATACCTTTCCCATTTTTTTTCAAGTGTCTTCAATTTTAAATTCAGAGATTCAACTGGTAAGACTTTGAATTTTACACAAAAAAGAACATATTTTCATACGTGTCAAAAATTGCAGTCTCTGGAGCAGCTCAAAAATTACATTCAACCATAGTTCCTTCAATTACTTTGAAAATGAACTAAAATTATTCAGGAAAAAAATCTTTCAATGCTCCTTTCATAATTCTGCCGAAGGCCACATGGCGTTATTTCAATTCGAACGAAAACAGCTCATCAGCCCCTTCAGTTCTTAAGATCGTAACCGAACTAACACTTACGTAGTTCAAATTGTTGTACTACCTGGACTATGAAAAATATTCGACAATTTGCATTATGTGACGGGTAATTTTGAACTAAATTGACTAACTTTTTTCAGTGGTGGCTGGTTTTTCGAGTTGTAAACTTATTCTGCTTCTATCTCCGGAATCGACGACTGCTTTGAGATCGAGAACTGGTTTGCGAGTTTGTTCGACGTTTACGATCACCTTATCGGCGGCGCTGTTGGCGAGAGTTTGTGTATTTGCGACAACCACGCCGACTGGTTGACCAGCGTAGAGGACTTCTTTATCGGCAAAGAGCTGATATTTGGAAAAATGACGATAGGTGAGTAAAAATACTCGTATGGGATAAAAAGAACGAATTACGAACCGGTTCTTCTTCGATTTTTATCGGAAATACTTCTAGGAAAGTATTTTTACCCGGAATATCTTTGACTGATATGAATTTCACAACTCCTGGGATATCCTGCGGAAAAAAGTCATTTTATCATTTTTTTTTAGGGTGGAGGGGGGATTTATTTTTCACTTTCATTGTTATTTCTCAATGCTTATTTTACTTTTATAGGACTCATATCGATGCTGGTCAATTTTCCGGGTCCTTTTTTGGATACAACGAAAGCTGCGTACAATTCGTTAACTTGTACTGGAATATCATTTACATATTCGGCTTCTCCTGTAGAAAAGAACAATAAATTACAATGCAAACCACGAATTAGATAAATATTTTATATTCCTCAATCAAAATAATATTATTAATTAGGGTTCTAAAAAATATCCAAAAATTTTCAATTTTACCAGCGCATTGTGCGAATGCTTCTAATTTTGGCATCGGTTTGGTTACAGGCCATTGGGATTTATCAGTTTGGAAATCTTGCTTGCCTGAAGAAAGTGGCCTGGTCAATATGGAGCCTCCACTACGGTATTTGCTTTCGATGGTGCTTGGACTTAAACTGAGGACAAACTGAGACAGAAACAGAGCAAAAAGTAAGATTATACCAAGTTGATTATGATATTTACCAGTTGGTGATTGGTTGGATAAGGGGGGGGGGTGTATACCTTGTAAAATAAATTCACAGCCAACGAAACTCGATACTCTGGCGATGCTTCGGGAGGAACGTTATCAGGCTTCAGTTCAGATTTTAATATTCTGCATGCTTCCTTTAGTGTATTAACTTCCAGTAAATTTTTGCCTTTCATGTAATTTTCGGTATTTGTGGCATGTACCTAAAAGCCACGAAAACATTGCAATAAAAATAGAATGATCCTATACACCATTATTAAAGATTTCATCTAAAACTCCCAACTCACGAATTGGGGACTTATTCCTCCAAAAACAAAACTCGGTGAATCGAGCACTCTGTAAAAAGTATTCTTGTCGACTTTGACAAGGAAACCAGCGTTGACATATGCGTGATGATTCTGTGCTCTTTGGATGATCTAAAGTACAGAAAAAGTAAAATCACGAGGAAAAAATTTGGGAATTATTTTTTTCACAAGTAGGAGGATGAAGGAAAGAGATGAAAAATTACCTTATACGAACGATACACATAAGTAGACGAATCCAATGCTGGAAGTGTAATATTTAATATGATTCTGCGTCGCATATCCAATCCAAGATACTGTGCTAATGCATACTTGTACACCAATCCAGTTACATGACCTAGAACATTCATATTCTTACACAATGCTATTACCTTGAAGGTAAAAAAATTTAAGAAAATCACTTCAAAGGTAATCCTATTGTATCTTTGACAACCAATACCTATAGAAGCTCAATTGTTTTCATTTTTACTCACCTATGGTTAATTTTGCGCCGACTGTTTCCAAAATAAGAAACAAATCAGATGGAAATTCTCGATGGGAATATTTAATCGATAGGTTACCAGCTAAGGTTCCAATCTGTAAAAACGACAATGATATGTTACAAGAATGTGATAGATCTCACCATTGTTGATAGGTTAAAAATGAAAAGAGCTTTTATTACGTTTCTAACTGGTACGTTGGCGATAAGATCAATGTGACTGGCCATCTGCTTGAGGTAGCCGAATTTATTTGGGTTTTCTGCGGCTACTTTGTTCATTACTTCTATGGTCTTGTTGAGAGACATGTTTCCTCCTAAGACGAGGTTATCTGAGTTCAATGTGTAGATGTGCAGGTCTTTGACTCCGTTTATGTCGATGTAGATGTCTTGAGGCTCTGATCTGTAGACTCCTGTGGAAAGAAATGACTAATTTGTAGTGAAAATCGGTAAGGACCTGATTTTAATAATTTTTCTACATGGTTATGCATAAGTTCATAATTCGCATTTTTGAAATATTTCGAATGGTAGGAGTCGTTCGCGAACGTCTGACCCCAGTTTTAACAAATTGAACCGCTTGCGAACGTCTTTGAGCAATTTGTTGAGAAATCTCATTGTTGTTTCGTTCAGAAATTACTGAGTTCATTTTTAACGGATCGTTCGCGAACGACTCGAAATTTTTGTAAAAAATTTGGTCGAGAGCGAATATTTGATGTTATTACAAGCTTAGAAGAGAAGAACGAATCATGTTGTGTCTACTCTCAAGTGAATCATTCGTGAACGACTGGATGAATCTCACTGATGTTCTGTCATGAACAAATTGATATGTATTTAGTAACAACGAATTATAAATTATTCTGTAAAAAAATCATTCGTTCGCCAACGAATGAGTTCATTCTCCAGCGAATCGTTCGCGAACGACTTGATTATATTTCGCAAAGACTCTGTAAAAAAAATTAGTACTGAATAATGCTAAATAAGACCAAGAGTAGCACAATAAAAAATCATTTTTAAAGAACTGATTCACTTGCGATTGCGAACGACTGATTTCATTCTTGAACGAATCGTTCACGAACGATTTTCTATACTCTCAGAAACTCAGTCTCGAATAAATTTATTAATGAGGGTCGAGGAAAAACCTGATTATTTTCTTTAAAAAATTCATTTGTTCGCGAACGACTGAATTCATTCTGAAGTGAATCATTTGAGAACTGCATATTTTGCAAAGAGCCTTTCAGGATAAGATGGTGAAATCCGCACTTTCTCCAATTTTGACGAAACTCACCCAATATGTTAGCTTGGGTGTAAAACCATCCCAAAATTTTTTTTGAGTCGACCCCCCCCACCCCAACCCGAGAAATGTGCCCCAATGTGCTCAAAATTCAAAATTCTCGTTCTCCGGAGGGGCTTGTCCAAAAATTCTGAAACTTTCATAGAAAATAGTCACTAAGTAGGTGCGTGTGTGACATTTTTTTCAAAAAAAAATTTTCATATGTGGGCGTTTTTTGGGGGGGTTGAAAATTTCAAAAATTCGTAGAAAAAAACGGGGAGGGGGCCCTCTGCGAAATTTTCTCAAAAATTTAGTTACACCCTAAGGTATAACATATAACTTTCCCAGGGTCCTAAAGGGGGGTGCAACATGGTCAAAAGACATAAAGTTTGATAAAAAACATGTATCTCCAGTACTACCGCGCGTTTTGTCAACATTGTTCAACGACACCGCCGTGGGAAAACTTCACCTATCGCGCGCTCTCAAACTTGGATTTTTTTGAAAACCATATTGAAATACCTTAGTTGCCATCAAAGGTATTTTTGGTGAATATTTTCTAGGGTGGTGTGGTGAACAACCGAGGTAAATTTTTAACCCCCTCTCCCTTCATATTTACCACTCAAAATTGCGTTTTTCAACTTATTTTATGCTTTTTACTATATTTTTTTCAAATTTTTTGTTTGATCCGTCATAGTGAAAAATTGAAAAAGGTGCCATAGCAAGGGTAAAATTATAATTTCGGGAGAATCGAATATTAATGAATGTGGTATCGTTTCCTCATGATTCGATACCGCTGAGCACGAATATGACGTCAGATTTTCTGCTACACCAATCTAGCCCCTCCAGAGCCATCAGCCCCCCATCTCAATTTTTACTACTTATTTTTGAAATATAAAGTTACTTTGAAGATGATTATTGGTGTCGTTTCCAAGTGATGTAGACGCAAATACAAACGTCTGATTTTGTTTTACGCTTGACCGTGCCCTTCAGAGCGTCAGCCCCCTACTGAGAGGCTGGGTATGAGTAAAACGAAATCAGATGTCTGTATTTGAGTTTAGGTCTCTTGGAAACGACCCCAATTTTGTGAAAGTAGCTCTATTTCAAAAGTAGTGGGAGCTGAGACTGTGGAAGGGCCGGGTGAGTGTAAAACAAAATCAGACGCAATATTTGTGCTCGGAAGGTTTGAACCATATGAAAACGACACCAATATCATCAAAGTAACTTTATTTCAAAAATGTGTAGTAAAAATTGTTTATGGTTGGGGAGGGGGCAGGCAGAAGGCTTTGAAGGGGCTAGGTTAGCTTATAACCAGACGTCATGTTCGTGCTCAGCGGTATCAAATCATGCGGAAACGACACATTGTACCTCACAATTTTCATTGATAGTAAAAAGCAAAAAATTAGTTGAAAAATGCAATTTTGAGTGGTAAATATGAAGGGAGAGGGGGTTGAAAATTTACCTCGGTTGTTCACCACACAACCCTAGAAAATATTCACCAAAAATACCTTTGATGTCAACTATGGTATTTCAATAGGGTTTTCAAAAAAAATCCAAGTTTGAGAGCGCGCGATAGGTGAAGTTTTCCCACGGCGGTGTCGTGGAACAATGTTGACAAAACACGCGGTAGTACTGGAGATACATGTTTTTTTATCAAACTTTATGTTTTTTGACCATGTTGCACCCCCCTTTGGGACCCTGGGAAAGTTATATGTTATACCTTAGGGTGTAACTAAATTTTTGAGAAAATTTCGCAGAGGGCCCCCTCCCCGTTTTTTTTCTACGAATTTTTGAAATTTTCAACCCCCCCAAAACCCCCCAAATATGAAAATTTTTTTTTGAAAAAAATGTCACACACGTACCTACTTAGTGACTATTTTCTATGAAAGTTTCAGAATTTTTGGACAAGCCCCTCCGGAGAACGAGAATTTTGAATTTTGAGCACATTGGGGCACATTTCTCGGGTTGGGGTGGGGGGGTCGACTCAAAAAATTTTTTGGGATGGTTTTACACCCAAGCTAACATATTGGATGAGTTTCGTCAAAATTGGAGAAAGTGCGGATTTCACCATCTTATCCTGAAAGGCTCTTTAGGTAAGTACTTCAAATTATCGATTTTTGAGTTTTCTCTCCAGAAATTTCAAAAGTAGGTCGCTAGATTTTTGTGATTTTAAAAAAAGGAAAACATTCTTTCGCATCATTCACTCTCAAGTGAATCATTCGCGAACGACTGAATGAAATTCACTAATATTCTGTCATGAACAAATTAATATTCGATAACAAATTACAAATTATTCTGTAAAAAAAATCATTCGTTCGCGATCGAATGTGTTCATTCTCCAGCGAATCGTTCGCGAACGGCTTGATATATTTCGCAAAAATTCTGTGAAAAAAACTAGTTACTGAATAACGCTCGATAAGACTAAAAGTAGCATAATAAAAAATTATTTTTGAAGAACTAATTCATTTCCGAACGACTGATTCAATTCTTGAGCGAATCGTTCACGAACGACTTTCTATATTTCTCAGAATTTCGGTCTCGAATAAATTTATAAAGGAAAAAACTGATTATTTTCTTCAAAACATTCGTTCGTTCGCGAACGACTGAATTCATTCTGAAGTGAATCATTCGAGATCTATTTTGTAAATTAAATGAGTAACTCAAAATATCGATTTTTAAGGTTTCTCTAATTAATTAATCATTTTGATTACTGTCTGGTACAAATGGTGAGTTTTTTTCGCCTGAACTTTTAAATAGGTAAGTACCTAGCTGAAACCGTTCATTTCGTTCTCTTACATTTGAATTGATTTTAATAAATTCACGAAACATTTTAAAAAAACTATCTCAATCAGGTAAATAAATTTTCATGTACTGAAGATTCATCCAGGTATTTAAAAAATATATAGGTAGATTTATCTCAATTTAAACTTTTGCAAACGAATGATTCATTTTTTAAACTCGTTTATCGTTTTCCACGAAAGATTTCTCGTATATCGCGAACGATCGTATTCATTTCTGAATTCCCCTGATTCGAAGAAAATTTACTCTTGAATGAGAGTAGGTACCTACCTATTTTTTCTGAAATTTTTTGGTACCTTTTCAGCGTTCAAAATTTACGTATATTTTGCAATGTTTGATATGCTGATTTTCAGGCATCTTATCGCGCATAAATACCTACGGTCCCCATACTTGAAATTTTGAACACAATAATCCACGTGATGTCATATCGCAGATAGGTAATTAATTGAAGCTTGAATGATGTTGCATTATCAGGCACCTGATTATTTATTTGCATTAGTTCTGTTTCAATCGACACCCCGAAATGACTCTCTCTCTCCGTTTCTTTCTCACTTTCTCATTCCGCAAATTATCGATATTTTCAAAAATTATCAAGTTCATTTAATTGCAATAACTAACTCGTTAATAATTGCATAATAATCATTCCTCGAAGCCAAAATACCCACTAATTGAGAACTCGCGAATATTATTGAGAAACAGTGACGAATAAATTGGCAAATTTTCTCCACGTATTCAACTCAACATGAATCTATCTACAAATATGTAGTGGGTATTTTAAATCTTCATCAATTCGGAAATTTTTAGAATAAAAAATACATAGGCTACCTAACCCAATCGTATGAAAAAATAACCTACCATGAGCTGTATTGCCTCCAACGATCATACACTTGGTGTTATCCTTGACCATTTCAAAAACATCGTAAATTTCTTGAATGGTTTTCACTCTGAACCATCTAGATCCCTGAAGTTGCAAGGAAAACGAAACGTCCGGTATTTGAGTATCATTACCAGAAGCACACGAGTTAGCTTCGAATCCATTCGATCCATTAGTTTTGCACAAGTTTTCGCAAGGTTGCTGGGTCTTGGAACAGATCTTCATCTGGGACATGATATCCTAAAAGAATTGAATGGCAAAAACCCGAAATGAAAAAATGTCCATCTGCAGCGACGATCAATTCGAGTCACCTACTTCGATATCGGTGCAAGTTTTCTTCAACTCGGGAGTAGCATCACTGGCTAGAGACTTGAAAGCGTCCAAAATAGGCCTGTATCCGGTACATCGACATATGTTACCTCCGAAGGAATTCTCAACATCGCTCATGGTGATTTTCTTATCACCGTTGAGTAAGCTGGATACGGTAAATAAATTCAATTTAACTGACCACAGCAGTTGGTACAACAAAATAGGTAGGAAACGAACCCGAACATATTCATGACCATGCCAGGAGTACAATAACCGCATTGAGTGCCACTGAATCCGGCCAGGGTGGATTGTACCTTATGATAGCCATTTCTCTTGTTACCTATGCCTTCGACGGTGATTATACTCCATCCATAGCTACTGAAAATTGGCACTAGACACTGAAATAGATTTTTTATACCGGTTAGACGATTGCCCAGCTTGATTCGATGCTCTGCCAAGGTCGTATGTATGTTTCACCTACTCACCGAGTTCACTGCGATTATCTCCTCTTTACCGGTTATCACATTGGGTCTCTTTATGGCAACTATACAAGCTCCGCAGCCTCCTTCTAAACACATGAATTTGGTGCCTTTGAGGTTAGCATAGTTCCTTATGTATTCGTTCAGAGTAGTTTCCGGTGGTACATCGGATCCGACTGAGTGGTGAGAAAACAAGAGTCATTTTAAGAATGATCGAAATAATTTAAATATTGAAATGAAAATAGGTACAACCTGTGTAAACGGTGTCGTGAATTTTTAGCTTGAATGATCCCTGTTGAATGACCCTGTATAAAGAATAGATAGGTATGTGTAATCATTATTGAATAGGTACTGTTCTTTGAAAATCCAAATTGATTTTTCAAGTTGATAACTCACATTTTATACAACAAAATTTTCGCTTAAACGGTAGGTAGCTGTTGTATCAAAATGTAACGCTCGAAAAACACGTTTTCACTATCGCACATTTATAAATGTATAAAGCTCTTACGATTATATTCGCTTGTTTTGCCAAACTCGACGAGTACTGTGTAGTAAACACTTGTTCTTATGCTCTGTAGTCTGGTTTCGACTTCATATCAACTCCCCTCATCTTCACCTTTTTTTTTTGGTAGATAGAATTGGTAAATTTATGTTGGACCGTGGGTACGTTGATCTGTTGATGTGTAGAACTCGAATCCTTAGGTACGGTCCATTACATTACATGCATAATTAAACGACAGTAGGTAAGGCTCAGATGTGGAAAAAAATTATAGTCAGAAAAGAATCTCGAGAGTTTAAACAGTCAACGGAATACGGTCTTTGGTCTGGGTTTCGTGACGATTAATGTTTAGTTGAGGTATTTGGAATTAATATGCATGGCCTTGACTAGACTGGTAAATGGGAATTGGATGAAATCATTTTGGAAATTGTTCGAATCTGCGAAAAAGTCTCGTTTCTGGTCAAAAATTCTTAAAAATTGTCAATTTTGCAAAAAATTCCAAAAAGGTCTCACTTTAAACATTTTTCAAAAGTCTAAAATTTTTTGCTAGGAATTTCCAAAAAGCAGTACTTTTTGCTAACATTGCCAAAGTCTCGTTTCTTGCCCCAAACTGCCAAAAAAATCTTGCTTTTTTACTGAAACTTCTCAAAAAAATCTCATTTTTTAAACAAAATTTACGAAAGGCCCATTTCTTTTGTCAATATATTGTTAAAAAGCTTCATAAATTGTGTAAAAGTCTCGTTTTCACAAAAAAAATAACGAAAAAACTTCCCTCGTGTCGAAATTGCCAAAGTCAAGTGTCTTTCTTTGCCTAAAATTGCTCAAAAATTGTCACTTAGGTACCTATTTGCAAAAAAATGTATAAAATCTTATTTTTTTTTCAAAAATTGCCTTATATTGAAAGTGTTGCTTTTTGACCAGAAATTGCCAAAATTTGCCTAAAAGTTACGCTTTTTGCTGAAAGTTGCCAAAAATTCTCACTTTTTTGTCAAAATTGCCCAAAAGTTCCCAAAAGTTTTGCTTTTTTGTCAAAAGTTGCAAAATAGCATCATTTCTTATACGAAAATTGCAAAAAAATATCTCTACTTTTTGGATAATAATTTCCATAAAGTCTTATTTTTGCTAAAAAATTCTCATAGTCATGATCGTATTTTTATTTTACTTTTATTAGATTTTAATTGGAATGTTTTATTTCGCGAATTTTTTTCTTTTTCACTAGAAAATAACGAAAAAACTCTTCTAGTGTCAATAATTGCTCAAGCGAAGTATATTTTTTCGGCAAAAATTGATCAAAATTGTCACTTTGAAAAAGTAGTTTTAGAAATCTCATTTGTTTTTTTTCATTTGGTTGGTTATCAAAGTTATAAACTTCCTTTTATTAGGAGGAGCTCTGCTTTCAATTTCCATAATTTTTTATATAAACGATTTGAACTTCAATTCCTGTCTCAATTTGATTTGATTTGATTTTTTATAATTGTTAAAAAAGTTCAGTTAAAAATTACCAATTTCATTTCATTTTTTTGAATTAAATTTTTAAATTTTCAACTCCTCGCCCCATCAGTGTCTGTGTATAAAATCAATTTTTTTATTTTTTTATTACTTTTGGACTCTTCTGTGGTCTTGAAGTTAGTCTTAGCGAGGGGTACAATTTCTTTAGATTTCAAATACTGAAAAAAGTTAAAAATCTATTTCAATTCAAGGAGGAAAAAAGTTCGAAATTTAGGAATTCAATATTAAGAAAACTCGTTGTCTCAATGTCACTCAACTAATCGAGTTTGGTCTTTTTTTTTCATCGAAGCTGAAAAGAAAATTTCTGATTCATGAATTTGAATTTTTCAAATTTGTCGACATGAAACAATTGATTGATCAGTCATTATCCAAAATGTACTCATTTCTGACCGATTTACGTTACAATCAGATTTGAAAACTTAGTTTCAGTAGTAAAATTAGATCAAATTTTTTAGGGGTTAGGGCCCAGGTTTTAAAATATGTATTCACAAAAATCCAAAAATATCAATTATGTGCAATGCTCAATTAATCAACACGCATTTGAAAATTTTATTAGGAACTAAAAATCTATATTTTGGCTACATTTTATAAACGAGAAAAAATAATATTATAAAGCGAATTGATCCAGTGACGTCATCGAGCTGAGCAATACATTCTCTGGCGTATAAGGTAGATCTGCAAAACAGAATGATTTTAATTTTTTAAATAAATGTGTACAATGTCTAAAAAGCTTTTCAGCCTAGGGGTTGAAATTTGACTTACTTATTTGGAACCAGTCATCCTTAGATCCTGCATCCTTTCTACCGGAAAGCAATGCATTGCGGATTGCGAATACTGTTCCTATACTCAAGCAGAGTGGTGGCTCTCCAGTAGCTGTAAAATATTTCAATTACAAGTTGGTACACATTTACATTTATTTTCAAAAAAAAAATCAGTCAAATATGGATAAGTATTGAACTTTGAAAGAAAGATTTTGTAAGTTTTAAAAATGTGTCAAGTACCTTTTGATCTGAGAACACCTTTTGAATTTGGAGCGTTTCTTCTAAAGTAAACTCTAAAATCAGCTGGGATATCTTTCGCTCCAGGGGGTGTATAGTTCTGAAAAATTGGTTCCGATTAATGAATTTAATCATAAGGGTAGGTATAATCATTCAATAAAATAGTGCTAATTACAGTAATAAGTTACTCTTCATACATACCCAACTTCGATTAGTCAGCAAAGCTCCACTATTCTGATCGTAAATCAATTTTTCGCTGAGCCAATACCCCATTCCCATGATGAAGGCGCCTTCAACTTGACCAATGTCCACATCAGGACTTATACTCTGTCCTACATCTTCCAATAAATCAACTCTGCTTATCTGTAAATCAATAAATTAGTATCTATGGTATTTATTCGAATCCGTCGAGTAAAGTTTCATCCTGCTTACCAAATATTGTCCAGTTAGTAAATCGACCTCGACTTCGGAAACAGCGACTCCGAAAATGTTGTAATTAATGTTAGTGGCCGTTGGGGAATACCTTCGTTAAACAGACATGAAAATATGTAATTTAAGTTCATGTTGCACCTTTTACTGAACAAATTAGGCAATTTAAACAACAATCGTGTTATGTAAGTTGCCGATTGTGATGACTGAAGGTATACTCAGACCAGTCTTACATGTATTCGCACATCAAGTCGACATTCTCAGCTGCAGCTGCTGCTATTATTTCAGGCCACGATTTACCGGGATTTTTTTGTTTTATGGGCTCGAGTCGGCTGAGCAGTATTTTACAGCATTCTAAGGCAGCCTATAAAACAAACACAATCGGTGAATTAAGAACCATAAATGCTGCGAGATACAAAAAAAAAGAAGAAAAAAAATCAGCAACTTACAAAAGTAACTCCATCACTACCGAAACTTCCTCCAGTAGGGCCATCGTTTGGACTTGTAAGAGCCATGGAAGGTTTGATTTTAATCAATGTCACATCTATGCCCAATGTATAAGCAACGGCTTGAACGACCTTTTGATCAAAGCAATGATTTTGATAAATATTACGAAAAAGTTGTTAATTTTTAGATATATGTGTAGTTTGTTTACTTACTTTTGTATTTATGCCTTGACCTATCTCAATGCCACCGTGACTTATGGCTACAGATCCATCGTACATGTAAACTGACATCAGGATGTGATAAGGCACAGGAACTACATAAGGATAGGTCATGGTTACAAGAGAAATGCCTCGTTTTTTCCATCGATTGGCCTTTTAAAAAAAATAGAAAATACTTAAGATTAAGGCAAAATTGAATCAGTTTTCTGAATCCTATCCTGAAGCTCTTACCTTGTTGAAATCTTCAACAGATTTTAAGCGATTCATCAAATCTGAGGTTTGTTTTATATCATCTATCATCGGTGGTATGGATGAAGAAAGTTCCATATTGAGATTAGCCAATCTTACGGCGGTCGGATCGAGATTAGTTACGCTGGCGATATGATTCATGATGCATTCGATCAGTGCTACTCCTTCTGTGCTACCTGTGAAATTATCGAGAGAGATGTTCGTTTATTGTAGGTATGAATTTGACGTGATGAGATTGGTTCTAAAGTAACCAGAGAATCTTAAGCCGCAATTGAGCGATTTAGAAGACCCATAATATTAGTCTGGTAATTTCCCCCTCCACTTCCCAGCAGCCCTTCTTCATTATAGTCAAATCTGAAAATTTTGAGGAAATCGTGGGATATGTATCGAATGACATGTTTTCGAAGGACTTCTTTAATCCAATCCGACCTTTTCCAGCACCCTCCTCTCTCTCACTTTTCGAAATATGAGCTCCAAGGGGTTCCCAAAGTTGTAAGTAAACTGTTCGAATCAATTTGTTTATCATATTTTTTAAAACAAATTATCTCGAAATTCTTAGTGGCGATTTTTTTTTCGAAAATTCTGAACCGAGACCTAATTTGAACATCATTTTTGTTCTCAGAGACCACGAATTAGTCAGACAACGTCATAATACATAGAATTCAATTTCAGCGAATAATTTTTTGGCTCGATTTTTGAGCTAAAAAATGAGCAATTTTCAGGGTAGTGGAATCTCTCAGAAAAATCTGACACCGAAAAAAAACCTTCACAGCCAAAATTTCCACTCAATTTACGACAAAAACTTTTTTTTCTCAAAAAAAAAACAAAAAATGCACTAAATGACTTATAGTTGAATTTTAATAAAATTTTTTCAAATTGTGACAATTATCAAAAATTTAAAAAAAAACATTTAGAACACTAAAAAATTTGTTGGTGCTTTTGGTGTTTTGATATTTTGGTGCTTTTTTTTGTTATTTTTTGGAGGAGTGTTTTCACAACATTTTGACTATTTTTCATGCATTTTCGACGAATTTCAATAAAATTTCGTTAATTTTTGATATTTTTCAGTGATTTTAAAATTATTTTTTTAGTGTTTTTTTTAATGGATAATTTTATCACGTATTCAACACCTTTTCATGCATTTCTTCTCCAAAAAATTTACTAAAAGCTTAATAATGTTTAATTTTTTTAGCCATTTTGAAAATTTTTTTTAGTATTTTTACATCATTTTAACACATTTTAAACATTTAAGCATTTTTTATCAAATATTGGTAATTTTCAGTAATTTTGCAGTAATTTTTTTTTTTTTAGTGTTCTTACATGATTTTAACACGTTTTTATTCGAACCTGATAAATTTTTCCAAAAGTTTCATTGATTTTTGATAGTAATTTTCAGTGATTTTACAGGATTTTTTTGAGTGTTTTCACACCAATTTAACACTTGCCTTTTTTTCGTGCATTTTTAGAAAATTAATTGAAAAATTACATAAACTATTTTTTAGCAGATCTGAAGTAATTTTGATGTTTTTTGTTGAATGTTTCATTTCAACTGCATGTTTTCAACATTTTTTTCATGCATTTTTGGTCAAATTTCACTATTTCATTGATCTTTAGAACTTTTTTTCATTGCTAACGATTTTGAAGCTGTTTTCCGGTAAAGCCAAATTGCACTGAAGTTTCATGATTTTTTATTGATTTTATTTTATGCTATAAAATTCCATCAATTTTAGGTAATTTTTAGCGACTTTGAAGTTTTTACTTGTGTTTAGAAGAAGTTTCTAGGATGTTTTTGTGCTGTATTTGGTAAATTTTCATAATATTTTATGGATTTTGAGGGATTTTAATACTTTATTCGTGTTTTTGAGTTCTGAAATTTTCGTTACCATTTCACCAAATTTCACTGAAATTTCAATTTTTTGGGTCCCCAATTTTTAATTTATTTTTTTTTTCAAGATTGATCTAATGTTCACCATAGTTTGCCTAAGTTTATTAAAATTCTATGTACCTATTTGATGATTTTCAGTAATTCAAATTTTCTTTTCTGGTTCTTTTTCATGCATTTTTTACAAGTTCTTCACAATGTTTTAAGCAATTTTAATTGAATTTTGCCTGATTTTGGTGAAGTTCTAACAAATTTTTAGTAAGCTTGAATGATTTTGATCCTTTTTTTTTTAGTTCTGTCTGATTTTGTCAAATATAAAATACATAAGTTTTGTGTTCTTTTTTTGCTCAATTTTTCTCAAAACAAATTCATTGATAAAATAAAATAAAAAGCTTTATTTTACAAGTGTTACAAGCATACATAGATAACACTCGTGACCCTAAGATAGGGCAAAAGCCTCCCCCAGCCTGCACCATTCTTTCCTGTCCTGGGCGATCTTTTGAAAATGGTGATGGGTCAGTAGTTTCCTAAAGTCGTCCCTCCACCTAGCCCTCTGTTTCCCTTGCCTTCTTATCCCAGTATTGAACCAGAAAGTGACTTTTTGTGTCCATCTGTTGTCCCTTAATCTAGCCACATGACCCCCCCACCCCCATTTTTTTGCTTTTATCAGTTTGACTGCGTTTCGATTATTTTTCAATTTCATTTTTACTGTTTTGATTTTAATCCGATCTCTTTTTTTTAGATTTAGCATGGATCTTTCCATTGCATTTTGAGTAGTTCTTATTTTTTGTTCTATTTTTTTTGATATTGTCCATGTTTCAGAGCCATACGTAAGAGTTGGGAGGACGCATGTGTTGAAAGTTTCACTTTTTATTTTTGCTGAGAAGGGACCTTTGAAAATAAATTTTAGCGACCAAAATTTGTTCCAAGCCAGAGTTATTCTTCTTTCAATTTCTTCTATTTGGTTGTTTTTGCATGAGATCTTTTGTCCGAGATAGATTACACTTCCTACCGTTTCAATTTTTGCTTCATCAATGGTTATGTCGTATCTTTCATCCACATTGTTGAGCAATTTTGTTTTTGATAAGTTCATTGCTAAACCTGCGTTTTTTCCCTTTTCATTCAGTTCTGCTATCATTTTTTCAAGCTCCTGTTTTGTCCCTGCTACCAGTGTTACATCATCTGCAAATCTCAGGTTGCTTAAGTAATCCCCATTAATTTTCAAACCCCTTTTTTCCCATCCCAGATCTCTGAACACCTCCTCCAGACTGCTATTGAACATCAGGGGCGACAAGGGATCCCCCTGTCTTACTCCCCGTTGAATATCAAAAAGTTCCCCAGGTACGTCTGTAATTATTCGTCCTTTCAAATTGGTATATAGTTCTCTTATGATCCCAACAAAGAAGGGAGGGACCCCCTGTCTCTCCAAGGCCAACAGCAGAAATTTATGTTTTAGTAAGTCAAAGGCTTTAGTGAAATCTATGAAGGCTAGGTGGAGTTCTATTTGATACTCATTACATTTTTCTATTAATTGGTTTAGGACCTGAAGATGATCAATTGTGGAAAACCCTGAGCGAAAACCAGCCTGTTCTCTAGGTTGATACAAAAAATGTCTAAGCCTCCTCTCTAGAATTTTTGAAAAAATTTTAGAAATATTTGAAGTTAAAGAAATAGGTCTGTAATTATTAATTTTGTCCCTTTCTCCCTTTTTAAAGATTAAAATGATATCTGAATGTTTCCAGTCTTTGGGTATCCTTTGTTCTTTCCAGATTTTATTAAAGAATATGGTCAGCACTTTTATAACTATTTCCTCTCCTATTTTAAAGCATTCATTAGTAATTTTGTCTGGACCTGGAGATTTATTGTTTTTTAAGTTTTTTATAGCCCACTCCACTTCTCTAGATAGTATTTCAGGCTCCGAAGTCTCTATTCCTAGTGCATTTCCTGATGGATTCAAATGATTTTTATCTTCATATAATTTGGAATAGAATTGAGTTGCGTGTTCATTAATTTTGTTTCTATCATGAATTCTGTTATTCCTTTCATCAGAAAGGTAAGGAGTGTAAATTTTTCCCAGACATCGGTATTTTTTAATCTGCTTCAAGCTTTTGGTAGATTCCATAGTTTCAAGAATGTATTTTTCATTTTTTTCCTTGTTGAAAATCCTCAACTCTGATTTTATTCTTTTACTTAGTAGATTCAGTTCTATTTTTGTTTTTGTTGTTTTATGTTTTTTGAGTTTTAGTTTTTCTCTATCCTGTATCAAGATTTTTATATCATCTGGTAATTTACTGGGATTTAGTGTTTCATTTTTTATTTGAGTGTTTTCATTGGCATTTATTAAGGCTTTCACTATGAGTTTGTTTATGTAATCTGTCTCCCCATCCCAGTCTATTTCACTGAGACTTTTGTTTAGTTCATTTTGGTATCTACGCTTATTTTCCTCTGAGGGTCTTCCACAATTAATGGTTAGAGTTTTTTGGAGTTTTTGAGGGTTTTGGAGATATTTTGAGTTTGAGTTTTGAACCTCCAGAGTGCATGATATTACTCTATGATCGGAATTGTAAGGGAAATTATAAAGAACCTCAAAATTTGTGATATTTTTTGAGCTTAGAGGGGTTAGCATATAGTCTATTTCACTTTTGAATTCGTGGTTAGGTGCTTCCCAGGTCCATTTTCTATTGTATCTTTTTTTGAACAGAGTATTCACTACTTTTAAATTATTTTTTTGGCAAAATCTTACCAATCGCCATCCTCTATCATTCCTCTTACCAAAGAAATATGGTCCCAAATTTGCTTTTTCCTCTTCATTTCTCTTTCCTATTTGGCTATTGAAGTCACCCATTAGGATGATTTGATTGTTTTTATCTTTTTTAATGTTATTATAGGTTTCTTCGAGTTCGTCATAAAACTTCTCACTCACATTTTCCTCGGAGGTGGCAGTAGGTGCGTAAACTTGAATTAGTGTTAGACAATCTTTTTTACCTGTCTTCATCACTAAAACCGCTATTCTGTCATTAATTCCTCTAAATTCTTTTAGTGACTTTTTGTATTTTTTATGGATCCAGAACCCAACCCCTTTTTGTCCAAAACTATTCCCTATATAACAGAGAAGGTTTCCTTCTTTCGTTTCAATTAAATTTTCCCCCCTTCTCCTCACCTCTCCCAGTCCTAGGATATCAATTTTGGAATTATCTAGAGCATTTTCGAGTTCGAGCAAATTTTCTTCATTTAAAAGGGTTCGAACGTTCAAACTTGCAATATTAATCCGATTTTTCTAAAAGTTGTTGGGGGAATTTGGTCTACCTGCCCTGATTGACCAGATCTGACTGGGCAGGCTGAGTTTGGCTTTTCACACTATCTTTTACTAGGTTTAGGTTTTGCATAATTTGTAATCTTGAGTTGCTGCTTGTTTGATTTCTTGTTTCTCGTATTTGCCGCTACTGGTTCAGTATCCGATCCATCTTCGTGAACTGTGCTCAAACTGCTTTGAAGTTTTTCCTGGAGGTGATTTATGTCATTTACACTCGTCATTCTGACTACCGGAGAGTCCTCCTTCACTCTGACCAGAACCTTTCCATCCTTGACCCAGGCAAAACGTATTAAATTATCCTTTCGAAGGTTCTGAGCGTATTTGAGGATTTTTGCTGTCTCGTACGATAGATGTTCACTAATGTAAATCGGCACTGGAGGGTTAATACCCAACATATCTGTTTTTGGTTTTAAGCGTTTTGCTCCGGAGATTAAAGATGACTTTTTGTCGTAATTTAGTAGACGAACTATTATCGGAGGTGTGTCTGATTTGGATGGTAATCTGTGTACTGCTACGATATCATATTCTTGTAAAGTTACTTCCAATTCTTTACCTAGAGTTTTCATTACATTGTATAGGTCTTCATCTTTTTGTACTGGAATTCCGCTTACGATAATGTTTGGCTTTCTTGAGTATTGCTCTAAGTCGTTGAAATGACTTCTCAACCATTTGTTTTCCTCGATAAGATAGTCAATATCCTCCTTCATTTGCTCATGCTCTGAACCAATTTTATCAAGTTTTACACCAATATCTTCGACTTTAGAGTTTGTTTGTCCTGTTGTTGATTTGATCTGCTTGAGATCTTGTGCCATATTTGTGACTAATTCCGTTAATTTATCCATGTTGGAAAGCGAATATGAAAGCGAATATGAATTGATTTGATCAGCTGATAACGAGGTGTGTGTATAAATACAGATGCTACGTTGTACGTTGTATCACTCTCGTTGCACGTTACACTACGCTCACGAAGCAGATAACAACCAAGCTATACCAAGCTGGTATTTGACACATTAACTGAACGCACGAAAACACGTCTAATACGAACAACTGCATTAGCCAAACTACCAAATTCATTGATAGATAATAAATTAAATTTTAATAATATTATTAAATTAATCAAAAATGATAAATTACTCCATCTAGTTTAATTTTTAAAAAAATAGTATAAGTGCTTTTAAAACCTAAATATTATTGTGTTGTAAGCACTTTAAAAAATAAATGTCTATGTCTATGTCAATTCTGCAATAATTTGATTATTAAATTTTTTGGTAATGTTTCAATTCTCGAAAAAAGACGAGTTTTTCTCGAAAAATGCTATCCTCTCAAATCAAATAGGCTGAAGAGAGGCGTATTAAGGAAAGTCGAAGACTCAAAATTTGACAACGGGTCACTGACACTTTTACTGTACCTAGACAATAATGGGTTTCCTAACAAAGTATCAAGAAAATTAAAATTAAAAATTAAAATCTACTTAAGATATCTTTAAAATATTCATGCAGTGTCCTCGATCTGAAGATGATCTGGGCCATTTTCAACATCCAGATCATCCGCAGTTCTCGATCCAAAGCGTACATAAGTAAGCAAAGCAACACATTGTTAGTGAAAAAATGAGTGCTCATAAACGAATTCCAAACCACCAAGAGATCTCAAAACTACCCCCTTGTCCATCTTATGCTTCGATATCGATATCGATCAGATCAAATTAAATTATTTGATAAGATAAGATGACGATTTACATCACGTACCAGGTGCTCTGGCGTACGTATTTGTGGTGTAATCTGTTCTCACATCGTACGCAGTGATTTTCCAAGTGGTCGCATCGTAGCAATTTTGAATATGCGACACGAGTCCATCGAGGAGAGGTTCGTTCAAAGTGACACCCTTATCGGTATATGTATCAATGATCAAGCGTTGTATTTTGCCTTTCTCGTTGACGGCCACCTGGTCCAGAAGAAAATAAAAAAAGTGAAATTTTAAGCTTATATGTTTTCAGTTTGAGAATAATCTGGTTGTGAGAATAGGTAGAAATTCGAGTCGATGAGGTTTTTGGAGCTTGGAATTCGCAGAAAGCTCCTTTCAAATATTTTATTAACATGGAAAGCCTCATGCAATACCACATTGAACACAAAATATTCGTAAAATAACCCAAACACTCCCCCCTCAATACCCAATTCCTCCAAAAAAAAGCAACACACAACTTAAAAACAGGGGTAACACATTCGGTAAAAAAAAGAAAAAGAAGGCAAAAATGCAACCAAGTTTTACGCGTAGATACTAGTATAATAAAACCTTGACTTTCCCAAAGTGAAAATCTATTAAGCCTATTCCCCTCCTGCTGCGTAAATAGGTACTCGTAAATTACATCACGAAATTTGAATACCATCTTCGGCCCGAAGAGCGTAGAAATTCGCGACATTACAACGCGTAAAAAGAAATGTCGCGTGTTTTTCGCCATTCGCCATCTTTTTAAAAGCAGATTTATAGCCAATAATGTTGATAAAATGGCCAATAAACCGTGCGGCGATATAGTGCGTCGTTTCGTCGTCTTAATGCCCCGCACAATTTCGCTATAAATTTCGCCAAAATATTCGTACAGGCACTTGAGCAAATGTCGTCCAATATTGTACTCGTATAGCCACTTTATACGATGTTGTTAAAAAAAAGAGCAAACTCGCGACGCTAAAAATTACTTATCAATTTTTCGCACCCCCTCCCCCCCACCCCTCCCCTGCCCCGCAACACAGCGTGAAAAGTTTCAAAACGTATTAGACTCGACGCGTCGGTATTAATAGGTTCTTATATAATTAAAACTTACACCCAGACTAATGGAGAATCGTCTTCTCGTAATAAAGACGCTATGTGCATGAAGCTGCTTCTATAGCTGTTATACTTTTACCTACTCTACACCTCGTCTTAAGTTTTCTCGAAGCCATAAAAACTTTATCAATTCGTGAATTAGTAATACTTGTAGATATTCGATTGTATGTCTGTGTGTTTTCGAACTGAACACAGAAGTGGGAACTGAGAAGAATGTAGAATTACTGCAGAGAAAAACGCATCGACGAGGAGAGGTGTGCTGGGTAATTGCACTTAATACGACTGATGATAAGATCTTGGTAGGTACGCTAACTTTTCCTCAGTTATTTGATTGTTTTTCAACATTTTCAAACTATACGCGGTGTTTTGTTTCGTTTACATTTCGAACCTTGTTTGTTGAATGTTAGATTTGAATGAAGATAGGGCAAATAGTGAAGAATCTTTTGAACATTTTGCGTAGGTAGGTACTAGGTAGGTACCTAGGTAGGTTGTTTTGTCCAACTCGTGGAACGTGGATTCAATGGGGATCATTTTATTCGCGAATAATAATCAAGTTTCAGAATAGGTAGGTATAACAATTATACGGTATACAGGTGAAAATACAAGTACAAACCATGATCGCGATCGGTGGAATTCGGCTTGATGTAAATGTTAGATGACTTGTAATTTTGAGTAGGTGTTTTATGTAGGAGGGTGATGGGGGGGGGGGTGATGGAGGGATAAATGTTTAATTTGACGAAAAATTTGACAACACTATTGACGGTATGAGTATGACACAATGATACCTTTCGAGATTTTATTTTGTAAACTGTACCTATAAGAAATATATTTACAAGAGAACCTCATCTCGATCACTCGGTCACTGAAATTACTCATTTTTAGCCGGATTTCCCTCAGAACTAAGGAAAAATGTGCAAGGCTTATTCGGTCTACGTATCATTATTCTGGGATTGGGGGCATTGACCCATCTCCATGATCTCTCGAGATCACTGACCTGCTGATCCGGTCTCTCATGGAAGTTTCTCTGCCTATCTGACCTCTCGAGAGGTTGTCTGCGTGCCTGTCTGGCTTCTCAAGGTTTTCTGTCTTCCAGTCTGGCCTCATATAAGGCCATTGACTCATCTGGCTTGCCCCTCAAGGCTGTCTAGATTCTAGTCTAACCTCCACCGTACACTCCCGCGAGGTTAAAATTATTCTCCGGTGTTGTTTATCAAAATATTTTATGGTCTGTGGGTTGAAATAAATAGTCATTCTGATGACTAAAATATGTAGGTATGTATGTATTAAAAGAAGCTGATAAACATATTTTCATTTTTGAGAAATCAACTTCTCCTCTCCGCGCTCCTTTCGTTACTATTCAGTGCATAAAGTACCCTCATACCACTGAGTGAAATATTCACATCAATTTTTTAAATGTAAAAATTCTTTAAAAATGTTGGCAAAATTGATACCGTAACCGTAACATTTATGCTCGGTAATTTTAGTTTTTATTTTTAAATAAAAAATAAAATTCGTTTCGCGAATTCTAAATATCGCTGGTTATATTTTTAATGAAATTTTGTTCTTTTCGTAAAATCGCGTAAACTGTTGGCTGTTAAATTATCGTCGTATATTTGTTGTTTTCGTTATGTATATAAGTTCGTCGCGTTAATATTGATTAAATCGTCGAGTTGTAAAGTCATCGAGCTTTTTGCTCAGTTATTTGTTCGTTAGGTTCGTTAGATCTTAGGGTCAACGACCGTTAAAAATAAATATTATTTTTATTTTGAATTGTCATGTTTTGTCAGTCGAATTGTTTGATTATTTTCAATATTCGTGAGTCTGATTTATCGATTTTGATCGATTTATCGTACATGGTAGCGTAGAGCGTAGTTCGTGAAAGCTCTGTTTCGCAATTCGACTTCCTGTGTGGAATTTTCTGGCTTGTGTAGCTTCAGCGTATTGGTTCGTGTAGTGTTCGACGAAGTAAATGTCGACAGTCCTGTCCTATTTGCGGTCAGGAAAATCGGTCAACGTAGACGACGACGACAGTAGTGTAGATAAGCGTAAATCGAGCGCCGAGTTTCGTGGTTTTTCTGAAAAGGAAAAACCAGAACAAAGTATACCGAAGTCGAAAGGTAAAAGTAAAGTAACGTTACAGCACGTATCTGAGTCATCCGGCGATTCGGAAGCTGGTCCAAGTTCAGCAGGTTTTGGTGATTCGACATCCGACGATCCGACGATCCCTGTTGACTCCGTTCCTCCTCCGTCTAATCCACCATCCGGTCCTCCACCTCCTCCACCTCCTGGTCCATCCGACGACAAGTCCGAAGGTAGTGAAAGTAGCGACGACGAGTCCGACGACGTAGCTGTAGAATCCGATTCGAGTAGTTCGTCGAGTGAAAATATGTTCGGTGCCGGTGATAATCGCGTAATGGAGTCGATGGTCTTTCGCGGTACGGGTTTCGTCTCCTGGAAGAGAAAAATAAAGGTCATTTTGTCGGCCAAAGGACTTCAAACCGCGATTCTCCAAGTAAATTCGTTATCGCCGCGTAAAAAAGCGAAAGCTTTAGAAATTTTAATTAGGCACGTAGCTGAGAACATTTTCCGACTGGTCAAGGAGACAGAGGATCCGTACGTATTCTGGACGGAGCTCAACTCCTTGTACCAGGCGGAAAACCAAGCAGCAATTATCGACTGTCGAACTCGTATTTCGAAGATTGTCATCGATATGTACAAAGGTTCGAAGGAGTTCCTAGAGGCATTTTATACGCTAGTCAACGATATGGAGAGTTTGGACGTGAAGTTGACTCCATCGGAAATCTATACGTATCTGATCAACGCGTTAGGCAACTCACCTAAGTACGAGTCAGTGCGTATGACTGCGCGAGGACTAGTTCACGTCACAGCTGGAGACCCAAATCCGAAAGTAATTTCGTCGTTGCTTTTGAGTTTGGAAGATGCCTCGAAGAACTCCTCGGCTTCGAAAGGTTCGACAAGTACCGGTTCAGCGATGGCCGCATCCGATCAATCCGGTAATAAAAATAATCGTAATCGTAATCGTAATAAGTCGCGTAATCGTAGTTCGAACTCGTCCGGTAATTCGTCGAATGGTAACGGTGATCGTAGCGGTAGTAGTGGCTTCGTTCAAGCCAAGGATCGTACCTGCTATAAGTGTCATAAACGGGGCCATATGGCCAAGTCTTGTCGATCCGCCGGAGGGAATTATAGAAACGATACCAACCCTCGGGGAAGTATCGTTTGCTATCGTTGCAATCTGACTGGGCATATCGGTCGAAACTGCCCACAGAACGGTGATTCGTCGCGTAATAATGGTGGTAACGGTTCGTCGAGTGGTACATCGGGTACGTCTGGTCCGTCAAGTTCGTCCGGTTCGTCAGGTCCTCGTCCATCTATCGCGTTAGGTCTTTTTCCGTCGACATCTGGAAAAAAAGAAAATTTCTCGTTAGATGAAGGTCGTAGTCGTAATATCGTAGATGAATTCGTTAAAAATAGTGTCGGTCGTAGTAGTTTCGGTGACAGTGTTGCGATTTCTAATTTCGGAAATTCGCGTAACGTAAATATCGGGTCAAACTATTTTTTAGGTGACTCGACTGCTTTGAATCTCGGTGAAGAAAATGCATACGTCGAGACAAACGACGACGATGGCGTCGATTTTATCACGTTTGTCGTCGATAGTGGTGCGACGTCGCATTTTCTGAAACATCATGGAGTCTTGCACGATGAGAGGAAAATAAACGAAAGTTTACAATCCGCTCATTGTGAAGTCTCTTTGATCAAAGAAGGAGTAGGTCGATTGAGAGTTCTAGCCGATGACGGAAACGTCTATTGGTTGAACGAGGTATACTACGTACCTAGTCTTTCTTTTAGTCTTCTGTCCGTGTCGAAAATCGTAGCGAATGGTTATCGTTTCTTCTTCGATGAAGATCCTCGTTTGGTCGATCCTGCGGGAAATTTAGTGTCAAAATTAGTACTTAATGATAATGGATTGTATACGATTCAATTTATGATAAATATACCTCCTATGTTGTACTCCTGTTCTAATTATTCATCTGCGTTGATTACAAACGATAATAGCGACTCGACAAATGTAGGTAATACTTCGACGACGATAGGTAATGATTCTGGAGCTGTAGTTTCGAATGTTTCTAGTGTAGGTATAGGAAATACCAGTACGTGCAGTGACAGTGATGTAAATCTGAAAAATAAAAAGAAAGTAAATAGGTTAAAAGGTGAAGGTGACATCTGGCATTGTAGGTTGGCTCATACGAGCAAAACGGTACTAGATAAGATTCCTGAGTTACGTGGATGTGATTGCCCACCTTTCAATCAGTGTCAAATTTGCTGTAAAGCAAAACAAAAGAAACATACCTACGATTCGTGTAGATATAGGTATCCGAACCCGCTCGATCTTGTTCATATTGACGTAATGGGTCCTATTACAGAAGGACTAGAAGGCGAGCGATATTTGATTGGCTTCGTAGATGACTGTACGAGATGGGGAGTAACGTTCGGAATGAGAAGTAAAGCCGAAGTAGGTACCTACCTGAAAAAATTTGTAAATATAAGTGAAACGTTATGGAGTACGAAAGTGAAGCGTATCAGGTGCGATAACGCTAGCGAGTTTATTGGAGGTACCTTTAAAGAGTTTGTCGACGAAAAGGGCATATCTATGCAGAACAGTGAGCCGTATGAAAAGCAGCATAACGGTACCGTCGAGCGTTTCTTCCGAACCATCCAAGAAAAAATGCGAGCTCTGCTGTACGAAGGAGGTTTAACGAATAAATTCTGGCTTTACGCTGCATACACGGCAAACTACGTGTACAATCGTTTACCGCATTCCGCCTTGAACGATCTGTCACCGTACGAGCTGTGGAATCGCCGAAAGCCGGATTTATCGAGAGTGAGATTGTTTGGAAGCGTTGCACGAGTTCTAGTACCGCCTGAAAAGAGAAAGAAAACTGATGAGAAGTCGATCGATATGGTTTTACTCGGTTTTACAGAGACAGGTTATGTATTGTACGATGTTTTACGAAATAAATTTACGAATTCGAGTTGCGTAGAAGTAGACGAAACGCGTAAAATACACGATGTTATTAACGATCATCTGTTAAAAACATCGGTATCAGTGAGTGTAAGCGATGTGAATATCGTACCTACGGTTACACCGGTAAGTAACGCTGATTCAGCTCCTGGTTGCTCCAATTGGATAAACCCAGATGAGCTGACTGAAGCCGAACGTAGCGGTGATAACTTGGTAGATCGTAGTTTGATCGATACATCTTCTTCAGATGAACGTAGCGACGATTTTGCTTGCTTTGCACTCGCTGGGGTCGATGACCTTACGTATGAAGAAGGGTTAAACGGTCCTGAATCGAAATTTTGGCGTGTAGCGATAGATGAAGAGTTAAAGGCGATGGAGATCAAGGACGTTTGGTATTCAGCATCTGAAAAAAGTGTAAATAAAGAGAATTACTCGAAAGTAGACAGTAAGTGGGTTCTAAAGAAAAAAATCAACTCGAATGGTGGGGTGAAATTTAAGGCTAGATTGGTGTTGCGTGGTTTCAAAGACAACCATTTTTATGAGTTGGATGAAATATACGCTCCAACACCTAATCAACCGATAATACGCTCGATGCTCAATCTAGCTATGGTCAACAAGTGGCAGTTGAGACAGCTAGATGTGAGTACTGCATTTCTCAATGGAGATATAAATCGAGGTATTATGTTCAACCCACCGAAAGGGACTAATGGAGAGAAAGGTATCGTATATATTCTCAAACGTTCGTTATACGGGTTAAAAACAAGTCCCAAATCGTGGAACGTAAAATTGAACGAGTACTTACTTTCGCTCGGTTTCGTAAGGAGTAAAGTCGATCCTTGTGTGTATTTCGACGCTGAAAATCCTCTTCGTTGCGTTTTTGTCGTTTACGTGGACGATTTTCTAATTACAGGTTGCGATGATCGTCTAATTGAGTGGTTGGTCAAGCGATTGAATGAGCGTTTTGGAATCAGAGACCTGGAACAATGCAAGAAGTTCATTGGAATGGAAATTAATCGTAGTAAAGAAAAGTTAGAAATACATCAAAATTCATATATCGAGCAGTTAGTTAATGATTACGGGCTATCTAATTCGAATAGTATCTCAACTCCAATCGAACCGGGCTTGAAGATTACTAATCTCAAGCTCGATAAAAGTTATGAAACCAAAGTGCGTGGTCTCTTAGGAAGTTTAAGTTACATAGCAAGGGGAACACGTCCCGATATCGCTTTTGCTGTAAACTTTCTAAGCAGATACCAGCACTTGGCAAACAAGGAGCTATTCGAATATAGTAAGCGTATTCTCAGGTATTTGCGTAGTACGTTGAACGTGAAACTTACCTACGTAATACCTGAAGTCGTTGATAAATACTCTGTAAGAGTATACGTAGATTCGGACTTCGCTGGTGATTGTTTAGACAGAAAATCAACGTCTGGAATTTTCGTGTTACATTATGGCAACGTTATTGACTGGGTAGTCAAGAAACAAAATTGTGTTAGTCTTTCGTCGTGTGAAGCGGAGTATGTTGCGTTAAGTACGTCTGGAAAGGAAGTCTTGGCTTGGCGAAATCTGTTTGTCGAATTAGAAGTTCGTATTGACACCGTACCGGTGTATTGCGATTCTAATGCAGCGATTGCCGTTGCGAATACGGTCGAATCGAAACGTACCAGACATATAGATGTCTGTTATCATCATATACGCGATTTAGTCACGAAACAGATAATATACTTGCAAAAGATATCTTCGGCAGATCAACTTGCCGATATTTTGACCAAAGCCACTACACGTACCGTATTCGATAGACTCTGTGAGTCATTATTTAACGCTTAAATTAAGTTTTCGAGTCGATTTTTATGTAATTTAAGTATAATTAAACTGAAATTTTGCTGTAAAAATATTTTGTTTCAAAGTGTTTACAAACACCGGTATTGATAAGAAGCAACAAGTTTTACGTTTATTTTAGTGGTACGCGTGTTAGGTAAAATATTTTTATGGTGGGGTGTTGGCAAAATTGATACCGTAACCGTAACATTTATGCTCGGTAATTCTAGTTTTTATTTTTAAATAAAAAATAAAATTCGTTTCGCGAATTCTAAATATCGCTGGTTATATTTTTAATGAAATTTTGTTCTTTTCGTAAAATCGCGTAAACTGTTGGCTGTTAAATTATCGTCGTATATTTGTTGTTTTCGTTATGTATATAAGTTCGTCGCGTTAATATTGATTTAATCGTCGAGTTGTAAAGTCATCGAGCTTTTTGCTCAGTTATTTGTTCGTTAGGTTCGTTAGATCTTAGGGTCAACGACCGTTAAAAATAAATATTATTTTTATTTTGAATTGTCATGTTTTGTCAGTCGAATTGTTTGATTATTTTCAATATTCGTGAGTCTGATTTATCGATTTTGATCGATTTATCGTACAAAAAAAGAGAAAAATTTCATCATTTTGAAAAATTTTGAGGCACGTGACTTCCCCTTCCTCCAGAGGACAGGGGTAAATATTGCAAATTTTTGGAAAAATGATGCCAAAAATGAATTTAAGAGTCCAAAAACCTTATTAATATGACACCTCACTCGAAAATTTTCAAAATTTTGAGTTTTTCTCCCCTCTCCTTAGGAATTAATATTGCAAATTTTTGAAAAATTATGGCAAAATTGAATTCGGGTGCCCGAAAAACCTACATTTTGATACCTCACACGAGAATTTCCAAAATTTTGAGTTCCCCTCCCCCTCCCCCCAAAGGGGTCAGCATTGCTAATTTTTGAAAAATGGTGCCAAAATTGAATTTGGATGCCAAAAATCCTACATTTCGATACCGTGCACGACAATTTGCACAATTTTGGGGTTCCCCCTCCCTCTTCAAGGGCCACTATTGCACATTTTTGAAAAATGATGCCGAAATTGAATTCGAGAGCCCAAAAATCCTACAGTTTGATGCCCCACACGAAAATTTCCAAAATTTTAGGTCTTGCCCCCTTTTCATCAAGAGTTAATATAGCAAACTTTTGAAAAATTGATGCCAAAATTGAATTTAAGAGCATAAAAAACTCATTATTTTGATACCACACTCGAAAATTTCCAAAATTTTGAGTTCCCTCTCCCTTCCCAAGGGTCAATAATTCACATTTTTTGAAAAATGATGTCAAAATTGAATTCGGGTGCCCAAAAAACCTACATTTCGATACCTCACACGAAAATTTCCCAAATTTTGGGTTCCCCTTCCCCTCCCCCAAGGGGTCAGCATTGTAAATTTTTGTAATATGGAGCCAAAATTGAATTTGGAAGCCAAAAATCCTACATTTCGATACCTCACATAAAAATTTCCAAAGTTTTGAGTCCCCCTCCCCTCCCCTCCTTCTCGTCAAGATTCATAATTGAAAATTTTTGAAAAATGATGTCGAAATTGAATTTGAGAGCCAAAAAATCCTACATTTTGATGGTTCACACGAAAATTTCCAAAATTTCAAGTCCTCCCCTCCCCAAGGGTGAATATTGCAAATTTTTTGCAAAATGGTGCCAAATTTGAATTTATTAAGAGTATAAAAAACTTATTATTTTGATATCTCACTCGAAAATTTCCAAAATTTTGAGTTTTGCCCCTCTTTCTCAGGAGTCAATATTGAAAATTTTTGAAAAATGATGCCAAAATTGAATTAGAGTGCCCAAAAAACCTACATATCAATACGTCACCCGAAAATTTCCAAAATTTTAGGTCCCCCCTCCCCCCCGCTCACCAAGGGTCAAAATTGCTCATCTTTGAAAAATGTTCCAAAAAACCTACATTTCGATACCTCACACGAAAATTTCAAAAATTTTGAGTTCCCCTCCCCCTCGCCCGAGGGTCAACATTGAAAATTTTTGAAAAATGATGCCAAAATTGGATTCGGGAGCCAAAAATCCTACATCTCGATACCTCACACGAAAATTTCCAGAATTTCGAGTCCCCCCTCCCTCCCTCCTCCTCCTCCTCCTCCTCCTCCTCAAGGGTTACTATTGTACATTTTTGAAAAATGATGCCGAAATTGAATTCGTGAGCCCAAAAATTCTACATTTCGATACCTCACACGAAAATTTCCAAAATTTTGAGTGCCCCTCCTCCTCACCCAATGATCAACATTGCAAATTTTTGAAAAATGATGCCAAAATTGAATTCGGGAGCCAAAAATCCTACATCTCGATACCTCACACGAAAATTTCCAGAATTTCGAGTCCCCCCCCCCCCCTCTTTCCTCAGCTCCCCAAGGGTCAATATTGCACATTTTTGAAAAATGTTGCCGAAATTGAATTCGAGAGCCCAAAAATCCTACATTTTGATGTCTCAGGCGACAATTCAGGCGACAATTTCCGAAATTTCGAGTTCCCCTCCCCCTTCCCCAAGGGTCAATATTGCAAATTTTTGAAAAATGATTCCAAAATTGAATAAACATTATAATGGAGATAATCACCCGAAAAAATCGATAATGAGTAACACAAATGATTAGAATATTCTCATGATGCGTACTCGCTTTTTTCCAACAAAAAAACTAAAAAAAAATTAACTTTATTAGAGAAAAAAGGATTTGAAAAAATAGAAAAGCTTGAGCAAATCATTAAAATATGTTAATGCAAGAAAATATTACCAAATAACCCCGAACATTACCTACAAATTGAAATGTTTTTGGGTTAATTTTAAAAAGCGTGACTATTTCTTTGCAACTTTTTGATAGAAAAGCAAATTTTTTTTGGTAATCTTCTCGGTAATAAAAATCGGGGATTTCGACAATTTCAGCAAAAAAGGAAGAGTTTTTCAGCAATTTTTAGAAAAAAGTGACTAAGTACTTAAAATTTTTTCAAAAAATAGTACTAATTTTTTTGAAATTTCGTCAAAAAGAAGGAATTTTTCAGAAACTTTGAAAAAGCGAAAATTTTTAACAATTCAAGCAGACGTTTTTGGTACATTTTTGGCCAAAAAGCGAGACCTTTGGACAATTTTTGGAAAAAAGGACATTTTTCTCAATTTTTTTCTACTAAGTGAGATTTTTTGCCACTTTTTGATAAAAAACAAAACTGACAAAACTGTTTATAAAAAAAAAAAAGTATAGCAATTTTCAATTTTTGGCAATTTTTAGTAAAAAAGAAAAACTTTTCAGTTTTATTATTTTGCTAAAACGCGAAAATTTTTGGCAAAAAGCAAGCTTTTGGTATTATTTAGGAAAAAACAGAAATGTTTTTGCAATTTTTGGCTAAAAATGAAATTTTTTTGCAACTTTGGTTGAAACAACGAGACTTTTTGGCGAATTCTAGCGAAACAGTGACAGGTACCTACTTTTACATCACTTTTGGAATAAAGTGAACCTTTTCAGAATTTTTTGCAAAAAAGATCGACAAATTTTTGTCAATTTTCAAAAAATCAAGAATTTTTGCAAAAAGCAAAACTGAAAATTTTACTTTAAAGCATGACTTATTGAAAATTATTGGTGAAAAAATCTTTTTTGAGAATTTCTGGCAAAAAAAATGTGACTCTTGGGTAATTTTTGGAAAACCAGTGAGACTGCTTATGTAGAAAAACAAGATTTTTACAATTTTAGTAGAAAGCAGAGCACGTCTTTTTGGTAAGTTATTGGCAATTTCTGACAAAAAAGCTAGATCTTTGGCAAAATGCGTGACTTTGACCTAGGCAACAAAGAACAGCAGTTTTGTTTTGCAATTATTGGTATACTTTTCTGCAATTTTTTTTTTTAGTGTGCGTAGCACACTATTGGTTTCGCTTTGGGAAATTGAAATTTCAACCGTTTTTCGTACCTATTGGACACCATTTGAGAATCATTAAGGCGGAGGGTATAGATTTATTATTCAATTCGGATGGGTAATTGCTGAGTAATTGCAATTTTAGTTCATTATTTTAATGCATTAAATCCTAAAAAAGGGAAAAGGAGACTTGTAGAACACCTGCCGCTCATTGTACCCTGCTATACCCCCAGTCTATTCCATCACCAGCTGTGTTTCATTGTACCCTGTTACACCCCCAGTCTGTTAGCTGTAAATTCCAAGTGGGAGTGGTTTGGTGGGGCGTTTACCAAACAAATATATTATTTTAATGCCCTAACCCTCGTAGTGAATTCGTGGCTGAGTGGTTAGGGCATGTAGGTAGGAATAGGAAATTTAGGGACCCAGGTTCGAATCCCCGTGAGGTAAGTAGGTAGGTGACACATTTTTCGCAGGAAAATTGGATAGGTAAATGCTTTGGAGTTACCTATGTAGTACATGATAATGGGGCAAAAATAATGCTGAATTGAGTTATGAATTATGATATCATTTGCGAACTAAAAATTCATTTCATTAATTTTTTGTCTACCTATAGCCATAAGTATAGTAAGAATTACCTTGACATGAATAATTTTTAACTTTTTACTTATAATTTAAAAATTACTTCAAAATGAGTAATTAAACTAATTTTTGTACAATTGAAACATGTAATTTTTATTATCATGATTTAGTAAAAATTATTAAAACAAAATGATTTTTACTATTGGTACCTATAGCAAAATTTATTAAAATGATAATTTTTACTATACGATTACAGTAAAAATTATTGAATGGGATCTGGTACTTAATTGTGCTAAATACCAGTATTTAGTTAAATTTTTTTGTAAAAATTACCCATATTTTTTTTCGTGTAATTTAGAGGCAATTCAAATTCTTAACATATTTTATAAGATTTAATTCTTAATTTAGAATAAAAAGCAAGTTCTAAAAATTGGTTTGAAAATTTATAAATTTGAAGACAATGGAAATTCTAAAAAAAATAATATGAAAATTTGTATTTAGAGACGCTGAGAATTCCAAAAATTGATTAAAAGTTCTGTAAGTTGCAGATAATGTGAACTTGAAAATTATATGAAATAAGTATTGTAATATTTATGAAGAAGATGAGAATTCTGAAAAATTGGAGGCAATGTAAATTCCAAAAATTGAGTAAACGTGTTGGCAAAATTGGTCTCGTAACAATAACTGTAACGTTTTAGTTCGATAACTTTTTAGTTTTTTATTTTAAATAAAAATAAATTTCGGTTTCGTGATTTTAATATCGTTGGTTGCGTATTAAATGAAATTTTGTCCTTTTCGTAAAATCGCGTAAACTGTTGGCTGTTAAATTTATCGTCGTATATTCGTTGTTTTCGTTAGGTATTATGTTCGTTCGCGTTATTATTAATTTAATCTTCGAGTTGTAAAGTTATCAAGTCGAGCATAAAGCTCTGTTTTGTTGTTGTTGTTTTCCTTCGGGTCAACAACCTAGAATTAAAAATAAATCTTTTATTTTTATTCTGTGTAAGATGTCTGTTTGATTTGTTCGAGTATTTATTGATGTCTAGTAGTCAGATATTTTCCAGTTCGAAGGAATTTATCGTACAAAACGTTTTACAATTTGTGGACAATATGAACTTGAAAATTGAATTTGAAATTTTTTAATTTAAAGACAATAAGAATTCTGAAAAATTATTCAAAATTTGACTATTTAGAGGCAATGTGAATTCTAAAAATTGATTGCAAATTTCCTAACTCAGCAGCAATGCAAAATTCTGAAAATTTATTGAAAACTTTATGAAATTGTAGCGATGGGGAATTCGGGAAATTGATTTGAAATTTTGTAAATTTTAAAACAATGCAAACTATGAAAAACAATTATTATTTTGAAGCAGTGAGAGTTTCAAAAATTCTCATTACTGTGACATGGTTGATTCACTTATGCACTACCTAGATGTTTTTGAAAACAATTGAACTTTTGGATATTTTTTTGTAAAAAAAAAAACTGGGTAGCAGAAAGGGAAATGAAAATACGGATGGGAGAAAAAGTTGAGAAAACACGACGAAGATTATTTTTACCTTCTCTGTCAGAATTACCTAATCGAGTCGAAAAATTCAGTTAACTACGCCCAATATGAATTCGTAATAAGTACACGAATCATTTTCAAATGTACTGTATCCAAAGAGAAGAGACGAGGGCAACGTCGACTGTGTTATTTCATTATACCACCTACATAAATAAATTGAAAATTAACGACTCTCGCGAGTACCTAGGTATTTTAGCATCGGAGGAATTGGCGCGAATGGACACAGACGAGATGAGAGATTCTAAAACGCGGTATTATGCATACTCGAGTTTTAATTAATACTTGCCCAAGTATCTGTATTCTGTACCAACCGGTGAATACGATATTATGTAGCATATAACACGCTGTTCTAATATGTATTTTTGAAATGAAAACAAAAAAAAATTGAGCAGAAAAAAAGACCCAACCGGGCTCAAAACTATAGAGACAGAAAGGAGGGGCATCGGTGTCGCCGCGGAGCAATTATACACGTATGAAAAATGCCAACTTAATTAAAGCAAAACGCGTGTATTCGAAACGTAAAATTAATATTTAACGATAATATGCAAAACTCTTAACGTGTAACCGCAAAACGTGAAAACAAACATAATATTGTAAAATGAGTACACATATACGTAGTTATAACCCTGACCCCCTCAGGGTCTATTTACTCGCAAAGGGGCATCCGACTGCCGACATGTACGCGAAAATACTTGTTAAAACCGAAACGAGTGTAAAATTGTTCATTGCGGTGATATTAATTAAACGTGTGTTTGAACACGAGAGCTTTTTACTACACAGCACACCTTTCTGCTTCTCTGCCTATATCGTGTAGCTACTTTGGTTATAGGTAGGACACCTAAGTTACATCTGATGTGTTTGGTTGAGTAAAAATATTAACGTCAACCTTAAATGTCTGCTGAGCCAACGTGAGAAGCCACTTTTCCGCGAAAATTTCCACCATTGCGGTACCTAATTATTCTCGTTGAAAGAATTTAATATAAAATGACTCCAACCATACAGCCATCTCTACCGTGTACAAGTAAGGCGGATTCGCGAGTCAAAGTAAATTTATAGCGAGGTGGTTTTTTTCCTCCCAAGTCGTCGCGCCCCGCTGCTTTTTTTCTCTTTTTCGCCGCAACACAATACACGAGAGAAGAAGAAAAAAAATTGAATTATACGTATCTTAAAACGTCGTACAACGTTACAATTAAATTGCTTTCTTACAGCAAGGCTTGGCTCGGCTTGGCCGAACCTGAAATGTGCTAAGTTTAATGTTTTTTCTACGGTGTGTTATTTTAATTGCGACGCTTTCGAGGTCTAAAATTGAGTTTAGAAATACCTTTGTTATTTGAGGATAATTTCTCGAGGAAAAAAAATTGCCAGAAATTTAATTCTCGTAGTTTTGTAAAATAGATTAAGCGTGCTGTTCGTGTCTCGTACCGTGGTATGAAAGTGGCAAAAAATATAGATGACGGGAAGATTATAAATTTTCCTAGCATCGACTATAGCTAAGTAGTAAGTACCTATAGTTCTCGATGACCTTGAGTCGAAACCGAAAAATTCGCTTTATTTTTTCAACAAAGATAAAAACCAAGTTCGATATTAAATAACAACTTTTCACATCTTTAGTTCTGCTAAGACGGCCTTTCGGTTTGAATTATCGAATTTTATCGCTTCTACAAGGCAAAATTGAGGATGTCTAGTCTCTTATTCGAAAAATGAAACGAAACAATTAAATTATTAAAACGTTGAAAAATCCAATTATTTAAAGGTGATAAGAAAAAGCATTAAAATTTTGAAAATTGGGGGAAACAAAATAATTTAGGTAGGAACTTGAGTATCAAACAATGAAAAAAAAATATATTGAAAGAAATAGATATCCCCCTCCAAAAAAATTGTAAAATAAAACTGGAATGTTGATGAAATTGATCAAAATTATAATGAAAAGGAGAAAGACAAAAAATGACCACATAACACCGAAAAAAAGATTTTTTACCACCCCAATCCCATACATGGAAATCATTACCTATTTGTTGAACTTTTACCTATTGGTAGAGGTTCTAGGAGCCATGAGTGAGGTCAATTTGAAAAACTAAGGCTATATTCGTGTTCAGCGATATCGAAAACATGCTATTTCGTGTGTCACACGAATGAAACCGTTTTGTTTCAAGTTACCCCCCCCCACCCTTGGGGAGGTGCTGGGGCCGTGGGTGGGTCCAATCAGAAATCTGACGTCATATTCGTGTTCAGCGTCACCAAAAACATAATATTTGATGTGTCGCACGAAAAACCCCCTATTTTGAACTTTTACCCCATTTGGGGAGGTGCTGGGAGCCATGGATGGAGTCCAATCAAAAATCTAACGTCATATTCGTGTTCAGCGTTGCCAAAAACATACAATTCGATATATCACATGCCCCAGATTTTTTTCAAAATTTTTGCCCCAAATTGGGGGTGGTAGTGCTCCTCTACCACTAAGAGATCTCATCTCAAAACTTGAATATTTCAAAAAAACAGAAAAAGGTACATCTATGGAAATTTTTTTTAGAGTTTAAAATGGTAGCTCCCACTTACAGCGCCATTTTGAAATTTAAACTTTCAATTTCAAAGTTGAACTTTCAAATTTTGAAAATTTCAAAATGCTTAAAAAGTTCAAAATTCAATACCCTTTTGAACTGTGAAATCAGTTTTGATCAAAGTAGCATAGTTTTGAAGAAATGCGCTGCTGAAGTTGAGTACCTCGAGGCAATGTGAAAATAATTGAAGCCCCCCTCCATCCACCCGCTGAGGGGGCTGGGACCAAACTGATTGCGGGTTTCTTACTTACTGGGTGAGTAGCTATTGTAAAAAAAATCAGCGAAATCGAAAGACATGACTCAAAAACGTTGGTCGAATTGACATGGAATGACCCAAAACGTTGCAAAATTGTGGGGGGGGGAGATGAAAATGAAACTGAAGAATTTTAAAAAATAGAAATTTGAATTCGGCAAGAAAAGGAATAATTTAAAATCTATTATATCAAAAAACAGAGAAAGGATGAAAATTGAAAAAAAAAAATGAAAAATGAATACCTAATTACCTACACAAAAAATGACAAAAATTAAGAAAAAGAGAAAGTGAATTTTTTCTAACACATTTAATGCTAAAAAATTCCATGAACGCCTCATGTGTAGGTAGAGGTAGATTCTTGCTTCGCTAGGAACGCCTATGGCACGTCCTCTTGCACAAAACTGCGCATTTTTGGATTCAAAATTGAGTGATGAAAAGATGGGGCCTTTTAAAAGACTACATATAGACACGCCAGACAGATAGATTAATGACCTTGGGAGGAAGGCAGGACTTCAGACCGACCTCAAGAGCTAGACAACTAGGTCATTGACCTTCAGAAGGCAGATAGAACTTCAAATAATTTTTAAAAACCAGACAGGTGGATCAATAATCTTAGGAGGTAAGAGGGGGCTCCAGACAAACCACAAAAGCCAGCCAGACAGGTCAATGACCTTCGGAGGCCAGACAGGACTCCAGACGACCCTCAAAAGCCAGCCAGACAGGTCAATGACCTTCGGAGGCCAGACAGGACTCCAGACGACCCTCAAAAGCCAGCCAGACAGGTCAATGACCTTCGGAGGCCAGACAGGACTACAAACGACCCTCAAAAGCCAGACAGACAGGTCAATGAACTTAGAAGGCCAGACAGGACTACAGACGACCCCTAAAAGCCAGACAGGCAGGTCAATGAACTTCGGACGCTAGACAGGACTACAAACGACCCTCAAAAGCCAGACAGACAGGTCAATGAACTTAGAAGGCCAGACAGGACTACAGACGACCCTCAAGAGCCAGACAAACAGGTCAATGACCTTCGGAGGCCAGACAGGACTCCAGAAGATCCTTAAAAGCCAGTCAAACAGGTCAATGACCTTCGGAGGCCAGACAGGACTCCAGACGACTCTCAAAAGCCAGACAGACAGGTCAATGAATTAAGAAGGCCAGACAGGACTACAGACGACCCCCCAAAAGCCAGACAGACAGATCAATGAACTTTGGACGCTAGACAGGACTCCAGACGACCCTCAAAAGCCAGACAGACAGGTCAATGAACTTGGAAGGCCAGACAGGACTACAGACGACCCTCAAAAGCCAGACAGACAGGTCAATGAACTTCGGAGGCCAGACACAGCTAAAACTCTAGACGACCCTTAAAAACCAGACAGACAGGTCAATGAACTCAGAAGGGCAGACAGGACTACAAACGACGCTTAGAAGCCAGACAGGCAGGTCAATGAACTTCAGAGGCCGGATAGGACTCCAGACGACCTTCAAAAGCCAGACAGACGAGTTAATGACTTATAGAGGCCAGGCAGGCCTCCAGACGACTTTTGAAAAGCCTGACAGACAGGTCAATGCACTTCTGAGTCCTAACAGGGGAAGAGGAAGCGTTTTGATGGATTTCAAACATTTTAGTGCCCCTTCTTTAACCATTCATTGTACCTAACTCAGGTCTCTTACGTCGTATGTAACTATCATTACAGTCTTCAGAGGTGAAGAAAATTTATAGTGTTTTTAATATCTAATTTTAGGACGTCTTGCTCGAATGTTTTGAAACATTAGCGTATCTTCTTATTACCGCACTAGAACACGTAGGTAAAAGCAATGAAGGTAGCTCTTCTCCATCAATATTAATTACCAATACAATGACAACCCAGTGTGGAAATTCCACGAAATAATTAATTGCATGCGATTCCATTGTTAAGTATTAGAATTGGAGTTTTTCAACGCTTTCAATGCGAGTACAGACCATTCAATTAATGATATAACAAACTTATACTCGTACGTAAGTATACGTAACGAGTACAAGAGGGTACAAAAAAAAATGTCAACATAAAACTTTCGTCCAAAAAACACATACACACGAAGTTGCACACATTGGAAAAGCGTTAATAAAGTTGAAAAAGTTACCGGGAGCTCTACAATAAGTATTGGGAGTGACATCTAAGGTAACACCGTAACATTTATAAGACCAAGTACTGATATCGTAAAGTTGGCTGGTAAAATTTATAATATCTGATTCTACTGCGTCATTGGAAAGTGCACCATGATCGGTGTAGGTTTTCAGGTGTAAAAATTGCACTACTCCTTTATCGTTTACACCAATCTAAGTAGATACATATGAAAATGTAAATATGTCAGAGTAAATTTGATCAAATCTGTGTGAATATTTTTTAAACCTTGTCAAAAACTGTTTTTAGTTTTTTTTGTATTTAAAAAAAAAAAAAAATGGCTCTTTATGCACACAAAAATGAGTTAGGTGGTGATATGTCATTACCTCGTATTTGCCATACATCGGGAACCTTTTGCCAACTGCTTCCATATTGGTTTCTAATTTGACAACCATTCGAACTGGCACTTTCATTTTATGAGCTGCTACTGCACAAGCTGTCGATACCAATGCAGATCGTCCCAGTTTCGAACCATACCCTCCTCCACATCTTTTAACGCTCACGTTGATGCTAATAAAGAGAACAAATTTCATTAGTAGGTATTCGAAGAAACTATAGGTACCTGTTATTATTATTTATTACATTAGGAAATTCTTTAGAAGACACCTACCTGTTCTCTGGCAAGTTTAAAGCTACAGCAGCATTTTGTTGAACTCCAGTGATCCATTGAGTAGCTGGATACATGTCCATTCCGTCTTCAGTTGGGACACAGTAGCAGGTTTGGGTTTCCATTGTGAAGTGGTATTGACCTCCCATGAGCAACGAGCCATTGAACTTGTACTTTACGTCTTCTGTAAAACCATGAAAAGTTCACATTCAGTATAGATAATTAAGTATTGCAATACTTTCTTTAAATTCTATAATTTTTAATTAATTTAAAAACAAACGGTTTCATCGAGCAGGTATAAGAAGGGATAGGGACCTGCAAAATCAAAATTTTTGTGGAGCATGGAAAAATAGTTTACTTCAATAATTTTTTCCTCTTTTTTTTTTTAATTCGAAGCACATATAAAAATTACAAAATTCCCTGAGAAGGGCAAAATTCCCTGATTAATCTTGATTTTCCAGGCATAAGACAACTCAAACTCAAGCAGATGATTTTTTCAACCGGACAAAAAAGAATCGATAGGAGGACTCCAAATGCACCACCAATCAAAATTTCAGCTGATGAAATGAATTTTTCAATTTTTGACAAATTTTCGAAAATTCAAATTTGGGCCAAAAATGGGAGAAAATCAAAATTTTATCAAATTGATCTAGAAATTTTGAAAATTGGTTTCTACTCTATTTTCGTGTTTCCGAATCGACTGGTGATGGTTTCTAACCATTCTGAAGCCTCCAGCAGATTTTTGGATTATCCAATTTTCGAATAACCACTGTAAGTATTAGGATGAAAATGGAATTTACCACCTACAAGCTCAGATTTGCCATCTTTGTTACTCGATCATTCCATCGAATTAGATTCATATTTTCAAAATCGTTTAGTTCTGGTTCAAATCCAAAATTTTCCATAGAGATAATTTTTGAAAATCGGATTTGCCAGTTGCAAAAAAAAAAAAAAAAAAAAAAACACTGTAAGTGGGGTGAAAATGAAATTCAGCACCATAAACTTGGATTTACCTTTGTGAAACATTCGATAGATTTAAGAATTTTTTTCAGAATCATTTTGTGTCGATTCAAATTAAAAATTTTCTTCAGTGATCAATTTTTGAAGAAATGAAAAAATCAAAATCCTGTTGAAGCTCTAGTTCAAAAATAATCTATCACCAGTCGACGTGCCTCTGTGAAGCTCATCATGATTAGACCATTAGAAGAGCTCAAAATTTCATTTTTATCAAGTTCAGGTGTTCTTTTTCCTTTGAAATAATCACGTATGTAGTATGATAATTTGAGACACAAATTTCGAGCTCTTGTCGGAGGGAGGAGGGGTTAAAAATAGATGTAAAAATTTTACATTTTTCCCTCACCTTGTTGATCTTGTTGAGATCATTCAACCTTACTTTTTTCAGATTCTATTGAATTTCAAAAAAAGTTGAAAACACACTTCACCTCCTTCCTTACTAAGGAAATATTCCAAATCACAAAAAAAAAATTTGAAAGAGGATCCCTAAATACACCAAAAGTAAAACATTCAGAAGCTTATATTTTTTTCGATTTTTGAAATATTTTTACGAGAAAAAAATTAAAATTCGATCACATTGACATAAAAAGCTGAAATTTGGTTTACTTATAAAATGTGTATCTATCCTATTTTTGACCTCCTGAGTCGATTGCTGATGGTCTCAATTTCAAACTGTTCTCGAGTCTTCGGCGAAATTCGATGAATTTTATTCTATTTTTTTCCCCCTCAAAAATAATAATTGATGGAGTTTGAAACAGCACGAAAAAATATTTCAAGTAATGTGTCTAATTCGATCGAAAATATGACAAAGATGAAAAATCCAAGTCTATAGGTGACGAATTTCATTTCCATTTCACTTGTAGTATATATTTTTTTTTTTCAAAAACTGGAGCATCCGATACTTTGAAACCATTACCAATCGACTCAGAAAATTCAAAATGGGGTTTGTACAATCCAAATTTCAAGCTCTCCAAATCAGTGATGAAAATTTTCATTTTTTTTTTCTCATTTTTGGCCCAAATTTGAATTTTTAAAATTTGGCAAAAAATCTAAAAATGAATTTTAGCTTGTGAAATTTAGGCTGGTTGAGTATTTTAGGGTTCTCTGTTGGTCCCCTTTTTTTCAGTTCGTATTTTTATTCCAATTCGGAATACTTCCATTGTTGGTTAAAGTACATTTTATTTGCCTCGAAAAATTGATAATTATTTTAGCTTGATTCGTCACTGATGGAAAAATCATTGTGAGTTTTTCTCTAGAGAGAACCGAAGTGAAAATTTTGAATGATTCACTCTGGATATCTACGAATTTTGATGAAATATTTGGGGATTTGATCAATGTGAAAAATGAATTAATAAAATAATAAATGGGAAGTAAAAATAGGGAGCGGTTGGTAGGTACCTATCTATCTCACATTTACCGATAACTTTCTTAAAAGTCTAGGTTAAATCCAGAAAAACAACAAATCATTCCATATTACCCTCAACTTTGTTTATAACAATTGAAAAAATAAACATCAAGAACGTATAAACAATTAATCAATAGAAAAAACATGCCTCGAATGCTTAAAAATAATAAAAACACTGAAAATGAAAAATTGGAGAGGATTGCCAAACTACATTAGGTACCTACCTATTTACAAACCTTCTCATCCACATTTCCTTACAGCTTCCTTGTCTAATTTACAAAACAAAACAAAACGATCAAAACTCACATCAAGAAGGAACCGGATTACGTAGCCTATTTAATTGATATTCTAATTGTTTAATCCACGCTTCGGCCTCTCTCAACGTCATCTGCGAATTCTTCAACTCTTTTTGCAACTTATCTCGATCCTGTTTAGTCGTCTCGTATTGCTGATTCAACGCATCCAGTTCGTCTTTAAAGTACGAGTTTTGTTCGACCATCTTCCTCATATCTTCTTTGCTTTTAAAGTTGATCTCTTGTAATTCGCCGAATTTCCTCTGAATTGTTTTAAAGTCAGCTATAACACCGGAGTATTTGGACGCAAGAGCTTTCTGCTTCTCGTATTCGCCTTTGAGGATATCGTTTTCCAAGATGAATTTCCTGTTGCTGTTCATGAGTTCGGCCTTCAAGGCGGTCGTATCTTTGATCAGTTTCTGGTTTTCTTCTTTGGTCATATTGAGGGCATGGGACACAGCGTAGAGGTTTTTCTCAACATCGGCTAGTTTGGTCATCAGGGTGTTATTCGTTTCTTCCAGGTAACGATTACGTTTAGTGATATCTTCGTAGCTGAGCTTCATTCGATCATTTTCGGACAGAACGGTTTGAAAATAGCTGAGTCTGTGTTCTAAAGCATCTGTGTTCTTTTCAGCTTTGTAATACGAGTGCTCCATATCGTTAGCGTATCGTTCCAGTTTCCAGTTACGATCCTTGAGCACGTTTATTTCATCGAATAAGTGGCTTATGCCTTCTTTAAGGGATTGGTTTTCGTCGAATAATACACCTAACATGGATTCTTGCTTCTTTAGTACGACGTTCAAGTCATCGAGTTCGGCCAAGGCTCCTTCTAGACGAAAGCTTTTCTCGACGAAGTGTTCCATCGACGTGTTCTCTTCCTTGAGCCTGGTTATGAGCTCGGTGTACTTTGTGGTTTGTTTTTTGAGTTCTTCGCTTTCGTTTGCGATCTCCTGAGCTTTGGCTTTAGCCTGGTGTAATTCGTCTTTAAGGATCGAGCTTGTGTAGGTGGCAGATTTGAGCTTTTGTTCGCATTCCGAGAGCTGATTTTTAGCCTGTTTGCATTCGCTGGCCAAAGGCTGGCATTCCATTAGCTTTTGCTCCAAGTTCATGATGGTTTCTTGGGCTGTCATGATTTCGGCAGCGATATTGGTGTTCTTATCCCAGAGATGTTTATATCGGCGGAATTCTTTCTCGATACCGTGAAGTTTGAGCTTCAGAGCGACGTTCTCGTTGATCCATTCTTTCTGGTCGATGTAACCTTGTGTGGTGAGCTGTCTAAGGGTCATTTGCCCTTTGTAGAAACGCTGCTCTAAGATTTTGTTTTCATTTTGTAAGAATGTTACGTTTCTTTGGAGCGATCTAATCGTAGCAAGGTATTCGGAGAGGAGTCGTTTTAGTTCGGCTCTGCTCTTGAGCAGATCTTCTTGCAAGATGATTTTGTCGTTTTGGGCAACGATCTGATTTTGTTTCTGTTTCAAGTCGAGCCATAGTTTTCGATTCTCTTGCTCGAGTTCGACGTTTTTTTCAACTAGTTCTTCGCGATCGGGGAGGAGTTTTGGTTTAGTGCACATACTCGAAGGTTTGTCGATTATTGGAAGGGGGTTAGTGAGCGAGGAATTTAAATTGCTTGGTAATCCGTTAAGATTGACTTACTTTTCTCGGTGGTGGCTTGTTTTTCGGCTTGTACGGTTATTCTGTTTTTATCACCGGAGTCGACGACTGCTTTGAAGTCTAGGACTGGTTTGCGAGTTTGTTCGACGTTTACGATCACCTTATCGGCGGCTTTGTTGGCGAGAATTTGGGTTTTTGCGACGACCACGCCGACTGGTTGACCAGCGTAGAGGATTTCTTTATCGGCGAAGAGCTGAAATTGGGGGAATTTAGGTAAATACGTGAGCATTTTAGATTGGAAAAAGTAGGATTGAAATGGAAAATTACGAACCTGTTCATCTTCGACTTTGTACACTTCTACGAAGGTGTTTTTACCCGGAATATCTTTCGCTGATACGAACTTCACAACACCTGGTATATTCTGTGGAAAAAACACACCTTTAAATAGACAACTCTGGGGTAAGTTTATCAAGACATTATGTACGTAAAATTATTCAATTACGAGAAGTTACATCTTGAAACGAGTTAATAGCTGTGAAGAGGTTTTAATATTAAAAGCTCGCGATGTGTACGTAACGAGTAACCGAGTTAGATGCAATATTGCATTATTTCAAAGTGTTAATGTTGTCGGAAAATTTATAAATTTTGACATTACGAGAAGTGCATCTTGTTTACCGGAAAATAATCTCTCGTGAACCTACGTCGTATCTTGTTTAGTATAATACAAGTTGTTGTACCTATACAGAAAGATAGCTGGGTAGGTTAGGTAGTAGGAACCTACCAAGTTGGTTTTCAAGTCTGAGAATTAATTTTGCAAAGTGACAGCGAGCGAGAGTAACGATGATGAAATGTGTAATGTGCAGATACCTAGGTACCTATAAATTTACACTGTGAAAATATGTACCTACTTTTCGATGTTGTTTAAATCATCTTCGGATTGATTTAAAAGAAGATGAACGAGTTTAATTATTAATTTAATGAGTCAGCGACATGGGCATTGGAATTTTTTCAGGGATGTTTTCGAAGAAATAGCAGTCTTGTAGTTTGTAGTGTGTGGGAGTGGACTTATATAAAGGTAGACACGTACACCTACCTACACCTACTAGGTTTAGGTAGGCTTTGTATAAAGTCTTAGGAATATTTTTACCCAATTAACGTGTCTTTATCGAGTAGGCAGATGGATTACCGTTGGGTGTATTTTAATAATGAATCTGAGACAGATTCGACACATTACACGAATTTGATTTTAGAGTAAAAAAAATTGACAAATACGAGTTACATATCATGTCACGATTTTTTTTTCTAAAAAAGAGAAGAATGAAGATAGCCTACTCATGCTGAAAGAATACAAATATTTGTTTGGGGCATATACAATTTGGGCACAAGATAAGCAAGCACACCAGGGGGTCAGTAATGACACATACAAACTGGGCACATAAGAAAACAAGAACGAAAGGAACACATACAAATTGGGCACATTAGAATGAGCGAACGAAATCGAAAGGAACACATACAAATTGGGCACATTAGAAAAAATGAACAAAATCGAAAAGAAGCCATACTATTTCGACACACTAGAAAATAATCAAATACCTAGGTAAAATAGATAGGACATGTATCCACACATATGTTCTCAATAGATTTCATCCAAGATGTACAATTGTACATATGTAGGTACTCATCAACAAAGTAGGTACCTAGTACCTACTCTGCCAATTCATGTACTTACAATACTTACAAGGAAGGTGCCCCTGGTGACATTCACCAATTTCAACGATTTTTGCACCATTGAATAGAGGACATCGGACATAGCCTAACCCCAAATTTTCAGCTGCTGAAGTAGATATTTCAGTAATCCCAGGGGATTTTTCGATTTTCACATGGCAATTTTGAAAAATTGCCCAGAAATCGTCGGCCCAGGTCACATACCAAATCCTCTCGTATTATTTGGGCATTTTAATACATATCATGAGACTAGCCCGTGGTGAAATTTTCAGCTGCTGAAGTTGATATTTTTTGACCAATTTTTATTTCAAAATATGCAATGTGAAAATCGAAAAATCGCCCTGCACGGCCAAAATATCAACTTCAGCAGGAACAAATTTCACTGTGGGTTAGTGTCATCATATGTATTAAAATTCCCAAATAATATGGAAGTTTTCGATATGCGACCTGCGCCGGCTATTTTTGATCAATTTTTCAAAATTGCTACTCTGATTTATACTTACGAGATGTGAAAAATCAAAAAATCGCTCTCAAAAATTGTAATATCAACTTCAGCACCTCAAAATTAATTGTGGTTAGGCTAAATTTGATGTCCTCTATCTAATGGTGCAAGAATCTTTGAAATCGGTGAATGTCACCTGGGGCACCTCCCTTGTCTTGTTAGGTACATAAAATTAAACTTACATCCATCCCTATTATCCGTATTAGAGTACTGTACCTAAACTAGGTACCTACTTGCGTATTTATGCGCAGGTTAGGTGTGACAAATTTTTTACATTCAAGTTTTTAAATAAAAGTTTTAAATGCGAGGTTCATTCTTTCCTGTGTGCCCAGTTTGTATGTGCTCTTTTCGTTCTTTTTTTTCTAGTGTGCCCAGTTTGTATGTGCCCAATTTGTATGTGTCATTAGAGGGTGATTTCTAGCAGTGTGCCCAGTTTGTATGCCAGGAGTGAGAATGTGCCCAAATTGTATATGCCCTTTGTTTGAAATGTAAGATGATTGAAATTTTTCAAAATTTTTCTGCAATTTTTACGTCTTTTATATGTACCACAGTAAAAACGAAGCTTATGCAATTCATATTTTTAATATCTACATATTTTTGATGATTTTGAAAAAAAAATGATTTTTTTGCACTTCTTAGGTGCGAAAAAAATGGATTTTTTGCAATTTTTACAAAGAAACAGATTTCTTGGGACAATAAATACGTGACATCCTGGAAATTTTGACAAAAAAATCTTTCTGCAATATTTGACAAAAGACAAGATTATTTGACAATTTTAATTTTAAAGAACAAGATCTTTTTTAATTTTTTGCAAAAAAGTAACGGTTTTGATAATTTAAAAAAAAAATGGTTTTTTGAGACAATAAAAACGAGATATTTGGCAATTAGATCGGGAAAATAACGTAAAAAAACGAGGGCAAAAAGGAAAAAATTGGCACATAAATTTTTTCTTCGATGATGTGTTCAGATGAACCCAATGAACTACCAAAAAAAACCGAACCTCCTAACCCTGGAGCTAAATTTTTTAGGGGGCTAAAACTGGTTCCGATTTACGTTTTTTGCGATTTACTCCGAAATTATTAGGTTTACGAGAAGAACTACCAGGATTAAAAATGTTCCTCTTTAAATTCTCGACAATTTGATACTACGCTCGATACCCATCCCTCAAAAGGGGTGTCTAAAAAAAAGGGGTGGAAAGAGTAGGTGTTTCAAAAAAAGTCAGTCCAATAAATTGATCAAAGTTACCACTTAATATCATTCGTTTTCGCTCAGATTTTTTACAAAGTCTACTCACCCAACTATTAATCACACCCCATTGATTGGTCTTCAACCCTCCCAAGGGGTTGGTGGGGGGATGCTTGGTTTTTCAAGTAACACACAACTGAATCATATATTTGAAAAATGAATCTGAACATGCGATATATCGAATAGTATGTTTTCGAGGTCGCTGAATACGAATACCAACTTATTTTCTGGGTCCAACTCCTCAAAGCCCATCTGTGCCCCAAACAAGGGCTTAAAATTTTGAAAAATCGTAAAAAGTCGAGTGATATATCGAATGGTATGTTTTCAAGGTCGCTGAGTACGAATATGAACTAATTTGTTGTGTCCCACCCCCCAATGTCCCTCTGTGCCCTTACAGGGGGCCGAAATTTCAAAAAAAATCATCAAAAAGTCAAATGATATATCAAATGGTATGCTTTCGAGGTCGCTGAGTACAAATATGAACTTATTTTTTGGGTCCCTCCTCACAATGTCCTCTTCGTCCCAAAAAAGGGGCCAAATTTCGAAAAATCATGAAAAGTCGAGTGAAAAGTATATTGAGTGGTGTGTTTTCGGGATTCTATTTTGAAATATCGAATTATTTTTTCCTTTTTAAAACCGCTATTTGCCTGTTCTATTTGATTTGTCACAAAAAATCTTGTTTTTTTGTAAGAATTGCAAAAAATTTCTTATTTTTGGTACTAAAATAGTTATTTTTCCGCAAAAAATTGAAAAAAAAATCTTGTTACTTCAAAATTGAATAACGAGGCTTCTTGGAAATTTTCCTGATTTTAAAAAACAATTTTTTTTCAATTTTTTGTAAAAAGTAACTTTTGGTAGGTAATTTTGAAAAAAACAAAATTTTTTGCAGTTCTGACAAAAAAAAAATTTATGATAAACTTGAATAATAAATTATTAGAATTTGATATTGAAATCGTTCTTTCATTCAAGTAGGTATTTGGTGTGATTCTTTTCTGAGTTCATCCTTCCTAATTTTCTATTGCCATTAATTCATTTTGATAATTGCCTTACTCTTATAGCACTTGTATCGATGCTGGTCAATTTTCCTGGTCCTTTTTTGGATACTACAAAAGCTCCATATAATTCATTAACTTGTACCGGAATATCATTAACATACTCAGCTTCCCCTGTAGAAAAAAACAATAAAAATACAAACCATGAATCAGATCAATATTTTCTTTTCCCAAATCGAAATACGTATTATTGTTTAAATAAATACGAGCCCACAATTTTCAATTTTACCTGAGCATTGTGCAAATGCCTCTAATTTTGGCATCGGTTTGGTTACAGGCCATTTGGATTTATCAGTTTGGAAATCTTGCTTGCCCGATGAAAGTGGCCTAGTCAATAAGGAGCCTCCGCTGCGGTATTTGCTGTCGATGGTGTTTGGACTCAAGCTGAGGATGAACTGAGGCAGAAACAGAGCAAAAGGTAAGATTATTGTCTAATTAATGATATTTACTGGATGGTGATTGGTTGTAGCAATAAGGGTTATACCTTGTAGAATAAATTCACAGCTAACGAGACTCGATACTCAGGTGCTGCTTCGAGAGGATCATTATCAGTCTTGAGTTCAGATTTTAATATTCTGCATGCTTCCTTTAGTGTATTAACTTCTAGTAAATTTTTGCCTTTGATGTAATTTTCGGTGTTCGTGGCATGTACCTGGAAAGTTACGAGAGTGGTGAAATAAAAAAGGAATTATCTTATACGACAATATTTATGTGAAAGAGTTTTTTGAAACTCTCAACTCACAAATTGGGGGCTTATTCCACCGAAAACTATACTGGGTGAATCGAGTACTCTGTAATAAGCATTCTTGTCTACTTTGACGAGGAAACCGGCGTTGACGTATGCGTGTGTATTCTGAGCTCTTTGCATGATCTAAACACGAAGGTGAAATCACAAGGAAAAAAATGGGGTGTTTATTATTATTATTTTTTTTTTTTGCAATGTCATCCTCGCAACTCGCAAGTAGGAGGATGCGGGAAAGAGGTGGAAAAATTACCTTATACGAACTATATACGTAAGTAGACGAATCCAATGCCGGAAGTGTAATATTTAATATGACTCTGCGTCGCATATCCAATACAAAATACTGTGCTAACGGATACGAGTACACCATTCCACTCATATGACCTGAAATATTCGTACTTTTACTAATAAGTAGGTACCTAATTAGCTAACCGACAAATTGAGTGTCTGGGCGGTGTAGAAAAATGGGAAAATTACTCCACTAGACATCGTACCCTCGACAGGCAATAATCAGTCTCACAAAAAAAAGGTACATGTATAAGTAAACTCAAATAATTGTAATTTTTACCCACCTATGGTTAATTGAGCGTCGACTGTCTCCAGCATTAGAAACAAGTCAGACGGAAATTCACGATGGAAATATTTAATTGATAGGTTACCAGCTAAGGTTCCCACCTGTAAAGACGACAATGATATGTTATAAAAATGAGACAGATCTAGTCATTGTTGATAGGTTAAAAATGAAAAGAGCTTTTATTACGTTTCTGACTGGTACGTTGGCGATTAGATCAATGTGACTGGCCATTTGCTTGAGGTAGCCGAATTTATTTGGGGTTTCTGCGGCTACTTTGTTCAATACCTCTATGGTCTTGTTGAGAGTCATGTTCGCTCCTAAGACGAGCTTATCGGAGTTCAATGTGTAGGTGTGCAGGTCTTTGACTCCGTTTATGTCGATGTAGATGTCTTGAGGCTCTGATCTGTAGACTCCTGTGGACAGAAATGACTCATTTATAGTGAAAATCAATGAGGATTCATTTTAGAGGTTTTCCTTCCCTGTTGTAGACAATTTTCGTTCTCGAACCACTCGATACATTTTTAGACACTCCGATATTGGACAAATTATTGACGTTTAATAGGTGTATAGAAAAAAAAATCAAAAAAGTCTGTTCGTCGACAAATGACTGTCGATTGATTGAATCGTTCGTGAACGACTCGATATTCTCTCGGAAACTCAGTCAAGAGCAAATTGATATTTAACAAGGTCTTAGAAAACAATGGAATCGATTTATTTTAATTTTTAAAATTAGGCATTCATTCTTTCGCGAGTTTATTCTCGAGTGAATCATTCACGAACGACTCGATATTATATTTCACAGAAATTCTGCCATGAACGAATTGATATTTGCCAACTATAAAAAAAAATATATTATTCTGTAAAAAAATCATTCGTTCGTGAACGACTGAGTTGATTCCCAGTGAATCGTTCTCGAACGACTCGATATATTCCACAGAAATTCTGCCATGAACGAATTGATATTTGCTAACCATTAAAAAATACGATATTCTGGAAAAAATTCATTCGTTCGTGAACAACTGAGTTGATTCCCAGTGAATCGTTCGCGAACGACTCGATGTATTCCACACAAATTCTGCCATGAACGAATTGATATTTGCTAACTATAAAAAAAATATGCCATTCTGCAAAAAATTCATACGTTCGTGAACGACTGAGTTGATTCATAGTGAATCGTTCGCGAACGACTCGATATATTTCATAGAAATTCTGCCATGAACGAATTGATATTTTCTAACCATAAAAAAATATATTATTCTGCAAAAAATTCATTCGTTCGTGAACGACTGAGTTGATTCCCATTTCCCAGTGAATCGTTCGCGAACGACTCGATATATTTCACAGAAATTCTGCCATGAACGAATTGATATTTGCTAACTATAAAAAAAATGTGTTATTCTGCAAAAAATTCATTCGTTCGTGAACGACTGAGTTGATTCCCAGTGAATCGTTCGCGAACGACTCGTGACCGCGAAACAAATGAATTGGTGTTCAATAATGTGTAGATTGTGGTACAACTAACGTAATTTCATCTAAAATATCTTCGTTCATGAAGAATTGAAAGTTTGAAACTCATTCTCAATTGAATCGTTCGCGAACGACTCGATATGTTTCACAAAAACTCGATCATGATGAACGGATTGATATTTTGAAAACATTCAAGTAGCCTACGTAGGAGAACGAATCACGAATTATTTTGTGAATTTTTGTGAGAAAAATTGATTTGTTCGCGATGTTCGATCTTGAACAAATTGTTCGCGAATGACTCGGCGTAATGTACCTATTTCATGGAAATTCGGTCATGCCATGAACGAGATTGATGTTTGATAAGTTTGGCGGAATAAACAATAATTTTTATTTTATGATAAATTCAATCGCTCGGGAACGACTGACGTCATTTTGATTCTTGAGCGAGACGTTCACGAACGACTCGATGTATTTCACAGAAACCAACAGAAACTGTGTCCTGAATAAATCAATGTTCACTAGTGAGTGGAAGAACGAATGATTTTTTTCATGAAAATTCATTCGTTCACTAACGATTTAATTCGTTCTCAAATGAATCATTCGCGAACTACATATTTTGTAAATTACTCGTAGGTACTTCGAAATTTCGTTTTTCCCTTCAAAATTATAATGAATCGGTTACTAAAAAATAATACGATTCTTTTGATGTGATTCATTCATTTCATGTGAATCATATCGATTATCGACCCGTTTCACAAATGATTTATTCAAAAAACGATCCAGAATTCATGAGCAATTTCGTTCTTCTCAAGGCTTTTTAATGAAGTGATTTCAATGCCATTAATTTCAATATGGTTATGACTCCCCAAGATATTCAAATTTCAAAACTTCAAAAGATGATTAACGAATGAATCGTTCGCGAACGTCTGAACCGCGCATTGATTTTGAAACGATTGTCTCAAAAATAATGCATCAAGTCCCCCCTCCGCCTCCTCCTCCTCTCACTGCAATAAAAAGAGCTGAAATGTTTCCTCATTTTTCCTCCATTTCCCCAACTTTGGATATTCACTAGTAGAATCGTTCGCGAACGACTTGGTTTGATTTCGCTAAAACTTGGGCTCGAACATGAAATTGCATTTAAAAAATGGGTTGATTTGATTGATTTTTAATGGCTGAAAATAATTCATTTATAAAATTAAAGAACCAAATGAATGAATCTTCCATATGTGATTCAGTCGTTCGCGAACGATTATGTTCATTCTTGGATGGAGTATGTTTTCACAATATGGCTGATAAAAAATAAATAACTTGATACTTGTTGCTCATCTTCTACCAGGTCAAATGTGATTCCTGAATTAACTTCGTTCAGCAATGAAGGATTGATTCAGTCGTTCGCGAATGATTTGATCACTACTTTAATGAGTTTTAAATGGCATTTATACTTATTTATTTAATATCTGCTCCTTGTGGCTCCTGACAGTGTGAACAGATTTCTTCAACGAGGTATTTTTCACGAATAATGAGAATTGTCGTTCGCGAACGATTATGCTAATGACTCGCTTTCATTCATTTATGGAGTTGGATGCCCTATATTGTTGTTTTTTTTTTTTTTTGATAAGTTCGTGTCATTCTCATTAGTGACATTTGAGGCATTCATTTTGTTCTGTTTGTGGATCGGTACTGATTTCAAGGAACTGATTCAGTAGTTCGCGAACGATTCCATTCAGCTGGATTATAACTTGATTGTTGAAGTGCCGCGATTCATTTATTACCCTTCACTTTACTGTATGCAATTGACAGATTGGCATCCATAGTCTTAGATTGAGAAACTCGTTCGCGAACGATTCGTCAAAAATTGATTTCCCTGATTCGAAATTTAGTAGGTAGTTCTAGTTACTTAGTAATCTAAACAAATTGTTGATGAATCACTGTCTTTTTTTTTTTTTTGAATTGGGGCAAGTTTTTTTCTGGAATTTTTTCCAAAACTGATACAACTTTCGAGACGATTTGAATTCAAGAGATTCGTTTTGATTCTGAACTTGAGCAGAAAAAATTCGAGAAAATGAAAATGATATAATTTTGTGCGAGAATGAAAGAAATAGGTAGAGTGAATTTCCCCAAAATAAGAATTCAACTGCTATAAAATGATATCTACCCAATTTGTTTTCAATTCGTAGCAATAAATAACACAAAGAACTGACTTGATATTATCAATTTGAACTTGTAAGTAGGCGGAAAGCAAATTGAAAGGTGCAAAAAAATTAAGTAGTTATTTTTCTATTTACCTATACCTACGTTAAAATTTTATCTTATCGCAGAGTTTGATATGCTGATTTTCAAGCCTCTTATCGTGTAAACACACCAAAACCAAATGGGTTCCCATACTCGACAATTAAAACACACGAATCGACGTGTTATTGTTATCTCGCAAACAATTTGTTAAAGCTTTAAAGTCGTAGGTAGGTAGGTAAAAGGTACGTATTTCGTACCTGATTATTTATTTGCATTAGCTCCATTTCAATCGATGTCGCAAAATTACTTCCCCTTTCATCTCCTCCTTAATTACCTCGCATTCCACCAATTTTTGCCATTCTCAAAAATTATCAAGCACACAATACACATTATTATGTCAATATTTTTTGTACAGCCAACCTATTATAAGGTTTACATTGAGATGGTACAATACTGGCCGATGAATGGACAATAAATTGCATAATGTGATTCAACGAACCTCAACCTAAATGGTAAACTGATTTTCTGACGAGCAGTTATTATTTATTCTGCATCAATTAAAATATAAAACTATCAAAACTATTACCAGTTAGACGCTGATAAGGTGAAATTCGAAGGAAATATAACCTTGCGACTCATTGATTACGCTCAGTTCAACGAATTATCATTTAATTGCAATAACTAGGTATAGTACCTATCTAATAATTTTTACTTGGGTACTCTAACTAAACCGAAATACCTACCAATTGAAAGCTCTTGAATATTATTTGGCAACGTCACCAAAAAGGTGGTAATTTTTTTCCTAATATAGCATAGTTTCCAATAATTTGCTTAATAGAACAAAAAAGCAATTTACTCGTACCATAAAAAAACTGAAAAAATATATCCTACCATGAGCTGTATTGCCTCCGACAAGCATATACTTGGTGTTATCTTGAACCATTTCAAAAACATCGTAAATTTCTTGAATCGATTTAACTCTGAACCATCTAGATCCCTGAAGTTGCATGGAAAACGAAACATCTGGTATTTGAGTATCTTTATCAGAATCACACAAATCACCATCATCATCGAATCCATTCGAACCATTAGTTTTGCACAAGTTTTCGCAAGGTTGCTGGGTCTTGGAACAGATCTTCATCTGGGACATGATATCCTAAAAGGATTGAATGGCAAAAACCCAAAATAAAAAAATAGCCATCTGTAGCGACGATCAATTCGAGTCACCTACTTCGATATCGGTGCAAGTTTTCTTCAGCTCGGGAGTAGCATCACTGGCTAGAGACTTGAAAGCGTCCAAAATAGGCCTGTATCCTGTACATCGACATATGTTACCTCCGAAGGAATTCTCAACATCGCTCATGGTGATTTTGCTATCACCGTTGAGTAAGCTGGACACAGAAAAGAGATTCGGTTTAATTGACCACAGCACTTGGTAATTGGAAAATAATGAGAAAATGTGTACGAAACGAACCTGAACATATTCATGACCATGCCAGGAGTACAATAGCCGCATTGAGTGCCACTAAATCCGGCCAGAGTGGATTGCACCTTGTGGTATCCATTTCTTCTGTTTCCTATGCCTTCGACTGTGATTATACTCCATCCATAGCAACTAAAAATTGGCACTAGACACTGTAATCGATGAATCATATCTATTAGTCAATTGCCTAGCTTGATTCGGAAGGCTCACTATACGAAGATTGAGATAAATAGGTACACGTTTTACCAACCGAATTCACTGCGATTATCTCCTCTTTACCGGTTATCAGATTGGGTCTCTTTATGGCAACTATGCAAGCTCCGCAGCCTCCTTCTAAACACATGAATTTGGTACCTTTGAGGTTAGCATAGTTCCTTATGTATTCATTCAATGAGGTTTCTGGTGGTACATCGTTTCCAACTGAATAAGTAGTGAAAAAGAGTCATTTTAGAAATGGTCGAATTGATCGAAATATAGGTAGGTATTGGACTAAAAGTAGGTACAACCTGTGTAAATGGTATCGTGTATTTTCAACTTGAGTAATCCCTGTTGAATGACCCTGCATAAAAAAAAAAAAAATAGGTGCAATCCTTATTAGAATACTGGTCCTTGACGATTAAAATTTACATGTTTTAAAAAACTCACATTTTTTGCAACGAAAGTTCCACTTAAACGGTATAACTAAATAACACAATATTACGTTCAAAAAAACACGTTTTCACTATAGAACATGCACATTTATAAATGTAGAAAGCTTTTATAGCTGCTTGCTTCGCCCAACTCGACGAGTGTATAACAAACACTTGTTGCTATACGGAGTACATTCGGCTTCATTACAATTCCCCCCACTTTTCGTGTAGATAGAATTAATAAATTAATGTTCGTATAGTGATGATGGGTTCGTCTGGGTACTTCTAATCGCAGCTAGGCATGTAATGATAGGTAGCGTTCAAAACGACGCTATCATTACATAATTTAACGATGTTTAGAGTCGGATGTTCAAAGTATTAATTTTTTTTGTGGTCAGAAGAAAATGATGAGAGCTTAAACAATTAACAGAACACGCTCTTTTCTTTGGCGTGGGTTTCGTGACGATCCATACCCTATGGTTGGATCTAGAGGATAATTAGTAATTCTCATCTTTGCTACAGTTGTAGGTAGGTACCTACCTGGAATTAATATGCGTGGCCTTGATTAGACTTGTAAATGGTGATTTGAAAGAACTACTGTGGAAATGGGTTGAATGTGAAATCAAAATGTGAGTTTTCATTATTATTTTTTTTTCAATTTGGAATATACGAATACTTACACTTAGAATTGATTATGGATGAGGTTGGTGTTTGGTAGTTAGATAGGTTTTTTCATTTTTATTTTTTTTTTGAGTAGGTAGTTACTGGATTTTGGATGAGAATCAATCCAAAATTTTGTACTGAGTGAAAATTTTTAAAGTCTTGATGCTCTCTCTGAATAATTAGTTTATTATCTACATTTATTTGCACCTACCTGAATTTCAGAATCTTCAACTCAGGTATTTGAGAATCTGAGCATATAAAGTTTTAGAATTTGTGGCAATTTCTCCTTTGAATTTTCAGATCACATAGGTACCTACCTACCTATATAATTCTGTCTAACTTGAAAAAAATTACCTTCGGTTCAGATATCTGCTAAAGTGACTCATGTTAGAGGGGACAGGGGGTTACATCTTTTAGCTTTTGAAGAAAAATTACAACCAGAGAACTGACATTGGATGCCACTTTTCGAATTTTTACCCAAATTTTGCAATTTTTTCAACTTTAACCTAAAATTTTTCCACTCGAATGCACCTTGGGAGGTTATTCTTCGCATGATTTTTTTATATCGACGATTTGAATTTTAATTTGAGTCTTAGTAGGTACTTAATATTGATTTTTTTATGATTCTTTAAGCAGACTTCTGGGTACTTTGGTAACCTCAAAATTAGCTTAGGCTGCACAAGGGTGCTGTTCTAAATATTGATTTGGAATTCCTGTAATTTTTTTTATTGCAAAAATATTTTGGAAATGATTTTGAAAATCGATTTAAATTTCGTATATCTAGAAACAAATTGGAAATTGAGGAATTATTCAAAAATCTTCATATCTAACCATTTACTGGACCCTTCATGTCACTTAGTTACTAGTTAGTCATCAGTTTTCTCATTTTTTTTACGAGGCATTGGAACTTATTGAGCAGCTTCCATAAACTATCAGCTGCTCAAATGAAAAATTGAAAGTCCTACTGGGTTTCAAATTTTCCCAAGAAAAGTTGCATAATTGACGAACGATTCAAATGACTGGTTAATAACAAAACACATACATTGCTAGTTACATTTGAATTTTAAAAAAAAAAAACACATACTATTTTGAAGACCCTGGCGTAGAGATGACATTTTTTTTAAATGCCTCAAAATTTCTAAATGTGCGATTGGATATTTAGGCACTTACAAATCTAGAAATTTTCTTCCTGGATCATACCATGATTTCGATTATTAGTACTAACGCTTTTTGAGAACCTTTATCGGTATGAGCCAGAAAAAAGTATTCATTGAAAAAAAACATGTATTTTTTTGGGCACACATCAAAATTTTTCGAAAAAATGTTCCAAGAGTTCAATAAGGAGCGACGAAGAGCTTCAGTTCTATAAACCTTCTTTCAAGATCATATCCGTACTGCCGAATTCCATTTAAGGACTATTTTCAACCCAAGTGAAAAAAAAAAATTTTGCAGGCTCAAATTTTTAAAAAAATCTTGCAAGTCTCAAAACATGTGATTTGGGCAGTTGCATCTGTAAAAATCCTCTTTCTATGCCATATTTCTACAACTTATTAATTCGCTTTAAGAGCCACTTTCAACATGAGTAAAAAAAAATGTATTTTTTGGGCTCACATTTTTTCAAAAAAATGCTCCAAAATCTTAAAATGGAATGATGCCTTAAGAGGGTGACCCCGTCGATATGACGTATTTATGTCTAGAGTAGGGAGAACCTCTACCAACGTGGGAACTACTATTCTCTGTGCATTGATCCCTACCCTATTTCTCTTTGTATTATGCCGCTACATACGGAAGGTGACCTCAAGGACATAGGGCATTGAGCTACGTGAACTTTGCCGCGGTTCTCACTTGGTGTCCTGGATTACATCGGAGAGGACATCAAGTACTTGGTGCCTGGGATTACACCTGAGCAGGTACTGAGTTCTCTATGTACTGTGTACATTGCGTGGGTACGTAGATTCGATGAGTTAGGAGTTAAATGTGTATTTATCAGTGTGCCCCAATAACGCTTTGGGTTAATCTATTCAGTTTTTCGCTATATAAATGGTATGCTGATCCGATTCGTTCATATCAGACTCCGGTTTGGTTGTCAATTCAGTATAATAGCCAGGGCCGGCGGAAGTCCATGTGCAAGCGGGCGCTTGCACTGGGCGAAGATTTTCACCCGGTGCAACGCACCGGGCGAAGATTTCAAAACATGATCCTTTTTTTTGTATACAAATTTCAAAACAAATCAAAATCCCTCAAATTTAAAAAATATTTCAATTTAAAAAAAAAATAAATAGGCACAACATTTCCAAAAATAACCCTATTTCTTGCATACAAATTTCAAAACAAATCAAAATTCACTCCTCAAATTGAAATTATTTCAATTTTTAAAAAAAGTGAAAGTTTCATTTCTGTTGCATAAATTGCATAGCTGACCACTCTGTCATGTAAAGAAGGAGTAGGTAAAAAGAAAAGTAATATCCTGAATTTTGACAAAAAATTCGCGACGAAATTTACGGAGTGGGAGATTACTCAGAAAATGATGTCCCTTGTGTAAAAAAATACACAAGTTTTTATACAAACCCCCTCCCCCCAAAAAAGTCCCAAAACTGATACTTTTTTGATTATGTAATTAAATGCCCCTGTGTTTTCAAAAATTTGTTTTTTCTCAAAAATAATAAAATTTTAAACATTTTGGCGCTTTTAAACTGATGGCGAGAGAAGGTAGATCACAATATTTTTTCAGAGTTCCAGTTTTCATCATTCTCTTCTTTTAAAAATCATTCAATTCTTGTTGAAAATTGACCCTGAGTTCCTGCCTATTGAATTTTTTCAAACTTGGAAAACCCTATTGAATGAAATCTAATCTATTGTGTAATTTTTTATATTTTTGCAACGTGCCTCATGCATACTTGAGAAAGTTGTGAAAAAATTGGACTGATCTCAAAAACCAATTTTGGAAGACGGGGAGTTTGAAGCTATATTTTGTATTAAATAATTCCAAAGTGGAAAAAAGTACAAAAAAATACAAAAAAACAGTGTTGATTAATGATCCAGAATCTGTATGGATTATGTTTCCAAACCAAAAACCTGATCATTTTCAGATCTTTTTCGAAAATTTATTAAAAATTGAGGGATCAATCGATTTTTTTCAGCTCAAAAATTCTGAAGTTCAATTCGAAATTTTGTTCAATCTACATCACAATTTGAAAAATCAAAACAATTGAAACATTTTCCGTTTTCTTTCCATGCTAGCTGTGTTTGTATAAAAAACGCCGTGGTACTGCTGCAATCTCACTTCTTTTCCTTTCATCATAGCTAATTCAAGATTTTTTGTGCTTTTTGTTTACCCCCCCCCCCCCACAAAGTGATTCACACTTTTCACCAAATTATGAACATTTAGATCTTGCACCGGGCGGGAAAATGAAAAAGTGCCGGCCCTGATAATAGCTGCAATGATCAGTAACCTCGTTTTATTCAGCAGCCATGGTATCGCCACTATTATTGGGGTCGGCGTTTAGGGAAGACAATCATGGTGAGATGGTCAGCATTCAGTAAGTACAGACTTACATGGTGGTGCCTCCACTAAATTAATTAGAATTACACCCTAGTTAATTGATGATGACTTATGTAGTAGATTGCATACTTCGGCATGTAATCTACCAATGGCATTTACCTCTAACCTCGCTTCTGGAGCATATCTATTGAAAATAGATATACTCCTGGTGTCAATGCCATGAATCATTGCCATGATCCTCTGTAGTTAATATTAATAATTCTTATTGGTGTTAATTATATCGATGTAACCATACTACATTTATATTATTCATAACATATGTATGATATGTTAAGATCCCATGTAAATATGACGAGAAGGGTTTCATTGAATAAAGTTTGTACATAGTAAAATGTCATATGTTCGTTTATTATGTATTTCTGTGTAATATAGGCATGAATTGCTTGCCACTCATATTCTCAGGGACATCTAAATATGAGCATTGGTATCACCCAGTAGATAGTTAGGATCAGACTCACCCACCTAGTAGTCATTTCTATCTATACCATATTGGCGACACTTCCTGGTCTATATATAACAAATTTCTGCAATTTTTCTTCCTACAATTTTAGAAAATTTTAAATCCTGTTGCACCTCTAATTTTTCATCTTGAATGAGGAGATATCATTCAGATTCTCATACATTAGATTAAAAAAGGGGGCGAAATTGGGGACTGGAAGGTCAATATGTTCTCTTTTCAGTTCTCACGAAATATTTTCCTAAAAATTGCTGAGAAATTAGCAAATAATTGCGAAGATTATTGTTCCAAAATCGTGAGAAAATCTTGTAAACTATCCAAGATTCTTCAAAAGTTATCTGAGAATGAGACAATTATTTTGAAATTGAGATAAAAGCCATGGGCAATTAAATAATTTCAATTTTGTTGTAAAAAAATCTACCAAAGTTGAAAATCATGTAAAAATTGTTTTCTTTCTCTCATTTTCTATGTAGTTCCTTTTCTTTCATTGGTACATACTTCAGAAATGAAAAAAATTAATGGCCTTTCTGCCTCCCTTCCACCTTGAATGAAATTAGAAGCTTCTTTATGAATCGTAGGTACCTAGGTGCTTGATAACGTACAATATATTTTATTTTCAATATTGGAAAATTGTTTCAAAATCGTATTCCAACCTGACTTGAAAAAATTGAAAGAAAATCCTCCGAAAATTTAAACTTTTTCAAAAATGCTGACAACGTCTGACATTGACAGATATCGAAAATTATCTGAAAAATTGTAAAATTCACCACCATCCCCCCCCCCCCATCTACCGGACATTTTAAAAATTTCTTGCCATTTTTTTCATCAGTTCCAAACTTTTCAAATGAAGAAATCATGGAATGCGAGAATGGAGAATGTGAATAAAAACAAACAAGTAAAACACCTACGAACTGGTTGACTAATCTAATTTCAAAAACAAAAGAATGCTTATAGAGCTTATTGAGCATAAAATATGATGATTTTATTTCTTCCTTTCACTGATCGATACTTTGAAACCGTTCGCACTGGTCAATACAAAAGAATATTGTAATTTGATATCTTCCTGTTTCATCGATGAGTGAATACGAAATTTTCTCAATATTATACTGCAAACGATTTTCATCTCGTACATTGCGAAAGCTTTACCTAAAACATGACACATTTAGAAAGAATAATTACCTGTAAAATGTTCCTACATCTAACTAATATTGAATTGAATAGTTTACCTCTTAATAGTTATACCTACCTATACAGTTTCTTGGTCCAATGGTGAACGGTAAGTAACATCCTTTGGGCAAATTTTCACATCTTTCTTTCGAAAAATGTTCGGGATCAAAGGTCTCAGGATTCGGGAAATATTTTGGATTATTATGGACTGCAGTGACATTGAAAATCAATTCGGTATTAGCTGGCAGAGTAATATCGCCTGTACAAAATGGAAAAAATTTGGTTGTAATTCAAATTGGGTAAGTGTTACAGTTTCTTCAACGTGCAATATATTTCAAGCTTAGTAAAAACTCGTGTAATCAAATTTTAATACTTTACCAACCTAAAGCAACATCTTCTTGAGCAGTGCGAAAGAAAAAAGGAACCAACGGAAACAAACGCATCACCTCTTTTAACACTTGTTCCAAATAATCCATCTGTTTAACGTCGTCTGCTGTAACTTCTCTGTCACTATCTCCAAAAATACGTTCTTGTTCTTTATATACTTTATCCTACAGGCAGAAAAAAAATCAATCAAGTTATCAAAATGCTAATCACTAATCAGTACTTTAATAGGTATTCGTCCACCGGTACCTACCTGTATATTGTTATGCATTCCCAACGTGAGTAAAACGAAACATAGGGTGAGGTTCAAAGTTTCTGATCCCTAAATGTGAAATCAATCATTTAAAAAAAAATACCTACCTACATATTTCTTACGAAGGTTTTTTTTTCAAAACTTACACCAATAGAATAGGTAACAATTTCAGCTTTTTTATCTTCATCAGAGAAATCATCGTTGAGAAGGTATCTAATAAATCGAGCGCTGCTTCCGTCATCACCTGAAAATGTGAATAGATAAATGAGTGAGAAAATGAGTACCTAGTTTGCCTAATTAGGCAAGAAGATAGGTCATAAGTAAGTGCAAATGAAACGAGATTGATTACCATGATTTTCATCATTTCCACATGTGTTTAGTTTTCCTTCAAGCATTACCTATTAGTACATTGCAACAGAAATTCATTATTTATGAGCTACCTACCTAAAAGTAAACTATTCATGATAAGGTTAGGTAGTTAATTTAAGTGCATTTAAAGACAAACTGACAAACGTTTAGATAAAATTGTAACTTACTTTTTTATACACTATTTCCATATCCCTGATTAGAGTTTTATTTTTTTCCCCATTAAATCGCTCTTTAATTTTTCTGATTAATTTTGGATAAAACATTAAATGGAAGGATTCTCCGAGAAACCTGCAAAATTGAAGATTTACCTATTATACTATTGTATTGATGATTTGGAAAATTGTCAAGATTACAATCACAACATACAAAAATGAAAATTTGCTCAAAAGCAAGTCCAAGTTTCCGCCAAAATTGACCAAAAAATTCACCCATTTGTCAAATCGAATGAAAATTGAAACGTTTTCATTTGGGGGGGGGGGGTGTTTGAAACTTGAATGAAATGAGAAATGAACAAAGTAATCTTGCTACTGCAACCTATCAAAATGTGTCAAAATTTCTCAAGAACTTCTAATTTTTCCACGAATGTATTTTTTTCATCATTTCCGGAGAATTTTGAGATAAAATTTGAGATAATTGAAAAAAAAGTCACGCAACCTACCGAAATTACGCGAGAAATTTAAATATTTTGATGAAAAAATGTTTTGAAAATTTCTACAGAATTATGAGCTCAAAATTTGAGTCAAGATTTTGAGGTAGACAATTGAGAAGGGGGCATCTGGGGTAAAAATTTGAGAAAATTTCAGCCCCCTCCCCCCCACCCCTCCAGGACACATTAATTCGTCACGCTTCTGTATCGGTATAAGTAAGGTACATACTCTTCTATTGCAGTTTTGAACGCTGAAAATTGTTCTTTGGATATGAGATCGCCTTCTAAATCGCACAAAGTTTCTAGAAAAATAAATCAACGTATTGTTAGGACTTAGGACACACACCTTTTCGGTCAACTTATACATACGTTATACAACAATTAACATTCTAAATAAATGATGCTTAAACTTGCTGCAAATTATATTAAAAGGTGCTCGAGCAAGGTAATCGCTGATTTCGAAAATTTCCATCGTTTTTGCTTTGGCCGAGAGTTCCTTTATCAATTTTTCAGTTTCTTCGTTCATGACTCCGATATAATCATTCAACACGTTTGTTTTTAGAGAATGTTGAAGGATCTTCCTGCTTTTCTTCCAGTCGTTTCCTTGAATTGAAAATGAAAAAATCGTACAAATGTAGCAACGCATATAGGTACATACTTATTATTTTTCAACATTAAATGACTCCTTTATAAATGTAGATACATAAATTATAGGTACAAAGGTGCCCAGAAATATTGAGTACCCCTAAAATAGTTGTCTACCAAAATACTTTAGTTGGTCACAGTGAATGATAATGATGATAGCACACGATTGGTTGTTGGACTGGAGAGATAACATCCCACCAATCATATGCATCTATTTCACGTTACCAACCTATATTTTTAATGAAAAACTTTCTTTGGGGTACACGATATTTCTGAGCACCCTGTACATTGCGTTTCCTCTATTCCTCATAATATTTCACTACGGTCAATCAAATTTCTCTTCAGACTGATGAACTACTCACTAAACCTATTTTATTGGAATTATTGAACGAATGAAAGCTACCTATAATTTTGAGCTATATGAGAAATGCCTATATTGTTAGTATTGCTATTATAGAAAATATTCTTAACCGCTCATTCGTTCGTAAACAAATTGTTATCTACTTATCTAAAATATTTGTACGCAGAATAAGTAAATTAACCTAATATCATCAATTCATTATCAACGAAATTGGTCACACGTGCCAAGTAACTACCTAACGAATCTCTGCGATGTTATTAATAAATTACCTATCCATAAAAATATTCAGTTCATGTGCCATATTTCCTAGTCACAGGTATGCCGAAAATTTTTCATCTCAACCCTAACCTTTTCAACTGCTGTATTCAGCAGTACCATAGTGAAGTGAAGAAATGAAAAAATTCCTTGTTGGGAGTTTTATTTCGACCAGAATTTTCACATTATTAAGTTATAATTATAACCATTTGAACATAAGTTACCTAGGTCTTATTAGTATGATTTTCAAAAACCTCTGTTCATGAATAGAGACTAGAGTTGATTGTTGAGAAAAACTGATCGATCAAAAGTGAATGTAAATGTATAGGTACCTACCTTCGCCGCTCATTGTACTATTTTTGAAAGCTCTGCCGAACAGTTCGTGAAAATCGTTTCCTTTATTTAGGAATTTATTTCCCATGAGAGCGATCTAGTAATTTATAAAAGTAAAGTTTATCTACCTATCATTTAAAATTTCAAAGATATTTTTTAAAGAAAAAAGATTAACGTGAAAAAAAACCTCGATATCCGAAGCATCTGCTAAAACTATGGAAAGTTTCTGGCCTATCCAAAGGCGATACCTCGATCCATATTTTTCAGTATAGTATATCAACTTGGACGATATATCTGGAAACAGTTTGTTGATTTTTCAATCTTTAATATTGTTGAGAAAGGAACATTTACATTATGTGTACCTATTGTGTGGCTAAATGTGTTAATTTATTCTATAACCATTCTTTGAAAAATTAATATTATAGGTACCTACCATCCGGATGCATCATGAAGGTGAGGGCATTTCCAAAATATGGGATAGTATCTGGTCCATCGAACAATATGAGGCACTCCTCTCGCGTTTAGATTTAGTTTTATTCCATTTTAAAATGTAAATGAATGACGTTAAAATAAGAGCGACGAATAAAGTTGATAAACCTAATAGTTCGAAGTATTGGGTAAAATCCATTATTAAACCACACAATAAAAAAGAACACTCGCGAGCTACGCAAATAACTCGATAGTTAGAGGAACGATGAAGATGTGTGAAAATACTCAAATGGGTGTGCCTGATGTTTCATTTCAAGTTGCATATATTATTATGTAGGTATACCAGGTGCCAAGTCCATCATTATTGCATTTCGTAACGAAAATTCCCAGCTACGTACTTAGGTATATTTACCTAGTATAAAAAAAATACACTACCTGAAATCGATTTTGTTTTTCAAAAAATGAACAGTTTGAGTGAAATGAAAATTGAATTGATGAAATTTTTAATTGTGGAAATGCAAATTGTTTCGATGTGTGCGCCTAATTCACATCAATAAAACTAATAAGCGTTATTTTTAAATCAGGTACCAATTTCATTTTTTAGAAAAATTGCTATTAATGAAGCTTACTTTTTATTTTTCCAAAAATCATCCAAACGTCTCGTGTTTTTTTTTCTAAAACAAAAGTTGTATAAAGTTTTGGTTTTTTTTTGGCAATTGCTGCGAAAAATTATCATTTTTTTGGCCAATTATTACAAAGTTGGTTTTACATCTTTTGCGTTTTGACAAAAATCGTCTAAAATTTTCGCTTGTTCAAACATTGTCAAAAATTTCTGATTTTTAGAAAAATGGCTAAAATTTGTCGTTTTTTAGTAGATTAAAGAATTCCGAAATGTCCCATTTTTTTTTTTTTTTTTGCAAAATTGTCCATAAGTCTTGCTTCTTTGAGAAAAACTGACACGAATTACTTAATTTTTAATATAATTGCTATATAATGAAGCTCACTTTTTTTCCAAAAATCATCCAAATTCTCGTTTTTTGTTTTTTTTTTTTTTTTAAACCAATGTGGCAAAAAGTTTTGTGTTTTTTTGGTAAAAATTGTAAAAAATATTTTCTGTAAACTGTAATAGGTATAAAAAGTTCTATAATTGCTGATACAAATTAATTTTTTCACGATGAAAAATATCACGAGATTTCTTCAATTATAATTAAATGAGATTTAATATAAGAACAATTACGTACTGACACTAAAATGATTTATTAAAGCCGAAGCACATCAAAAACCTTCAAAATTAAAATCTAAATTAGGTATTTTCACTCTGATGCTAATGCTTTCAAGGTCTGCCTCAACTTCTTGGGTAAATTTAATAGTTGATTCAGCTGCCTCCTTTAAGAAAGGAACTGTCTGTTGGAATCGGAATCCAAGAGATCTGTATAACTTTAACATATTCTTTGAGGCTGCTCTTAAATTGTGAACTGTTGTTTTTAATACGGTTAAATTGTTCTCTGTTTGTTGTAACAGACGTCTACCCTGAAATTTTTTCAAAAGGAAATCAATAGGTGAAAAAAACCTTTAAAACAATGGAAGAGTGTTTAATATGTGTTATGTTTGTATCTTACCATTTCTTGAAGTTGTTTTAGTTGTTCCAATTGGTTGCGTATCATTTCATTCATTTCAATAGGAGTGCTGAATTGAGAAAATTTTGTACTATGAGCCTGCGCATTGTTCTGGATTCCTGTGAGCGTCGGCGAAATTGGGGTTAATGTCAGGTTGAAAAGTTTCTCCATGCGTTCTACAGTCAAGTTTTCAGGCTGCTTTATAAATTCCTCGATTTGTTCAACGGTCAGTTTCCCAAATTTTTCGACATCTAAGAATTCATACATCGCATCTCAATGTCAATACTAATAGTTACCTAGGTAGAGGTACCTATGTACATTGAAAATGAAATAATATGCCTACAATTTACAATTACCTTGTTTCGATTTTCGCTGCGGCATATTGTTCATTCCTTTTCTTTTTCTATGTATAATATTTCTATGGTGCATATTTTAGCTTGAGTATATTATTGATTAATACTTGATTACGTTCGTTACACTTAGTTTTGACTATTGAGTAAAGCTTTGAGTTTTATTACAGTTTTACTTAGTTTTTAAAGTTCGTTTTAGAAGTTTTCGACTGGACCACTTACCACTTCAACCACCTGGAAACTTTGTTCACATGTCTACGATCACGTGTTTACGTTTCTAGTTTTAGCGTTTTGTGTATCTAGTTTCAAGATGTGGAGCGACTAGCCATTTTTCTAGTTATAACGTTTCGTTATGTGTATTTTAAGGATGTGGTAAATTTAAAGATGTTAAATTTTAATTTACCTCGTTATTTTTTTATGCAGGGAGTCCGAGATACAAACTTCAGATTTGGATATATTATCACAACGTAATGAACGTATGCAAGTAAAAAAAAGTAAGATAAACAAGTTGTCTATCTTGAAAATTGAAGGGGCAAAAATAATACGTTTTCAAAATCTAAGAGCCAAAATCCAATTTTGACCATGGCGGTCGGTAGTGATTTGAAAATGAAAATTGAACAAAATTATGTGATTATATCTTTTTGCCCAACTTGGAAATCAAAGGGGCTACAAATTATTTTTTTAAATAAATACTCGTAATCTCGCACAACAATGATAATTTTTTCCTCTCTTTAAAATTTAAAAAGTTGTCCTAGCTCAACAATTTTCATTTTTCTAAAAATTTAGTAAATTTACAATTTTTGAACTTGAAAACCTTTTTAAATTTTTAGCAGGGCTTCAAACCCGTACCCGTACCCGTACCCGAATACCCGAATACCCGAACGAAAATCCAACAATTTCTGTACCCGAACCTGTACCCGTACCCGAAAAATGAAATGAGGAATACCCGAACCTGTACCTGTACCCGATAGAGACTATTTTGAACCCAAATACCCGATAGATCGGGTACAGTTCGGGTATTTCACCTAAAATACCCGAACCCGTACCTGTACCCGAACGTTTAAAATTTTCATACCCGTACCCGATACCCGTACCCGATCCTCTGAGAAATAAATCTGTACCCGTACCCGAAAACGTTCGGGTTTGAAGCCCTGATTTTTAGAGTAGAAAAAAAATGATCAGAGTTTATGGCAACTTCTCCATTGAATTTCCAAATCACATGCCTGCCTAATTCTGTCTGACTTTTGAATTTTGATTACCTATTTGAATTTGAATTTGAGTCCTAATTTAATTTCGTTTTTGTTTCCATTTTCTTATGATTCATTAATTATTCTAATCCAACAATTCAACTAATAGATATCTCATTTTAGTTTTATTGAATTTTAATGTTTTTAATCTCTCTTCCCCCCCCCCCCGGAATTGAAACACATTTGAAGACCTTATTGTTAGAGATGTTGGTAATTATTGAGAGCTAAATATTTTTTTAAATGCCTCAAATTTCTAAATGTATGTACGATTGGACATTTAGGTACAGCTCTAGAAATTTTCTTCCTTGATCAGATCAGATTTTGATTGTCAACGCTTTTTGAGAACCTTTTTCGGCGTGAGCCAAAAAAAATGTATTAGATCCAAATTTTTGCAAAAAAAAATTGTATCAAAAATTTCAAAATGCGCGATGAGGGACTAAGTACACCTGTAAATCAAGGTTACATCCTTATTAATAAATCCATTTCAAGGGCTACTTTTGACGAATTTTTTAAAAAATCCCCCAAAGGCTCGAAAAATACGCGATTGAGCAGCTGCAACTTGAGAAATCCTTTTTCTTGGCCTGAGTTGGCCAGTCTTCTTTTCACTACCTACCAACCTACATATTTCGAGAGTCATTTTCGATCGATCAAGAGAACAAGTATTTTTTGGGTACCTGCAAATCAAAATTTTTCCAGAAAATCTCCCAAAAGTTCAAAATGTGCATACATTTATTTAATTAATTTTTTTTTCGAGGTCATATCCGTACTACCGAATTCTTTTTGAGGACCATTTTTGACATACGCAAAAAAAATATTTTTTTTACATAAGTACATACTTCTTTCTATGTCATATTATACTATCAATCCATTTGGAGAGCGAGAGCCACTTTCGACATGAGTTTGAAAAAATGTAGGTACCTATTTTTTGGGCTTACACTTTTTCAAAAAAAAAAAAAAAAAAAAAAAGCTCAAAAATCTAAAAATGTATGATTAGAGAGCTACAAGTCTGAGAGTCTTTCATTTAAACTGCATAGGTAATTTGTTTTGAAAGTGACTTCTGAGCTCTGACAAGAGCAAAAAAGGGCAATGTTTTTTGAATTAATTTGGACCCCCAGAAGTAGGTATTTTTCTAGTATTTTTTTTGGTGAAAATTGGCCATTGCAACGTGATTTTGTTTCAAATATGTCCAGAAATGAAGTTTTCAAGAATAATAACTCTCAATTCAATTTTTTCATAAATTTCTGCAATTTTTCTACAATTATTTCAGAATGTAAGACCTTCAATTTTTCATCTTGAGAAAATATCATTCAGATTCTCATGCTTGAGTTTTTAAAAAAATGATCGAATCGAATGATCTTTAATCTCTTTTTAGTTCTCACGAAATATTTTTCTAAAAATCGATCAAAAATCAGCAAATAATTGCGAAGAATATTGTTGCGAAATCGTGAGAAAATCTAGATACCTGCATAATATACTTAGTTTAATCTATCCAAATTCTTCAAAAGTTTATGAGAATGGGAAAATAATTTTCAAATTGAGAGTAAATCCATCGGAAATTGAAGAATTATTACAATTTGGTTGCAAAGAAATCCCATTCAAGTTGAAAATGAAAATCTTGTGAAAATTCATTCAAAATTGGATAATCGTGCTAAAGTAGACATCGAAGACAAATTTTCATGTTGAAATTTTGCTGATTTTTTCACTCAGGGCGTACTCGTGTAGTGTCATCTATTTCAACTTGAAAAAAAAACAATTGGAAAAACCATCAAATAGCACAAATTCCGCCCTAAAAACGTTGGAAGTTATTAAGTTGAATTTTTCATAATAAGAGGATGGGGATAAGATAATAACGATAAATTCATATAAGAGATACGATGATAATCGAATAAATCTTCATTATTGAACACGTTACACAAAGTACAATTAAAACATGTACATCATAATTATCCTTACATAGTTAACGACGACCACACAAGTATAAATCAAACTACTTTCTTATGAAAAAAAAAAAAATGATACTATTCAAATACAAATTACAATATGAAAATAATGAATCAAATTTCATACTATTCAAAGCGACATCCCAACCTTTGATAACTTCAACGTTTAATATTAATACATTTCATAATTTCATAATTTTACCTATTCCTGGTCTCAACTCTTCAAACAATAACACTCTCGCTGAGAGTTTATTTCTTTGCGTGAGGGCTCTTTGGATCATCTTCAATAAGAAGAGGTACAGTCTATTTGAATAAAAAAAAATGATTAAAAAAACAAACACATATTTCATAATAGTTTAACATCGTCTCCCAGCAAGTTGAATTTTTTACCTCATTTTTTGATTTGCTGTTTTTCTTGTTTTTCATCACTACCTGGCGTTTTTTGCGGGTTTGAAATCGACGCTTGATCATTATCTATCAACGGGTCTTTGCTGTCATTTTTTTGAAAATGATCTGTTTCAAAAATTTAAATAAATAGAAAGCAACTCGAAAAAACATTGGAAATTTAAATAACTGAAATACAGTCATCGTAAAAAAAAAAACTCACTTTTTTCGAAGTTTGCCAGTTTGGAGAAATCTTTGCTTGAGGGCAGTTCTCCACTTGCCTACATCACTATAATAAGAATTATGGCTAGAATTGGTCGAACTGTCACCAGAAGAATCATCAGTGGAGGAATAAGTCACCATGAGTCTTCGTTCTAGAACCGTTCTTCTGTCTTCATTCGGATTATCGCTAGAATTGGTCGAACTGTCACCAGAAGAATCATCAGTGGAGGAATAAGTCACCATGAGTCTTCGTTCTAGAGCCGCTCTTCTGGCTTCAATCGATTCCTTTCCTGGAATACACATTATCATTTAGCTACTTATATGAACTCAAACACGAGAAGAGTTTCACTCACTTTTCGAACTTTCAGAAAATTCATTACGTACGTAACCAGGGTAGTCATAGGTGAAATCGTCTTTTATACGATATCCTATAAACAAGTATTTCTGTTAAAAATAATCATATTGTAATAAAATATTGAACATAATATCAAGACCTGGCTATACAAACCTGTCAAGTGTATGGTTGCTTGACCACTCGTGGAAAAAGTAATATTGGAACCTCTTTTGAAGACCAAATCCAAGTTTACTTGCAGAGCAGACTGTGATAGATTGCATACAATGAATTGGACTCCATCAACTTTGACCAATACAGGATAAATTTGGGTACTTGGATCGTCGTGCTCGTAAGATGTAGAGTCTAGGGCTGCCATTGACAAATGGAATGATTTTCTGACGACGGACGAATAAGTTTTCTCCGGTTTCAAAACTAAACCTAAAATAATACAATATGTAGATACGTACAATATGATTAACTTTACAGTTGATAGGTGATGAAATTAACTCGGCAATACTTACCCCAAAACATTGTGATGGAAGAAAATTAAGGCTCCTTAAACGACGTCGTATTAAATTTTAGAATCTAATTAAATTAAACTAGTAATATATTTTAAAATAAATAAATCATGAATGAACTAAGGCACTATGAACGAAATGTGAGCTATTTCATTTTCATTTCATGATTTCATTCATTTCATCAGCTGTAGGTGACATCAGTGACGTCACAACGACGTTGTTTACGTGTTATCTCTGTTATCAGTAAAAACAATTATTTCGAGTTCAGAAGCTTGGTAGAGAATTGAACTTTCAATTTGATCGTTTATTTAAAGTAAAATAATTATGTTCGAGTAAAATTACATCATTTATTTCACCATGACATCTCTGGAACGTTTTTCTCACTACACCCACGACGAGTTATTTGAAAAATACAGCGTATCTGAGATCCGAGTTTACCAAAATGATCTACAAAAAGAAGTCGATAAAAAGAAAGACGAGCTGAGAGTGCTCGTTGGGTGAGTTACTCATTTGTAAAAATATTTGCTCGTACAAAATACTCAATCTATAATACCCTTGATGGTGGTTAATTTCAGAGAAAAATATCGTGATTTTATCGAAGTAGCTGATCGAATCAATTTAATGAACGGGTTATCGAAAAGCATCGCTGATCGGATCCAGAACATATCGTCTTCTTTGACTAGTTTGGATTTGAATTTAGAAGACGATCATATTTCGAAAATCGATCGCCGGAATAACCAGTAAGCTTACGTTGGAACGTTGAAATCTGTATCTTATCTGCTTTCCTGGTTTAACAAACCGATTGATATTTTTCTTTAGGGATAAAGTCGTTCGAACAAATAACACCATTGCTATTCTGATTAAACTGCTGATCGATATCGAAGAACAAATCTGGATCGAGATATCTGCCAATAAATTCATAACTGCTACCACTTTGCTACATTTAGCTGTTCATGTGAAAACATCCCTCAGCTTGGAAGCCGATTGGAATGTTGATAAGAAGTTCCCAGTGGTTTACGAGCTACGAAACTCGATCCTTCGGTTTCCTAACATCTTGACTCAAAAGATCGAGAGTAAAATTAAAGTTACGAATTTATCTGTCGCGGTGAGTCGAGTATTCTGATTTCTGATATCTGAAATAGACACGTACATATATTAAAAAAAAAAAAAAAAAAAAAAAACGTATCGATTGATGAAAATATGATTTTTATAGGAAGCTTGCGAGTGTTTATGTACGTTAACTGTGCTGGAAAATCTGACATGTGTTGAAGTCATCGAAAGATTCGTGAATTTACGTACTGAAACGTTGAAGAGTATTTTAAATATGGATAACGTCACGAGTAACGTTAAAAATAACGCAATCGGTAGCTTCGAAATTATCGTCAATACGTTCGAAATATTATACAGATGCTTTAGTAAGTGATTACATAATTTTCCAACAAATTGATTCTTTAAATAGTTGAAATTCTAAGAAAATATTTCTTCAGGAGTGGGCGAAGACGAAAACCAAGGAGAGTACTGGATCCAGATGCGAAATATGACGACTCCTGTTTGCGAACCAGCTTTATCCAAAGTTAACTTGGACTTCACCACGAAGTTCGGTTTCACTTATATCCCTGCTAGTGTTCAAAACTTCAAGTATGTGATATCTAGTTGGAAATAGGGTATTTGGAGGCATTTTCTGATTCAGTTTTTATTTCAGAGTCAAAACTAGCAAATCAATAAGTACGATTCAATCGAGCGAATATAATCAATTCTTGGAAGAATGGTTGGGTTGGATTAGAGCTTACGTGAAACCAAATTTATTATCTTTATTAGATATTATTGGATCTTTAAAAACGCTCCAAGTCTTGAAAGAATCCAAACCGGTGAGCATTTTTTCAAGTTCTACTTTTTTTTTCCTTCGAGCTTCGGTTCAATATATTGTTGATTTACAGAACTTACCTCAAGATTGGCCTTCGATTATGGAATATTTTAATCAAGATAGAAATTTGAATTTATGGAACGAAAATTACCGACCATTGATTACAAATCGAGCCAAAGCTGTGCTGTCTCATCAATGGGACTCTATTTTCAAACAGATACGTATCGAGCTTGGAAATATTACGAAAGATATCGCCGAAGAAAAGTATAAACTTTGAAAGAGTATTTTTCACGTTTAGTTTCCATTGGGTATTCATTTCAGTCATTTTCAGAACCCAAGAACCTGAAAACAATTTGCACTGGTTCCTGTGGTCTTCGTTCGAGGAAGATCTGAGTGAAAAAATTTCCAAAGATTCGCAACGTAGCGTTAAAAGTTTGTTTTTTTCTCCACTTCTCATAATAGTAATAAAAAAAAAAAGTTACTCATGTTTCTGGTAAATTTTCTTACACAGGTTTATCGATAAAATCATCCGGCCAGTCGCCCAATTCTGGAAAAATGTGCCTTTTTATTCAATCCCTAGTATCAGATATTATGAAAGAAATACCAGATTCCCATTCCGAGGATGACGATGAAGCTGAACAAATGCAAATTCTAAAACGCCATCAACAGCAATGCTGCCTAGATTTGACTGAAAAGTATGGTACCCTAATTTCCTGAATTGAATGGCAGCATCATTCATTATTTTACAACCATGATCTTCGTTTTATTTTAGATTAATCGCCCACGTATTGGAATTGACCAATCAAGAGACCGTGTCACAAAACGTGATCATATTTTTGGCTCGAGTGTTATCAGGAGTCGCAACGCTATGCTCTTCTCTAAAGCATTGTGTGCTTTTATTGGACGACAAAGTAATTATTAATCGATCGAACTTTGCCTATGTAATTGATTAGAACGTAATGTCGATAATTTTGTAATTCAGGGTGAAAAATGGTCTCATATAAATACCAAATTACAAGAAGAAAGCTTGACTGTCTGGCGTAAATGGAGCATTACAGCTTCAGCTCCTGTTTTAACCGAATACACCACTTGCATTACTTCGTTGACGTCGTTTTCTCTTAGAATCAAATATTTTCCTGTAAGTTCATCTCAGTTGATGATATTTTATTTAATTTCACTTCGAAGTGTCTCATCATGAAATTTGGAATTTATAGAAATGGGAAAAGATTAAAATAAAAGAAGAAAATGAATCCGGTGAGCAATTAGAAACTGAAATCTTGGTACCATTTCAAGCCAGTTTCCCTGTACAGAAGTTACTCAATTCTTTAACGTCCATTTGCAGTGAAACATTACCTCCAAGGTATGCGAACCTATTTGCATTATTTTTGTGCTTGAAATCATCGATTATGAATTATAACTCAATATATATTTTAGAATAATAATCGCAGAAATGGTGGAAAATATCTTGACGAAAATCCTATCCTTACTCGAGAATCCACCGGAAATCTCTCATCAGGCTATTTACGTCCAATACGTGTTCGATTTGAAGTACCTAACGACCCTATTGATTCCTGTAGAAAACGATGTAAGTTAATTTTCGAAATCATCTCTAAATATTCCACTTTTTGTCGTGGAAATAATTTTTATAAATATTTTAGAACCTTATCAACTCGAGTGGTAACACCGTCAGCGTGCTTGAAACTAAGATAGATCCAGTTGATTTAGATATACTATCATCCCACTTATCTCAAAATGTTCTGCAACATGTTTATAAAACACAGGCAAGTATATTCATCCACTTATCATCCGATAATGAATATTTCAAACTGACGATAATTTTATTTGCTCGCAGAATGTTTATGGACTTTTAATAAACAATAAATCGAAGTTGTCCTCTGAACAGTACACCGATAACTCGGACGATCCAAATGTGGCTTATGTTGGTAGTACAAACATTCCCTGGTTCCCATTACTACCTTCGAATGTATTTTCTTCGGCGACAGATTCGTTTAAAACTTGAAAAAACACGATGTGTTAGTTGATTACATTATTTATTATTAATATATATTACACATTTTAAATATTTTTTATAAAAATATTAAAACTATAACTGAAAAAGAAAAAAAAAATAGCACGCTAATAACAAAATGAAAATCACATAAGGCTGGACAATTCTTATAAGGAGGATTTTCCAATCAGTATTGAAAATAATATAAACAGAAGAATCATCCAGTTCTACAACAAAAGTTGTATAAGATTTTTTTTTTCAAATATGGAATTTGGTTTCAAAAGAGGAAAAGTATTGAAATTAAGCGAAATATTTAAAAAAAAAAATAAAATAAATATACTTGCAAATAAAAAAGAAAAAACGAACGACAGAGGTGAGTAAAATGGCAATAAGTTGTACGTAAAAAAAAAAGTAATATTTAACAACTAAAAAGCATATTTAATAGGAATAAAAAGAGAACACTCGATACATTTTACATTTTAAAGCTATAGCACGTTTGAGAATCGGTGGCATACCTATAATCTACCTGAATAGACAAATGTACAAAATTTTCAAACATTATAGATGCTAAGACCCTTCTCTTCAATGGCCGCTGATACAGCGGTAACTAGGAAATTATTTTCGAAATTAAATTCCTGATTATCTGGACCATGAAAATAGGTATCAATGGTAGTAGAATTGGTATGCTGGTAAAAGTCAGCCGAACTCGAACAACAAGAAGAGTCTTCTGTAGAAGACGATGACAATGGAGAATCATCAGATTGTGCCTGTTGACGTAATCCATGCTCTTCGATAGCCATCAGAACAGCTTCATCTTCGATATTGTAATTATTGGCCATATTAAGTGTTTCTTGCCTGACAGTGGTAGCTTCTTCGGGTAAACCATCCAACACCATGTTGACGGTGTTGTCGAAAACACATTTCGCCAAATTATCAAGTTGCCATTTACGTATGACTTCTTTCATATGGTGATCTTTCTTGGCATGTTGTTTTTGTTCATGTTGTTCGCAGGGGATGGTGGTTTTTTGACGTTTGTCACCGGAGCATTGTGAGGTAGATGTGTGTGTGGTGGGATTTACGTCCCTGGTATCGTTAATGGATAATTCTAGAGGTCTTTTGCTCGTGCTGGATGTACCTGGAATGTGATTTCGATGCATTAAATTAGATAGAAATGTCGTAAGTTGAAATAAAAACACAATTTCGAAGATGAGGGTGAATGATGGAGAAAGGTTATAGGAATAGAAACGTTGGCAAAACAAATATGGCTGTTTTATTACGTCTTACCTGTGGTTGTTGAGCTCACGGTTATATTACCATCTTGTATTTCCGCAGTCCACATCACATTCGGCGGATTCTAGACGTGAAGTTATTATCAATTACGCATGTTAATTTGCGAAATTAATCAACTATCGTCTGCCAATGTTTATGTTCTACTTATTTATCACAATTAATGAATTTCATAGATGTAGAACGCGTAGAGTGTCCAAATTCCGGAAGTTCATGGTTTAGGTTTTTCAATGTGAGAAAATTTATGATGAATTTTTTGCGTCGTTTGAGAATGAATGTTGAAATTTTTATTATCTTTCAAAGTATTTGATCGTAAAAAAGAATTATTCGTAGATTTCATTGCAAATGGTTTGGATAAAGTTGTAAAAATTAGTTTTAAAATAATGTTGGATAAAATTAAATTGAGATAAAATCGTTGTCCGATTTGTACAAATAGGTCTTGGCGTCATTACGAAATCAATGTAGCCATACTTGGAATTCCAATGTAGTCTCGTGGAATAGAAATCGAAGAAAAATTGTGGAAATAATTTTCCCGGCTTTTCCTACGAAATTAATCTATTTTATAAAATAATTACGTTCGTTCTTCGGCGAATTATTCATGCAAATCTCGCTAATTTCCCTAAAGTCGCGGTAATTCGTCGAAAATGCACTTCAGTGACGTCACAAACAGGTTTTTTTAAAATTGAAAATTTGAAAAACAATGATAAGAAAATGCCGACTTTCACATTGAAGATTACAGATTTTGAATTTTTCCTATTTCCGTAATTTTTAAAATAAATCATGAGCTGTGAAGATTTTTTAGAATTTCAGGTAAGTACTATTCCATGTTCCTAAATCCGAGCTCATTTCGTTTCGTTGCTGTTCATGCGAGCGAAACGTTCAGTGCATTTCATGAGCAGACTTCTACACAATCATGTCCATTTCACTGTTAATTCATCGCTTCAATTACAGGATTACCTGAAGAAATCGAGAGATATTGATGATAAGTTGATATATACGCTCAATGCTTCCCTACCGACTCAGTCCTTCAAGACGGATTTGTCCAAAAAATGTCACGAGTTACAGGATACAGTATGTTGTATTTTTGCATCAATCTATTTCGTGTTCTTTTTAGGCTAATTTTCATTTCTCACCGCAGCTGGAAGCTAATTACAGAACGAGAGAATCGTCAATTTTACGTTGTATTAACTTAGCCACGGAAAATGTCAAGCAATTGAAGACAAAGCAGAGTAATAATTCTGATGATTTCAAATTAGCAAAAACTTTGAAGAAAGAACAAAATAAAGTAATTTATAATACGCTTCGATATTCGATTATTTTAAAATGCTCGAATATTTTCATCTTTTGTGTGATTTGCAGGTTAGATTATTACAAACCGAATTAGGAGTAGAAGAAATAGTGAAAAACCGATCTTCGAAATTACTTTACGAAAGATGTCGTTCTTATTTAAAACCCGAAGCGAGATAACCTAGCGGCGCAATTATTCGTTCATTTTATTTTGTAAATTTGTTTTTTTTTTTTATCAAGAACTTAGTAATTGATCATGCAACGAGATTGCACAATGAACATTGTAAAAAGAGACGTATTGAATAGGTGCTCATGTGAAAGACTTGTTAGTATGAATTTCTAGTGATATGGTTTCAAAATAAATACCTGAGACGTTTACATTGTATAAATAATTTATTCTAGTACACAGAAATTAACAAACACGAGAGAACAATCAATTTACAGGGTTTTTTATACTTATTCGATAATCTACACTTCCGGTTTCGGCGCAACCCATCTATAGAACGTTTCATTTTCACGCGTTTCACCGTATTTTTTCTTCTCTGCTTTTTCCAGCCATTTGTCTTGATACTTGTATACAGGCTTACCAATTAAAAACCAACAATATACAGGTGAAAATATCATAGCTGCGATCACCATCCTGAATTTGAATCTGCCCTTTACATAATCCCATTCGAAATAGCTGAAAATTACGTACACAAATTGTAATTGTATTCGGTGTATGAATTGAGAATACATGTTTAACTGATTTTACCTTATAGTGTTGGGAATTTCTGTAAATTTCCTAGTTTTTAACATATAAGCAACTATGAGTTTTTCAATGAAGCTCAGCTTCTTATCTCTGGAGGGAGTTATTCCGCCTGGAAAATAAAATAGTGATGAGAAAAGCAGAAACGATCACATTAGGCTACACTACACGAGTATTGAAAAATTCGTCGATCAAGGTGTGAATCGAAACTGGGCAACGGTGTGTGGAGAAAAGTTGAAAATTCTTACCTGGTCGATATAAATTTTTGAAAAATACGTACGATTTACCAAGTTCTTTCGACATGGTGAAAATTTTCGGAAATTTTCAAAAATTTTCACATCTTATCAGTCCATTTTGAAGTCCATTGATAAAAAATCAGGAGTGTTACCATTAACTGAATTTTTAAAGTGTTTTGCAATTTTAGATATTCTTTTCTAAATTGAAAATAAGATATATTTAAATGTAATTAGATTTTGAATAATTTTAGAAACAATTGAAATATTTTATTTAGTAATTTAAATCGCAAAAATTACGAAATAACGAATGAATTCCTTTTTTGTGAAAAAACACCCCAAAGTTTGTTCATCTGGCACCACTGCTCGATAATCGAAAAGCGAAAATTTTGCACCTCTCGCGATCTCAGCTGTTTGAATTTGTGTTATTTTTAGTTCCGTATTGTTTTATGAAATTGTCGAAACGAAATAATTCGTCGGTTTTACGATAAGTGCGTTAATTAGTAATTAATCATTTAGCGAATTTGCATTTCGGTTTGTTTCAGTTCGCACAGCAGCGTAGTTTATCGGATGCGATTAGGAACCAAGGACAATGATTTATTACGTACGATAATGGGAAAATATTTTGAAAAAAAATTCATCGTCGTAGTTTCAATCGTCTAGACTCGATCTGCGCGCGAAATTTTTTACCAAACATTCGATTTTAATCGTTGAAAATGTTTTTCAAACGTTACTTTCACACTTCGTTAGTGAACGATTGATAATGTTTGACAGATTACTCAGTGAATTCGACTGCTAGAATAGTCGAACTGAGTTTATTTATTTTACCATAGCGTAATAATCCGGTGATTTGTAATATGATGAAGACGTGGGATAATCAGAAATGGCTCGATCACTTGAACAGCAATTGGATAAAGGAAAGATTCGACACTGTTTCCACCCGAAGTGGTTTGAATTTTTTATATCGACGGTTAGAAGAGAATAAAGTAAGTAGGAGATTATGTTTTCAAGTATGGGTACACGATATCGATATAATATTTGGTTTGTTTTCTGTCTGATGCAGGAATTAAGCGAAACGCATAGCCAATCTAAGCATTATTTATCGGATTTATTCAACGAACCTGCTACTTTAGCATTACCGCTAATACCTGCGCCTTCCAGCAATGACATACAAGCTCAACTAGACGCGTTACTCGATGCGCAGATGAAATTAGCTCGTAATTTTTGCATGGAATCGTCGTTCATGAACGTACTGAGAAAACGACTGATAATTTTGAATCGCATATTTCACGCATATATGGTTAAATTCAACGTTCGTGATAAAACTTGGAACAAGGTACTGTATATAGTATTATCGCACACGTCGAATATCTTAATTAAGTAAACGTTTTTATAAATACGAATTATGAACGGCGTTTAATCGAGCATGTATAATGTTACAGCCCCAGCAAAGCTGCGATAAAGATTCGACACTTTGTGCGAATAAGAAACAAATCCTAATCGGATCGAACGCTTTGCTAGATTTATTCATAAAGAGCGGTTTAACGTTGATATTCTCACTAATTAAACAAAACTGGACTCAGACATCTGGTAATGAACCCGAACGTTGCATTTGAATGCATTTCTAAGGTCGAATGTATCTAATACGATTATTTTTTCAGACGAGAATGTAGCCTTTCAAGTATTAAATACGGCGATAGGTATCGTAAAAGGTCTAGCTCCGCTATCGTTAGCCAATGAAATGCATTTATCAAGTACCGGTCTCGAAGGTCTGCTTGAAATGTCCCAACGTCTGAAAGAAATCTGTCTATCGACCGAAGGAGCCTGTGTACAGAGTGAGTTGAGCGTCATGTCTCGTCTAGCTATACTTGTGACCTACTTATGTACCGATTCGATGTGATTTCAGTCAAAAATCTATCCGCTGAGTTACTCCTGTATCTAATCTTGCAAAGGGGATCGCTGCGTTATTTATTAGAATGGATAGACTCGGCTTTGAAGTGCTCCGGTGAAGTTACCATAACGAGATCGTCGTTTGAACAAGTTTTATGTCAGATTGACGAAGCGGTTAATTGCGATAGTAGGAAGTTACTCAATATCGACGTGAACTCATTCGGTGATAAAATCTCGGTCAATAAAGTAGCTGTATTGTTAATGAGAATCGTAAGTGTTTGATTGTCGACGCACATGTACAGGCATCGGTTCATTATGTATGCATATTTCGATAATAGTGTCATCGGCGATAGACTGTTACGGTTGCATTGAGCTCGTGCTGTTTATCATCAGAGGTGTTTGGGTGGCCTTCGGAATTCTCTTGAAGCAGAATATCGTTGCAGGAATTTTTAGCGAGTAATTTACGTAGAACAGATCCCAAAGCTCGTAATAATTGTCAATAAATCGTGTCAATTGTTCGAAAAAATTTTTAAAATTGAGTCGAATTTGATGGAAATTATATCAGCGTAGGAGGGAAGGACAATATGTTACGTAGGAAAGCCAATTAGTCGGTTTCCAATCGAACAAAAACTGTACCTATTTCAAAATCAATTTGCAACTGTTCTGAAACCATGAAACAAAACCTCGAATGTATTTCTGATGATCCGATGTCTCGATATTTTCAAATTCTGCTATAAAAGTTGGCAAACTATTTAAACTTGTATTCGAATTTCCAGATCATAAAGCTCTCCAAAAGCTACGCCAACTCATGGGTCAACTCAGACGTGCCGAATGTCCACTCGTTCTCATCGAAACGAGCTCAAGATAATTGCGAAGTCTACGTCTGGGGCAGTAATTCATCTCACCAGCTTGCCGAAGACGTTCAAGAGAAAATTCTCGTACCTAAACTAGCTAAAAATCTAGTCCACGTTGAGCAAGTACGTCGTATCATGTACAACTAACCCGGTGAACTGTTTAAATTCACTATGCTAATTACGTATTCGTTTCGAAGGCGGAAGCTGGTCAGTATTGCACGTTTTTCATAAACAGCAATGGCTCGATAAGTGCGTGCGGTAAAGGAAGCTATGGCCGGCTCGGTTTGGGCGACAGTAATAATCACGTTACACCTAAAACCATCGATGTACCTGCTAATATAATTAAAATATCGTCTTCGAAGGGTAGCGATGGACATACATTGGCTTTGACTGATGATGGACACGTTTATAGTTGGGGAGATGGTACGATTAACACATCTCTTTTATTTCCTCCCGTCCTGTGTTGATCTGTATTAAATAAAGAGATGTTTTTGTCCAAACAGGTGATTATGGTAAACTCGGTCACGGTAATTGCTTGACCCAGAAGCAACCTAAACTTATCCTGGGACCTTTAGCTAATAAACGAGTAGTCTGTATTAACGCTGGATACCGTCACAGCGCCGCAGTCACCGACGACGGTGAACTTTACACCTGGGGGGAAGGAAATTACGGTCGACTTGGTAAGTTCTCGTCGTTATTTCATCCCTGAGGCTGATCTGAATGAACAAAGTATTATGGTGGTTTATTTTTTTGTCCAGGTCACGGTGATAGCAATGCCCAATACGTACCTACTCTGGTGAAAGAAATCTCCGGTGTTGGATCCGTATCCTGCGGTTCGGCTCATACGTTAGCGTTATCTCGTGATGGTAAAACTGTATGGTCTTTCGGTAATGGAGACGGTGGCAAGCTCGGCCACGGTGACACAACTCGAGTCTATAAACCGAGAGTTATCGAGGCTCTGCAAGGTATGGTCATCAAGAAAATATGCGCCGGACATCAGTTTTCGTTGGCTTTGACCTTGAGTGGCCGGGTACGTCGATTTGACTCATTTAATTGATCAATGTGTTCTCAAAGATGGAGCTTGAACGAATTTTATTATTTTTATAGGTTTTTTCGTGGGGTCATGGAGCTGCCCTTGGATGCGGTTTATCAGATACGACTCTTCTGGTTCCTCATCAAGTCGACGAACTCGATCAAAAAATTGTCATTGATATATCCGTCGGTGACTCGCATTGTTTAGCTTTGACGTTAGAATGTGAAGTAAGTGAGATTCCTCCATGTCATAATATTCACCTTGGACAATTTTTTGAGAGTTTCTGGCTTGTTCTGCAGGTATTTGCTTGGGGTAATAATGTCATGGGGCAGTGTGGCCAAGGTAATTTTAACAGCCCTGTCAAGAAACCTGTCAAAGTGATCAATTTGGATGGTACACCGGTTCATCAAATATCAGCTGGAACATCTCACAGCATCGTATGGACAGCTGTGCCCTCAAATAGGTACAGAATCCGAGCCATATGATGCAGAATAATCAATTAGTTCTCGAGTCTCATCTATTTTGTTTTTTATATTTTTTTATACAGACAAGATGTGACTTTGAAACGACCATTTTGCTTCGACCTACACGAAAACACTTTCACGACGATTCTCGTATTTCTAGAAAGATACGGCGCCAAATTCGAAGAAGAATTTTCATGTTTCGATACCAAACAGTCAGTATATTAATATTTGACGATTAAAATTAGAACGAGTGAAAAAAGAAATAATGAGATATTTTTCTATTTAATTTACAGAGAACACGAACAGTTTGTTACGTTATGTGTGGAACTCCTGATGTCTCATTTGGTGCTCACGAATTCCGGATTATCGTCCAGTATCTCGTTAAATAAAGTATCCGGCATCACACTCAGACATCTTTTAATCAAGTTAGTAAATTAGGAAGAAATTAAAATGGGAAAAGGTCTGAAAAATACAATATTTATGACGAATATGAAATTATTTTGCAGTTTACTCGATAAAGATATTTCGAACGAGACCGAAGTTATCATCAGAGACTGCCTGATCAGCGGAACGTGGTATTTTTTGCCATCGATTAAAGAATGCATGGAGTTAATGTTGACATTATTAAATACTTCTTCGTTGACCAAAGGACAGGTGAAAAAATTGAACTGTGAATGTAGAAAATTCAGTCAACTGTAGAAATTTGAATTTTTTTCTCGATTTCAGAAAGTCTTACTCGACATCACGATAAATACGCTGAGTGAATGCAGTCAAATGGGATCTCTGATACTGAGCGAAGAATCCGATGACTTGAAATACTCCGATGGCACTGATACTGATATCGACCGAGTTAAAAAGAACGACACTTTCGCTCTGATTGAGAATTTAATGAACACATTGTTGAATAATCTGTCTACTCAACAGGTAATTACTCGTCATTGTTTAATTTCATTTCGTTCGGGGGAAGGGGGAGATGGAGTTATTTGAAATCAAGATATGTTTTGCCATTCTTCAAAATTGCCAAGTCTCGCTCGTTTTTTACTGAAAATTTTCGATTTTTTGAAAAAATTTCTATCTAAAAGTTTTTTTTTTTTCAACTTGTTTTTTGACCTAAAATTGAGAAAAATTTAATTTTTTAAAATTGCCAAGTATTTTTTTTTTTTTTGATAAGTAAACTAAGTTTCCCTTCCTCCTCCTCCCCTAATCCTCGATTTCCTAGTTGTTAAGTTGAAAGATATTTTTTTTAATTTAGGCGAAATTGAATTACACCCTTCATGAATTTTGTTTTTATTTGCAGATGGAAGCATTGATTCAGTTCCAAACAATGTTAGAAAGCGATGACGTTTCCCAGAGTATTCTCGATTACAAAAATTTTGTCACCCACTTCATATCAAATAATTTATACAATTTGCTATCGTATTTTCAAATACATCTGTTGACTTATTGCTGCGAATACAAGAACTCTGTAAGTACTTGGTGAAATCATCTACAAGTTTCAGTTAATTCACATTTTGGATGATAATGGGTTGGGATTTATTCAGTTAGGTATCTCTAAATTTTTACATCTTTTTTTTTTTGCAGAAAGTAAAATCAATTTGTATTTCGATGCTGAAACGACATATCGCCATTCTCTTACCCATAAGTTGCAAAATTATTACAAAATGCGAAAGTATCCTGTCACAATCTCCCGGATTCACGACCGATATCACGAGTGCGTACACTTGCTTTTCAAAATGACCCGATCGAAGGATTAAATTGACATGTATTTTCAATTTCTGTATCAATCTTTACAGATATACTGTTTCATTCGGTGGCCGGAAGCATGTTATCAAATTTACTCCATTCAGTGCTGCTGATCCAGGAAGAAGTTATGATATCCTCGTGTAATCTATTGATGGATCTTCTAGGACCTTTAGATAAATTTAATAAGCACTTACCGGTGCCTTTAGATGAAACTTCGAGTACGTAATGAAAGAAAAAATTCATACTACATCTCAACCTGAAATTACTCGGTCGATTAATTTTTATTATTATTTTTTTTACGGTACAGGTAACGATAGCGTATTGATAACGTTCTTGGATTACGAATCGTGGATGTGGGTCATCGATTGCGAACAACTATGCAGTCTTTTACTAGGAAGATGTATTTATAGTCGTATTAAAGGAAGCGTTGATTATTTAGAAATGGATAAATGGAAACATTGGCTCAAAAACGATTTATTTTACGAAGCGTTGGCTCACGCTGTGACATCCTCCGGTATTGGGGAAATGACTGAATTAGGTTAGTTCCCATTTCCGAAGAAATTTTCCCTGTTGAATGATAAATAACTAAAAGTAATTTATTATGATTATTTCCAGCCGAAGATATCGAGAAATTTTGTATCGGTTTAGTCTCCGTGATCGATACATCGACCAATGTACGTACCTACTTTAGCCACAATGTGCCCAAAAGTTTACCCCAAAGTGTAAAGTCAACGTTGGAGATCGTTTTCATGATGGACGACTACGGTGCCTCGTGTAGCTGGACTGGAGCTTCTTCGGATCTAACAAGTGTACCGAAATTATTCGACATGTTGAGAAATTACGGTCTGAAAAGGAGTTTCAATTATTCCGATTACGGGGTTAAATTACAAGTAGTCAGTAGGATCTTCCTGCTGGATTTAATCAAAGCTGTCGGATACAGATTCACTGACTTGTGAGTATCTGATGAAAGTATTGTATTTTGTTGTGCGTTTGTTTTATTTATTTTGGATTTTTTTCTACAGTATCAATTGCCAAGGGTCTGTATCAGAAGATGTGCTGAATGCGGTGATCAACTTTAGTAAAAAATTAGTCACGTTTTATAATTTCGAACGTGCTCATTATTCGAACTCGACCGAAGATTATCTAGGTTTGAAAATAATTTATATCAGATGAAAAATATTGCAACCGAATGAGTGATGTTAAAACCTGTATTGTTATTTTTGTTTTACAGAAGCTTTCGTTCACGATGCCCAAGTCAGCAATTACGAAGATATTTATAAAATGGTGTGCTCTGAGACGTTAAATAGATGCATATTTTTAATGGTGTTGCACGACAGTTGCCCGAACGAATCGGTTTTGAAGAACATCAAACCTCCATTGAAAGCTCTCGATGAACCTAAAGAGTACGTTATATTTTGAAAAATTTTCCAATTCCCTGATTTCTCATCACGGTTAATTAAATGTGTGTTTTTTTTATTGCCAGTGTTGCCAAATTCAACGAAATCATTAAAAACTTGGTAGCTTACGTCGATCCTCAAATTAGTTGTAAATTCAACGAACATTTATACTCGAAACCGAAAAATATTATAAAAGCTGCTTTCTCGTGTCAGTCGTTAGCCGAAGTGAGTGGGAATAAAATTAATTTAATGTTTTCAATTATCGATGGTAATCGAATCTACAATAATTTCATTTCGTTTTCTAGGCTCGATTACAAGCTATGACCCAGATGCTAGAATTTTTTACCGTATCTCGAACAGAAGGCGAAATAATACCTTTGCTGGATTGTGTAAGTGTAAATTCTCTCAACAGAATCCCTCCTTTTTGTCCTGTCGAACAAACCACCCTATTTATGGCTCTCTATTGATCTCCTCAGACATACGCAGCGTTCCTCTGCGGATTCTACGGTGCTTCGGGAAACGAATGCAATCTGAGACACTATCAAGAAGGAATCGAATTCGCCACTAAAGATATTCTATCGGAAATGCAAACCGTCACTTATAAAATCCATAACAGATTCGTCACCGGACTTCGTATGAATTCGCTGAACGACAGTTGTAGTAAATATCCCTCCGCTACTTCTATTTTTCCAACAAATATTGACGAATAAAGAGCTAATCGTCTGTATGAATTCGATTGCAGTGAAAAACGACCTGCTTCCTGTGCTGCAATTATTCGCCTTGAGTTATCGATTCTCGAGCAACGAAGCCAAAGCTGTGGTTAGCGAAGGATTGTTGCATATTTTAATCGATATATGTTGCCATACTCCGTTATCTATGATCTCTTACGAAAATCCTTCGTATTTATCCAAAGCTGCGTCTAATTTATTGTATATTATCTCGATATCGTGCAGGTTTGTACGATGAACTCGAAAAATCTCCAAATCACCGAGATCCGATGGCTAGTGGACTAATTTTGGATTATTTTTCAGCCTTTATTCCGAAGAATACACGTCTTCGTTTATGGATAACGTTGTCACAACGTTACATTCGTATTTCGAGTACCTGCTGAAATCGCTCCAGGCAGACGAATCGTGTAGTTCTCACAACAACGATCCTAGACATCCCGTAGCCGAGAAAACAAACGGATTACGTATGTTGGAGAAAACCATCGGTGATTTCTTAGCATCTTTGATGCTGTTCGCCAGCGTCAAAAGAGCCGGATCTTATTTACTGACGGAAATATGGGTCAAGGGATTGCTCGAAGTGTTACGTGTGAACGCCGAAGGTGTCCCAAGAGTTAATTCGTTGCGACCTAAACTTCTAGCTATCAAATTATTGGCGACTATTTTACCTGAAGACGTTTACTACGGATCGAGTAAATCGTCCTTTATTCATATTTACGATTCGGAATATAAACAGAAAGTACGTAGGAGAAAAATAATCAACCTTATGAATTTGTATTTTTGGAAAATTGCAAAGTGTTGACGTTCGATGTTGCTTTCAGATCGTTGTAGATATTTTCCAGCAGTTGTACTCGTACATGTGGCTTGTGCCGGAGAAAGTCGAACAAAAGTACGCTATTAATAAAGAAAAGGAGCTAGATAAGAAACTAGCATCGATAATTAACGAAGGTAAATATTATTTGAGCTGAAAAATCGCGATTATGTTGAAATAATGCAAGGTTAATTGAGCTAATTTATTTTTATTGCAGCAGGAAAAGACGAAGATGCTGATTTTCGATCAGACGATGAAAACTATTATCCTATTCACGATGTAGGATTCGATCCGAATAAATGCTGCAATTGTACGATCGAAAATAACGATACAGTCGTTCATGGACCTAGCGGTGGTCGTGGATATGCTTTAGGAAATATCGGATTCACTCAAGGTATCTAACTCGGACGTATTTTACTGAAATTTCAATCAGTCGATTCATTGAAACTCTTTATTAACCTCATTTCTTCACGTAGGTTGTTATCAATGGCGATTCTACATCGATAAAGATCACAAAGCCAACGAAGGCACCTGCGTAGGTGTCTCTAAATGGCCGGTGCACGATTTCAATCACAGAACTACGGACGATATGTGGCTTTACAGAGCCTACAAGTGAGCATCAATCTTCCTCCATCTTGTAAACGAGTCTCAGTGTATCTAATAATCATACTTTCTGTTCAGTGGAAACCTTTATCACAATGGAGAAATGCAAACCGCTCTGCATAAATTTACCAAGGGAGATTATATTCTGGCTGTGTTAGATATAGAATCAAAACGACTGAGTTTCGCTAAAAATAAAGGCGAAGTGATGCTGGCTTTCGATAATATCGATGTGTCTGCTCCACTATACCCTTGTGTCATGTTTTACAGTAATAATCCCGGTGAAAGGGTAAGTGGATGAAGTCCCAATGACCTTTTTTGATCGGTGTTGCTTTTTCAATGGTAATAAAATCATATTTGATCATTTCAGGTACGAATTAAAGGAATGTATGTTCGAGAACAAACCAAAGATTTGTTACCAGGTGAACCTTACTGCGCTCCATTGACCGTCGTCATGGTCGAAGCTTACGTTTCCCTTATACGAGAACTCCACAATTCTGATAATTGGACTGATAATGTGAGTAAACCGCAGAAATAGACTTAGCTGCGTTGAGAAACCGTATATCGACGTATTTTTTTTTTGTTTTCAGGTAAACGAATGTATAATGAGTCGATTAAATAACAGTAAAGAATTATTACCCAAAGTACCTCTGAAATTTTTTGAAAGTACGTTCCTCTTTCAATTAATCCAAATCTTTAGAAATCTTGAAAATTATTTTCTAATTTTTTTTTTTCATTATTGCAGATCAAAACAACGACCATTCTTTGGCTGGTACACCCAAACAGAACCAGCATTCTACCGATAAAATAGATTACGCAGCTTTAAATTTAGACTCGTTTTGTAAACACTTGTGGCCTGTTTTGGCTGTCATCGGAGGTGTCGATCGTGGTCTTCGTATTGGTGGCCTGTGCACGAAATCCAACACCGATGACGAACAGTTGATTTTGGGATCTATTAAACAAGGTCTATCTACGGTGAAATTGTTGCACAAATCTCCCTATTTAACTGTCAGGTAATTAGAAGATTAATTTCAAGCCTCGAGACATCTTGGTGTTGAATTTCAGGGGTGATAATTCCAAAAAAAATGTTTCAGTAACGAGAATACCCAAGATTTGAAATTCTGCGAACCAAAGCCATTCAACGTAAATAAACTGGGAATAGTTTGTTCCGAAATTTGGCGCATTTTGACCCAAATTAGTGGTATAAGTGGCCAGGTAAATTCAACTTGGAGCATCATATAAAAACAATACTAGATCTTTGTGTTTTAATTATCCTTTTTTTTGATTTTCAGATCTCTCTACCGAAGCTAAAAATGAGCCCTCAAGAAGTTCAATTGGTGATCGACCGGATTTGGTGTATGACCGATTTGAAGGAAAATTCTTCCGAAGGATATTACTTTCAATCCCCCAGACATAGTTTGGAAAGACTGTCAAACCAGATACTTTCGAACGTATTCGGCGAAATCACAAATCGACGGAATAATATGAGTCGTAGCCTGAGTGAAAGCTCCAGCCAACCTTCCTCTAGTTCGAGTTTCGCTAATAAACCGATTATCGATAAAATCATAACAGCTAAGTAAGTATTATGACGAGTGAAAAAAGTGATTAGTAATTGAGCTAATTGAATGTTTTATTTTTGCAGGGAATCGTACGAAAAACTTTTAAGATTCGAGACTGTTTGCATGAAGTATTATTTTATACAAACCTGCGCTCTCAAGACTATCTCAGTGCTGATCAATTCTCATAAATATTTCAATTTGATGTTCGATCCTTTGTTCAAAGATGAAGAGGAAGAGAACAGTAATGTAAGTTATGAAAAAATATGTATATTTACGAAGGGAAGGGGGAGGGATTCGAAATCTTTATTTAAGAAATTGACTGAAAAAACAATATTTCGACAGGAAAATGAAAATGCTCGAGACGACAAAAAATCCGAAGATCACAAAGACCTCACCGAAACTCTGCAGTGTGTTTTAAGGTAAGTCAAAAGTAACTTGATACGAGTCTCGATTCATTTGAACACCTAATCGAAGCCAACTCATCATTTCTCCCGTCATGTTTCGTTTACAGATGCATCCTAGACCGCAGCACATTGGTCAACGAAAACTCCGAAGTTAGCAATTTATCAACATACGAACGAGTACTCAGCGTATTATACAATAACTACGTCCGTGCTCAAGTAGAATTCACGTATCAAATAGACCAACTCACGTCACGAGTTCGATCGATGGAAAATTGCAAAAAAATAAAAGAACCGTTCAACTCGCACATGTTTAATCGTTTGCTAACGAAAACCCACGAACAGGATGTGGAACCTTGGGTAATTGCTCGATATCTGGATCAGAGAAACCAGAGTCTGATAAAAATTCTGTTATTAATATGTTCATGTGTTGTTTATCGATGTACAGAGACCTCCCATGAGTCAAATGGCCAATCTATCACCTACGGCGCGCTCCAAGCTCTTCTTGATATCGCCCAACGAAGACGGCAGCATTCTGAGAAACTACGCTTTTCCGACGCCGGCCCTTAGACGAATGAGACGTCGTAATATCTCAGCGAGTGATTTATCTGTATCGGTCGATATGCTGCAACAGAACGATAACCCGACCGGAATCTACGGAGCGATGCCAGGTACATCGGATGTCAGTTCACCGATGGTGAACAACGAAGATGATCTTTCGATGCAGAATTTATTCTCAACCTTTTTACAATCTCCTACGAATGATTGGTTACTGAATGACGAACCGGAGACGACCGAAGAGTCGCCGGAAGAATTGATTTATCCGTCTACCTCGTCTAAACCAGCGGTGGCTTTACCTTTACTTGAAATGGGATTCTCGATGGATCAAGTTAAACACGCTATGAGCGCTGTTGGTGAGTTTGGGTTTCAAAATCGAGGTTTTCCGAGGTAAAATTTATCTACAGAAGGTTTTTTTTTATAGCTAATGAAATAGTTAGCGATTCATCGGTTGATCGATTGGCATCGTGGATGATGGATCATCCTTGTGTGGATTCCGATATCGATGATAATGGTAATCCGCAAGCTGCCCTGGGTGATTCGGGTATTCCTGAGTATGAAATGTCGTATTCCAGTTTTCCATCTCCTAAAGTAAGCTTTTGTCGTGTTATTTACCAAAATATCGAATTAATTGATCGTAATTTCGGTTAATTTTTGTGTAAATTTATCAAGACGCCGTCAAGTGCCGGATACTCGATGGATCAACATTTCGAATTTTTACCGATGAGTTTACCAAATGAATTGGCCATGGCGATGGATTATAAACCAATCAGCTCAACGAGTAACGTTCGAAGAAGAATAAATGCTAGGAATTTGAGCGAATCCGGATACTCCAGTGAAAGGGAACATGTTCGAGGGGAAGGAGAAGCGTTGTATAATCACAATCTGCAAGCTCTCAGTCCTACAGCGGTAGCTGAAAGGAAAGGATTAATGGTAAATGTTCTTTATTTTAATGAACTCGAATCGTAGACGAATTTTTAAATTGATTTTGTGGTGTTGTAGAAATACACTGTGCGAAGTATCTGTAGCATATGTTGCTTCAGAGTTGATAAAATCATCGATCATTTGTTGAGTGTGCATCCAGGATGTAAAGCTTTATGTTTCACTACAGCTTGCGGATCTTTCAGAGGTACGAACCGTTTACCTGTTTGTAATCCAAACTATTTAATTTAAAACAAATCGTCTAATTCGACCGGTTTCCTATTCTAGGAGACAAGTACTACTATTTATGTGCGGAATGTAGTAAAAAATACACTAATATGGCAGCTAGCAACAAAGCCAACATCATGGACAGACAAAGAAGAGTAAAAGTTATAAATCCGAGCACTGGAGAAGAAATGGTCATGGTTAGCGAACCTTCGTATATGGGAGAACCTTCGTACATTGATCATACCGAGTTCATTTCGGAAGCTGTCTCTTTCATGGGACCAGATCCATTGGGAGCTGGCTATGTACCGACGGTGACTCGAAGTGTTGACGAAAATGCCTGTAAGTTTCAATCTGAATCCGTACAAAAAGAAATTGCGCTTGAGATTTTTTTCTTCACTGACGAATGGAATGTTTACAGATGAAGAAATACCCACAGTTCAGAACGCTGATTCGGATTTCATTGAGATGGTTAGTGGGGCAGTGTGTCCTTTGAAAAGATTGGATATTTTGTATCGAACTGCGAATTCGCTGACGTCGTCGATGGCTCGAATGATCGTGATGAGATCTTTATCGGTAATTTGTAAAAAGTAAGTTGATTTTGTTCAATGCAGTTCAACTTTTTCTGTAATTTTGAAGTGGACCTAAATTGGTTCAAAAAAGAATTTCTGAGTAATCTATTTTTTTGATTTACCAGTGGTCTCAACGGCAGTGGTAAAGGATTAGAAGTTCTCGGTTTGAAAGACGCCAAGAAAATCGTCCAACTGATGCGTCTCTTGGTCAGTGGCAAAATTGGATTCATCTTCGAAGAAAACGGCGCTCCGGCCGCTACCTCAGGTGGAGCAAATGGTTACGAACAACGACACTTGAAATCATTCGCTCAGCAATGTATTGGGTATCTTTGTTCGGCCATCACTACCTTGACTCACGATGATCCAGATACCTACAGTGAGATCATGAGACTGTGCAGTGAGGTAGGAATTGATCTCATCTGAGCTAAGAGTAAACTTTGATGCCCAACACACGTAAAATCTCAATTTTTTTCCGCAGAATATGTTGATGGCGGCCAGACACGGTTTCAAAGAAGATAATAGTCTTCAAGTGAATAAAATTCTGGTCGGATTTCTAACCTCCCAAGACGCCTTCTTCAAATTACTCGCTAAAGGTACGTGAACCAACAAAATCTGGTACATTCAACCTCAATCATATCGAAACAATTCATTTTGAAATTCGTGTGTAATTTTACAGAAAGATCAGATTCGATAGACTCGAGTTTTTCATCAACTGACGAGAAATCATCAGCTTTAGCATTAGCCAATAGTTTAGCAGCTTGCATTCTGTCATCGAAACTGAACCCCAGCGAACGGCAATGGGCTGCTTTTCAATTGGTAATTATTCTCCCAACCTTTTCAGACTGATACGATGAACTAATTTGAAAACTGATCTGTCTGTTTAAAAATTTACCCAGGTCAAGTGTTTAGTGAACAAAAACTTATTTCCTGAAAAAAGCACCGTTAATGCTAAAGAAATCCAAGGAATGTTACTTCGATCACCCGTTTCCCAAATGGAAGGCCACAGCAATCGTGTCAACAGATGTGTATGGCACGAAAATCGTAAATTATTGGTTACCTGGTGAGAAAATCTGAACACCGACGATCCTGCATAGAATTTTGCAATATTAAACGCTGCCTTTTTGTATCATTTCAGTGGTTTCGATAGTACAGTTCGTGTATGGAATATGCCAGATGGTATTTTACAACACACCCTGGTCTTCCAGAAACCAAACAACGTGTATGGTAAAGACTTGGAAGGAACTTTGATCTCGAAACTAGCCTGGTCTCGTAATGGCAAATACATCGCTGCTGCTATGGAGGATACAATCAACGTGTGGTATTTACCAGGTAAAATAATGGACGAAATTTTGATTTAGGAAGATTCTGTCTCCCATTGGAATTCATTCCAACTACGTTCGTTTTTTTTTTTTTTTTTTTTTTTTTGCAGACAAAACCGACGAAGCTGAAAGCAAAACGTTCCTCGATCTTCAACCAGGAGACATCACAGAGATGATTTGGCTTCACTCTGACGAAGATAGCAAAATAGAAACATTGATAGTTGGAAGAATTAGTGGCAAAATCACTGTACAATTTTATCAAGGCCAGTCTGTAACCGAGCATTGCTCTTTTGTTAAAGTACAGCAAAGTAAGTTTTTGGATAATCATCTGAAATGTTGAATTTTCCCCTTTACCCCTTCATCTATCAACTTCATCGAGAAGGGAAAATAATATGCATATTGGTGGACTTCTGATTATAATATTTATTTATATTTGTGCCCTGTAGCTTTCGTATCGTGTATCAGAAGTCGTTCAGAGAATGGTTACGTGGTCGCTTATGGAAACGGAATCGTTGAATATCACAGTTCATTAGATGCCGAAAATCGTACCCTGATCGCTTCCAAACATGTGAGTAGTTCATTCGAATAGATGATTTATGTGGAAAATCTGTCTCGTTATTCGCAAGAGACGATTATTTATGTAATTTCTTGCACGAATGACATTCTTACGCTATTCTAATCATGGAATGTTTTTTCTCCTTAGGCAACTTTATCGTTTTTAGAATGGGACCCGAAATGCGAAATGTTGGCAATTTGCTACGCAGACGACACGAATTGCGCCATTTTACACGAAAACGAAAACGAATGGAGAACAATCTACGTGCTACCTCACGACCATAAACCTACTTCATTAGCTTGGTCACCTTTTATTGGTAAATAAGTATTCAGTAACTTTATTCTTGTGTTAGAGCATATCCTGCGATTCTTTGTGCTAATCGAGTGTCATAATTTTTCGCAGATGACGCAGATCACCTGTTGACTTTGTGCATCGGTACTGAAGAAGGCGTTACTTGCGTCTGGGTGACACCTCAAGTTGTAAAAGGATGCTTGAAAAAACCTCAGTTGTTGCATTTACTCAACGGACATACGCATTGTGCTGTTACGTCATTGGCTGTGCATAAAAATGGGACGTTGTTGGCTACTGGTATGTACAACGGGAAATTTTCAACTATCGGGCAGCCGTACAGTCGATTATTGATGAAATTAAATGTTTATGTAGGATGCAGTACCGGATCCAGTGGTAAATTGAACATATGGTCTTTGCAAGATGGTATTTTAGCGAGCACTTATATGGGAAGTGGAGGTGTCCAGGATGTGACCTGGTTAAGTGATCATGGACTGGCTGTGTGCTTCAGTAGATCCAAGGTAACGTATAAAATGAATCTTTATAATAAATTATCGGATTTAGAAATACAAGGTATCTGATTATTTACGATTTTTTCCCCTTTTTAGGATATCGTCCTCTTGCATTACACAATGAACACGTATTTAAAAGATCGAGTCATATCTGTAGCGCAGAACTCATTGCTGCAACGAGGCATCACAAATCTGAACTTTACGCCTTGGCTGTGGACGTTATTTAAACATTTACCTAATCTGATTACCGCCCAATACAACTACGAAAATCAAACCATCATGACTGGGCAACAATTGCTGTTCAGCGACTACCTGAAGTCGTTGATTTTACTCGCGTTCTCTGTGAAATTACATCACGTGTTACCGTACAAAGAAACTAACTCGATTATACCAAAGAAAAACGATTCCGGTGAGTACAGAAAGGTTTGAAATTCAAATTTGGATCGAGTTCGGTTTTTATAATCGATTTTGTGTGTTGTTTCAGATTTAGAATGGCAGTGGTTCCATTTACTGAGCGTAGCCATTAGGACAGCTGAAGCTTTCGTGAATCGTACCGAATTTCCGGCTGAATTTATGGCTCTGCATAGCGATATTTTGTTCGGTAAGTTGCTTGAACGAGAAATAAAAATATTCAAACACGGTGGACCCCTCCTCCTCTCATTATTTCCTATATTGATCGAATCGGATAGTTGAAAATGTTCTCTTCGTCTTGTTTTCCAGATTCAGAAGAATGGAAGCTGGCCATAGACAACAAAAATTGGAGACTGGAGGCTGATCGAGACATCATGCTTTGGACAACAACCTACCCTCAAGACTGGCAAGTGGGTGGAAAATGCGACGCGTATTTTTGGGGTAACGGCAGACATGGCCAACTTTCCGAAGGAGGTACATATTCGTTCGGATTTTTTCACCTTTACAGAAAACTTTAGATGACAGATGATGAAATTTAACGATGATTTATTTTGTGACAGGGTATTCGAGTCCTACTCCAATTTTGGTAGAGTCTTTCCATACTGCTCAGCAGATCGTTTGCGGAAATAACTGTACGTTCGCTTTGTTATCCAATGGTACTGTGTTATCTTGCGGAGAAGGAAGCTACGGACGACTTGGACATGGCCACTCGGATGATATTTACGTGCCTAGTATAATTTCTACTCTACAAGGTATCGTATATCGTATCGTATCTCAGGGCTCGTATTCGAATACTTTTCAAGTTACTAAAAGTAACTTTTGGCTGCTTTTTGTATCGTATCTCAGGGCTCGTACTCGATTACTTTTCAAGTTACTAAAAGTAACTTTTGGCTGCTTTTTCCAACGTGTTTGTTGCTAAAATTAACTTTTTTTTTTGTTGCAAATTTTCAAGAATTTAATTTTTTGAAGAAAGAAAAATGTCAATAAATTAAAGCACTACCTTCTGCTAAAATTGTCAAAGTCTCAGTACACTCTCCGCCAAAAATAGCAAAAAATATGGTTTTTTATCAAAATTGATCCGTTTTAAATTTCCATAAAGTCTGGTTTTTTTCCTCAAAAATTAAGTACTCAAAATTAGGTTTTTTTTTGTTAAAAAATTGAAAAAAAAACAGTCTTGCTTTTTCAACAAAAATTGCAAAATTGTATCATTTGGCAATAATTAGCAAAAAGTGATGCTTTTTTCTAAAAATTAACAGAAAATTTCGCTTTTTATCAACATTGCAAAAAAATCCAACTTTTTTGCCAATAATTTCCAAAAAATGATACGTTTTGCTAAAATTGTAAAAGTCATCATTTCTGACAAAAATGCTAGTTTTTTTAGCGAAATTGGCAAAGAGTCTCAATTTTTTCCAAATACGCAAAAGTCTCGATTTATTGCCATAAATTGCCAAAAAGTATCTTCCCTGCCACAAAGTCCTATACTTCGTGCTAGAAAGATGCCAGACAGACGGGTCAATGACCTTAGGAGACCAGACACTCAAAAAGACGACCTTGGGAAACAAAACAGGCTTGCAGATTACCTTGAGAAACCAAATCGTTGAGTCAATGACCTTAGGAGACCAGACACGCAGGTTGATCAGGCAGACAGACGGGTCAATGACCTTAAAGGGCATACATTCGACCTTGAGAAGCCAGACAGGCACGCAGACGACATTGAAAAGCTGGACAAATGGGTCAATGACCTTAGAAGACCACACACTCAGGTTGAGCAGACAGACAGGCGGGCCAATAACTTTAAGAACGTAGACGGACGACCTTGGGAAGCCAGACAGGCATGCAAACGACCTTGAAAAGCTGAACGGAATCGGATTGGTCAATGACTTCAGGAAGCGAAAACTTTATGCCCATTTTTTTACCAAAAAGTTCCGAACAAGTCTACCGTCTTCGACAAAAACGATGAAAAAAAAATCGTTTACTCGTAATAACCAAAAGGCCCTGCTTTTTGCTAAAATTGTAGAAGTCTCGCCTTTTTTTCAGGAACTGCCAAAAAAAGATATCCTTTTGACTGATATTTTGTAAAGTCTTACTATTTTTCAAAAAATTGTCAAGAGTTTTTCAAAAAAACAAAAAAATTGACAAAAATTCTTGTTCTTTAAAAAATTACTAAAAATTTTCATTTTTAGCAAAAAATTCCGAAAAGTCTGTTTTTTTTCAAAAGTTGTCTGATGTGTGGTTTTTTTTACCAGAAATCGCCCAAAAACCCGTCCTTTTACTGAAATAGAGTCGAAGTCTCGTTTTTCCAACAAAAGTAAACTTACAAAATTATCCACCTTTTTAAAATTATGAAAACCAAAAAATTTATTTATTTTGTGATGTTCTGGTTTTTTTTTGTGATCATCGAAATGTTTTTTTTTGTAGTTTGTCATTTTTTTGTGTAGCCCCTTTTTCTAGCTTTTTAGGTCACTAAAGTTACTTTTTTTTTTAAGAAAAAAATTGATTACGAGCCCTGCTAAAAAAAAAAAAAAAAAAAAATTAAAAACAGGATATTTAATTCAAGTAAAAATTTGCATTTCAGGCTACGTAGTTATTCAAGTAGCCAGCTCCTGTGGTTCGGACGGTCACAGTTTAGCAGTCACTGATACAGGCGAAGTGTTTTCTTGGGGTGATGGTGATTTTGGTAAATTGGGTCACGGTAATAGCGACCGACAACGTAAACCTAAGCAGATCGAGGCTCTCCAAGCTGAGGATTGTATCATGGTAAGTTTCGAGTTCAGAGACGAACTTCATAAACCTTATTTGAACATCATTTTGATCAAATACCTTGCTCAGGTTGCCTGCGGACACAAACACAGCGCCGTTGTCACCTCAGATGGTAAATTATTCACGTTCGGTTGCGGCGAATCCGGTCGTCTTGGACATGACAACGTAGAAAATCGCAAACTGCCCGAAAGAGTGCTGGCTCTAAGAGACGTACACGTCGAACAAGTGTCTTGTGGATTAAATCACACAGTTTGTATTTCCGATCAAGGCAAACGTGTGTGGTCGTTTGGAGAAAGCGAATATGGTAAACTTGGCCACGGAAATAATTTCCCTCAGCTTAGTCCTCAGGTTTGTTATCAAATTGCTATACTTGATTTGTGTATTTTGAGTAATTGTACGATCGAAGGTTTATTTTTTTTGTACAGGTGATCGAGATGCTTCAAGGTGAGACAATCAAAAAGGCATGTTGCGGTACCCATTTCACCATATTCTTGACCACAGACGGTAAAATGTACAGCTGTGGGTTGGAAAGGTTCACCGGACTTCCAGAAATCATGTCTACTACGAATAAACCTACGTTGGTGAGTTCTCAATCCCTTATCGAGGTATTTACGCAGTGAATATGTTCTAAAAGAGATTATTTTTCGTTACAGATCGAATCTCTGGCTTCCACCGTTATCGTAGATATCTCGGTAGGAGCTGAACATACGTTAGCCTTGACAGAAGATGGAAAAGTGTACGGATGGGGTAATAATAACGAATGCCAGCTTGGTCTAGGACATAATTTCCTCAGTATTCGAGAACCTACCTTAATTTTAGAGTTGGCTGATAAGAATATACTTCAAGTAAGCAAATTTTTGGCCATCTGATGTGAAATACGAGTCGATTCTTATTTATTCTCTTCGTTCGATTCAGGTATCTGCCGGACGTACTCATAGTGCTGCCTGGACTTCTCCTCCGCTGAATACTAAACGAAATGGCCAAGGCATTGTGCATAATTTTGGAACACCTTCGGCCATTCCGAACGAATACGGACATCTTCAAGATAAACCAATTCGTGCTATTCACGCTAGACTCAAATTACTCAATTATTTCAGCGATATGTTACATAACGTTTGGCGCTTTTTACCACTTTGCAATACTGAGGTGAGTTTAGGATTTTTTTCGAAATCGGCAGACTTGATTGTGAACTCGAAAAAGATCACAGATCTTTGGCAAAGAACAAAATCCTTACCATAGGCTTTAAAATGACTTGTTTTCTTTACAGGATTGCGACTGGTCAAATATTCAATGGTATCAGAGACTTTGTTCGCCCATTCTTCGACCCCTTTATGCTCCCAGAGTTTACACGTTACCAATGATCAGATGTATCAACAAGACAATGGTGCAAGGACGTAATTATGGACCTCAGGTCATCGTTAGACGAATTTCTTCCACTCATAAAGTGTCCGCAGACGTGCCCATCTTCATTCAAGTCGCCAAACAAATAAATGCAGTTAAACCTCAAGATCTCTTATTACCCTCCAGAGCTTGGAAGGTGAGTTATTACGCTCCTCGTTCATATTCCAATAATTTTTCGGTTCTGAATTCAAATTTCTCCTTCAGGTAAAATTACTCGGAGAAGGAGCTGACGACGCCGGAGGCGTATTTGACGCCATAGTCACCGAAATGTGCGACGAATTATTAAACGGAAGTGTCGCTTTGTTGATACCGACACCGAATAACTTGAACGATGTGGGATATAATCGAGATCGGTTCTTACTCAATCCTCGTTTGACCGCCGAAGAAGATTTGAATTTGTTTAGATTCCTAGGTAAAGAAAGCGAATACTTCCGAGCTGACAGAGTTCGCCAAAACAGGTCTGAATTAGAATTTATTGTCTGATGATCTCATTTGTTGCAGGTGTTCTGCTGGGAGTAGCGTTTAGAACGAAAAAACCTCTAGCTCTGCCTTTATCGGCGTTCGTGTGGAAATTACTAGTCCAAGAGCCGGTCACTGTGACCGATATCGAAGAAAACGATTGTCTTTACGTGCAGAGTTTATTCGGTATCAAGAATATTCACACTTCCGATGTTACCGAAGAGAATTTCCACGACGTGAGTGTCGAATTCATCTCTAAAAAGCATTTCAAACTCGTTTAATTGAGCGAATAATATCTACGTTCGATTTTAATATCGCAGATCATCCCGTTGGAATACTTCTACAGCACGAGCTGGTCCGGTGACTCAGTACCGATCGTATCAGACGGTGACCAGAGACCTTTGACATTCCATAACCGAGACGAATACGTCGAAAAAGCCATCGAATTCAGATTACACGAGATGGATCTGCAAATAGCCGCCGTCCGAGAAGGCATGTCGTGGATTATACCGGTTCCCCTGCTGACTCTGCTGACATGCGTTCATTTCGAGCAATTGGTGTGCGGTCTACCTCAAATCAGTATTCCATTATTGAAGAGAATCACGAGGTGAGTGTGTGATGTGTGCTTTTATGACTATGGTGACGGTAATGGCGATGTCCTCGAGATAAACACGTTCCTAATTAAGGTACCGGTGCTCCTCGTAGCTGTTGAACTCGCAGCGAGCGCCATCAAGTAGGCAATATTCTGCTCTGATAAGCTCGAGTGGTGTTATTTTAAAATGCAATATGCGTTATTGTTCCATACGTTGAAGTTGAAGACACTTTTACAATGTAGGGAATCTCTTTATCAGCGTTGAATGTTTGCATAATGATAACGTATCTGACTTTCAATTGCCTATTCGGTCGTGGGCATAGAGAGTATCGAGGTTTAGTAGGGTTTTAAAAAAATTTATGTACATCGTGTCTAACTGTCTACTGTCTAGACATAAGACAGTTGGAGACACGGTGAATGATTTTTTTCTTTTCTGAAATGAGAGCTCTTCTTGTGACATGAGAATGTGGGCAGAAAAATTCTGGTTGTTGGAGAGTTTTGAAGACGAATAGATTACACTGCCATGTTCGACTCGATAATAATATGGGAATAAATAATAATTATTGAAATCGAATTAACTATACTTTAATGGCCTAATGGGTAATTAATATATTTTGAAATTTCGCTTTGTAAGAGCCGATCAAGCAGAAAAATAAAACGATTAATTTATAGAGTTGTTGGTTCTACTGTGCGAATAATGGGGAAAGTACCTATAATATGTATGCAATTGTAAATTAGAGAGAATTATTATACGATGAAGGGATCACTGCGAAAGAATAGCCTTGAGAACGTTTATTTTAATTCCTGAGTTATGGTATAGGTATTTTTACCTCTGGTATTTCGTAACGCCGCTGCGACGACCGACGTCTGTAAATAATAATTCTTTATTTTTGTGATTTTTGTGGAGATTTTCCTTATTTACGACGAGCTGTCATCGAGGAAGAGATTAGGGTGCGATTAGATAGAGCTGTATTATCGGTCGTTGTTTTTGAAATGATTTTTGAGATTTATGAAGTTTTAGTCGGCATAATACATATTACAATAATTTTTATTGTAAAAAATGTGTAGATAAGATTACGAATTTTGTAAAAATTTCCATATTAGGTAATTTTTTTTTTTTTTGATAATGGTGGGCTGAGTTGGCTTGTACATATTTGCTGATCTAGCGAAATACATAGGTATGTACTTGAAAAAAAAAGGAGTGATATGTATATTTTTCTTATCGTTCGAGTGGTCTAGGGAGAGTTCATTCCACGTTTCTCGAAGTCCACCTTGAAAATGACGTTGGTTCTGAAATTAAACGAATGAAAAAAAGACAAAAATTGAAACTTTTCAAGTGTGGGAGAAAGTGATGAGTAAGTGTGTGCTGACTTGCAATTTTTTTGAGAAGCCAAGTGTGAAAATATGTAAAATGATTAAAATTTTCAATCGTCAAGATAAATTTTTGAAATGGAAAGTTTTTTTTTAAATTCAGCATTACTGAATAAAAAAACTGAAAAAATTGTGGACAAGATAAAAAATTTTGTCAAATTGTTCGTATCATTAAAAAAAAAGTGGAAATGGTTGAGGTGATTTTGATCAAATTCAACTTTATTATAATAATATTAAATATGAAAATATTCCAGGAATTAGTTCAACGTTTGTTTGGGGGAAAAAAAGAAAAAAAACTTGTTTAATTGGATCAGTTTTTTCAATTTCTTCCAAAATAATTTTTGAATTTCTTCGTTAACAATTTTTTTTTTATTTTTTTATGAAAACTGAATTATTTGTGTTTTTGCAATTCTTTTCAATGATTTTTGATGTTTTTTTATCATATGAAAACGCTCTAAATTTTCAATTTATCAAAAGGCACTTTTTTGTGAGAAATATTTTTTTTTTTTAATTTTAATTCATTTTTTAACGACTTAATTTAAAATGATTTTCTGATTTTTCCACCTGGTTTCAATTTTTTACACATCTGTGTATTTTAAGTACATTTTCTACGTTGGAAAATTATTTCAAGCTTGTAGGTGCATTTAGCTTTTTAACGAAATAGGTACCAATTTTTTTCGTTTTTTTCTCTTCTTTTTCCTCAACGTACCTAAAGGCGTATTTTTCAGTTTATTTTGCAATGACAAAAAAGTTTTCAAGTTTTTTTTCAGTTCTTCATATCAATTTCCTGTTTTTTCTCAATATCAAGAATAACGAATAAAAATACATCTGTAGGTACTTACCTATTTTTTTCGAATTTTTTTTAAAGACAGTTTTTTTCATTATCAACTGTTTTTTGATTTTTTTTTTTTTGTTATTTTTTAATTTTTGCCTTCCCTTACTTTTTAAGAGTAAAAAAATACAATTATTTTGTACTAAACATTTTCAATTATGAAAAAATTGTATTTTTTAAAAAAATTTAAGCAGTTTTGTTTTACTACCAATTTGTTTGTCACTTGATGTTTTTTTGATTTTTTCAATGTTTCCCCTCAACTTACTTTTCAAAAGTAAGAAATGCAAACATTTTGTAAACATTTTCAATTTTAAAAAAAGAATTTTAATATTTTTTAATTTAAATAAAATTTGAACACTTTTATTTTAGGCAACTAAAATGTTTCTTTACAAACAACTTTTTTGTCACCTAATGTTTTTTAATTCTTTTTTACTTTTTTAAATGTTTGCTCCTTAACTTACTTTTCAAGAATAAAAAAATACTAGAATTTTGTACAAATTTTAAATTTTTGAAATTTTTTTACTTACAGTTTTTGTATTTCAAAAAATGTGTTTCATTTTCTTTCTTTTCAATTTTATTTTTCCAGTTTAACAGATTTGAAGTATTTTTGATTTTTTTTTCTGTTTTGAATATTTTTAAGCTTTATTAACACGTTCTTTACAACATTTTTTTTTTTTTTTTAATATCAGGATTTCCATCTTCTCAAAAAACATGTACCAAATTTTTCCTCTTTGCAATCTTTTGTTTTAAATGTTTTTCACGACCAATTTTTTCATCGTTTGACTTTTTTTTTACTTTTTTCAATGTTTTCTTCTCAACTTACTTTTCAAAGGTAAAAAATTATGTACTAGAATTTTGCTGGCATTTTAAAATAATCTTTAAACATTTTTAGTGTTTGTTTTTCGAGTTACTTTTTCATAGAAGAAAAGTAAGGGGAAAATGCCCTGCTATGTTTTTTTTGTTTTGATTTATTTATTTTTTCGAAATTTCTACGCTAAAAAAAAATGTTTTGAATTTCCTTTTATTTTAACAAAATTATTGTTTGGTTTAGTTTTTTTTTTTTTTTTTTTAATAATGTGAATCAAAATTATTTTGAAAATTTTTCCAATTGCTGATTAATTTTCTTTTGTTTTAAATATCTTAATAAGAAATCGAAAAATTTGAAAGAAAAAAATTGAACATTCTAATGTTGAAGAAATGTTTCTTCCTTCCCTTCCTGGTCGTTTGAGTAGCAAGGAAATTCGTTGTCATGAAGTGTGTCACTTCTGCGATCAAGGTTGAAATTTGGTCTAACGTTTTTTTTAAAAAAAATTTCCTTATTTTATGATGATTTTCAGAAGGTTTTGGGCGGATTTGTGATGAGTTTCCTCGTGATTTTGAAGAAACTCTTGATTTTGAATGGAGTTTTAGTGTGACTTGTGAAGAATTTTTCAATTTCAATTTTCAAACGGATTTACCGAATACCAATTTTGGAAGGATTTTCCGATTTTGATGGGATTTTCAAACAATATTGCTAGAATTTTCAATCAACTGTATCACGATTTTTGAAAATATTTTTTTTTTTAAATTTGTAAGAAATTTTGAGATTATTTGTCTTGAAGCTCCCATTTTTGAAGGATAGGTTCAGAGGAACTTAATTCTATGTATCCGAATCTCGAGGGTTTACATCTATCTACTGGGCACCTTGTAGTATATTAATAACTATTTTACTCACACCTTTATAATAATATTTCATTCATTTTTAATCCTCATCTGTGGCTTTTTAAACTTCACGTAGCTAATTTCACGCATTTCATCCTCATTTAATTTTAAGTCGTAGTTTGGTCGTACTATTGTTTGAACCCTCCTTTTTTTTGGGAGGTTGTAAATCCACTCTTAATTAATCCTTGATATGTAAACGTTGATCAGATATCGAGATTTTGACGAAACGAGCCCGTTAGCCGAATGGTTTTGGTCTGTGGTGGAAAATCTAACTCCTCACGAAAAAGTGTTATTTTTACGCTTCATTTCGGGACGTTCGAGGTTACCAGCCAATATCGAGGATTTATCGCAAAGATTTCAGGTAAAAGAGTACCCATTTAGCTCCCCAGATTCCCTTTACCCCTATTTAAACTAATGCTGACGTTTCTTTCCCGGTTTTCCATGGGGTTTGGATTTAAAAAAATAAAAAACAAAAGGTTGTCAAAGTGGACAGAGATATCGATGGGTTACCAACGGCTCAGACGTGTTTCTTCCAACTACGTTTACCTAATTATTCTTCGATGGAGATTCTCGAAGAGAGGCTGAAATACGCTATAAACAATTGTCGATCTATCGACATGGATAATTACATGTTGACCAGGAATACGGACGTTAATTCGGACGAAGAGCCATTGGCTTAAGGAGTGTGATGGTACCTATTTGACTTACGTCAGCAACCTCTCGAGTGCTGTTTTTTCTGTTACGTTTGTTTACCTATCTTTACCTTTACCTTTACGTGTACGTTCTACCTGTACGGATGTACCTAAGTACCTATCTACCTGATACCTATTGTTTTATTTTATCAAAGTAAGAAAGATTTGTACATAGATAATAATTTTACACAAGGCGAACGATTTCTCGGGTGATGTTAATTTTTACGTGTGTAGTTAGGTCGAGTACGTTTCGTACGAGTAATTTCTCTCTATTTTTTTTCTTTGGCTGTTAATGTCGTTGCCGTCTTGTTCTGACAATTTGTTTGTTTAATTTTTTTCGAAGTACGAGTTGAAGGTAATTTTACCTACTGATAAGATGAGCACGAGTATGAAACCGAGACCAAGGCGTAAAAAAATACTCCAAATTTAATTCCCAATGGTCTCCATCACATATCGATAATCGAAAGCGTCTTCTTATTTTATTATTATACCAAGGTACATACTACATACATGCATAATGTACTGTATTTTCCTCCCTTTCTTCGTGTACAGTACCTAATTTATTTCTCTCGCTAAGTAAACTACAACCATATTGACGAGTAGTTTATTATTCGAAGACTTAAAATGGAAATCCTTCTAAGTCATTTACCTTTTATTATTTTATCATTTTATTTGTTGATTTATTCGTGTTTTTATTTCCTCCTTTTACTTTGTGTGTGTTTGTGTGTCCTTTTTATCCCTTTGTTTTTTCGCCCCTATACCTATTTACATAGTATATTTATACTCGTCTGGGAGTATTTTGTGTGTAAATTTTATACCTTATATTCTTTCTTTACCCCTCTCTCTTATGAACTTTTGTGCTACGAAACCAAAAAGTACGAGAAATACATAAAACAGAAATCAATTATTAAGTTGTGTTATTTAGTTGTGCGTTTTATTATTATTATTTTTTAAAATATTCGTAAGTTTCAAAGGATGTGAGAACTGATTATTTTTTTTACGGTTTTCAAAAATCGTATGTTTTTTTTTCTTCTTCTTCTCGTTGTTGGTACTTAAGAGAATTTTATTTTTTTTTTGTTTTTTTTTCTCGATGTAACGCTGTGTTTTTTTTTATGTGTGTGCGAAAAAATACATAATATTATATTCATTGTGCGTATATGTGTTGGATTTGGCTGAATCATTGTATTGTGTGTGAGGTTGTTTTCGTGTGGTAGAATTCGATGAAAGAGGTTTTGTGTTTTGTGTGATGAAAGTGGCGGTGTTTTTATCTAATTTGATAACACATTTTGGCCTTTGATCTCGATAATGTTGGGGTTTTAAGACATCATAGATGCGTCAATTTTATATTTATTGGGAAACCCTGGAAAAAAGTTTAGGTAGATGACGTGAAGGTAAAAATGAGATATGATTTTTTTTTCTTGATTTTCCATGATCGTCGGAAAGTATAAATTTCCAGAACACGAGATTTATAGATTTTAGTACTTGTTTAAATAAATTGGTGAGTAGATGCAAAATGAACAAATGGTTTGAAAATTGCTTCATTTGGAGGGTGGGATAATCGATTCTATTCTGCCTTCTGATTCAATTGAAAAATAAATGTTTTGGGGTGATTCATGTTTGGCGTGGACTGCGGTTAGAAATCATTTTTGAATTTTGAAGAACTTCCTCCAATTGTTTTTGCTGAGCGAATCGTTCACGAACGATTTATTCTCATTAAAAATAGTATTTAAATAATGCAAATACATATGTACCTATTATAACTAGATAGGAGTGAGAACCAATTGTTGCTGTCTCTGAAAGTTCTGGAAGGACCTTTTTGCTAAACGAATCATCTGAATCGTTCGCGAACGACTGAGGTCATCGTAATGATTGTATTCGGTATAATTTCAATATTTTGATTTTGGTATTTCGATCATTTTTTTAGTCAGTTTTCAAATTTTTGAAAAATTGTTCATGAACGATAACATCAGTCCCAAGTGAATCGTTCACGAACGATTTATTTTTGCTCTGGTTTGAAATGAGAAAATTACATGATTGTGGATTTGATCCCAACCTCCTGATATAGGAACTTTTCGAGTTTTTTCCATGTCTTACAGAATCATTCCCATATGACGAAATGAATCATTCACGAACGACATGTTTTCAATATCCAAGGGGAATTACGTGGTTATAATTATAATTTCAACCTTTCAATAAGCCTTATTTGAACTTCTCGATACATTTTTCGTTAGGTTTTCAAAAATCTGATGAATCGTTCTCGAACGATAAGATTTGATTTAGATGAATCGTTCGCGAACGACAGGTATTATTGGTTTGGTTTGAAAATTAAATCAATTCTAAATGATTCTCTCACGAACGATATTTCTTTGATTTGATTTAAAATCATCCATATGGTCATTTTTTCATATTTTTATTTTGAAATTTCTATTATGGTTTCGAATTCGATTAGTACTCAAATTTTTTGAAGAATCGTTCGCGAACGATGAGGTAAGCTCTGAATGAATCGTTCACGAACGACTCATATTTGTTTTGATTTGAAATTACCTGAATAGTCATTAACTCATAATTCCAGGTTTTTAATTTTGATATTTCGTTCAATTTTTTATTAATGATCAAATTCATGTTCTATATTCCTAGTGAATCGTTCGCGAACGACAAAAATTTATTTTTATTTAAAATCGCATGGCTACAATGATTGCTCATTTTGATTAGAAAATCTCGCTCGATACATTTTTTGATTTGCATCAGAAGTTGTTAAAAACCGTTCGCGAACGACAACCTCAATTCCCAATGAATCATTCGCGAACGACAGGTCTCTATTTTGGTTTTAAATCAAGTGATAGGAATACAAATATACAATACAAAGTTTTTCATAATTTTTTTAATGATTCTTTTGTGAACAAACATTGCGAATCTTTCGCGAACGATTCATTTCGTTTGTAAATTTTTCTAATCGATTCATCTTTGGCAAATAATTTAAGAATTAAAAAAAAAAATGGCGGACTTCAAATTATTGGTATTGGAGGTGTCATGTACTGACCAGTCCTTGAGAGTTTCAAAATGACTCTTCTATGTGACTTAGACTTAAATGAGAATCGTTTGCGTGCAATTGAATCACGTTCAAGTGAATCGTTCTTGACCGAAATAGGTGATTTTTCTTCTGTGGGTGAAAAACTTCAATTTCCAATCATTTTCCTGGTGAAATTTACTGCGAGAATTCGTTCACGAACGACTGAATCAATTTCAAACGAATCGTTTGTGAATAATATTGGGTTGATTGTCTCGATTTGGGTGTTTAATAGTGAATCGTTCACGACCGAAACTTAGATCTGGAAAATTTTGAATTTTTAAATGATTTTCTGATTAGTTTTACAGCGACGAATCTATGACGAAGGACTGAATCATGATTCATCTCCAAGTGAATCGTTCGCGAACGAAATGACCTGACTTGAGCTGTTAAATCATTTGAATATCAATATGGTTCAAAAGTGTTGACTCATGAATTCATGATTCATTATTTTTTGAATGACTCCTGCGAGCAAATGAATCATTCAAGATTCAAGAACGTCTGAATCAATTTAAATGATTCATTCGTGAACGAATATCCCTGTATTGATTCGAAGTTACGCGTATTAAATTTTAAAAGAATGAAAATTACCTACCTGTTGATTTTCTCAAGAGGATGATTCTTTTGTGAACGAATATTCTCATACAATTATGAATAATCAACGAACGACTTTTATCAATGGTTTTGGAGTTGAAATATTGGGTAAATAAAATAATTCGATTTGAATTCCCTCCCTCCCTCCCTCCCTCCCCCTCCCCCACCCTTCTGTTTACGAACGAGTGTAAATTTTTTTTTTTTTTTACCATAGAGAATCGTCTAAAGGTGACTGAATCAAGTTCGTAATGAATCGTTCGCGAACGATGTGAATTTTTTGTTAACAATTCAGGTGAAAGATATCATTTTTAACTGATTACTGGACGAATCGTTCTCGAACGACATTCGCTGAATAAATTCAATACTGATTACTGATTTGATTGAACCTTTATAGAGTAATTCGTTCGCGAACGATTCGGAACTTTTTTTGAATTATCCTATTATTTGAATTGAACTAAAATGAGGTGTTTTTTTGGGTAATCGTTCGCGAATGGATTATTCCACCTCGAACCCATTGATTCTTATTGAATTTTTTATTTCGTTCGCGAACGATTCGCTCGAAAAATTGAATCATTATGAATTATTTTTTTGAAAATTGAATTCTTTTCAGAAAAATATTTCACGCGATCGTTGATCTGACTTTTGAGCTGAAATTTCAATTTTTTTCTCATTTCTCACGCAGTGTTGCCAATTATCTGATACAGGGTGTTCAAAGAATATTGCCTACATTTTAATTACCGTTCTTTTTTTTCAAAATTTTCGATAAAATCAACTAAGCACCTATTTACATTTCTTTTTTTTTCTTCGACACTTCGTAATTATAATATGAAAGGAAACTGAAATTCTGCTCATTAATAAATAGGTATGGGTGTCTTTTACAGTTCTACTTTTTTTTTTCTGTAGCCACCTAATTTAACATTTGATAAAAATAATTGGTTCTTTAATTTTGAATTAAAGATATGTTGATCTCGATTACTTTACCAATTGAAAACACCTTTTATGAGATATTTAATTACGCGATACCGATTCCATACATTTTATTACTAATCAGAGGGGAAATTGGCGGAATTACGCGTTCGCGTTCGGTGTCTGTGTGGGGGGGGGGGCACTTTTTCAAGAATATCGAGAAAGATTGTACGATTGTGATTATACCTATCTATTCGAATACACAGCGAACTACGTCGAAGACGACTTTAAAAGCGAAAACAAGCTGCAATATCGTCGACGTTGGCATAATTACTGTGCAATTTATGCTGATACGAATCTACTGAGGTATGTACTCGTATATAAGACGCTGCAGGAAGGAAAAAAATAATGAATAATCGTAAAAATTTTACGACTTGAGCGCCATTGTTGTGTTTCGCTCAAATAGAACACACATTGTTTACCTATAACGCTATAAATCATCGATACGCGGTATCAGGTTGAAGGAAATGAGCTAGGATTGCACTTCTCGTCTAGGTAACCTATGAGTCTATGACTATAAAGTTTCATACTCACATTATTACAGTTGACCTGTCTGTGAGTTATTGTGTGAGTGAGAATAGAGTTTTCAATTTCGTTCAATGCTGCTGTTTGCGTTTGCGCACCAAAGGAACGATATGAGCCTGCGTTATGTGCTACGGTGAACCAGCTTCATCGTTCGGTTCAACGTATCTCGCCTCGGCCTCTAGAGATATCCGGATGGAAATAGAAACATGTTGCATTCGGAAAAAACTATATGCACACGATACAATCATGAAACATAGGTATTCGGTACCTGTAATAGGGCGATAATGAAGCGATGATTAGTATACGAGATCGAGCTTCATCGTATTGTTAGCTTTTACCCTCTATACCTACACCTAGGTATAGTCGAACTGAATAAGATAAAAATCATCAGTTTTAACTTTTATTTGATAGGTAGAGGTACTCGAAATCGGACGTCTTTAAAGTTGCAGTGATAACGGATACTTATTTGAAGTACATTCTCGTGTACGACTATAAATTGATACAAATTTTAAAGTTATTTCGTTAATTAACGTAGTTGTTTCGCGGTTGTCGCGCTAAACGTCGGTTTTTTAAGTGAATTTTTTCGCAATATTTTATTTTTTTAAATTTGTAAAGTTTTGAAAAAAATGTGGTAAAAGTGCCGGATTCGCGTATTTATTCGTTTCTCGGTTCCTGTCTGTGATACGTCGAGTTGCTGCGTTTCGGAGGATATTCTGATTTGGTGAGTTCTCCTTTGATGGATTTTTTTCATTACTAATTAAGTAATTATTTTGTTACGGTGTTTAGATTAAGTAGGTAGTTTTCAACCCCCTGGAATTCCAATTGCTGAGAGGTGATCGGCTGATAAAAACAAGATCGAGGTCGTTGTACCGATTACCTCGCGATAAGAGCTTTTGTTGACGTTGGCTCTGCAGCCTGTTACAACAAGTGTGCCAAATTAAAGGCTTATCGCTTGACGAAATTCCAGAAAGAGTTGGAATTCCAGGGGATAATTGAAGGTATTTGTTATTAGTTGGGATTATATGACCACGTATTGTTGACATAGAGTATCGAATGTGAGAATTTAGGGAATTTTTTTCTTCGTGGTTTAGTTTAGAATATTATTGGCATCAAATTTTACTTAGTCGCATTTGAGACTTGGATTTGTTCCAATTGACGTATGGTATGGGTGGGTTTGGGAAGTTGAAGCAGTTGGAAAGATGTGAGTCTTGGGAGCTCATTTGTGTGATCGTGTGATTGATCAAGTGAAAATTCGGTGTGCTTAGAAAGAAAGTGATAAGTGATAAGTAGGTATGAGTAAACTCTGAACTATTCTGTGAAGCCGGATGATGAATTGAACCAAGATGTATCTAATTCTGATTCATTTTCTGAATTCCAAGACAAGCAGTGTTCCTTGAACAGGTATTCAATATTCATTAGTTTTATTCCTGATTGAAAATGTTTGATGAGGTGTGTTTGGAGTTTCAAAATGGTTTGAAAATATTTGAGAATTATTCAACAATGGTTTCTTTAGGTTCTTGAGAATAAATTCTCGAATGTTATTTGGGTATTACTCGATCGAGTAAAGAATTTTCAAAATTATTTGTCAACTTGGAAATGAATTTCTTTAATTAAATAATTTTCAATTAGACCTTCGTAAATTGCTTTTGTATATAGGTATTGTAAAAGAGTGCAATTCGTGTACAATAATAATTATAACACAGTTGAAGTGTTTTTCACTGCTTGGTCAAGTGATACTTGAGTAACGTTTTACATAATGTACTTGCGTGTGTTTTTTTAATAGCATCGAGTATACTGAATTGAAAAACGAAGTGTATAAAATTTGAATTTCAGAAATATATCAGGCATTATAATGGTTTGAATTTAATTTTCGACCAATCATTTCTGGTGTAAATATTCGTCAAAGAATTATTTTGGATTTTGGGTTCGGTTTCAGTTTTCACAAATTTACCTATGTATTATTTCGACAGGTTTTATGTATTGAGTCTATGATGAAATGAAAAATGAATTTTTCTGTGGTGAGTGTAAAACTTAAAACCATTCCCGCCAAAAAAAGCTGCCAAAATTGTTCATTTTTCTCATCTTAGTCGAGTCCCTCGACTTTATTTTCTGTTCAGCGAAACCAAGCTAGACCAAAAATACATTTTCTGAAACCTCGACTGCGCTTGACCAAAATTTTAGGAAGTAAAGTTTATTTTTGGGGTTTGACAAATTTGTGGAAATTGAAGGACTCCAATGAAAACTCTTGAGAAATAATGGAAAATTTTTGACCACTCATGAGTTGTTTTAGTGGTTTTTAATTAATATTTTGAACATTTTTATTGGTTTTAACCATGTTTTTTTGAGTTTTTGTTGGTTTTTGTTCAATTTTATAGAAATTTTATCGATTTTTTCGTAATTTGCTGTGATTATCATGACAGTTTTATAGTTTTTATTACATTTTGTAATTTTTCAAAATTTTTTGATACCCACTGAGAATAATTTTTCATAATGTTCAACAATTTTTCTGCCATTTGAAACATTTTTTTCAAAAAATTTTTAAATCTGCTTTTTCTTCATTTTTGAATATTATATTATCACTTCGAGTTTTTTTAGGAGAGAGGGGGTGGGGGAGGCAGCATTGTATGCCTTAAAAATTGTTGAAAGTTACCAAAGTTGAGTACTATGAGTAACTTTTTGTTGATTTTGTTTTTCAAATTGTGGTTAAATTATTTCGAAAATCCAATGTTTCCAAATTTTGGCCATACTTTGTGAAAAAAACAAGAAAAAATGTCTCGCTTTCAGCCAAAAATACTAAAATAGAGTTGAAAGTTACTCATAAAACTCGTTTCTTGCTAAAAATGTCCATAAAAATTGTGGTTTCTCGCAAAAAATTTCAAATGGTCACATTTTTTCCCACACAAAAATCCCAAAAGTCTCGCTTTTTAGCAGGCTTTGTTGAAAATTGCCAGAAATAGACAAAAGTATCGCTTTTTTGACAAAAATTGCCAAAAAGTCATGTCTTTTTCTAAAATTGTGGAAGTCTTGCTTTTTGCATAAAATTGACAAAACATCTCGTTTTTCATCAAAATTGTTGAAAAATGACATTACTCTCCCCCCTCCCCCCCCCCCAATTGAGCAAAATGAGCATCTCAAAGTTGAACTTTTTTTCCAAAAATTACCAAAATGTTTCGCTTTTCAACACAAAGTCGCAAAATAGCCCAATTTTTTTGACAAATTGAGAAAAAATATCAGTTTTTTTCCAATAATAACCAAAAAGTCTTGTTTTTTAATAAAATTTGCCCAAATTTTCCTTTTTAACAGAAATTTTCTTTTGTTAGCAAGATTCCTATCAAATCTCGTTTTTTTGCCAAAAATTTCCAAAAACTCGAATAATCTGTTTTAATTTCCGCCAAAATTTTCAAAGTCTTGCATTTTTCAAATTTACTATCAAAAATCCTACCTTTTCAGCAAAATTATCTAAAATTGCTAAGAATGTTTTTTGCACAAGGTATAGCAAAAAACCTCGTACCTCTAGCCTTGATTTCCACAAAGTCTCATTTTTTGCATAAAATTCCAAAAAGTTTCACCTTTTTCCAAACCTTTGTCCAATGTATCGACTTTTTGCCAAAAATTGTTAAAAAGCTCTTTCTTTTGCTAAAATTGTCAAAATTTTCACTTTTTATTGCCAGAAATTACCAAGTTTTTTGCCCTCTATAAATTAATTGCCTAAAAAATCTCGATTTTTTTTTAAACCAAAAAATTGAAAAATCAACTTTTTTGGCGAAAATTGCGAAAAAGTACCACTTTTTTGACACCAGTTGCAAGAAAGTCTGACTTCCCCTGAAATTTTATGTACCTTTTTAGATTTTAAATAAAAACTAAAAGTTCTGTTTTTTTTTTTGGTAATTTGTTTCTGCATTAAGTAAAATGTCTTGCTCATGTTTTGTTACTTTTTTGTTTACTTTTTCGAGCTCTTTTGATTACTAAAGTTACTGTTTTTTTGGGGGGAAATGAGCACGAGCCCTGTCAATTCGAATAAATGCGATGATTTGAGGCTGGACAGGCTCGACATAGGCTGATAAAAGGGCCTGAAATGCTCTTGAATTTTTTCGTCATTTTTTGTTGGGGTCTAGTTTATTTTTTTAGAGCTGAAAAAAATAATTGTATGTAGCAACAAAATAATCAAAAAAAAATGAAGTAAGGTAGATGGGAACTGTTTTTTTTTTTTCAATTTTTGTACTTATTAGAACCCTCTTTCCCAATTCATCATTGGTTCTAAATTTTTCTATACTGTACTATCTTCTTTGTTAATTTCAGTTTTTTAAACTAAAAAATTTTCAAATCGGGCAAATTGCATCATTTTTTAAAAATTTAGGCTCGCATAAATCTTGTTTGTTTGATCAAAATTATTCTTCGAGATTCGCTTCATATGCAAGTTTTTGTTTTATGGGTCAAAGGAGTCAGTATGATGCCAAAATGATCAAAAATTACAGAAATACTTATTTTCAACATTCTCAGGGTATTCAACTCTCCCTCCTCTCCCCCCCCCTTATCGTGAGACTCATCCTGGCAAACAAAAAATCAAATGAAATCCGGCCTTAAAAGTTTTCCTCGTAAAAATATTCCTGTCATGAGGACTCGTCGTCCAAGCAAATGATTGTGTTTATCTATAGAAATAATCTGCTCAATCAGCCTCGAACACAGATCTTATCATTTTTTATAGTTCATAATGCTCGACAATTTTTTCAGCTCTTCGGCTAGCTGCAGATAAATTCGAATAGTTGAGGAAAAAATTCCTTTTTTTAATTTGCTTTCTAATAATATAAAAGATATTTGTAGGCACAAGCCGCTCAAACGACTTCGATGATAAAAAAATGAATGAAAATTATGTAACGATGTGGAAATTTTGATTACCCCGATCGAGAGGTCTACCGATCAAATCGCCCATGTAATTGAAATTTCAATTATGAAAAACGATTACGTCGAGTTCGAGGAAAAGAGGGAGAGTTTTGAAGGCTAGTCATATGATAGTGATCAATTTTTTTGTGTATCTGGACCTAAAGGAATATAGGTTGGTTTAGTGGGTAGTTGGTCAGTTGTCTGATTTGTAGAAGTTCGTGGGGAGGTGTCGATGTCGTGTACCTAGGTATAAATGTGCATGTTTTATGTATCGAGTTAATTCAGTGGCAGGAATTTATAATCATCACGTTCTGGAGGTAATTAGAAAAAAATTATTTTCGTATAATTGGAAAAAATAATAAACAAAAGAATTTTTCTAAAGAAAACGAGTTAGATTAATTTTTTGGTTCGTTTATCAACGCCAAGGTCTTTCTAAATTCTAAATCTAAACCGCGAGCAACTACAGCTATAGGTATTCGTATATTTTAAACGAATAGGAGTAGGTATTGGGTAGAGGTAGCAGTTTGTATAAAGAGATATACGCTTTGTAATGCGCTGAAACCGAAATTCATAATTTCATGAATATGTGTACCTACTTATTCATAGATAGCTTTCATTCTTCTAAGTAAATTAACTTATTGTGCGATCGTGAATGGAAGTTTGAGATTTTCTTTCTACTAATGGACCGAAACACGTTTCAACTTTTATGTATTAATTAGCTTATAGATAAAAATATTTTTTATCACATTTTTTCCTTCGCCTTCGCCATCGCGCGTATATAGCTCTCTACGTGTTTGAATTTTTGGTTGTTTTCATATATTATGTAGCCAATTTTTTTGGGAATCGATACACATTCACGTGAGACGAACGTCGGAACAGGTTGTTGGGTTATTTTATTGCTCGCAAATGATGAAATAATAAATAGTACTTTGATAAAGATGATGATGAAGGCGTATAAAATATTATTATATAGTACGTCTATACGTACAGCATACGTCATTTGACGATTATGAATGATAATATTATACGCAGTAGATCGTTTAAGCGGCTATAGTAATTAGAAATAGGTTGCTAGATATTAATGAAATCGTATTGATATTTTTTTTTGTGATTCACGTTAATGGGATTTTTATAGTAGAATGGGGGGATAAATGAGCCATAAAAATCAATTCTATCGCATGAGAGAGAAGTTTTGCATAAATGTCAGAAGGAATTCCCTGTGATGATAAGTGCAGGAAAAGTGAGCATTTTTTTTCTTGCGAGATCTCTTGAAAAATAAGGCAGGTACTTGAAATGATTAAAGAATCCAGTTTTGAAATTTAAAAGTTCTGCCTGGCTAGTTTGTGCTTAAAATTCCAATTTGTAATATTTTTAAATTTTCAAAAAATTATTCATGGTTGGGAAGTTTTTCTTTTTTTTTCTTTTTTTAAAAATTTGTAAGAAGCTGAAAAAATTGACATAAATTGCAATGTTAAATATTGATCAATCCTCTATTTACGTTTGGTAATACATTCAATCCTAACATCCTCATGGTGGGAGGAGGAAGGACTAAAAAAAATGTAGAATTTTCATATCTTGGCTCGATCTTGGTCATTTTTTGGTCAAATGGCACGAAATTTGGCATAAATAAGTGAAGGATCCTCTGGTGCAAAATATAGCTAAATTAAAATTTTTTAGATTTTTTGACCTAGAAAATTTATTTTAAAATTTTATAAATAATTCACTCGGCATCATCTTACAAAATATAATTGCTTGCAAATGATTTTCAATGAGAATATTCCTCAAATGGATGCCAATTTTCAGCTCTTTTCGAGTAGTGGAAGGTTTCTAAACCATCATCAAGAAAACGTGTTTCCTGAATATTATTCGCTCCAAGAGCGACACTTTTCGGTTTAAAACGGTTTTCGTCGCCATATTTGGATTCAGTGGATCTGATTTCTCCAATTTTCCAATTTTCATTTTTTTTTTTTTGCGGAGATTCAGCTTTTTAAAACATCTCGTTTTCCATCTAGAACCTAAAATTCGCAATGTTTGTGAAAAATATAGTCAAAAAACTGAAAAAGTAGGCAAAATCGTTACGAAAAAAAAGTGAAAATTGGGATAATTTGACACCCTGAATACGAATTAAGAATTTATAAAATAGAAAGACGACCTATAAAATCAAGTAACAATTTTTTGGTTTTTGAAATTTAACCGAGGAATTTCTGATTTTCTGTCTTAAAAATAGTCTTTCGTTTCTAGCCTATGCTGCTATATGAAAAAACAGGAAAATTACCTCAAAAATTTGTGATATTTAGCTTCTTTCACTTCCTCCCTTCCTTCACTCCTCGGCTCCTCCAAAAAAGAATGAAAATAAAACGTGTTTCTAATTGTATCTTCTCTCTGCAATCTTAGAATTTGGAAACTTTTGTGAATAAAGATAGTGAATATTATTATACCTATATCTAGACCAAAAAAATAGAGGGGAGGGGAGGAGTACCTGGAATGGGTATTTGAAAGTTTTGTAAAATGAATTTTCTAGTACATACATAACTTTTATTAATTTTTTGTTTAGAAAAATGCCTATTTGAAAAAAATGATGATTTTGTGTTGAATTTGGATTTTTTTAATCTAAATTTAAGATTACGCTGCTCGACTCAAAATCTCCTGATGAATGAATGACGCGAGAACATTATCTCTAGAGAAAATGTTTTCCATTAAAATACCTAAGTATGTCGAAATTGTGAAATGATTTCTTGAAAAGGATGTAGGGAGAGAAAAGAGGTATCCTTCCTTGGTAGTATTCAGATCTCAAAAAACCAAGCCAAAAAATTCAACTCTCATTTGATGATGATTTTGCTATAATACTTTATGAATTTTTATTTTATTTTCAATGATTTTCATGAAAATTTAGTTCATTATTCGAATTACTTTGTCTGAAATTACCATTCATTCTTGGTTAACTTTTTCTCATTTTTATAACCATTTTTTTTTTGTCAAGTTGGCTGGTTTTTTGATAATTCCATTTTCTTGCTAATTTTTATTTTTTCGATATTTTATACAACTTTTTCAATATTTTGCAAAATTATACCTATAACTTTCTTATATTTTTTCCAAATTTTGTGTGGTTTTTTGGTATTTTGAGAAAATTTTCAAATTATTTTTATGGTTTTATTCAAATTCAGCGAAACTTTATTCCATTTTCGATTATTTTTATGCTGAAGACAATTTTTCGTATATTTTGGACAATTTTTGAATTTTTTTTGCGACTTTTCATTAACTTTTTTGAAATTTTTGGTTTCGAGCATTTTTGTTAATGTGTTTCTGTTTTTGATTTTTGCAATATTTTTCAAAATTTATAATATTTTTTCGCCCTTTTATCACGTTTTACAATTTTTTTTTTGGTGAATTTTTCTCGCAGGTTTTTTTAGAAAATTTTGTGCACCTAAGTTGTATCAATTTAGGAAACAGAATCGAATTTTTAGTTTTTTGGTAGCGTTTTGTGCGATTCTTGAATTATTTTGGGCAATTTCAGTTTAACCTACCTACCTACCTACCTAGTACCTACCTACTCGTGTTTTCTGATTTTATTTTTTCAAAATTTTATGCACTTTTTTTGATGTTTTATAAACGTTATTCCCATTTTCAATGACTTTTGTAAAAATTTTACTCTTTGTATAAATTTCATTGGTATTTTTTTACCCAAAATTGTCAAAAAAAACTCAATTTTTAGCAAAATTGCTCAAAAGTTTCAATTTTTAGCAATTTTGCTGAAAAATTTTGCTTTTTTACCCAAAATTTCTCAAAAATTCCAATTTTTAGCCAAATGTTCAAAAATTCCAGTTTTTAGCAATATTCTGAAAAAAATCTTGCTTTTTATTTCATCACCTAAAATGATGTAAAATAACGTAAATATTTTCCAAAACTTGCATAAATATGTCAAATTTGAATGTGAATTTGTTGAAAACAAAGTAAAATTTAGAAAAATATGGTGAAAATTTTGCAAAATATTGACAAAATTGTTTAAAATTATCTACGAGCTGAAAAAGAGCTTGAGACTGAAAATGGTACCAATTAAGGTACAAAACATTCCTCATCATCATTTCGTAAAATTCAAAGAAAATTAGTTCAATTCAAATTAAAATTGTTAAAAACGAATTACAATTTGCCTAATGATGGAAAACGTTTCAAAAATTGATAACATCAGCATTATTGACATGAAAACCACTTTTCCTGGAAATTCCAGTCTACTTTTTTTTAAATATTTTTTTTTCACTTTTCGGAGACTCAGTTTGGCTAATTTGGTCATTTTCAAATTCTAGATGAGTAGGTATAATAATTATTATGTTGATTTTTTCAAAATTATAAATCTGATCAAAAATTACATGGAATTGGATTTTCGAGCGGAATGTCTGAAAAAAGTCCTATGGAAATCTCACTGTGAACTCAAGATCATCTGAAATTGAAATCTTTGGAGAAGAGGGGGGTTCCATGTGAGTTTAGGAACACGTTTTTCATCATTCTCTTTGGAAATGTCCAACTCTAATAAAAAATAATAATTTCAATTTTGAAAAAATTCTCAAGAAATTACAAATTTTAGACAGTTGAAATTCAGTTTTTTTTTTGGAAAGAATGCCTGGAAAAATGCTGGTGGAAATCTCACTGTGGGTTCAAGCTCAAGACATACTGAAAATTGATGGACTTCGAAGGGGACAAGGTCGATATTAATTTAGAAACACTTTTTCATCATTCTCTCGGAAGAAGACCAATTCCAATAAAAAATTGCATTTATTTTGAAAAAATTAGTCAGCTGAAATTTTTGTTGCAAAGGTTCATGGATTTTGGAACATGTTTTTTTTTTTCAAAAATGTACATAGCTTTTGCATTAGATAATAATTTTTGGAGGTTCTGGTCGCATGGGGGTGAGGTGGGGGTAAACGTCGCGTCGAGTCAGAAAATTTCATTTTTTTGCCTAATTGTTTCAGATCCAAGAAAGGATACCCCTTCTCCCTCCCTCCATCCTTTTCAAAAAATCATTCCGCAATTTCGATAACTTTATGAACGAAAATTTTGTCCAGAGATAATGTTCTCGCATCATTTATTCATCACGATATTTCGAGTCGAATGCATTTTTAATTCAACGAACATTAATTATTCGTGAATAAATTAACACCGTGTGAAAAAGGACTTTGATCTAGCGAGATGAGGGAAAAAACATCCATAGATTTTCTCCGGTTTATCAGGGTACGTTACACTTTGGTCCACTTCTTGAAGCGCGGTCGTTTTAATGTCTGTAACTTTCAACAAGTTCAATCACTACGTGCAACTATTCTACACATATAGTATAGTGTATGTACTACATACATATGTACTATAATTGAGATGTACGTAAAGCTAGAGATATGTATTTTTGATGGTAGAAGTCTTACTCGTATGTACACTTACATAATTTTAATTGGTGTAAACTGATAAATGCTTCTATAAAGAGCTTTACACGCCTAGGAAAAAGACGCAGAGCACGAGTCATTTGATAAAATGTGATAAAATATTATAGTTGTATGGCAAGGAACTGTAAAGGTAGTACCTTATACGTCTTATAGGATAATTTCATTCATTCAAGGCTACCAAAATATTGTTATCTTAATAATAGCTGATTGTGCACGAAGCACGCTTTTTCGCCTTTCCGACTTCCATGTTACAAATTTTTCATGAAAAATATTTTTTATTTAATTGAGGAAAATTTAAAATTACTTAAAGGAATCCCCTTTGAGGAAGAACTGCTGATAAATTGTGGCTTAGACCCTTACTAGTTGAAAATCCATGTAATCGAAACGAATTTGTTGCTTGTACGTTGTATGTATTAGAAGTAGGTAGTTACAGGTAGTGTAGGTACTTGAGTTATATGATAACCTACGTGTACCTTCAATACAGTAGTTTGTTTTTCAAAATTCGTTATTTTACTAACTCTTGATACCTGATTGCGTTCTTGGGATTTGTACTACCTGCGTGTATTTTTTACTCGCAGTCGATAATGGGTATCCATACGAATTTGTAAGTGTAGGTGCTGACGTTAAATTTTTTACCATATGTCATGTTATATCAACTACACGTAGATATACCTATTGCTCCCTAAATCGTAAAATCGCGATGTTTTTTTTTCTTGTGATATTTTCACATATCTGCGTCACTTAACCTATGTTTCGAAGTTCGTGAATTACTTTGGTTTAATGTTCCGTACGATTAAGAGTAAGAAGCGATTCGTGGATTTATTATATTCGGAAGTTCAAGTCGAAGGTGGTATTGTTGCGTATCTAAATGTGTTCCGCATTGAATACCTGTTGCAGTTGTTGTTGTTTGTTGAGCTTTTTCGCTAGTGTGGCCATTGGTATTTATGTGTATTGTAAATTTTTCGATACTGCTTGCGAAGGAGTTTGTAGTTCTGTGTAAGTAGCTTTATTTGTAATAGCATGAAAAATTTATTTTGGTAAAATTCAAAAATTTGGGGACCCGTCAGAATCGTCTGAAAATGACTCTCAAGTATGAAGTCAAAATTGGTAGGTAATTCTTTGAGGTTTTCTTTGCTTTTTATGTACATGGTTTGAGGTTCGTTGAAGAAGTCAATGTGGTGACAAAATAATGTGCAAAAATGACTAAATTATTGATTTTCAACATTTTAGGGACATTTAACCTCCCTTCTCTCTAGTCTGTCACGATACCCTTGTATCCCAAAAATGATTAAAGTTTTTCCAAAATTCCCAAAACAGGTACATTTTTGGCCATTTTAAAATTTTGGGACCCATGAATCATTCTTGATAACTGATAAGCTACTGTATATGGAGTCCTTTGAAGTTTGCTTTCCATGTACTTTATTTTTTGGATTCATGTACATCGTTTGCAATGATCGAGTCAATGTGATGATCAAAAATGTAAAAATATAATCGAATTGCTGATTTTCAAATTTCCTCCCTCATCCCTTCTGATGACCCTATGATTTTTTTCAAAGCCAAAATCCAGCGGTCATATTCTTGATTTTGAAGTAAAGTATTAGGGACATTTTCACTTAGATCAACATTTTCAAATGTTACGGATTTTCCAATGTTACTCGTCCGTATGTGATTGTTAGATCTTCGGTTATAAGCAGGGCTCGGATATTCTTTCCCTAAAAAACCCAAAATATGCGCTTAAATATTCCCTAAAAAATGCCAAATCCCATTAATACAAAACAAATAAAAAAAAGTAGGTACAAGAGAGCTATTGCCAGTTTCACAAATTTTGTGGGAAAAAAATGAAAAATAGCCAAATACTTATTTGATGCAAAAATTTGGAATTGATTAAAATATTCCCTAAAAACCGCTAAAAACGTAAAATATGCTCTAAAAACGCAAAATATTCCCTAAAAAATGCCAAAATATGCTTTTATATGCTTTTATGGTGAAATATGCCAAAATGTGCTCTAACGAATTAGGCTCATTTTACTTGAAATTTCATGAATCGTGGAGATAATTGAAAAATTCCCTATCCTCTGTGTATACAAAAAATATGCTCCAGCATAAAAATCCGAGCCCTGGTTATAAGTAATTTATTGCTTTGATGAAACATCGTTTTTAATTCGTACTGATTTATCATCAATCTGACTTTCATTTATCTATTGATTCGGGGTTATCTAAGTTTTTGATTTTTTTGAATGGTTTTCTCATTTCATGAACGTGATTATGATAATGGAATTTCCAATCGTCGATGCTTGATTATTGTCGATCGTGTTTTGAACCAATATCCATACTTTGTATTCAAATTTTTAGGGAAGAAAATTGATGGAAATTGATTTAAAAGCTGACTCAAAAATGGGAATGGTCGAAGCCGAAATAAAATCAAAAATGACTGAATATGGAAAAAATCAGGATTGTGGAACAATCGAGAGCAAGAAAATTCTTTTTTTTGTCTTTTTTTGGTTTTAAAAAACTGATTCCTTCCCCCCTCCCTCCTTCGGCAAATGAACCTAGATGGATGAAATCTTACATCTTCATACTTGGAATAGGTACTTCAAGTACGTGGTACCTATGTCTATTGGTAATTTTGACTTTCTAAGCCTATCCCTACTGATTTTTAGCTATAAAAAGGGTAGTTTTTGAGCTTTTTTTTATGGTTCTTAATTTCTGCTATTGATGATCGATCTAGATATACCTATATTAATATAAAAATGTTTTATTGGTGAGTATTAAGGTAAATTTATGAGCAAGAGGGAAGGAGGGTCTCGAAATTTGAGAATACATTTTCAGTCGTACCGCGAGGTGTAAATTTTCAAAATAAAAAACAATTATAAATTCTTTGTTGGCGATGAAAAGGTGAAAGGAGAGGAAAGAATGTTAAGCAACCTAGACCATCAGGTACCAATTGGAGTAATCTCACAGCCTTTGTAGGCGGAGGAAGAAGTAGGAGATCTGTAACTACATACAATTTAGATTACCTATTCATTGAGATGATTCTTATTTTGCTTTTTTACATTCCGTTGCCTTGAAATTATTGGATTTCATTAGAAAAGAATTCATTATTTCTTCTGATTTTTCTCTCAACTGCAAATTCGTAAAGCCCTCTTCCTGCAGCCTTATCTTGAGTTTAAAAAAAAATCTAGAACATTGCAATAAAAAATGTTTGAACCTTCAGCTACCCCCCCCCCCTCCCCTCCAACCATCCCACCAACATTAAAAAATTATGAAATGAAAGTTACCTATCAGTGAACTATTTTCCAGAAAGATTACGTTTCTGATCAAATTTCTACGAATTGCCATTAAAAAAATAAATATATCTATGCTTCTCAAAAAAACATTGCTTTTTAGCCTCCAAAAATTAAAAAACTCGAAAACCAAATTTTTCAATGTTTCATTTCAGTGTCACAAATTGTTCCAAAAAAACTTATTTTCATGAAAAAACCTTCGTTGATCCAAACCGCCCCCCCCCCCAACGAACAGAAATTTACAATTTTTCAAAATTTATTTCTTTACCTGTTTATTTGTTTTTCGATTTTTCTCAGAATTTGGGGCTTTGCACTGGAAAAATGTTGCGAAGGGTACAAAAAAAGTTTTGTTCTTGAAAAGGGTTATTTTGAGCTATCACGGTTAACTAAACATTTTTGTGAAAACTTCGTTCATTTTATATTTTGATTTTATATTCAATTTGAAAGATTTCTTTCATAATAATTAGTATAATTTGGTGGTGGGAGGAAGGGGTTGAGGGAAGATTTTTCTTGAAAATGGGGTTTTTAGATGATTTTTTTGCAGGAATTAAAAATTTTTTCGGCTCGTGTTACTATAAATACTTATTTTTGATTTTTTTAAAACTTTCGATGTTCTTTGCATGGAAGGAAGGCATTACTTGGGAATGGGGATTGATTTAGAAGAATTCTGCCATAGAAATTGAGAATTCTAAATAAAAATTCATCGATTGCATTTTTTGCATTTTTTCAATTTTATAAATAGAAAACTGAAATGAAGAAAATCGTGAAAAAAATTTCTGTTTTTTTGCCAACATTTCCAATGGGCTAAAGTTGCCTCAAAGAAGTATCCGCTTGCAAAAATTGTCAGAAAAATCCTTTTTTTTTTTTTTTTTTGCCAAAGTACCTACCTATAGTCAGAACCGTGTATTTTTTGTTTAAATTGTTAAAGGTTAAAGATCTGTTTCTGACCAGATCTGTCAAAAGTCAAAACTGCCAACAAGTCTTCAGTTTTCCTCTCTTTTTTTTCAAAGTTTCATAAAAATCCTGCTTTTTTGCCAAACTTGCCAAAAACGTTTGTTTTTTCATATCTGTGATCAATTTTTAGAAATTTTTGCTTCGCTGATTCTCTCCTTCCAGAATTTCCAAGTGACGTGCATATTTAAATCAGGGTGCCACGTGCCTCTGCCTATTAAGGTTGTTCGTTTTTTAACTTTTTTCAATTTCGATGGAGCCTAGCAAAAAATGATGGCCGAATAATCTTTTAATAAGACTTTGGAATAATTTGAAAAATGTTGACAATTTTTTTTTAGTTTAGGTGGTCTCTTGTAGTCGTTGGTATGATGCGTGTAATTGTTTTTAGGCCATTGGAACACTTCAAAATTGATTTTTGTCGAGTTTAGGAGATCTCAAAATATCAGTTTTTTCCTTTGAAATTGAGCAATTGATCGACATTTTTACGAGATAATAACTAATAAGGCATCAATATGTAACTTGAGCAATGAAAAACTGATTTTTTTTCTACTTCATACGTATACTCGTAAATGAAAAACTTTCAAATTATTTAAGACTTTTGAGCTCACGAGGGAACCTCTTGAGATGTCACACTCCGATTTGAACGAGACCGCGATTTTTGGAAAGAGCATAGACTAAAATCTCCAAAACCAAATTTTCAGCTGCCCAAGTTCATTTTTCGATTTTTGGCGAATTTTTGAAAATTCAAAATTGAACGTGTCACTTCAAAAAGGACATAAGAGAAAAATGGCGATTTTGGGAAATCGCGTTTGAAGTTTTAAGTGCAATTTTTTTCGTATTTACGTTGGGAATTCAGCCGGAAACGTTTTGTATTCTAAAAATTTCATGTCTTCGCTACAAGAAAACACCTCGCTCATCACACAAAATAAATTTCTCTTTTCTCCAGAGCAATTTTAAAACTCAAAGTTATATGTCCTTTTTGAAGTGACTTTCTGTATTTTTGACATGTTCGCATTAATGACGTCAGAACTTCTGTGTATAGAAGGTAAATTTGAAAATTTTTATACGAAAATGTTCGTTGTTTCATCCTCTACAATTTTCGTCATGGTTATTTTTTTCGATACCCGCCCTGTGACGAAAAAATCACACGCCAAAAAATGACAAAATTTTTTCTCAAAAATTAAAAAAAATATCTACGGTGCCGATGTGGTGATGTCAAAGTGGTCGAACATCGTGATTTTTAGGGACTTCGTGGTTTTAAAACGTCATTACTCTACGAGAAAATCATTTTGGAAAGTGGGCGGGGTCTCATTATGTTGCCAAGGCTTCAGGGAACACGAATCCGTTGTCGCACCAAAAAGGACATAAGTGAACTTATGCCCCTCTTGAAGTGACACGTTCAATTGACTGTTCTTGGCGATTTATGCTTTTTTAAAAAGTACGTACTTGATCAATAAAAATGGTCAAAATAAGTCCCAAAACTAATTTTAATTACCCAAATCCAACTTTCACCATTTCCAGCCATTCTGGAGCCTCCAGCGCGATTTTTCAATTTCTCCAGAATTTGGAAATTGCTCTAGAAGGCGTGAATATGAAGATGGGCAGCTAAAAATCAAGTTGTATATTACACTCGACCTGTTTAACGAGTTTATCCAAATTTGAGCCGATTTTGAGAGTGACACCTCAAAAGTGGCTGTTTGACCAGCTACAGGGTGTTCCAGAATAACCTTTCACATTTTGGTGAGCACTGATCTGCGTTCAAATGGTGTTAGGGGAATGGTAAAAGCGGTTCCAGGTAGCCAACACATGCCGAATCAGTGTTGCCAATTTGGCATATATTATGCTAGATTTAGCATAATGAAAACACTTTTAGCATCAAGAAAATGAATTTAGCATATGGCATATTTCTTAGCATAATGAAAATTCATTTTTGGAATATATGTTACAGTTTTGGCATAATTTTTCAAAAAAATTTGGAAAATTATACTGCAAAAAGAACAAATTTTTGTTTGAAAAATGGTGTTTTACGAGCTGAAAAAGCAATCTGATGATCTAATCTGACGAAAAATATCACAATTCCGTGAATTTTACCAATTATTTAAGTATGATATAACAAATTTGTTGAAAATGATGACTGATTTATCAAATATTATCAAAAAAAATCTTTTGGCATAATTTAGCATATTTGAAATGCTCAAAAAATCAATAAAATGACGTCATTTTTTTTACAAATCGCCGACATTTAAATAAAGACTGGCAAGGATCGCTTCAAAATCGGGAAAAATTGAATTTAGCATATTTTTTTCCTCGTTTTAGCATTATTTAGCATATTTTTCGGCTTCATCTAGCATAAAAAAATTTTTGGACTTGGCAACACTGTGCCGAATTATGTTTCAGTATTAATTTTTTACCATGGAGAAGTGGACGGCTGTGCAGCGCGCTTTTATTGTAAAGGCCTTTTTCAAAAATAATGACTCTTACATTAGTGCAATTCGTGCCTTCCGCAAACATTTTAAACTTACCGGTAAAAGTGAAGTGCCATCGAGGCCAACAGTGAAATTATGGGTAAAAAACTTCGAGAAAACCGCTCATGCTTGTAAAAATAAGCCTACAGGTCGGAAAAGATCAGTAAGAACGCCAGAAACAACGGACCGAGTAAGGCATTCAGTACAGACTACCCCTACCACTTCAATACGTAAACGAGCGTTAAATTTAAAAATCAAACCAACTTCTCTGCAACGAATTTTATCTGAAGACCTCAGTTTCCATCCATATAAGATTTTAATCATTCAAAAGTTACAAAAAACTGATTTTGTGAGAAGAAAATCATTTGCCGAGGATATGCTTACAAGAATTGATACTGGTGAGATTCCATTGAACTCGTTACTCTTTACTGATGAAGCTCATTTTTATCTAAACGGTGATGTGAATAAACAAAATATGCGCTACTGGTCGACAGAGAATCCGATGATAATACACGAGAAACCTCTACACTCCGCTAAGTTGACTGTTTGGATGGGCGTGGCTAAATTCGGTATAGTGGGACCGTATGTGTTTGATGAAACGGTGAACGGTGAGAGGTATCGCAAAATGTTAAACGAGTTTCTCATTCCTGAATTGAAACGCAGACACAAGTATAGAGTTACTTGGTTCCAACAGGATGGCGCTACCTGTCATTCCGCAACGGACACGATTTCTTTATTGCGTGAGCATTTTGGTCATCGAATAATTTCGCTGAACACAGAAATTTCATGGCCACCTCGATCCCCTGATTTTTCAGCATGTGATTTTTTTTTATGGGGTTACCTCAAGTCAAAAGTATATCAAGATGATCCTAGGACTCTGAAACAGCTCCTAGATAATATTATTCGTGAATCAAGACTGATTAGAAGAGAAATGCTCAACAAAGTGTTCAATAATTTTAAAAAACGTTTGGTCGATTGTGTCAAAAATGATGGAAAACATCTTGGTGGAATAATTTTTAAAACTTAATTTATAATGAAAACTCAAATATATGGTCTAAAAACGGCACATTTCTACTTCATTTTGGTTATAAAAAAATTTCCGTAACCATTTTTCTCTCAGAGCTACTAATAAAACAAAAGTGAAAGGTTATTCTGGAACACCCTGTATTTTCAAAATTAAAAAATCCAAAAAATCAAAAGTTTCCCGTTTGTGTGGAAATTTTCGAAATTCACGCGTATCGCTGTATTTTGCCCAAAACAAACCCTCCTCCCCTAATCAAAATTTCACAATTTTCAGCCATTCTGGAGCCTCCAGCACGATTTTTCAATTTCTCCAGAATTTGGAATTTGCTCCAAAAGGCGTGAATATGCAGTTGGGCAGCTAAAAATCGAGTTGTGTATTATACTAGACCTGTTTAACGAGTTTATCTACATTTGAACCGATTTTGGGAGTGACACCTCAAAAGTGGTTTTTTGACGACCTTTTTTCAAAATTAAAAAATTAAAAAAATCAAAAGGTAACCGCTCATGAGGAAATTTTTGAAATTTGCGCGAATCGCTGTATTTCTTCAAGAACTAACCCCCTGAGCGCAAATTTTACCATTTCGAGCCGTTTTGGAGCGAGAGTGGCACCTCAAAAAACCGCTCTTGAGGTGTCACTCTCAAAATCGGCTCAAATGTGGATAAACTCGTTAAACAGGTCGAGTATAATATACAACTCGATTTTTACCTGCCCAACTTCATATTCACGCTTTCTGGAGCAAATTCAAAATTCTGGAGAAATTGAAAAATCGCTCTGGAGGCTCCAGAATGGCTGGAAATGGTAAAATTTGGATTTTGGTAATTAATATTAGTTTTGGGACTTATTTTGACCATTTTTACTAATCAAGGACGTACTTTTAAAAAAAAAAGCATAAATCGCCAAGAACAGTCAATTTTGAATTTTCAAAAATTCGCCAAAAATCGAAAAATGAACTTGGGCAGCTGAAAATTTGGTTTTGGGGGTTTTAGACTCTATGCTCTTTCCAAAAATCGCGGTCCCGTTCAAATCAGAGTGTGACATCTCAAGAGGTTCCCTTGTCAGGCGGAGAATAAGTAAAACTTTGGATTAAGAGAAAGAAAAAAATTGTGTATGTATTCGAGAAGAAAAATGATTGAATGCTAACACTCTTTGTAGTGTTCCAAAATGATGGACTCTGAATGAACCGAAAAAAAAACCTTGAAAAATGAGACGAGGGTTCAAAAATTGTCTGATTTTTTTTCTGAATGGTAGTGATTTTTGCTTTAACCCCATTCCCCCCCCCGTACGTAAAAACACCTCGATTTATGCTGGAGTCGTAAAAAAAAACGTTCGTCAGGTTTAGAAAACAAATAGATCACAAATCGAGAGATTTCCTTTTCCTTCAATTAGGCACCTTTATTAGTGTACTTCATAAAATCTTTCAAGGGACCTTGAATTTTCTGAAAAAATGTTCAAAACTACCTACCTAAGTATGACGAAAACGGTCGTCTTTTGGCAAAACTTTCGTCAGATCATTGATTTCATTAGGCAGTTTGAATTTGAACAATACCTATCGTTGTTGTGAGTTGTCTGACCTTTGTTATACTAGTTAGTTTTGTTGCTGAATAATGGAATTTTGCTGCGTTATTGTTGATTCGTAATTCTTTCTGTGAATTCCCGCGTTGATCGGTACTTTCATTTGTATTATACGATACGAGTGAAAAAGTGGTCTTGAATGAGATAATTGTATTATTTTTTGACTTTGTTCTCAGTTCGATGGATTTAAAATAATAGTTCAGTGTATTATGGTTATTTGAAAGAAACTCTTTACAGATTATAACTAATCAATTAGGTGTCTATTTGTTCTCGCGAGTCGCGAATGATTAATAATAATTTTTCAAGTAAGTTTGCGATGGTTTTACGTGGTCATATATTTCACATGGGTCGTGGTTCATTAAGATCGAACGATTATATGGGTTGTTTCGATACACATTTTGCATTTTATAATTATTACCTCCTACTGATCGTTCTGGGTGCGTAAAATACGTCAGTATCAATTATCGTTATTGGCGTATCAAATGCCTACCTCGAGTTTGCAAATTAATTTTACGTACCAATACAACAACCTGACCTAATTCTCGTTTTTCTTCCAATGTTACAGAACCCTTTGCTCGCAGGACATGTGAACATCAACAATGCACGTAGAACATACTACCTCAGTCGCAGCCCCAGCTGCTGGCGACAACAACAACACCAGTCTCTTCGGCAACATAGTGATCGCAAAACTCTCAGCTATCTTGGTGCTAGCCATAGCCTCAACGGTAGCCGGCTTCTTACCAGTCAAGCTAAACGATGTATTTCGTAAAAAAGGCGACAAACCGTCGACGTTCGACAAAGTAATGTCGTTCTTTTTGAATTTCGGCGGAGGAGTCCTCATCTGCACCGTTTTCCTGCACCTCTTACCGGAAATCCGCAACAATGTGAATACCCTCGAGCATAAGAACATCATACACGAGTATGTGCTCTCGTATCCCGAGCTCATCATGTGTATCGGGTTCTTCATGATGTTCTTTGTCGAAGAAACCGTGCACAGTTTCCTAACGAGGACCGAGAAACCAGCACCGAGCTCAGGAGGCATACAAAACGACGCTTTCACCGGTATCACCACCATTAAGACGATCGATGGGGTGAAGAAATGCGATATACCTCTGCACGTATCGAACGGTAACGATTGTCCGAACTCGAAGAACTACAATTCGTGCGAAAACGTGCATTGTCAGCACGTCGAAGCTGATAGCCATTCTCACGATCATCATCATCTGGACGGATCTCATTCTCATATACCTGATCTGAGCCGGCCATCTGTCAACAGCTTCCTAACCGTGTTGGCTCTCAGCGTTCACGAGATTTTCGAAGGCTTAGCTGTCGGTCTCGAGAAGGATACTGATATGGTATGGTACATGCTGGCGGCTGTCTCGTGCCATAAAGTAGTCCTAGCTGCGTTCATAGGCGTACAACTGATCTCAGCCGAGGTGAAAAAGGTGCTCGCGTACGGGTACATTATATCGTTCGCTCTGACCTCGCCCCTAGGTATATTCATAGGGCTGCTGATGACGGAAAATGCCCATTATAGCGATACCCTGAGTATTATTTCGGTGGTGCTGCAAGCCATAGCTACGGGCACCCTGCTCTATATAGTTTTCTTCGAAGTATTCCGTAAACAGTTCGGTGACTACAAGGCTAGCGGACTGATGAGACTGATCGCCTCCGTGTGCGGATTTATATTCATGATTTGTATACAGATTCTTCTCAAAGATGGAGATGGAGATTAGCGTAGTGCAAAATAACCGAAGATACGCGATTGATTGATTTTTTTGTTCCACCTCGAGTATTCGTGTATTCGCCTGATGTCTGCGACTCTAACGTAATGTGTACAGTTTGTTATTTAAATTATCTAGGTACGAGAATGCGACACATTTTGACCAATTTGCTACCATAATCAGTGTGAAATGTGAGATGAGATTGAGGAGGTGCAGAGAACTGAGAGAAGTCTCCTTAACTAGATGCTAATCGAGATATTCAAAATTCAACGAGTGTAAATGAGAAAGTATTCGAATCGTTAATGACAGACGTATGTACGATTTATGACGACTATTTATTTATTTTTTTTGCTGATGATTTTTGAGATGATGATGATGGTGGGATGGTGCGGGGGGAGGGTTGGGCTATTTAGGGCTATTTATTATTTTAAGTGTATTGTGTATAGGTTATCGTATCGCATTTTCGATTTCAGCACGATTTTTTTTATACTGTGTTCTAGTCACGAGATTTTGTAAATATTATTATGGTTTTTTTGTGTCATTTTTTAAAAAAAAAAACAAAATATTAAATGAATTGTAAAATGGATTAAAATTTTTATAGGTATATTGTAAATTTACATACGTGAGTATATATGCCAGGTTTTAGCTGGTGTAGTGATGAAGTGATCGTATTAAAATGTTAATAAATTATAAATAATTGTTTGTAACGAATTATTATAATATGAAAAATTTGTTTTTTATGATGAATTAATTTTTTTTGGAGGGGGGGATCATACTGAGGGTTCTGAAGCGATTTTGAATTAATTTAATAAGTCATAAAAATTTATTTTAATATCGGTTGAGAATTTTTCAGACTGATGGAGTAAAAATAATTGAGAGATCATCGAGAAATAATCATAGGAAACGTTTCACAAGCTGAATTTCTTTTTTTGATTTTTGGTGATTTTTTTTTTGAGAATTGAAACGTTGATTATTTTCCCAAGAAGTGAATAAATTAAACGTTTTGTTGGAGTGGGGGGGGAGAGTTGCAACCAAAAATTCGCTGATTGATATGAGAAAAAAATACCACCTTTTCCGAATAAAACGAAAGATGAGAGAACAAATTCTGCTATTTGTAGTTGCAGGGTGTCTACCAGGTCGCTATAGCGTTAAAAGTCGCGAAAAGTCGCGATTTTGAAAATAGGGCGCTAAAGTCTCTAAAAGGTCGCGATTTTCGCTAAAAATACCAAAAAGTCGCTATAAATTGTCCAAACTTCAAATTTTAAAAACTTTTCGTATTATTATTCAATGTTAATGCTACTGATGCCAAATTAGCATTTTAAATAATCATAAAAATTCAAAATTTCAAAAGCTTTCGCCCTCGCTTCGCTCGGGCATATTATTTTGTTTTCTTTTAGCCAAACGTTGAGTCTTGATGATAGAAAAATTGACTTCTCACATTAAAAATGATATTTTTTCACTTCTGGAGAATTGTGAATTTTCGTGTTACCAGTGCTTTTGCCCTCAGTTGGCTCGGTTCGTACGGGCCATGTAGGTGTATTTTTAGAAATATGTACCTATTGTAATATTTTGGAAATTATTGTTAGATTGCTGGAGGAGCAGGACCGTCGAGAGTTACCTAGGACTCGCTCATTCTGGAGGGTCCGACAATAAAGAAAGGGCCCGTGATGGAAGAAAAACGTGTTTTTTTACTTTTCAAAAGTCAAATTTTAAAAAGCTTTTGCCCTCGCTTCGCTCGGGCTTGTTTTCTTTTCTTTTTACACGTCGAAATTTCTGAAAAAATATCATTCAACTTTCAAAGTTTTGAAGTGAAAGAATGAACTTCTCGCTTAAACAAAAAGAAAAATTAGTGGTTGAAATGACTAGAAAAAGAACAATCAAAGAAATTGAAATTTTAGAACTGAAGAAAGTTAAGTAGATGGAAAAGGAAAAAGAAAAGCTCGAAAATTTGGATGACTATTTATGTCACATGGAAACTATTGAAAGTTGTCCAAACCTCCCCCCTCCCACCACCCAATAAGTGCAAATTTTATTGGAACCCCATTTTTTTCGTTAGAAAATTGGGTGTGGGAACTATTGAAAAAAACATTTTTACGTTGGAAATTTTGGGGGGGGGGGGGTACTTTTAACTGAAAAAAAGTCGCGAAAAAAAGTCGCTAAAAGTCGCGAAAAGTCGCTATTTTTGAGAATTAAATTTTGGTAGACACCCTGAGTTGACATTATAGCCTGGGTAAGTCTTCTTATAGTTTATCATGAGTTCATGATATTAAACATTTTTTCGTTTTCCCTGATCAATTTTTAGGAGCCTTGAACATGGATTTTTTTTATTTTGTAAAAGAAACAAAAAAATCGTTCAAAAATTCGTATTTTGATAGATAAAAACACGATGTTTCTTATGCGAAGAGATTGATTTTTTCGGTTTCAAAATTTTAGAATTTGAATAGGTACCTAATGGTTTTGTAGAAATTCTAATTTCGAAAAAGTTGAGGGCAAAAGCTTTCAAAAATCCGAATTTTAATAGGTGAAAACACAACGTTTCTTATGTGAAGAGTTTGATTTTTTTTAGTTTAAAAATTTCAGAGTTTGATTGATAAATTTTTAGAAATTTCCAGTTTAAAAAAAAAACAAAAAAAACAGGTCTGAACCAACTGAGGGCAAAAGCTTTCAAAAATTCGTGTTTTGGTGGGTGAAAAAGCTTGTTTTTTTTCTATGTGGGGAGTTTGATTTTTTTGATTTCAAAATTTTAGAATTTGAATGATTTTTTTAAAAATTCTAACTTTGAAAAAGAAAATAAAATGGGCTCGTGCAATCGGGGAGCCCGCTTAAGGATCTTTTGCACCCCCTCTCCCGTCGATCCTCTGGAACAACTTTTTTCTTAAAGGGGGAGTCCTGAGGAACATTTCTAGCCCTTGTACTAGAAAAAAAATTGGCCCTGCATACAAAATGGCGGCCATTTTGATTGACAGGTCAGCCGAAATCGCAGATTTTGCGTTCCAATATAGGACTTGCTCAAAATTTTTCAAACTGTACAGAAGTAGATCGAAAGATCAAGCTAAAATTCATCACCTGTCAAAATTTCAAGTGCTAAAATGCGTTTTTCGATTTTTGGTGAATTTTTGAAAATCAAATTTAGGCCAAAAATGAGGGAAAAAATCAAAATTTTACCAAATTGACCAAGAGAGCTGAAATTTTGGATACACCCCATTTTCGACATGGCAAATCGATTGGAAACGGGTTCAAACCGTTTTGAGCAGTTCTGGAGCCTCCAGCAGATTTTTGAAACTGGAAATTTCCACAACATTTCATCAAATGGAGTTGGATAACTGAAATTTACTCTGCAAACTAATTTCAATACGCTACGAAGTACTGCAGGTAAATTTAAAGTCGTTTTAGAGCCTCCAGCAATTTTTTGAAAATTACTGGAGCCTCCAGCAGATTTTTTAAATTTTGAATTTGTACGAAATTTCATCAAATGGTGATGGAAAGCTGAAATTTACTCTACACTACAATTTTAACACCCTCTGAAGACGACTTCAGGTGGGTTCAAGTCATTTTAAAGCCTCCAGCAACTTTTTGAAATTTACTGGAGCCTCTAGTAGATTTTTTGAAATTTGAAATTCCTGCAACATTTTACCAAATGGAGTTGGCAAGCTAAAATTTACTTCGCAATGGTGGTTTGAAATAGTTTTGAAGCTTCCAGCTACTTTTTAGAAATTTCAGTTTTCCAAAAAACGCCATACGACCTTTCAAAAAGTTGCTAGAGGCGCCAAAACGACTTGAAATCCATCAGCAGTCCACTTCGTAGCGTATTGAAATTAGTTTGCATAATAAATTTCGATTATCCAACTCCATTTGATGAAATTTTGTGGGAATTTCGAGTTCTAAAAATCTGCTGGAGGCTCCAGAACTGCTCAAAATGGTTTGAAACAGTTTCCAATCGATTTGACATGTCGAAAATAGGGTGTATTCCAAATTTCAGCTTTCTTGGTCAATTTGGTGAAATTCTGATCAGATCCTACCTTTTTTATTGAGTCTAAAAATTTTAAAAATTTGGCCACTTCGTTTAAATTTGCCAATTTTTTATAATCTTGAATCGTTCGACGACGCCTTTGAGTTCTCCTGGAACCTCCGGTTGATCTGTGGATTTTTCAATTTCGAAAAAAAGGTCATAAAAAATCCAAAATGAAACTTGATCTTTATTCTATTATTGGGTGTTGTTTTTTTCACCAGGAATTCAAGAATCTTGGTTTCCTAATGAATTGAAATGAATATTCTAATTTGGGGCGTGAGAGACTTGAAATGATCTGGAAAAAAAAATCATGTCATCCTCAAATTTTTGATTTTTTTTTTGGGGGGGGGGGGAGAAGAGAGCTCAGATTAAGTCAACGTAATAACAAAATGGCTGAGAATAAATGGAGGACTAATTTTAAAAATTTCATGGAATTTTGCTCCCTCCCCCCTTCCCTCTCTTCTTCCTCCTATTCTTTTCCATCCCCACGTGTCCTTACTGCCAGCAGATTGTCAGTTTACAAAAGTTTAATGGTGGTGATTTTGAGTGATTTTGGGCCTCCATCTGTTGGATTTTCCAGTACCTGAGAGTAAAAAGTTCAACGACTGAGAAAAAGAACAACGAAATTTAAGCTGTCTACTTCAATTGAATTTTAAAAAAAAGAAAAAAAGGAAAAAAATAAGGAAATTAACCAAATTTTAATTCTTGAAAATTAGCCAAAAATTTAGAAAACTTTTTAAAATTTAAATCCTTTTTGATATAGGTTAATCGATTTTTTGTTATTTTAAACAATGTTCAAAATGTTTCAAGCATTTTTTGCTAAAATTTTTTTGTTTTTCTCAATTGTGTGGATTTTTCATGAATTTTGGTGAATTTTAATTAGCATTTTTATTATTGTACAAGCAAATATTACCCGTCCTATGGACGGGTCCTCAACATTTATGGTGCAAAGCGTCAAAAGCATTGTTTTGATGCCTCTTCGCCCTCAACTTAGGCCTGTTCTCATTTCTTTTTCAGCATCCTAAAAAAAATCTTTCAAATCCTAAAATTTTGAAAGCCAAAAAATCCTTGCATATAAAAAACATGGTTTTTAGTTCTTTCAGAATACAACTTTTTAAAAGTTTCTGTTCACTCTTCGCTCGAGTCGCACCAATTTTTTTTCAAACAAAAAAAAATTTAGGTCTCTCGAAATCAAATTCTTAAAAACTTTTGTCCTTGCTTCGCCTGGGTCGATTTGCTTATTGCTATAAATTTTTTTAAAAATTACAATTTGGCCCAAAAAAATTCAAAACAGAAAATAAAACTTTTATACATATGTCGTATGAATATATTGTGTAGCTGTAGATATTTACTTCTATATGGAAGGGGCCCATTTGACCAGTTCCAAAAAGGGTATAGATTAATTCATTTCAAAAAATTGAAATAAACTTCCAAAGTTCTGTAGTGGATCCCAACGTTATTTGAACATAAAACTCTGAATGAAAGCTTCACGTTATAATCTTTTAAAAAATCAGGCTGTTTTTGATTTTCTATGTTATTTTAGAATCATTCCATGTCAACTTAACCAAAAAAATGCTATTTTGAAAGTCATATCTTTCAATTTCGCTCATTTTTTTTTACAATATCTACCCACCCAATAAGTAAGAAACCTACAATCAGTTTTATCCCAGCTCCCCGGGCTTGGGTTGGGTGGAGTGGGTTCAATTATTTTAACATTGTCTCGAAGTACCTACTCAACTTCAGCAGCGCATGCCTCCAAAGAGATGCTTTTTCGAAATATTCAATTTTCAAGGTGGGATATTAATAGAGGGGGAACACCTCCTCACCCAAAATTTGGGCAAAACTTTCAAAACAAAACCTAGAGCATGTGATGTATCGTATTGTATGTTTTTGGTAACGTTTTTTGATGGACCCCCATCCACGGCCTCCAGCACTTTCCCAAAGTGGGTAAAAGTCAAAAAAATGGTTTCGGAAATTTTGCAGAATAAAGTTTGGCCTTCCAACAGCATTTGATAAAATTTAGTGGAAATTAAAAAATCTGCTGGAGACTCCAAGAATTTTCAAAAAATCGCTGGATTCTCCAAAATGGATTGAACCCACCTGAAATCGTCTTCAGAGAGTGTTAAAATTGGAGTGTAGAGTAAATTTCAACTTTCCATCTCCATTTGATAGAATTTTGTGAAAATTTAAAGTTTCAAAAATCTGCTGGAGGCTCCAGGAATTTTCAAAAACGACACTGGAAATCCACCTACAGTCAACTTCGCAAAGTATTAAAATTAGTTTGCAGAATAAATTTCGGCTTTTCAACTCTTTTGTTGAAATTTTGTGGGAATTTGAAGTTTCAAAAATCTGCCGGAGGCTCCAGAACTCAAAATGGTTTGAAACAGTTTCCAATCGATTTAACAGGTCAAAAATAGGGTATATCTCAAATTTCAGTTTTCTAGGTCAATTTGGTAAAATTTTGTTTTTTTTCATCACTTTTGGCCTACCTAAATTTGATTTTCAAAATTCACAAAAAAACAAAAATGGCACTTTAGCACTTGAAATTTTGACAGGTGATGAATTTTTGCCTCTTCTTTCGATCTATACGTACCTTTGTACGCTTTAAAAAATTTCATTCAAGTCCTATGTTGGAACTCAAAATCTGTGATTTTGGCTGATCTGTCAATCAAAATGGCCGCCATTTTGTAAGTAGGGCCACTTTTTTTTAGGACAATGGCTAGAAACGTTCCTTAGGACTAACTCTTCAAGAAAAAAAGTTGCCCCAGCGGATCGGTGGTGGGGGGAGCGCAATGGATCCTTATGCGGGCCTCTCGGCTACATGGTTATCTTATAAATCTACTTTTTAGAAAATCAAATTCGTTGTCAGATTTTTTGTTCAATTTCCTAAAAATCAATATTTTTGCACGAATGATAACGAATAGATAATCACAAAACCTCACTTTCTTATAATCAGTCCAGTCGAACCCCTCCCCTTCTCATAAAGTTCTCTCAAATATCCCTATATCAGTCGTCAGTCGAACCCCGTCCCTCTTCCCATAAAAAACCTCTGTATAGTTATACAACCCTATGAAATTAGGCCAAATTATATTTTTCTCAGCCCCGTATATTTTCTCGATAGCCCATGGTTATTTTCTTAATCTGCTTTAAAATCACATTCGATGTCATATATTTTTCGTTCAACTTCCTAATCAATAGGCCAAACTGGTATTTCCCGCCCCCCCCCCCAATAATCAGTCCGCAAATTTTCAGTCGACCTCCCCTCCTCCTCTCAAAAAACCTCTATAGTTTCATCCCTAGACATGGAACCAATTTTTTTTGTAGTTCTCTCAAAGTACGAATTTTTGAAATTTTCCTCCCTCGCTTTGTGTTCTTTTTTTAGGTCTCTCAAAATACAAATTTTTGAAATTGTCCACCCTTCGCTTTTTATAAGTCATATCCTACCTATATGTAGTTTTATCGCTGGAAATGAGGCCACATTATATTTTTCTCAGACCCGTATAGGTAGGTACCTAGTTTCCCAAAGAATCAGAAATACTCGTCTGCGAAGTATAATTCGGATTATGCCAAATGCTTAGCAAATGAGAAATATTCGAGCATGAACTGAAAGCTCGAAATTGAGTGACGTCACAAAAACTTGAAAGCTCATTTGTAGTTTTTGGGAACAAAATAAGTTGAGATTTTTATAGCTAAGATTGATCTAGGCGTAATTTCACGCCTACCTATCGAAAATTCGAAAAAATCGGTCCATAAATAAAGAAGTGATGCGCGGTCTAAAAAACAGGGCTTTCATTTATATAATAGATAAGAGCATGCAATTTCGAGGACATTTGAATTTTTATTTTTTTCCTAATTAAATTTTGAGTGCTTTCATCCTCAGGTTTTACTAATTTTTATTTTTTTTTATATACCATTTTAAGGGGCTTTTTAGTGAAGTTTTGAAAAATTTTTGCAAATGAGTTTTGCTAAATTTTAATTCCTGATATTGTTGGTAATTTTGAATCCGAATAGAGTACTAACCTTATAGAAAATCCAGAAATAGTGCTTTGATTAGGCAACATTTTAGGTGCTGAATTTCATTCTTCGATTTTTGATGAATTTTTGGGAAGTTGAATTTTTTCGAAGGAAGGAAATGAAAATTCAATCAAATCGAAATAAAAGGTTTGAAATTTGTTTATACTCAGTTTTGAACCTTACGAATTACGAATAAATTGATGATGAATGATGATTGTGTGAGTCGTTCTGAAGCCTCCATCATATTTTTAGATTTCTTCATATTTTTAAAACTTTTTCCCAAAAAAATAGAGCTAAAATTCAAAATTTCTATTTTCTACCGCAGTCAAATCAACAGGTACTTGGAGGAGGGGAAGGAGGGATGAACGGGAATGAACCAGATCTGAATTTATCATCATTTTCCAAAAATCAGATTTTATTTTTTTCTCTTCTGAAGAAAAGTAAGGTACGAGAAAAAAATCTTAAAATTTCAAGATTTCGATCCTGATTTGAAAGTTGATATTATATTTAGTAGGAAAAATTAGTGTTTATGAATGATGGTTTATTATGTGAAAATTCGATTCAGAAAATTTCGACTCCCTACCTACTGGAATATCTCATCTCTGACCAATATTCAGAACTCCTTCCTATGGTTTCAATTCCATTTCAACTCGTGTAAAAATTCATTTCGTACTAATTTTTCCATCCATCCTCTATCGTGATATTACTGTTTACTGCTCTTGGTCTGTACTCGTTATCCCTGTTGGAAACCATAAAGATAACTTGTTCAAATATTTTGTACTCGTAATTGACTTCTTTCTTTGCAGTAGAACCATACCAAACAAACAAAATCTCTAATCCTACCATTAATTACTTTTCATACTCTTCAGGAAAGACCAAGCAACGTTATCTATGCAACAATGTAAACAGATTTTTACGAGCAGAATATTAATAAAAGAATCTCGAATATAAAGACGTATCAGCGATTTGAAAAAGGAGAAAAAAAACTGACGTGAATAACAAAAACTTATATAATTCGAAATTCGATTAACTAAAAACATAAAAATAAAAGTTTTAACGGAGATTACGTATAATAAAGATATCACTTCAAACGTTGCCGAGTGAATTAATAAACGAATGAATATGTAGTTTATAAATAGACGCAGAAAGAGCAGATTATCACATAAATTTCATCTCTCATCTGTACGATTAGGTATTTCCATCATTTCCGTTACTATTGTTAATTTTATTCGCTTCGTTCGATTCGACCAAATCGTCTAATTTATCTTGTATATTTTCGAGCGTTTGGAAAAATTTACTAAGTTCTTCTAGTTTAAAATCCATCACGGTGGTCTCGGGTGGAGAATTTTTATTAGTAGTTTTCAGTTGGAGAATAGCTCTGGATTCTATGTGGTCTCGGTGCGAATCCGACATGGGAGTTACGTTTACCATCCAATTAACTTCGTGAAGCTGTGAAATTATAAGCGTGATTTATTATATAATTATTTTAGGAGGTTACGTGTGAGAGGAATTTTATACGTACGCGGAATACATCGTCTTTTTTGATTTGGTTTTTGTTATTGTCGCCATTTTCGGAAACTATTAATATGGTGTTTTCGGCGCTCATGGTTGAAAAAATCGGGAAAATGGAGAACTATATCGATTAATGTAGCATTTTAAATAATAACGAGAGTTTATCGATTGATTTTAATTAAAATTCGGTGAAAAATTTCCAAAAACTGTAAAAAATTTTGAAAAATAAAAACAAATCCGGAATTTGATAACATTTAGTTCCACTTTTGGCCGCTCGTAGCGCTGTTTTTGATAAAAACGAATGTAGTTCAGTTTTTTGCCTGCAGAAGCGCTAGTGAAATCGAGTTTTTCTCAGTAATTTCTTGATTTCATTTTTTGTCGCTAGGAGCGCTGCAACATGATTTTGTCGCTGGAGAGTTCCGTATAATTTCATCTGTGACTGTGATGTTTCTTTTTATCATGGGTTTTGTAAAATTTTTACAATTTCACCGCCGGAGATCATGTTTTAAACGAATAATATATTTTATTTTTAATTAATTTAGTCAATTTTTCATCGAACATACTCCCACAATGGCGGATACAGCGATTGCATCGAGAACTTGCGAAACAGCCGAGTGTAATTTACCAGCCAAGCTGCAGTGTCCAACATGCGTGAAATTAGGTATCCAGAACTCGTACTTCTGCTCTCAGGTAATAATACTTGAATATATTTTCGATTAGAGTTTTTCTCATTTAACTAATGTTTCGTGTATTTACACAGGCATGTTTCAAAGGAAGTTGGAAAACTCATAAGTTGATCCATAAGTTAATAGGTGAGTGGAGTTCGGTTACAGTTCGATGTGCTTTGTTTTGGCGATTTTCTGACTGTTTATTTTGTCCGCAGAAAATGCCGAAACGGAAAAGAATTCAAATGATTACCTTAGTTATAATCCCTGGCCTTATTATCAATTCACTGGTGAGTAATTTTACCTTCGGGAATGCCTCACAATGAGATTAATATGTACGTATGCTGAATAACGTGGTTGTTTGGTTTCAGGTAAATTACGTCCTTTTCCTCAAACAATGAGACGTACGGTACCGGAAAAAATATCTAGGCCAGATTACGCCGAAGATCCCAAAGGTATCCCTTTATTGGAGCAAAAAGCCAAAACATCGTCCCAAATTCAAGTGCTTTCGGATGAAGAAATCGAAGGCATGCGTGTAGCGTGCAAGGTAAGATGTGTTTCAATATTTACATAAGAAGTATTCCGAGTATTATTTGTTTGAATTATTAATCTGTGTACTTTGGTCATTAGTTAGGTCGCGAAGTATTGGAAGAAGTTTCTAATATGATCGATGTGAATGTGACTACCGAAGAAATTGATCGAATAGTTCACGAAGCGTGTGTAGATAGAGAGTGCTATCCGTCGCCTTTAAATTATTACCAGTTCCCTAAGTCGTGCTGTACGTCTGTGAATGAAGTCATTTGTCATGGGATTCCAGACATGAGACCGTTAGCTGATGGTGATATTTGTAATGGTGAGTAACGAGATCGAAGTTTTTCAAAAATTTAATGTATCTGTAAAATTAAAATGTGTGTTTTCAAGTGAATATTCGATTATCTGTGAAATAATGATGATTTGTCATTTTATATGTTTAGTGGATATTACCGTATATCATCGAGAATATCATGGAGATCTGAATGAAACTTTTTTAATCGGAAACGTCAGCGATGTTGCCAAAAAATTGGTTCAAACTACTCACGAATGTTTACAAAAAGCAATCGAAGCTGGTAAGTGTGTTTTGAACATGGTCACTTCGTTATTTAAATGATTGTGATTTGATCTAACGTTGTTTTCTATTGTTTTGTGCAGTTCAACCGGGCGAAAAATACCGCGAAATAGGTAATGTGATACAAAAATACGCTCAGTCGAAAGGATTCTCGGTAGTGAGGAGTTACTGCGGTCACGGTATCCATAAATTATTTCACACAGCCCCTAGTGTTCCTCATTATGCGAGTAAGTAATGATTTTCTCAATTTCTTTGTTCGAATTCGTATCATCAAGATATTAATCCGACATGTTTTATTCACAGAAAACAAAGTCGTCGGTATCATGAAGCCTGGTCACTGTTTCACCATCGAACCCATGATCAACCAGGGTAAGAAATCTTTAATTTTTACATTTCAGCTTGGCCAACATTGCGGAATAAATTCGCCATTATTAAAATGATCCATTCGCCTTGTTAGGTAATTGGCGTGATGATACCTGGCCCGATAAATGGACCGCTGTTACCGTTGATGGTTTATTATCAGCCCAATTCGAAGAAACTTTATTAGTTACTGATACTGGAGTCGAAGTACTCACCAAGAGAATACAAAAAAATGGCCAACCGTATTTTTACGATAAATTATAACATTGGTGACCACGTCACTGGAAATAAATACTGCTACGGTTGATCGCTATCGTTTTTTGAATTTTTGAGGCTGAGAAAAGTGCAGGGTTCTTGAATAGATGAGTTAGACGAGGTTAAGTTTATTCTCAAGTGATTTTTCATGTAGCAGATGAAAAATGTGGTTGGCCATTAGACCAGGTTATTGTTGGTGATACGAGAGGTTATCGGGTGTTTTATTATTGCTGACTAGTGTGGAATTCCATGAGCCGCAGAATGTTGCTTGGAGCGATCGGATGTTGACTGTTGAAATAATATAATAAGGATTTGATTAATTATAGCATAATGAGTCGGTAGAATAGTTGACTGCATGTTCCTATGGCTATATGTGATTACTGATTATTATTCATTACTGTTGCTGGATAATTCGTGGTTTTGGCGCTTTCTAAGTGTGGGAGTTTTTTTTATCTCGAATCTGAGAATTTTTCTATTACAAAAATTTATGCTGAGAAATGTTAAAAGGGTAGGTCGTAGGTTTTCGTGGAAACAGCAAATCATCTGACCACTGTATACAAACTTCTGAATTTTGAAACACTAGAATAGGTTTTAATGAACTATGAAACAGAGTTTCAAAAACAGAAAAAAAAGAAATGAAACAAGAGAAAAATAACGTTAGAAATAAAATTTTGGATGAGTAATAACTGAAATCCCTAAAGACCTTTAACAAAAATCAACGGTGTAAAAAAAACATAACAAACCAAGCAAAAATAAAAAAAAGCTGTTATGTTCCCAAAAAGAAATTAAGTGAATAAAAAATTAAACTGATTTATTATTTTAATAAATAATAAATACAAACACACGTGAAAGTTTACAAGTAAAATTACCTTGATAAAATTTGCAAGACTGGATAATAAAAATACAATTCGCAAAAATGGTCAAATAAAGAGAAAAAGACTTGAGTAATTAAAATATCACACAAAAATTTGGAATTAATAATAAATTAGGAAATCAACTCAAGTCAGTAAAAATAAAACGAACAATTCGCGAATAAAATTAGAAATTTGTAAATTACACACAATTTGTGTAAAATAATTGAATCAGTCATTTCAAAAACCACATAAGTCCATTCACCCTTTCTTTTCAGGAGAGACAAAAAACTGTTTCATGGCTTATTGTGCATGAAAAACTGACTTCAAAATATACCATTCGATAGAGAAAACCATGCCAAACACGTTTTCGTAATTGTTACCACTTGATACCGCTTAGATTTCGCTATATTTCAATCCAAAAGTGATGGACTTATGCTGTTTTTAAAAAACCCATTTTTTTTTCTTCAAAAATTCGAATCAAAATGCATTATTTTTCGAACATAGGCAATGAAAAACGAAAAAAGAACCAATTTTTCAGTATCAGTTGTAATTCTCAATGAAAAACATAGTCATAGAATTTTTAAAAAATCAATTCAAGTCCTAAAATAGTAATTCGTAATGAAAATCATTGTCACAAAATTAAGAAAATATCGATTTAAGTCATAAAATATACTTAGGTAAGTCCATAATAGCTAAAAAATTATTCATCTTTAGATTCGTGAAGTACTTTGGCCACAGGTGCTTCCAAAAAAGTCAAATAGGTGTCTAAATGCTTCGATGGAATGTATTTTAGCAACTTGAAAATGTTAGACCATTTGCTGTTTTTGATGAATGGTGGAGCAGTGTAGGCACAAGAGGGCCAGTCTATTGCTGGGAGCTTTTGTAACTGGAACATCATTATTGCCAAATCATTGATCAATTCTTTCTTCTTAATAACACCTGGTTCATCTGATTGGAATTTAAAGTAATGAAAACTTTTGTATTTTTAAATATTGCTTGGATGCCCTAGGCAGATTTCTGCTCTCCACAGACACAGTAGTAGCTGCTTTTTTATAATTTTGTTCTGACTGAGCTTTGAAGTTCAGAATCATGTCTGTACTCACAAACGTTACGCAAAAATTATTATCAGTGCTTCCACGAATTATTAATTTTGTGAACTGCTTTAGGGTATAAAAATTCGGTCTCGCTTATGAATGAAGCGCTTCACAGTGTGAAAATCCATATGGCATGGATTGTATGAGTGGCCTCTGATTGGATAGTAGTGTTCAACGCAGTTCAGTAGTCTGAGGTCACAAAAAGCAAAAATTATTTAAATAATTAAAAATCACACACTTTTCATATTAAAATTTAAATAATTGCACAAAAAAACAAAATTAGGAAAAAGTATACAAGTTGGTTTTAAAGAAGAGAGAGAGAGAGAGTTAAGTTGCACAAACTACAAGTATTTACAATGGGTTAAAATGATGATTACTAAAAGACAACAGCTAACTAACTATTCTTTTATTCAAAAGAGGATAATATTTGTACCTGAAAAATTATCCTTTACCAATCATTCACCAATACAAGGAAACACAGAAATGGAAATTTACTACTACAAGGAAACTCAGACATCGGAAAAGGTATAGGAAAAATCATAAAAATCACCCACTACAAAAATACTTCCAACAAAGAAGAATACAATATAATTTTTGTTAGTGTGTGCGTGATTACACACGTTTACATAAATTTACCCTTTGGAATTTGCCTACATAGTGGCAGTAGGCGGTCTCATTTGTAATAGGGTAAAAAGTCTTTACAAAAGTTGTGAAGTTTGACCACAAGCTAGAAGATATGTAAATGAAAAACATTATGGAGAAGACAGAAAGTAGATTGGTACAATGACCAGTAATTAAAACAAAAATATCAAAAAGTAAATGCAAAATATTGCATTATAACCAAATGCATAGGTAACCAAATAGGTAGTTGTAAGGCAAGCAACTTAACAACTCCCTACTTGAGAAAAATTTTTATATAATCTAGGTCAAGATAAACAAATTAAAATTTTACAAAGTCAGAATACATTCAAGTTGTTCCATGCAGCATGGTCCTCCTGGACAAGCAGGGTTGTCACATGGGTCATCCAAGTTGGGTAATGAGTCATAGCTAGTAATTAAAACAAAAATATAAAAATGTAAATGCAATATTTTGATTAAATTAGGCAATGAACGAATTGAACCGATTAGTGTTAATAAGATAGAGATTTATACATATTACAAACAAAGTTAGCTGATGAAATCTAGGCAGAATTGAGAAATTTCCAAAAAAAAATTATGTAAAATAAATCTGAAATTGTACAACTTAATGTAATTTATATGTACTCATTATTTGGGCTACCTCGGTGTCCTCTTCTTCTTCATGGTGCGTTGTGGTTTGGGGAGTGTGCCAATCTGGCACAACATTTACTCTCCCTAACCCCGCTATTTGTTGGAGTCTAAACTCGGTGTATATCCTGATGGCCAATTTTTCATCCTCGGACGTGAGGGACAATGTTGTACTGTATGGTGATGGAGTGCTGAATGGGAGATCGGATATCGGCGAGGCCCCTTCTACCACAGGCTGCTTAGTATATTCAGGGGTGCGATGCCGGAATTCAGGTGATTGAGGCAATGCAATTTTCATTTTAAAAATATCTTAAAATTTACACGGAACAATAAAATACTTCTAAAAATAGGCAAAAATATAAAAAAAATAATCGTCATTACAGTTCTTTAAAAATCTCATAATTGTATCTTATCAAATACATACACATAATCTTCAAAAATTTAAATAAAATCTTATAAAAATAAAAATTGGACAAAACAAAAATAGGCAAATTTTTGAAAATTTACATAAAAACAATCGTCATTAACAAAAAGGAAATCTCCTATTATTAAAAGGAAAAATTACATAATTTTCAAAAAAAAATATTTACATAGCATGAAGTTCTTTAAAAGGCAAAATAAAATGAAATGTCATTAAAACAGGAAGAAAAATTTATTAAAATATAAGTAAATTGACACACCAAAAAAAAACCCTCAAAAATAGGCAGTTTTCTAAAATAGTAAAAGGATTGCTACGAATAGCAGAATAATAATACACAATGTATTCAATATAATGGAAAAAGTGATGAAACATGTGTGATTTCAAATTTGATGGTTCATAAAATTTGGACACATCTCATGAAGTAATTCTAGTATAGTTTGTTGGTGTCTGCCATTTATCATTATTTCCATCACTCTTCCACACTCGCTTACTCCTATTTGGAGGAGTGTCATACCGTTTGGAATCCTTTCCATATTACCTGTGATGGGGTAAAACCTAACCCCATGAATGAGCTCCAAAAACTGTAGATATGTGAGGGCGAATGGGAAAAGGGACCTCCCGACCAAAAGTAAAATTTTACGGGGGGGAGGTTTAAAGTTTTGAGTTATTTCCTCTGTTATTTTGTAAGATTATGTATGGCTATTTGAACTTCGAAGGTTCTACATACTACCAAACATTCACGCACGTCCTCCAACAAGCTCTACTGGCCAAATTATGCACTTCAAAGTTGATAGATTGAGTATATTCAAGGTTTTTAGTATTTCATTTTTAATAAAAATCTGATTTGCGGCTGATTTTGGCGATGTTTTTCTGTTCTTTCCTGTTATTCATGTTAATTTCACAATAAAATTAGTTGTATATCATTAGAAAGCCGATTCTCACAACACTCCCGGTGGCTACGTGTGTACAGAGGCGGCTCGTCACGCCAGAGGTCGTGAGTTCGAATCCCGCAGACGGCAAAAATTTTTTATATTTTTTTTCACGTATTTCTTTTAAAAGTAATGAGTTTTTGTAAAATTTTAATTTTTTATGCATTTTTACATTTTTTTTCGAATTTTTTGCGTCATTTTTCTACTTTTGTAAGTAATAAATTTATACATGCCTCGCTTAAAAGTAGAAAAATTCGATGAAATGATGAAAATTGAGGCCTGTTGAGGGTTCCACTCGATTTTTAAAGAGTCCCCAAGAAAATTTAGCGAAGAAAACAGAAATTGATTTTTTGGTCGGGAGGTCCCTTTTCCCATTCGCCCTCACATATTCTCCTTGATTTATGTAGTAGACCAGTAAAAGCGACATTTTGATAGTTCTGGTTCACGTTTATATGGTGTATAGCCATAATTTTGCACGGTACTTTGATCAAGAATATAATATCTAAATTCTCACGCCTATACCCCAGTATCCATAGGCTGGGTGGCAGTCTCAAGATCGACAGATTATTATTTGTGGGATATTACCGCAATCTCGGCATTCGAATCATATAATTTTCATTCATTTTCAAAGTAATATTTCCCATTTTAACTGAATAAAACAACACACAACCGAACGATATAATACATACAACTTTGACAAACCTAATTTGATGACAATATGATAGTTTAATTTTCTGAATTTTATTCTTTCTGCTTCGAAAAGAAGAATTAAGCGATAAGGGAACGAATTTTGATTGGCTGTTCATTTTATTGCAGACAAACAAAGTCGTCAGTCTGCCGAGGTTTTATTCCTAGAAATTCTGTGAATCAGCCAGTGCTGTGAGAACGCGGAAGTGCTCGTTCCCGTTCCTGTTCTTCGTTCTCACTATAAAGAACGCCGTTCTTTGTTCCTTATTGTTCCCAAATGCAACACCTCGATCCTGTTCCTAGTTCTTCTGCTCCATGAGCAGAAGCGTTCCCATTCCCGTTCTTGTTCTCAAAAAAATTTCCAGAATTCACGTTCCTGTGTTCCCATTCTCGTTCTCAATAGTGTTCTGTGGTACAAGCCAAGCAATTTTTGGTGGAAATTTTTTCATTTTCTTCAATTGTACCATAAAACAACTAAAAGTTTGTGGAAAAAGCTTATTTTTCCCTATTTTTCAGAATTTTGGGAGGTAATTAGAGGACCCTGAAAGAACATCTGAGAACGCCAAATTAGCACTCCGTTCCCATTCCCGTTCCGTTCTCGCAATTTTATTGTCACCGTTCTTGAGTAAGAACGTTCTTCAAGAAGATTTGTGTGATTGTCCGTTCGTTCTTTGAAGGAAATTTAAAAAGTAGCGTTCTTTAGGCGTTCCCGTTCCCGTTTTCGTTTGTTCTCACAGCACTGGAATCAGCTCAGCATCGAAGATACCCAGAATAAAATGTAAAAAAGCTGATAAGGAATGCAGCTTATCATGTTTGTAAGAACAGTGGCGTTTTATATGTGTTGGAGAGAGAGGATACACGCAACAGAGAAAGAGAGAAATATACACCTGGGTTTTGGTACACTATATTTATATTGCAACAAGAGCCATAAAGGGGATGATACATTGTACCATAATAAAAATGCACTAAAATGCAATGTGTGAGATACATGTGTATGAAAGTACTATGCAACTTAATAAGGCAGTTGCTGGCAACTTAATAGTACTTGACACAAATGTAAGTCACCGAATAATTTTATTAATAAAATATAATTAAATAAAATGAACTGTCAAATTAGTCAGCTGATGAATAAATAATCTTATCTACTGAATTCATACATTTATCTATTAAGTAATACCAATAAGCTAATCTAATACTATATTTGTCCTTTAGCTCATATCCAACATACGGCTCTAGAATGTCCCTGTTAAACTTTTCTACAATCGATCATGAATCAAGAACATTTTTGATGTTACAAGAAGAACCATATTGTTTTCTGTGTACACAGGTCTTCTATCTATCCCTTGGACAACCTGTCCTTCACATTGTTTGAGCTCATTTTTAATTTTTATATTTAAATTTTAAAATTAAAATCAAACAAATAACAATCAGTCAAAACTCGGAATCAAAATTTGGAAAGAGATTAAAAAAATGTGATAATAAAATAGGGGGAGTTCAAGTTGCATAAAAGTTGCACTGTTTTATTTGGGTACTACTTGCACATATGTTTGCTTTTTACTGCACAGGCTTGTGCAGCTGACCTCATCTATGCACACACTGTGCAACTTGTGCTTAGAAGCTTACCTGGACTGTAGTAGTGATTAGGTCATCCCACTTCTGCTTTTTCATATTCTTTGCTGTGTTGTAGCAATGTGCCCAATGTTTGAATTTCTCTTTACTGCCATATTCTTGTTCAAAGTAAGCTAGAAAATCATTAATTTTCTCATCATAGCCTCCAAGGAGGAATTCTTGAAGTTTTTCATCAAATGTTTTTTTGCATGTCTCAACAGACAATTTGTACAAGTCCTGTTTCATTTTTTTTTATTTTTTTGTTGATCGTATTTTTCAGCATCTTTTTTTTTTTATTGAATTTTGGAAGGTGCTTTTTCCAGGCTTGCCTAACAGGGAACATACAATGTAATACAGTTTTTGGTTTCCCATTCCCTTTGCACGCTCATTGATGTATGACTCTTGCATGTTGCTCATAAACATGTCTGGCACGATCTCATCAACATTTAGTTTAAAGCAGCGAGCAAATATTTGAATCAAAAATTGATCATTTCAATTGCTAAAAACAAAAGCAGTGGGGAAGCCTTCTCTATCAGAGTCAAGCACCATCAATGTGTGTAATAATAATCCATACAGGTTCATACCATGTGTGCCATCCATACAAACAATATCAGAATGTTTTTTCAGCATTTAGCAGCAAGCAAATATTTAAATTGATCAGTAGTAAGTGGGGCACTTTGGGGGTCCTGGATTGCAGCTAGCCCAAAGTGTCCCATCTACTTTAGAAAAGAAACAAGATACAAATGTAATTATCATTTAATTATTATAGATTATAAAATGATAAAGTGATAAAATAATAAAAAAAAGAACACGTGATTAAAAAATGAAAAAGTACTTAAAATCAAAATCAAAAAACTTCACAGCCTGCTGTGTATAAATGAAGTATTTGCATTCGTTGTGCCCCATGTTTATTTCTACTTCAATGGTTTTTAAAATGTGTGAAAACGATTGGAGTGATAATAAAAAAAAAAAAAACAAATACAAATAATTCATTTTAAATATGTACTTATTACTTCAATAAATCTTATAATATAAAAAACGACTAGTGAATTCACATACTATCCATTCATTCATAACTTACACCCACCCACATACAACCACAAACATGGTAACACACATACACACACGTTACATGTACATCATACATGTTACATGTACATCATACACATACACCTCAATCCATGTAAACTTAAAATAACAAATTGGAATTGTTATATTCCTCAACTTCAAACTCAATAAAATTTGAGAATTTAAGTTTTAAAATTTAATTTGATAAATTCAAATTATAAAATTTACAAAATTTTAGATAAAAATTTGTTTTAAAATCTAAGTAAGTAAAAAGTCTAAATTTACCATGAAAAAATTGGAAATGTTTAAATAATTTACACAAATAAAAAAATTGAACTTAAAGTTTAGGCTTTGTCAGTTACTCCTGGAGGAGTCTGAAAGTTTGAATCTGAAACGAGTTACATAGGGTTTACACACAAGGCACTATCCTAGTCATATGGCATTCTTGAATTGGGCTACGCTCACTGAGGCAAATGCTCCACTTCGCCCCAAATTATACATCGTGACACCTACAACGCAGTAGTAGCACAGCTCTTGGTATGTCGCGTAAGTAAATTTTTAGTAAAAAAAATAATACTTGATAAGCTAAAATTTAAATAAGTGAATAAAACTCCAAAAGGAGACTTGAAATCTCTGGTGCCTATTTTGATTTAGGATATTTTGGTTAAATTAGGGGATGAATGAATTGAACCGATAATGTTAATAAGATAGAGATTTATGATTTGATTTATACAGATAACAAACTTGGCTGCAAACTTAGCTGATGAAATATAGCCAGAATATTACACCTCCCCCTTGAGTAAAATTTTGAGGCACGAGAAATTTCCAAAAAAAATTATAATGTAATACAACTTATAAGTTTATTTAGTGCAGACTGCAGGAACCCATAATTTTGGCAACCTCCTCATCTTCCTTATCTCCATCTTGAGGTGCTATTGGTGATTGAATTTCCTTTTGGGAAGTGTGCCAATTTGGCACTACGTTGTCTCTCCCCAAAGCTGCTATTCGGCTTAAATGGAATTCTGAGTATAACTGGAAGGCTAACTTCTCATCCTCGGAGGTTATTGATGACGAGGTTGTATAAGACAACTCCGTTGTTTCCGATCATAATTTAAAGCGCACGAGGAAACAATTAATTTTAATTAAAACAAAAGACATAATTATTTCATCATTGCATTCAACGCATATTTTATATTTTATAATTTCAGAGAGTAACGTATTTTTAATTCTAAAAATTATCGCTAGGGTCGCTAGGTGGGTTTACCACACTCCGGAAGGAGAAGAGAGACGAAAAGTGATTAAAATATAGAGTAGTGTTTCCGATCATAATTTTAAGCGCACAAGGACACAATTAATTTTAATTGAAACAAAAGACATAATTATTTCATCATTGCATTCAACGTATATTTTATATTTTATAATTTTAGAGAGTAACGTATTTTTAATTCTAAAGATTATTGCTAGGGTCGCTAGGTGGGTTTACCACATCCGTGTCAAAAGGGTGGTTGAAAATTGGAGATGCCCCTTCAACTATGGGCTGCTCTCTGAACTGGGGTGTTCAGTTTTGGTATGCCAGTAACTATGGAATTTGTGTAAATGCAGGTGAAGAGGTCACTGACCCCCCAAATTGAAAATTGTGGTGGCAATGATTTATATGGTGTTGCAGGTCGTTCTGCAATCTGACCGTATTCAGCCATGCCTGAGTCACTGTGGCTGCAATTTGGTCTAACTTTTTATGAATTTCACTATTTCTAATTTGGTCACAATGTGCTTTAGACCATTGGTAGTTGGTGCATTGCTCTTGTAATTCCTCCACTCACTTGAAGAGGTTTGGATTAGCACTCTCGTTAAATTTTATTCTTTTTGCTTCAGAAGAAACAATTCGAGAATCTACTTGTCATTCAGTGGCCATTTTTGTGTAGTTGAAAGGTGGTTGGTTTGTATCTGGACACATCTAGTTAAATAATTCTGTGCATGTTTTTTGATTTCTTTTTATAGTGATTTCCATAACCCTACCCTTTTCAGAAACTCCAATCCTTTTTAGGCCTATTCCGGGCACGATTCTACGCATGGACCCGTTTATGGGCTTGAATTTGTCTTCATGAGTTAATTCTATAAATCAAATATACGCGTTCTTGTCCAGGATTCCGTGAAATGCACCATTTTGTGGGTGATTATTTAATCGAATGTAGTGTCTGACTGGAATTTCCCAAGGCACTTCGAGTAGGAAAAGGTGTGTTAGATTTCACCTCCTATAACCTAATATTCTGGGATTTACTGGAAGTCTCCTTAAATGTGGATCCCTGTTGATACAATAGCGGCGCAAACGAGGAAACTGAATCGTATTTCTGAACATTAAAAAAAAAACATTACCCATACTGAGTAAAAATATAGCTAACAAATGAAATACTATCACACGATAACTTGTTCCAAATAACGTACATTAATCAACTACTTTCTATGGATCAAATCGAGAGACAAATGATTCAGTCTTTTAATTTTCGTTCTTTCTGCTTGACAAAAAAAATTAGATATAAGGGAATGAATTTTTAGTTGGCTGTTCATTTTATTGCAGACAAACAAAGTCTTCAGTCTGCCAAGGTTCTTAACTGATGAAATATAGCCAGAATATTACAGAATTTGTGGTTGTTGTCATCAATACTAATGTGATAGGTTGAATTGATCCTATAAAAGGAAAATATATATTAGATTTGAGTATTTTAAAATTGGTTGATTTTATTCACAAATTATTTGAAAATGACCATCACCAAATATTGCAATGCATTCGATCAAGATTATACACACTATCATGAAAAAAACATTACATTAGAAACAAAAACAAAAAAAAACTTACACGTTCTCAAAGCCATCTATCATATGGTTATACACACTGTTGAATATCGGACACTTGTCTGAATATTTGATCTTGAAATTCAATTTCCACTGTGATGAATTGGTCTAAAATGAGTTAAGCTCTTTATTAGAATTATTTATAATTGTTAAAATTTTACCTTAATTAATATAAATTGGAATTATTACACTCGCGATACAATAAATTAATTAAATAAAATTCAAAGTAGTATATGGGGCACTACAACACACGCCCGAGCCGTAGTGTTTTTTCCCCTGTGCTGTAGTGGAGATCGTGAAGCACTCTGACCCATACACCACTACTGTATTTTTTTTGCTCTTTTTTTTTTTGAAAAAAAACAAACACGACACGTATTTATTTAAGGAAAAAATTTATTTGAATAAAAAAAAGTACAAAAAATGAATTTTTGAAATTTTTGAAAAAGTTGAAAAAAAATCGAAATTTTAAAAATTAAAAAAAAGTTGATAACTAAAATAGACGTTTTCTCAAATTCAACGACCTCCGCTGTTGCCTATTGAAAGATTGGGACCTGGGTGGTGCCCATGGCGTCGGAGGTGGATTAGGGGTGCTGGTTAAGAAGGAGACCACCAATCTTGAACAAAAAAAAAAACGAAAAAATTAAATAATTGAAAATTTTAACTTTTGAGGTTGGTGGTTTTTAAAATTAAAAAATTTTGAAAACTTACCCCCGAGTCAATGAGCAATTAATAAACGAAGACGTCACTTCCATTAAATTTAAGTTGAATCTTGAAAAAAAAAACAAAAAAAAACGAAACCATTAATCACAAAAATATTTTCATTAAAATTATTTGAAACAAAGCCGCGAAAAATATTTTTAAAACAAAACTTGCCCATTAAATTGGTTGTTTTGGGTTCTTTTCCAGCAGTAGATGAAAAATGCCACAAGTCCAATAATGACAGCAACACTTAGTATTTCGAAAAACATTGTTAGATAATTTTTTTTTTAAAATTGGCGAATATTCAAATTGGTTTAAAGAAAATTTACGTGAATTAAAATACAAAATCCGCACAACACCAAATAAAATTCAGAGGAAAATAATTACATTAAATTGAATTAGAAATTCGCGGAATTACGTAAAATTACGTGAATGAAATTCACAATTAGCACCAAAAATTATTATAGAAGAATTCGCACTTGTAAATATAATAAAAGAATTAATATTGAATTTAAAAAATTAGAAAACTTAGAAAAATGAGAGAAATTCAGAAGAGATGTTAAGTTTCACCAGTTTACTATACAAAAATTACAAAAGAGAATAAGCTCAGAGAGCTTTTCTTAAGACAACTGTATGTACAAGAGTTATATGAGAACTGATGAACTGTCATCGGACAATTCTCTCTAGTTATCTTGAGTGAAGTCTCCCTTCACTCTTCAATTATAGACGGCGACAATACTTTCCTCTTTCCTCGGATTAATAATTTAAGAAAAAAAATGCATCTGAAGGGTAAAGAGAGAAGTAAAAATACAGGGGTGAAAGGAGAGAAAAAAATGAACTGAAGAGATAGGAAAAGGTTAAATCAAAATTATTGTACCATTTTATAGCCTATAAAATGTACCCGATTTAACTTACTTAAAGAGAAAAAATTTAAACATATGTGAAAACAGAAAAACGGTGGTTATTAAGGAGATTGACAAGAGAGATATAGAAGATATGCTCGCCGCCATATCTATATTTATGTGACAAAGGGGATGATATGTTGATACCATTTATATCAATCAATAGAAATGCACTAAAATGCATACGCAACTTAATAGTACGTAGTTGCTATTACGTAGTATTGGCAACTTAACAGCAACACTGCCAAATTCTTCAATGAGATGGGATTATTGATTTGCAGTGCAATATAATACTGGACATTTAGTGTCTCAGTATAATCATTGTAAAATATAATTTAGCATTATGTATCTGATATTTACCTTTGTAATTCTTTACTTACTGATCCACGTCAATTAAATACTCCATCATCTTTGGCAGAGTAGGTAACATTAAAAATGGAATGCCACCAGTATTGTCCTGTTTGAATAATTTCTTTGGCAGTGCCCCTCTTACTATATTATTGATTATTTCAATTGCTAAAATGAAGGCAGTAGGGAAGCCTTTTACATCATAGTCAAGCACCATCAATGTGTGTAATAATAATCCATATAGGTTAGTACCATGTGTGCCATCCATACAAACAATATCAGAATGTTTTTCCAGCATTTTTTTTTCAGTTGGGGACATGAAAATCAAGATTATATCTTCAGCTTCAACATTGCTATCTTAGTATGAGGGGTCAAACTTTTCATTTTTCCTTTTGTAAAGTAGATTACATTCTTTGTACTCTTTAATGAATGCTTCCATATTTTGGGAGAATAGCATTACAGCTCCTAAAAATTTTACACACATAAAATGCGGACAACTGCCTACTATAATAGGTACATAGAGGAATGTGTCAACTTTGGCAATGGAAACACCTTCTGTAAATCCATAGTTACTGTGCAACTATCACTATTCGGCATCATACTGGCTGTGAAATCTTTACTGGCCCATTCATATGCTAGGTCAGCTTCAGTGTTGTGTTTTTCCCATTCATCCTCAGCTTTTTTACCATTGTCATTCATTTGTATGCTTAATATACAAAGTCGATCACAGGTTTTGCAAGTATCCATATGTGGTTTACGAAATTTAATATGAGCAAAATCAGTGAGGAACACAGCTCTGTAATATGACCATGAAATTTTTGTATCGGGTTCCTTTACCTTAAACGCTTCGTATAATTTTTCGGACACTCAAATTGCAGGGGAGGTATTCAAATTTACTGCTATGACCCTTCGCAGTCCGTGTGTAGTGGCTTTCATCATGTGGGAAGCTGTTAATGTGATCACGTACCATTTTGCGATCATCTTTTATGTATTTTAATTCCCAATTGTTACCTCGTTTGTCTATGAAAAGTGTTTCGCCAGCTTTTATATGGAGCACCATTGTTTCAATAACTTGCCCAGTAATACAGAATGTTTCACAAAATGTTTTTTTGCACACACCCATATAACCACCTTCGTTATCAGGTAGCGAGAATAGTACTGTGCATTGCCGGCAGCTAGTAGATGGTGAATCCTTATTATATGTACCATGGTGGCAACGCTGAACAGAACAACTTCGATCAAACGCATCAAGTAATTCATTTTATTGGTGTGAGTATCTATCGCATAAAATGAATGGAAATATTTCGTCTTCATGCGGTTTTCACATAACACACAACAGTTGTATTTACACTTGCAAGTGACCTGTCAATCGTAAACAATGTTGTAAGAATACAAACAGAACAACTCTACTTTTCTGATACCAGGGATTTATTTTTCACATATGAAAACATACCTCATTCTTTGGTCTCTGCTTTTGTGGAATATGTTTCTTCAATTTAATAGTTTTATACGCTTTTCCCGCTTCTCTGAGTTTGCGATTTACTTTAACCTTATCTTTCGAATTACGACTTCTGGTTCTATATGGAGAGGTATCCTCTTCGTCTGACATTATTGTTATAATATTTCAACAATTTGGAACTCAAAATTAATTTATTTTAACTTCAAAAATGACAATACTTATGAAAAACTGAGAAAGCACCATCACAACGAACAGAATCCCGTGATAACGATAATAAAACCACATGTTTGCAACGCAAGGTAAAATATTCAACAGGCTGGCTCAAACGGCACTTAGCATACTTCCTTAGGTTTTTAGGTATGGCACTTACAGAGTGCGCTATCTTTTGGCCTGATTTTAAAGTACTAAAAGTAGGTATTGGGTATTGTAAGTAGGTTAAACAGGTGCTGATTTTGATGTAGAACATTGTAGCGGTCTCAACTCAATTTTCATAAACATGGCACTTAGTATGTTTCCTGAATCCCTGCTTCAAATATGAATGGGTAGCAGTGACAGGGTTGAAGAAAAAAAATAAAAGAGCTTTTATGGAGGTTTACATGATGAAATATTCCCAATTATGGTGGAGGGGGGGGGGAGTAGTTGCATTTCATATAATTTGTGCAACACTACACTTACATAAAATGAAAGTATTTCTTAATAACAATAAAATATTACCTACAATTTCTCCTTGTACATCGTAATTTCTTGTACTGGTGATTTCCATTTCCCTTATTTTCATTTTTTTTCTGACTAGATGGGTATACTTTTCCATCCCTGCTTCTTTTATGCAATACCACTTCTTATTAAGAAATCATTTTAGGGGTTTCCATTATATGCTTATTTCACATTTTTATGAACCATTTCAAGTACTTTTTTGTGTGACATTATTATGGGCCGCGGTATAGTACCCTAACAACCAAACGATATCGTTCCATGTCTCATGCAGAACGATGTCATGTCGCTCCTATATCTATACAATGGCAAAATGTCCGCCTATATCGCTAAATCTCTGTAAATCTGTCTATATCTGAACTATATTCAGAGACATTCAGAAATCTGATGAGCTATTTCTACCAGACATCGTACTGCTTTACTATATACCACATAGATATCTGAGGGATATAGTTTTGATATCCAGGGTATATCATTTGATATATCGCAGGATATCTAGCCTATGTCTGTAGATTTCGTCAGATTTCTAGTTGATGTCCATAAAATATATCGTATGTATATCTTTCTTGTGAATTTTTGTATAGAATTTTCAAAACCACATTGGTAATAGAATGTACGTCTCAAAGAGAATACAGTGAGTTACAAAGAGTAATGTTTGATTTATGAAAAGTTTTTTACACTAGACTAGTGATATAACAGATAATTATTCACTTCAGTAGCTTTTCTTTTAAGCAAAATTATTCTCTATAACTCACTGTATTAGCTGAAAGACTTGCATTCTACACCAATACAATTTTAATAATTCTACACAAGAAATTGACAAGAAAAAAGTACATACTTACATATAAATTATTTCAAGAAAATCATATCATTTTTGAAATCAACAACCTCTCTCAAGCCTCTCACACTCGCTTCACATTACTATAGCCAAAAGGTTGCAGAAATCCAGCTCACTAAAAACCTAAAAATCAAAAGCCCACTAGCCAGGGACCCTCACTTAGGGGCACCACCGGCCCAGGGAGGAGGTGCCGGCGATGAATTATTTATTTCTTGTGCCAAGTGGGGTATTATGAAATAATTAGTTAAAGTAAAATAAAGTACCTCAATGAAATCAAAATTGTAGTCTAATTGGAATTCACATTAGTAACTTCATTTGGTTCCAAAATTCATGATTTTCACATTTTTAGTTACACTATTAAACACAAACACACATACACTAATTTAGAAAACACATCTTAAAAATTCCAACATCTTTAAAAAACAAAAAACAGACACACTCATGAAACACCCAGGTGAACAGTTTGAAAATAAAAAACCATCTTTGTCACTTTTCAGCCATCTTTGATAATAATTTATCTCTACACAAGGCACAAGTTACAGAAAACAAAAACAAAATTATAGAAGAAATCGTTCTATATCTTGGGAAATCTATAGGATGACCCTACTTTTACACAGAATCATCACAATATAGCAACAATAACCTGGAGATATTGCAAAACCTATATCCTTTTCTAGATATCCAAACGATACCTACAGAAATCATGATAGAGAAAAAGGTGTTGAGGATATCAATAGATATACCTGCGACATAATCGATATAAGCAGACATACATACGATGTCATTGTACAAAACAGAATTTCATAAATCGTTTGTAAATCGTGAAATGCTATTCAGATATCCTAGTGACATAAAAACGCCAAGTTTGGTTTGTTAGGGTATGAATTGAAAGTCTGCAATGGCACATTATTAGAGGTAGCATTATGACTTATGAGTAATAATTTTCAAAATAAACAAGATTTATCAGCACTGATTACAAACTCTTGAAAATAACAGCACTTCAATTTGCAATACTAACATTTAGGTGCTTCCAGTAACCCATACATAGTTTTATTCAATTTGAAAACTCTCACATTCTGTAATTTATCAGTTTATCACCTTGAAGTAGTTTTATATAAACAACTGAAACCAGTTTCAAATGTGTATCAACAGTTGAAGACACATACAAAGTAATACATACTTAGCCATAGGAGCATAATTTCTGAAATCCTTACCTTCACCATACCTTCTAGCTAATTCAGTCTGATATCATATGATTGCAACTAACCAGGCTTTTGTAATTTTACTATGTTCAGTTGATTTCAACGTATTATTAAGTTTAAGAAAAATTACCCTGAACCAGGCTTTTGTAATTTTACTATGTTCAGTTGATTTCAACGTATTATTAAGTTTTAGAAAAATTACCCTGAATTTTAAATTATTAAAATATTGTGTTACCTTCATGCTATTTTTTGTATAATATTAGAACTATATTTAACAAAGTTAGAGGTACACTTTTAAAGATACAACATTTTAGTCAAAATAATAACTTTTGTAATTTTATTTTTAAAATAATAAAATTTATTTCAACTTGAGTAGATAAAATTTGGTGTTAGCTTTGCTTGAAATAATAAAATTTATAAAAACATTAGATTTTAACCACATGAGAGTATAGTAATCAGAAATGAAAATTTTGAAGGAAATGATTTGAGGTGGACCAACCATTCAGAAGTTCATCATGGAATCTTTTATTTTGTTTACACAATTTCACCACATTTAAGGTGGATTCTTTTTGTTGTATTAATTAATCTAGGATTAACCTGTTGTTAAAATGTGTTTGCTTTGAAAAGCCAATTTGAGTTGTTTTTTTCTACCAAAGTCATTTCTCTTAGTTTGATAGTGTCCACCTCATTAGCCACTTCTTGATGTGAGCTACAGTTAGATGGATATGAAATTGAAGACTTATGATAATGATTTCACCTCGTATAGCCTTCCTTTTTTTTACTATTCTTTCTCTTGGCATCATTGGACCTACTTACCTGATGTGCTGATATTGAACGCACGCTGCAGTTGAAATGGATCTTTAGGAATCTACCTCATGAATTCTCTTTGATGGATGTCGCTGTTCAAATTGACCTGACAATTTTCTGGTGAGTGTATTTGCATGTTGGTATCATATTTTTAATGGATAAAGATGCATTTTTAAAAAATGTGTGATAGATGTTTTCATTTTGCATAATGTCCGTCCATTTCCTCAACTGTTTTATTAGAATTTTACTTTTCAATTTGTGATCATTTCTTAGGTAGTACATTTAGATTAGGTAGGTAGTTGATGTAATGAAACACGGTTTTGAGAAGTGGATCTGTTTTCAGTTTTTGTTTTTTAGCTGTTTTTTTTTTTGTTAGGTAGTTTATAATTTTTGTTTTTTCTGCTTGCAGTTTATATTATTGTTCTTAATATTTCGTTTTTTACAGTTTTTTTTTTCATGTAATTTTTCTTTGGTTTTTACAACTATGCTGTAGAGAAGTGTAAAAGTAGAATAATATTTGAAAAATTCAATTTTTTTAAAATTGTTGATTTTTATTTTCATTAGAAACTGGGCTTAAAATATTGCCATTTGTCAATGCCACAATTATTTATACTTATAAGAACTGAAAATAAAATTGAAAAACAAATTTTTTTAATTTTTTTTTTTAGATCAATTATTAAACTAATTAACCAAAGATAAACTTTTTAAAAGGATTCCAACGTTTTGATTGAAAATTAATTTTATTGCCCTAATTTGTTGCTATTAATTCAACTCTCGCCAGTTTTACTTTTTTTTCTATCTACCTTCTCAATGAAATGGTTTTGTGTTGCAGATTTTATTGCTCATTCACAAATGTGAATCTGGCAGATTCCATAATTTCCAAGCTGTTTGAATCCCTACAACATGCCAACAACTGGAAGATTCTGTAGCCTTAATCAATAATTAATGGATTGCTGTCATTCGCGTTAGTACTTACCCTGATTAAATTCTAATAAATAATATAAAACAATTAAAACAATTAAATACCATCAATAAAATATGTTTGTGTTTTGTTATGTATGTCATTTTACTGATCACTCTCGATAATCACATCAAGTTTGTAATCTACAACCTTAAATTAGCGTACAAGTTGATTAAAACATGAAAATGATATCAAAATTTTGATCAGCGACTTCAAATTAATATGAAACATCATCAAAATATGACCAAAAATGTGAAATTCGTAATCGTCGACTGTAAAATAGTTGAAAGCATGGTAAAAACGTGAAAATAGCACCAAAATCATCATCAGCGACCTTAGGTTAGTATAAATACACTGATTATTTTCAAAAACCTTTTTCAGAAGGAAGTGGCTCAAAATATCAACTCTCAGTAGCATCCTGCTAGAGACAAATTAACAAAGAGCTCAATTTTGAAAAACCAATATGAAATAGTTGAACTTTCATGGGTAAAGAGGCAACGTCGATGACAATGAATGAACTATTTATGATCATCGATGCTTAATTAGTAATAATCTACTCCTCGTGCATTCTAATTAGCTTTTTATTTAATAAAACAGAGCGATCATAAAAAGTTCATAAATTATTTGCGCCTTGAAGTTGCGGTATGCAACCAAAACGACACGCCAATGAGCCGATTTCAACTTTTGAATTTATTTTATAAGCTTTGGGAAACTGTATACGATGTACGAACTGTAGTCAGAAAGGTTTTCCAACACGACGAGTCCATTTTTGATGTTGATTTAGCCAAAAAGCTCAAAGTTTCTCACACGAGGAAGCTTTTTTTTAAAGTTGAACTTTCATGGATAAAAATGCGACGTCGATCGAAATAAATGAGCATTTTCGTGTTCAGCGATGCTTGATTAGAAATAATCGACCCCTCGTACACGTTATTAAGTTTTCATTTTGGCAAAAAGCTCAATTTTTCAAATGTTCACATTTGCTCCTTGAAATTGAAGTATGCAACCAATTCGACACGGCAAAGTAGCCAATTCGACTAATTTTGATGAAAACTCACGATCAGTCCTAATACTTGAACTTTTGTATTCATTTTGTGAGCTTTAGAGAGCATTCTAGACTGTACGAACCATACGTAGCGGGGGGTTCTCATACGTGGAGAATCCGTTTCCGGTGTTAATTCCGCCAAAAAGCTCAAAGTTCCCGCTAAAATGAAGCTTTTTTTCAAAAAAGTTGAACTTTCAGGTGGAAAAAAGCTCGATCGATTAAAATAAACGAGCTTGACGTGATCAGCGATGCTGAATTAGTGATAATCGCCTATTCGTACACGCTAATTGGCTTTCATTCGACTAAAAAGCTCAATTTCGAAGGTAACAAATTTTGAAAAAAAATGATGCAGCGCTTCAGGTGGCAGAACATGGAACTTCTTTCACCGCCTGCAGCGCTGTATCATAAATTTCAAACTTTTGAATCAATTTTGCTAACTTTGGAGAGCTTTTTAGGTTGTACGAACTTTACTAATGGGGGGGGGGGTTCGTAGGTGGAGAATCCGTTCCCGGTGTTGGTGCTGCCAAAAAGCTCAAAGTTCACTGAAAAATGAAGAATTTTTTCGAAAATGTTGAACTTTCAAGTACGAAAAAGCTCGATTGGTTAAAATAAACGAGCTTGACGTGATCAGCGATGCTTAATTAGTAATAATCGACTATACGTACACCCTTATAGACGTTCATTTGGCCAAAAAGCTCAATTTTGAAAAAGCACAAATTTTCAAATTTTGATCATATTTGAATATAAAAGATGCTAAATGAGACTAATTTCATTAGGAGAATATGGGATATTAGGAGGTTCGATACTCCTGATACTTGAACTTTTGAATCGATTTTACGAACTTTAGGGAGCTTTTTAGGCTGTACAAATGGTACGAATAGGGGGGTTTTTGGGTACGGCGAATTCGTTTCTTGGGTTGGTTCTTGCAAAAAGCTCAAAGTTTCCTCCGAAATGAAGCTTTTTTCAAAAAAGTTGAACTTTCAGGTACAAAAAAGCTCGATTGGTTAAAATAAACGAGCTTGACGTGATCAGCGATGCTTAATTAGTAATAATCGACCATACGTAGACCCTAATTGACGTTCATTTGGCCAAAAAGCTCAATTTTGAAAAAACAGAAATTTTTCAATTTTGATCATATTTGAATATAAAAGATGCTAAATGAGACTAATTTCATTAGGAGAATATGGGATATTGGGAGGTTCGATACTCCTAATACTTGAACTTTTGATTCGATTTTACTAGCTTTAGAGAGCTTTTTAGGCTGTACGAATGGTACGAATAGGGGGGTTTTTGGGTACGGCGAATTCGTTTCCGGTGTTGGTTCTCTCAAAAAGCTCAAAGTTTCCTCCGAAATGAAGTTTTTTTTCAAAAAAGTTGAACTTTCAGGTACAAAAAAGCTCGATTGGTTAAAATAAACGAGCTTGACGTGATCAGCGATGCTTAATTAGTAATAATCGACTATTCGTACACCCTAATTGACGTTCATCTGGCCAAAAAGCTCAATTTTGAAAAAACAGAAATTTTTCAATTTTGATCATATTTGAATATAAAAGATGCTAAATGAGACCAATTTCATTAGGAGAATATGGGATATTAGGAGGTTCGATACTCCTAATACTTGAACTTTTGATTCGATTTTACGAGCTTTAGGGAGCTTTTTAGGCTGTACAAATGGTACGAATAGGGGGGTTTTTGGGTACGGCGAATCCGTTTCCGGTGTTGGTTCATGCAAAAAGCTCAAGGTTTCCTCCGAAATGAAGCTTTTTTTCATAAAAGTTGAACTTTCAGGTAGAAAAAAGCTTGATCGAATTGAACTAACGAGCTCGACGTAATCAGCAATGCTGAATTAGTGATAATCAACTATTCGTACAGGCTATTTCGCTTTCATTCTGCTGAAAAGCTCAATATTGAAAAAACAGAAATTTTTCAATTTTGATCATTTTTGAATATAAAAGATGCTAAAAGAGACCAATTTCATTAGGAGAATATAGAGTATTAGGAGGTTCGATACTCCTAATACTTGAACTTTTGAATCGATTTTACGAGCTTTAGAGAGCTTTTTAGGCTGTACGAATGGTACGAATAGGGGGGGTTTTTGGGTACGGCGAATTCGTTTCTGGGGTCGGTTCTTGCAAAAAGCTCAAAGTTTCCTCCGAAATGAAGCTTTTTTCACAAAAGTTGAACTTTCAGGTACAAAAAAGCTCGATTGGTTAAAATAAACGAGCTTGACGTGATCAGCGATGCTTAATTAGTAATAATCGACCATACGTAGACCCTAATTGACGTTCATTTGGCCAAAAAGCTCAATTTTGAAAAAACAGAAATTTTTCAATTTTGATCATATTTGAATATAAAAGATGCTAAATGAGACTAATTTCATTAGGAGAATATGGGATATTAGGAGGTTCGATACTCCTAATACTTGAACTTTTGATTCGATTTTACTAGCTTTAGGGAGCTTTTTAGGCTGTACGAATGGTACGAATAGGGGGTTTTTTGGGGACGGCGTATTCGTTTCTTGGGTTGGTTCTTGCAAAAAGCTCAACGTTTCTTCCTAAATGAAGCTTTATTTCAAAAAAGTTGAACTTTCGGGTACAGAAAAGCTTCGACGCTTAAAATAAATGAGCTTGACGTGATCAGCGATGCTGAATTAGTGATGATCGACTATTCTTAGACCCTACTTTGCTTTTATTTTGCCAAGAAGCTCAATTTTGAAAAAGTTCATATTTGCCATTCTCGATCATTTTTGAGTTTGATGCTAAATGAGATCAATTTCATTAGGAGAATATGAGGTATTAGGAGGTTTGATACTCCTAATACTTGAACTTTTGAATTAATTTTGCAAGCTTTAAAGGGCTTTTTAAGCTGAACGAACATGTCGAATGGGGGGGCTTTTGGGGTCGGCGAACTCGTTTCCGATTTTAGTACTGCCAAAAACTTCAAAGTTTCCTCTAAAATGAAGCATTTTTTCATAAAAGTTGAACTTTCAGGTTGAAAAAAGCTCGATCGACTAAATTGAACGAACTTGTCATGGCGATAATCGACCCTTTGTACACCCTATTTAGCTTTCATTCGGCCAAAAAGTTCAAGCTTGAAAAAGTTCATATTTGCTACTTTTTGTTTCTCAGATGATTGGCCTTTTTGCAAAAAAAGTTGAACTTTCATGGGTAACCGGCAACGTCGATTCTTTTTCAACAGAAATCTGCTCCTCCAGAGAAGAATTGAAAATATGAGGTAAGCTAATTATTACATACTTACTTACCAATACTTACCAATCAAATTATTATGTAGTCTTCTTTCATCACTATCCAACATCATCGGCTTGATACTCCTACATTATACTTACATGTATGCTGCCTGGTCTAGAAGATAAGCTAGGTACTTACCAAACCTTTAACAATGGTGTCTACACCAAAGTGTGGAAGCTGAGTTTATAATCTAATCTGTTAAATTGGAATGATCTCACAGCAAAACTGAGCTCTGAACTTAACATAAGAATAGGCTGGAGATGTAAGAATACCAGGACCTGCCTACCATACAATATCATTCAACAGGCTACCATAAAATACAGGTTGGTAATTTATTCTAAAATGAAAATTTATTTTGATCTATAAAATTTTCAATATTCTTTCCTCCAAACCATAAAATCCATCAAAGCAAGAAATGCAGTAAAATATCATACAGGGTTTCCCAGTGAGTGGTGGCAATATTTTAGATCTGGATACAATACAACAGGTTTGTCTTAGTAAAAAAGTCTGTGAAGGTGTGACTTATCTTCAAAATTGAAGGGGCTAAATACATTTTCAAAATCTATGAGCCAAAATCCAACTTTGACCATAGGGGTCGAGTATCAATAAGGCAGAATGTCAATAATTTGAATTATCAGCTGCACCACACTAGTGTGAAATTGCCTGTGCACATGTCTAGGTACTTATGCATATTATCTTGGCCAAAAAACAAACAATAAGACCATTTATTTATGAAATAGGGTTCTTGTAGCACACCAAAGTGAAGGTGGCACCTCCAGGGAAAAAGAGAGAGCTACCTCAATGTAAAAACTGTCAGCAAGTTGGCCATACCAAAACATACCGTGCAAGGGAACCCAAATGATTGTGTCAGTGTAGATCACACCATGAAACAAAGCAATGCAGGAAAAAGAAACAAGACTCAGCCAGCTGTGCTAATTATGATGGTGATCATACAGCCATGAGCCAACTGGAAAGGGTGTCTAGTATATCAAGCAAAAACTGTTGCTACGTCTAAGCCACCGATGACAGCAACTGATGGTATCAAGCAAAGGATGGCTCAAAGCTAGGGGCAGAAAACAATTTAAAAACCTGAACAAGCCAAAATTGTCAACAGAAATATGTGACCATCCAAGATAAAACTGGCTATTGGTGCTGGTGGCAAGAATCAAAAAAAAATGTTTTTTGCCTATTTTTGTCTCCTAAATGGTGTACGGGGCAAAAATATTGGAAATTTTTTTTTCAATGTTTTCCACCAATGGTTGGTTTTATTGCGGTAGTCACAACCTATATTCCAAATAATAAAACCAAGGAATCAGGTGAGTTAGTGGAAATAGAAAAACACCAAAGCTCAAGTTACATTTGGGAACTGTTCGAATAAATGGATGAAAGAATTTCTCAAGTTGAAAACTTGCAAAACAACCTCAAAGCAGAGATACTTCCATCATTTAAAACTTTATGGATCAGTCATAGACATCATGAAAAATAAATAGGGTATACTCTCACTGGAGAGATGCTTTATAAGATACCGAAGTAGACTAATCGTTAGCCGCCGCAAAATTAGATTTTACTCCGACCAATCAAAATGGTTTTACCACACCTTCTACACCACCCAGCTGAAGGTGTTTTGATAAATCCTGATTCCTGATAACAAACTTACAATTTTTTTGAAAATAAATTATTCAAGTTTCCCGATTTCACGTATTTGTTGAGTACTAATCTAATTTGTTGATTAAAAATTAAAATATGACATCATGTCATTCATTTGTGATAATTGTGGTAAATCTTTCTCGCGATTCTTTAACTTGCAAAGACACTGTAAAAATGCTCATGATATAATTCTTCAAACTCAGAAGAACAATAATAAAGAGAAAGAACCTGAAAAACATGCAAACCCAAATAAATCATCGGAATCTTACTCATGCCCGATCCAAGAGTGTGATTTTGTGGGCAATAAAACCAAAAATTTTGATTTACATTTTACAAATGATCACCCGAACCTAGAAATTGATAAGAAAGAAATGAGTTTTCAAAATGTGGAAGAGTTTATGGTAAAAATGAAAAATGATTTGTATTCTTACTCTGCTGTACTTTACTTACTTTTTTTTTCGTTTTCCCCTCCATTTCAGGAGTAATTTCTAATAAAATTATAATTCTCTCATGTATCCGTGTTTTCTCCTTTATAGACCTGGAAATCTTCGGTGGAGAAACAGAATAAGTGTCGATTCGTTATTCATACTGGACGAACAGCGAAGTATGAATATTATTACTGCCATCGGTCAGGTCGATTTACGAGTGAACGCACAGGAAAACGATTTTTGAAAACCCAAGGTTCATGTAAATTTGGTTCTTATTGTCCTGCCAAGATTTGTGCTAAAATATCGGATTGTGGGAAGTTCAACGTCACATTTGTTTCTACTCATGTAGGGCACCAACACGATGTGGCCCATTTGACCATATCTCCCAATACTAAGAAGCAATTAGCTCAAAAAATGTTGCTAAAAATTCCTGATAATGTTATTATCGAAGATATCCAAGAATCTGTGACCGATGACATTCAACGAGTACATTTATTGACCAAACAAGATCTGTACAACATTCGTCGCGAATTTAAAATTCCCATTGATGATTCGAAAAAAGATGAGAATGATGCCATTAGCGTTGACTTACTAGTACAGCAACTGCGGAAAAATGACGCAGCCGGAGACCAAGAAAATGATTCATCTAGCGTTCTCTTTTATAAACCACAAGATCGTATTTGTGAAGAGTATCCAGTTTTCAAAGAAGAAGATTTTATGGTTATCATCATGAATAATGTGCAGAGTGAAATGCTGAAGACCTTTGGTCAGGATGTTATAACGTTTGATGGGACTCATGGTATGAGCTACGATTTTCAGCTTTACACTGTTATGGTACTCGATGAAATCCGGCAAGGGTTTCCATGTTGCTTTATCATATCAAACCGTGAAGACGAAGCTGTACTTACGTTTGCATTTTCAAAAATCCGTGATAAGGTTGGTACTATCACTGCCAAGGTTTTCATGAGTGATATGGCCACCCATTTTTACAATGCTTGGGAAACTGTCATGGGATCAACTACGTTTCGTTTATATTGCTCTTGGCATGTTTTAAAAGCATGGAATGATAATTTAGTAAAAGTAAAGGATGACGCCAAACGTGAAGAAACCAGTAATTTGATTCAATCATTTCAGCAAGAACTGGACAAAAATAGTTTCGAAACTTTGCTCAAGGCTGGAATGGAAAAACTGCTAAATGATGAAGGAACTGTAGAATTTGCGAATTACTTCTATACAAATTACGTGAAAGATGAAAAGTTCCAACGTTGGGCATATTGTTATCGTACTCACTCTGGATTAAACTCGAATATGCATATTGAGCGAATGCATAGAACTATTAAATACGTTTATCTGAAAGCTAAAAAAGTCAAGCGATTTGATAAATGTTTAACGTACCTCCTAAAGTTCCTGCGTACTGAAGTTTTCAAGCATGTAATTATGCAGCTTAAAGGAATAGTATCGATTAAAGTGAAACACCTGAGAAATCGTCACCGAACATCCTTAACTTACGAAAATTCCGTAGCAGTAAATGTTGAAAACGAATCTTGGATAGTCACATCTCAGTCTGATGAGATGGTGAAGTACAATGTTGAATGGCATTCGGCATGCAAAAGTGATTGTAAGCTGAGTTGCAGCGAATGTAAAGCCTGCATTCATAACTTCATTTGTAGTTGTTATGACAATTCTATAACTTGGAATATGTGTAAGCATATTCACCAGGTTTGCGCGTTCATTAATCTTCACGGAAAAAATCAAGGAGTTCAAGGACAGCAAGCAATCATTCTCCCTCAACAAGAAACTGAACGGATAGAGCCAGAAGATTGTGTGATGAAAGAAATCATGAATGAAATAAAAAATAAAGATACCGGAGGTGATGAGGCTGAACGGAGAACGCAATCATTATTAATCGAAGAAATCACGGAAATGATAAAAACGCCGGAAGATAACACGTACTTTACCAATGAATTGATCAAGTTGAAAAACCATTTCTTGTTGAAAAACTCTGCTGTACAAATACCTGTTCTGATGTCGAAGCCAACGGATGGTGAAAAGAAGACAAAAATTCAAAAGAAAGCCGATAGCAGTTCAAATATTATTCCTCAGCGCCGACTGTACTCTACTAAGAAAAAAACCACATCTAAACGTAAAAAAATTATCAAAAAGCCAACGTTGGCAGAAAAAGCTGCTGTTTCTTCCGTAAATTTTTTAATTCCGTCACTTCAAGGACCGCAGAAGACTGGAAACGTAATTTTGCTAAGTCAGAAAGATGTGAATGAATGAAAAAAAGATGAAAATATGTATTAAGGTACCTATTATTATGTAGTTACGAAAAAGATTGATGAAAAAGAGTCCAAAGAAAGAAACTCTAGAGTCTTAGATATTAATTTCTTGACATGTTGTATTATTGAAATATTTTATTTGTAAGGTTTTTACCATTCATTATGTGATGAATAATGTTTTTGGTGCTTTTCGTAATAAAACAATCACTTTTTTCACTCCTTTTCTCCATACAATTCATAGAGTAGAAAATAGAAAGTGAAAATCATCTCAATCCTAAGATCTACGTTTTCAAACACACTACAGTGTTATCACTATTTTCAATGGGTTGCTATGGAAACGTACAGCTCGTTTTCATTGGTCGGAGTAAAATCTAATTTTGCGGCGGCTAACGATTAGTCCGAAGTAGGGGACCCTGTGTTAAGACAGCACAATTTTTTTCCAAAGCCTGGTACTCCTAAAGTATCCAACCAAAATGGAAAATGGACAAAAATTTGATGCAAGGTCCCTCAGACTATCTACTAATTACCACCAGAAATGTAAAACTTTCAAACTCTTTGTCTCAATTGAATGAATTGTAAAGGTCAAATGGGCCAACAGTGCAAATTCATTCCTAAGACTGCGCAAATCCAATTTTAAAAGTAAAACTGTAACTACATACATAGAGTTCAACGGGTACCCGGATTGCCGATTTTCCGGGTTCAACCCGGAAAGGAATCGGCTACCTGGGTACGGAACCGGGTAGTGGAAAACAATGAAAAATGCGACGTTGCCAAATCAAGCTGACGAAAAAATTTTATTTTTATGTTGCGATCCTAGCAAAATTTATTTGAACTACTCAAAATGACGTCATTTTTTGAAAATTTTACTACCCGGGTCCGAACCGGATAATTTTCAGACCCGGGTAAGAATCGCGGATCCGGGTACTCGTCGAACTCTATACATACATATATCATTTGAGTTTGATTAAAATTATCATGTTGAATGCATTAAGATCCCTAATTCAACTCATTCTATTTGTTTAAAGGCTATTAAGAGTTTTTTCAGTGAATTTGGCTGACAATCCCGCTTTTTTCAATCTTTTTGCAATAATACATTTTTGTGAAATATTTTGAACAGAAACATGTAACAATAGGCAAACTATATACGCTACCACATGATTCACCTAAATCTACCTGTTTTTGTTGATGAAAAGCTCCTGCATCAACGGCTGCGCCATCATAGGACTGGTTATACAACTTTGAATTTTAGTCAATTTTGAATGAACATAAACACTAATGAAAAAACTGAGTAGCGCATTAAAAAATAGAAGAAATTTTGCACATTATAAGATACTTTCAGTCACTTTTAGTAATGAAACCAATTTGGAAGAGCTTCTGTACAAAGATACGGTGCAGTTCGCTTTTACATCAGCATTGCCAGATGCCAGAAATTTGAATTGCGCCGTCTTAGGAACTGCGCTGTGTTAGGGCAGCGTCCCCTACTAAAATTCAGGAAAAATAAAATCACATTTTTAAAATAATTTTGATAACAAAAAAACAAATTTTTGCAACAAAAAAGCAAGATTTTCAGAAAATTTTGGCGGCAACATTAGTTTTTTTTTTTGCAATTTTGAGTTTAAAAAAGTAAAAAAAAAAACATTTTCAGGGTGTCTAACAAAATTTCTCCGAAGAAATGCAGTACTTTTACAGTACCTTTTGCATTACCTCATTTTTTTTATCCAGCTTACACCGACCCCCCTCCCCCCAAGAAAAATAATATTTTTGAACCGGTTGGAATTTGTAGATAAAATTTTTACAAGTATTAATTTAACAAGTGTTGCCATCTTTTGAGGTACAAAATGAGCATTTTTTTTTTAATTTTCACCAATTAATTCCTTTTGAGGTTTTTAAAAAAATTTAAATCAATGATTCTGAGAAAAAATACAGTACTTTTGAGGCAAAATGCAGTACTTTGCAGTACTTGCAGTACCGAGGATTTCAATGCAGTACTTTTACAGTACTTGCAGTACCTGCAGTACCTGTTAGACACCCTGATTTTGGCAAAATCTTACCAAAAAATGTGTCTTTTAACAGTTTTAGTTCATACAAATGAGTAAAATTAATTTTGATTTTGGCCAAAAAAGCTATATTTTATGATATCAAATTTTAATGGAAGCTCAATTACAATTTGTACAAAAAAATCAGATATCTACAGTTTTTACAAAAGAGTAAAGTTCCAGACTTTTCTCCATATTCTTTGAAAAGAAAACTGAAAAGTAAAATTTTTCATAATTTTGGCGAGGAACTGGTCACTTTTTGGAAAATTTGGAACAAAAAAGCAAGGCTGTCTGAAAATTTTGACCAAAGAAAACAGTTTTGTAAAACTAACTTACAATGCTCCAACCTCACCAAATTTTTTGACCTTTAATGAACATTTTGCAAGATCGTAGTGTGAACAACAGGTGTTTTTGCACATTAACAACACACCCTGAACCCAGAATGAAAATTTATTACGCTATGCAACTCTGGACTTCAAATTCAAAATAAAGTTTATGTTTCCACTCCTTTTATTACACTCTTTTTGCTTTGAAATGAGAATTTGTGGTATTACGCTCATCAGCATTAAAACGAGACTTTTGCTTATAACACATTTCAGCTTATAACGCTACCTTTTTTTCAATCCCTTGAAAAGAGTTATAATGAGATTTTACTGTAGTTGAAATTCATTTTAACAACATATTATTTGGAATCAGCATTAATAAATAATATTGAAACAGATGTATCAAAAACAGTACTTGCTTGACAAATTGAAAAAATTACAAGTGTAAAATTTCAATCACTGATGACATTTCCAAAAATGCCTTTTGACACTCAAATACCCAAACTGGAATAAGTGATTAAATCTTGATTCAAATCCAATCCCAAAACGTATCCCAAAACCAAAATCATTATTTTTCTTGATCCCAAAAACTGAAAAAAATCCCAGACCCAATACAATGTTGAACCCAAAACAATCCTGGAACTGAAACAAAATCGTTTTGGTTTCGGGATTTCAATTTTTCATCCCCCCCCCCCGATTTTATTCTGATAATTGTCATTTTACATCATTTATCATCATTCATTCAGATTACAATAGAAACTACTCGACAAATTAAGCAAAATATGCATTTAAAACATTAAACTAACTACTTACATCATCAAATTCCCCATGTCAAAACCTCCAGTTTTTTACACCCCTTGCTGGGTTCATTAGTCAATTTGGGCTTGAAATTGGTTGAAATGAAAATCCCAAAACTGGAACAGATTCATCCCAGAACTGAAACAATTTTTTCAATCCCGAAACCGAAATAAAAATTTAGAAGAACAAAACTAAAATAATTCCAATCTCAAAATGAATAGATTTTAATCTCAAAACCAAAACCCAATCCCAAAATCGTTTGAACCCACAGATCTGAGTTTGACAGTATGACACATCACTCCCCCCATTTCCACTATCCCATCCCAAACCATAATTCAAATTCAATAAAGTGAAAATACAACAAAATTACACGTCTTTATTATAAATTTCTTCACACTCTCGCGCACACAAAAAAATAATTAGAAAAAAATACACATATATTTAGGAACAGTAAATGCGTTGTAACAAATTAAAAAAAAAAGAAAAGAAAAATGGAGACAAAAAAATCCAAAAAAATACCACACATCTTCCATATATTCTTCGAAGAGAAAAAAAAAACCTGCATTATCCAATAATTTAATGATGATGTTCGTGCGAATGCAGATGAGAATGGTTATGAGTATGTTCGTGTCCAGCTGCAACAAAACATAAAATAAATCCATTAGTTATTTTGTTCTCATGTACAACCAACAGGTAAGTCTAAGTACCTAATAAAGAGAAATCATTAAAATATTAATTTTCACTATTTAGGGTCGTAACCTAACCTAACCTAACTACAAGAGCTTTTTGGTGCACTATGATGAAGATTACTCGTACATATCCCACAATAGTGAGGAAGAGGGGAGGGAATCTATAATTTAATGTACTTCTGCAGCAAAATACATCTTCTTTAAAACATTGGTACGCACGAGTTAAACCGGTAGTGAAATTTAACGATACGAGTTTGAGGTTTCTTCTACTCTTTTCTTCCATTCACGAGCTTTATTTGTAATAGCTATACAGACAATTGTACAATAGAACAGTAGTAGTAGCGTCGTGACGCCTTATCTGCAAAAGATTCACTCAAACATCCAGATAGGTACCATTCCAGCTACTGTATAAATATATCTACAACTACAACACTTCCGCAAACCGTGCGAGCATCATTTCCGGTGTATTCCAGATCCGGCAGCCAGCTTTCTGAAGTCTCATCACCTCATCACTCTCACTAGTTTGCTAGATAAAATTTTGGAAGTTGAAGTTAACTTCTACTGCGAGTTTTACAAAATATACTTCTTGCTAGATGAAAATAAAAAGAAACCTAACGAGTCGAAAAATTCTCTTTTTCTTATCACATATTCCACTTCAAAGCATATATTACCAATTTCATGGTAGGTATTGGTAGCTCCTCACTATGTCCATCGCTAGCCAGTTAACCAACAACGACGCATTTGAAATAATCAATCTCTCACACACGTTGGGAAAGTGATGTCGGACGTCGTCGGTCGTTCGTGTGAAAGTCGATTGTTTTTCCCTCTCGCTTCTTCTCATCGTACTTTTTCCTCCTACAATATTCGCCTATCTATGCCTGATTTGTAAACCATACAGTGCAGAAATAGCATTAAAAAAAAAAAACTCGGTCATTTGACATACGATAATCTAATCCTTGCTATGCATAAAGTCGAGAGGTGAGGTCCGAGGTGTCCATTACGACGACGTACTGTTCACTTTTTCCGAAACTTCATGGAGGTGCATGCGTTCTCTTGTCCACTTACTATTATTATTACCTCAGTCACGAATTTGCCGTCGCAACAGTGCGATAATCTTATACCAACACGAGCACCTCCACTGCTACCATTACCTATCTAATGCTATAGCTACAGGTAATATGTATTATACTTAGTACGAGCTCGTGACCAGAGCTACCGAATCTGGCTCTGGCATATCACCACGTAAAATAAGTGCCCAGTTTCGAGCAGGCTGGAGGCGGAGGGGTACTTCTGCGAAGATCGTTTGCGTGAAAAATCAACAACCTCACCAACGAAAGGTAGGTACCAGACGTGCGTTGATTAGAATGTCAAAACATAGGTAATGTACGAGTAACTACATTCGCAAGTAATTCTCCTCGTCAAAATGTTGAAATCATTCAATCAGAGAGAAGGAGGTCCAGGCCATATTTAGAAGACTCGGCAATACAGGCATTTAATCATTCTTTAGACAAATGTCAGATACGTGCCCTCCCTCGAGCCCTTTCACAATGAAGTCGTGGCGGTGTAATTTCATTACCTAGATTTGGTCCAATTACTTGTATCTTATCAATTTACTTTATTAAAATCATTCTCAGTTTAGTGAAAGAGGGGGTAAAATATGAAAGAATAGACTCGAAACATCCAGAAAAAAATATAAGGCTACAAAAACTTATTCAAAATATCATAAGAAATGTGGTAGGCTACTTATGAATTATTTTTTTAAAAATGTCAAAATAACATGAAAGTAATAAAAAATGAGATACATTTTTTTCATTTTTACAATATTTTTGCACAGTTTTTATGTTTTGTTCTTTTTTATGCACTTTGATAGATTTTCAAATCTATTTATCAAATTTTTCAACATGTTCAATGATTTTCTTTATCGAATCTCCACCGCGCCATATAATACTAAATTTATAATTATTTTGAAAAGCATTGACTGAGGTCTTATTTCGGATCAAATCTTTTTAAAATTCCAATTCTTGGGGGAGGGGGGGGGAACCTCATTTTTATCCAAAATTTCAATTTTAAGGTGGATGAGAAGGGGATAAGAGGGAACAGATCATTGATAAACTGAAAAAATAGCCCACAAAAGCCAACAAAATAAATTTGACAATTTTTTTTAGTAAAATTTCAAAAAATTATTGGAGTTCTGTTGAAAAAAAAAGACTACAAAAGCTCGGAAAACTGACAAAGAAATGTTGAAGTAATTTTTATAGAAAATATTATGCATCTTAGTATCATAATTCATAAACCTCTTGAAAAACTGCAGAGAAACCAAAAGAACAATTTTAAACATTGAAAAAAAAAGAGCAAAACAATTGAAAAATAAACTGAAAAAATGAAAAAATTGAGTTACAAATCTAAAAAATTAAAACAAAGTGAACAATTTTGAAAAAATTGAAAAAAATGAAAAGTAAACAAAAAGTCATAAATTATAATTAAAGAATAGAAACATGAAAAATTGAAAGTTTCTCAAAAATAACAAGAAGACATGAAAAAAATTATTCAAAAAACTGAAAAACAAGTTGACTAAAAAACCGAAAAAATAATGTAAAAACAATAAAAAAGAAGTTATTATGAAAACTTTTGAAAAAAAAATTGAAAACAAAAAAAAATGAAAAAAAGTAGAGGATTTAGAAAGAAAATAATACCTACGTATTAAAAATTAACATTATGAAATTGTAAATTTCTCGACAATTACAGAATGAAATGAAAAAATTGAGCAAAATATTTTTTAAAAACAAAAGAAAAAACATTAAAATAAAAAACGAAAATATGTTGAAAGCTTAAAAACTCCGTTTTTTGACGAAATATGCAATTAAAATAGCATAAAATATAAAAAATTTTGAAATAGCAAATTCTCAAAAATTGCAGAAATGCGTAAACAAATGAATAAAGCATCCAAAAAAATTGAATA